>NW_022158354.1:0-619609 GCF_006535985.1 Synchytrium microbalum | reverse complement strand
TTCTATTGGGATTATAGTCCCGCAAATTTACGATTATTACAACACTTAAAACCCACTACTAAAGTTGCTAATTACTCCCCATATGTTACTGGAATTACTGGCGTCACGATTTTTACGAAGGACTGAGGGACCTTAAACTTGAGCTATATACAGTGAAATTTACTTCGTGGTTCATATTTGTTGTCGCAGCCATCCCTCGTGGGCAATTGGCTCAATGTGTAGTTGGCACCGTGGGTGTTCAGGATGACCACGCAACCATAACAAAGCCGATGATAGTGTAGCGGTTATCATTCTGGCTTCCCATGCCTGAGACAGGAGTTCGACTCTCCTTCATCGCATACTTTTTCTTCTCTCGCTCATCGCATCTAACTTTATTATTATCTATATCCCTCCCTTTTTAAACCTCTCGCATTTTCCTCCTCCGTAAGCATTTTTGTCTCTGAAGCGATAAGTGGAACTAAATGCAAGATGCTTTTATGACACTGGAATCTTAACTAGACTATATGCAAATGCTATGACACTGGAATTCTTATGGTTACAATGTAGAAGCAATTATAGCAACTGCCTGTTGCAATATGAGACGAGATTCCAGGGATGAGTTCTGACTAGGAAGTCGAGCCATGAAGAGATCGTGATCTCTGTCACCATTCAGATACACAGGAATCTCTACATAATTATTCTGATGAGTAGTTTGGCGTCTATGCCATCGAAGCGTCATGGGGGCAAGACGTGTTGATACAGCAGAAGACAAACGAACTGTGCCATTCGTGTACTCTGCACCTTCCAGTCGTAGACCTGTTGAGAAAGTACCGTCCATTATTGGTTAATTCTGTTATCTTTTGCGAGCAATATCCTCTTTCTGAGCCATCCCTTCGACATTGGTAAACAGGGAGAGGCTTACCTGAGATGACAAAGCCGTCTCTTCTTGGGCTACTGCCGATTTGAACATCCAATTCTAGCTCTTCCAACGACCATTTTTGACTTTGAGCAACAGATTGACGAGTGGCAGTTATATAGGCTTCTGGAATGAATAAGCCACCAATCCAAACTTCCATTTGGTGCAAGCTCCTTTGAGTTGTAGATGCTGCAGATATCTGTTCCAGCCTTAGTTTGAAGTCGATGACCCACTGATTGAGTGTCATTTTACGAGAGATCTTGTACGCCTTCCAGTGCTCAGGAATCACTCCTACACATTCATCAGATATTGTTAGGCCAATCAGCAGTTCAAATATCTACATTCTGCGAAAATGTTACCTCGAGTCAAGGAAGTCATCAAATCTCTCATATGGTTGGTTTGCTTCATTCGACCACTGCAAACTTTTTCGAGATTGGCGAGGTCTGAGCGCACACAATCTAGCAAGCTTTCGGCTAGCTGTGTTTCTCTGTCAAAGAATCGTCGGAATGGATCTTTGACGATATGCGAGGCACGAGAGATGACTGGCGGCATATTCTAAAGAGAAGAGAAGATAAGACTTAAATGTACACGTTTGCATTGACAGAATGCGTGCAATAAGGCCTAAATGGAAGAGAAAAGACCTTTTGTAGCTGTGAAGTCAAGTTTTTACCTGTGGTAACAAGGCAAGCCATTCTTGAACTGTTTGGTGTAACTGGCGCATCCATTGTGGTATCTGAAATGCTGTAGACTCTCGTTTGACGTGAATGGCATCAAATGAGTCTTCTTCATCATCGGCAAGCACCTTCATCTTTCGAATATTAGATACCATAGCCAGTCCTACATTAATTTCCAAAAAATCTGGTTAGCTGAATGCCCTGTTGCAAAGAAAGAGTATGTGATACTTTTGACTTTCAGGATTGAAATCCAAAGCGACACATTACAATTGGCAAAATACCAAAACACACCTCGTGAAGCCATGAGAACCGTGTCAGCATTCCTAGGCAATCCAAGCCATGCTGGTGATTGCTGAGCTGGTAATGCGTTCACCCAACTCATGAATTGCTCTGGTCTGGTCCCTTCTGGAATAACTAAAGACTGTTCACCCTCCAACCCTTCAGCCAGGTGGAAGGCAAGTTCGTAACTCTTGGGCGAGAATACGGCATCTATGAATGAATCCAATACTTTCTGATCGCAATCCGAATCAAGCCTTCCACCATATACAGATTGTTTGAGAAGGGTCTTTATAGCGGACCAGGGAATCTTTTCTGGAGATACATTGGAGCGACCTAATGCTGTAATATCCAACCAATCATCAATTGTGCTTAGAGCACAATCCAGATCCGAATCATTGAATTCATAGAACTTGGTCCACCCCAAAGGTACATACTGCAGTCTTTCTTGAACAACTGCATGTAGCCAAGCCAATAGGAAGTATAGCCTTACACGTTCAGATGGTCCTTTTGTTATGCTTGTCGGAGGGAGAGTGCTCAAGGTGTCGAGCAAGTTAGCCTTAACACCAGGTGCTGGCTCAAACATCAAGCTTCGTGATAGTCGAAGTATGTTGGCTGGTACTTTGGGATTGATTTCCATGGTCAGGAATAGTCTAAAGTTTTTATGTGGCTTGAGATTATACAACCTCTTTTCAAGTTGAGTAAGCCATGATATAGCCAAGTGGACATTCTTAATCAAGACCCAACCACCAGTTTTGACTGTGGAAGACACTGCAGCATCGGCTAATCCTACACCTTCTACAGATCCCATAGCTACAGAGCTTAATCGAGCATTGACTTCCTTGGCAAAAGACTCGACACGGAAACTGGCATCAAATCCAGCGACCGAGCAAAACGCGATGGGAGTGGTTGCCTTGACTTCATCCAATACAATAGATTTCAATGGCAGCTCAGTACTTTGTGTGAATGTCGTGTCGAATGCTGCATGAATAAACTTGTCTGCCGCTGCAAACGTTTTATCGGGTCGGAAGGTCTTGACCACTAGCAGCTGTCTAAAGCTCTTGACTACAGCTGATGCGAAAGCAGGTCAGATGGTCAGTCAATGCACAACATGGTGTAAGAGAACAAACTTTGTGTGGTCGAGCCTTACCACTGATACCAGTTGAATCAAAGCAATCTGGAACGTCTCCATTGTCAGAAATAAATTTACTCCAGACGGCCTGATGTTCAACGATATGACGACTCAATTGGGCAAATGCTGGGAGGGTGATTATGCTACTCATTCTAGCAACAGCCTCCTCACCAACAATACTGACTATATCCTCTTCTATCATTTTTCCAGCCTTTATACCAATACCCAGCAAGGCTTCATACTCGTCATCATCAAGTATACCCTTCAATCGGATTTGAGCTAACAGCACTCCAAAAGCAGAGTGGTCAGAATGAAGTAGGGATCGAGACACTCGAGCATGCGTGACTTTAAACAATTCCTCCGTTATTATAGACAGTCGACGTGATTCATCAGACAATCCAGTCAATCTCGAGTTGCTATGAATTACATGACCAAAGATTTCCAGGAAGAATTCCAACGAGAATTGATAAAAGTGGTTTACGGCGGAGAGTTGTTCCATTACAAAGAAGATGTTAGAACAAGCTTGAGCTAAAGGTGTATACATGCTAGTAACAGCGTCCACGTCTCTCATGACTGTGTCTGTTTCTTGCATTTTTTCAGCGACATCTGCGGCTTCTTGCTTCAATGTTTCTAGAGTCACCATTACATTATCGTCATCTAGAATATTACCCTTGGACTCACTCAAGGCTTGCAACAGAGACTTTTCCAAATGTCGGAGGCGTAGTTGGAATTCACCTTGTAGCTTTACTAGGTCAGATCTCTTTTTGTCAGTGTCGGGTTGTTCAGATTTGAGAACTTCATGGAGACATTGGCTTTGCAGACTGCCCCGGGTTACCGTAAAATTGACAAAGGTTACTCTACTACATATATCGGGTGAGAATATGGCTGATGGATCTCTTGTTGACAAGAAGAGATTGAACGATGGGGAGAAGTCAATATCTTGGTTTCCAATACGTATCAAGATACGACCACCTGTTCTTTTAATCTCGTGATTCAAAACTGTGTTGAGAATGGGGTCAAGATTTTCGACATCTTGCACTAGCAGTGGATTACCAAACCTCAAGGAGCTTTCAAGTACCTTTACAAACGAGTCATCAAGGAAGCTCGTTACGGATATTTTACGATCTCTATAGTCATTCAGCAAGAATGCGGTTGCTTGTCCAGACGGATCGATTATAAGAGGGTAGCGATTGAATCGCTTCATCATGATGGCATTCTCGGTACAGAGACTGTCAGCTGGTAAAGCATTCTTTTGCCAAGCCAACCTCTCATCGGCACTAGATAAATACTCTGGAATGGCCAAGTCGATTTTGAAGCTTATTCCAGATTTCTCCAGATGATTGGTCCATTTGGACAACAGAGCTTCTCGATAAGTCTGATCAAAGAAGCCAGCATATGCCAAGAAGGCCGATGCGATCAATACATCACCGACCATGGTACTCATTTGCACATCAAACGACATACTGGTAGTTTCCCAACGTTCCTTTTCAGATGCTAGATTCGACAACAAGCTTAAAGATCTTTCTACTTTTGACTTTACTCGTTCCATCTCTGATTTTAAAGCCTGCGTCTCACTAATCAAGACGGCGTATTCGTCTTTATATTGGCCTATACTCAACTCTAACTCTTGAATCATATCATCAATAGTTACAGCTTTGAGACGAGTTTCGTTGGCGGAAGATTCCAAATCAGCAACCTCTTGCCGTAATGGGCCGATTTGCTGCAATATCTGGGCATATCTTACTTGTGCAATAACCCATTGCACTAATGGTCCACATGCCTTGGAAGCTCGGTTGACTGTTTCGAAATTATAATTGGGATTATCAATAAATCTGGTTTTTACTTCGTTTCGTATGACAGCAGTAAGTTGACTAGTTTCGTAGTTGACCATGCTGGCAATGAAGTCGTCTCGCCGTATAACACTTTGTACATCCTTCCAAGCTGTGAGTTTGTTACCCAATAGTATACAGACAGATTCCATGGCCATCTTAACTGCATCTGGAGGATTGGTCATGGATCGTACTTCGGTGAGATGTTGCTTCTTTATATTGCTGACAGACTGCTGAGCTTCTAGAACGGCGGGTTCAGCTTCAGCTAATTCAGCCATTACAATAGTCTTGCGTTTCTCAATCTCATCATTTTGCTTGGTTATTGCTTCCTGGATCTGAAGAGATGCAGCTTTCTTCTGTTCTGCTTCCTGTTGATCGGATACCATTTTCTTGAGCTTTTCATTGGCCTCATCCGTCTTTGCCTCTAGTTCCAACTTTTTATGGGCAAGACTTACACGAAGCTCTTCGACTTTGGTGACAGTGTCTCTCAGCTTGTCCAAGCCGACGTTTAAGTGGCGTTGTTGTTCTTCTAAATCTTCACGCTTTTCAGCAAAGATTTTGATATAGTGACCAATAAAATCTAGATAATGTCGTGGTGTGGTATAATTATATCGACCTTGACGTCGACTTAGTTTGGCATTCACCTCGTACAAGGATTGATGCACAAACACAAAGGCGTTTACTATGGCACCATGATAATCTGGTGGCATCGGTAAATCTTCATATGCCAACGGGAAGTCCATAGGAGCGTGATAGCTATTATTGGTCAAGTCGAGAGTTTCGGTAAACTCTTTGGCGACCTGGAAGAAGGCTTGATCAGACCAATCTCCAAACCAATCCAAGACGCATCGATTGAATAAGGCTGGAGACGTAGCCGCTCTCGATGCCAATCCACCCTCGGGTGGATTCATAGTAAATACAATGTGAAGATTTTGCATGACCTAAATTGCAATGTATGATTTTTAATTGCAACAACATTTACGACAGGAAGGAACAATGAGATTATACCTGATGAGTAAACCATTTGTATAGCTCCTCAGATGAATCAATCATGACACCATCACGTTGAGCACCTTCTTTGCATTGATTCATCAAAGCAGTATGCTCGTCACCTTCAAACAATCCAGGGATTTCAGCATTGGCAAGTAAAGTATTCATTCTCTCAAGAAAGCCAGGTTCAAGAACATTTGATTCATCCATGATGAAACAAATCTTTTCACCTCGAGTACCAGACCTCCTCAAGACTGTTCGTAAATCATCGTCAAAGTCAGCAGCACTATACTTGTTGTGGACTTTGATTTGGAAGACACTGAGCCCATTCATCCAGGCTACAAATCGAGATAAGGTCGTCTTTCCACTTCCACTAACACCAATAAGAAGCAAATGGCCCTGCATCTGTTTAAATACTCGATCGATTCTCAAGACATGGTCGAGGACATCATTAAAGAGAATCAAAGGTAGATCCAACTCTTCCTCGTAAAAGACTTTTAATCGAGCTTTTACAAAGCCTCGTAAGATTTCTCGATCGACTGCAACATAATGTTTGCTCAACCAGTCCGAGAAAAGAATGGGTCTCTTCAAGACTTCCTTTGAGTTTATGCTAAAGTGACGAGCTGCGACATCGTCTATAGTTTTATCCGTCCACGTTCGTTCTTCTTCTCTGACAAGCCTGTCTTGGAAGAGACGCAATGCTTCATGAGCCCATATTTGTATCAACACTTCCAAAGATATTGTGTCCAATGGTCGGATAGCTTCGTACATACCACGGACCCATCTCGTAAGCTCACGAGGAGAATAAATATAATGAGCTTGCGAGTCGGGCGTGAATTGCTTTTGCGACAGCAGATACAATTCCACCATGGCACTGGTCAACGGTTCAGCATAACCACGAACCGAAGGTACTACTTTTAGCATAGCCCGACAGAATGTGCTATAGATTTGCTGAAGGGAGACTTCACCTGGATAGTCGACCATTACTATAGGTGCGTGTCTGAGGAATCTATGTGTCATTGGTATTCGACCAGGATCGGTTGGAGGATTACATGCTCCTACAAACTGAATACGATCCAGAGCTACCCAGGCCTTATCAGATGTTCTCCAATAGCCTCCATGCTCGATGAGCTGACGCATAAATGATATGACTCGTTGCGTTCCGTATTTGTCATTGGCTGGCAAGTTTATCTCATCGCAAAAGACGACGAGCCAACGACCAATAGCCCTTGGTGAGAGGGTAACACCATTTGGAGTTCTCTTGAAGTCACAATACTGTTCAAATGTCTTAAGAATCAGCTCTGGACTTGTTGCACTAGAAAAGTTGAGGCCAACAACCTCAACTTCTGAGAGTTTTCTCAGAGCTGCTAATAGAGTCATAGTCTAGTTTTGAAAGCACAGAGACTTTAGCGAAAAAAACCCGGGTCCTGTGACTAATAATCATAATTACCTTGCCAGATCCTGGCGGACCACATAGAATCAATGGCTTGTGCTCCGACAACCACGAATATAAGACATCCTCATGACGGACTGTGTCGACAGTAGGTATCACAACATCAGCAGCAGCGACATTATGTGGTTCAATATCTACTATTGGTACTTTGGACTGCCAAGACACCCATTCACCATTCGTGAGACTGACATCAAAGTCAATGAGGCTGAGACCAGTATGTGGTAAATCTATAGCAGTGGCACCACGTAGAAAGTCTCCTAATTCATTACGTATATCGAGACGCGAGTCTCCAGCAAAGCTCCAGACTATAGAGATAAGCAGCTTCTTTGAGATATTTGCCTGAAGATGGTCTGGCGTCATTGGAAAGTCGGGATGACTAGCATTATATTCCAATACGTTTCTCACTGTCTTATTGAGCAGTGAAAACAAACTACTTAATGCTCTGACTTTTGTAAAGTCCATGATATGGTCAAGAGTTGCACACAAGTCCAATGCTTTTGACACGAGCCCATCTTCGGACATGGCTGGTGCAAAGATTTCAGCAATCGCTCGTTGACATGCTATAGAGGTCGAGACATCTGTTTCGGTACCACGAGAATAGCCTTCGTCGCCCTCTTCATCCAAGGGTACGTTTCTTAGTGTCTCCAGATAGTGGCCATACATCATCTTGGGAGACACGACATCATCACTAAACCAAACCATACCGCAACGAGATACCGTTGCGAGAGTAGCATATCGTAAGGATTCTACTTCAAACATGATACGAACATTCGGCGGCAAAGACAGACGTTCACCATTTGGCAAGGTAAGTAACCTATTATCATCCAGGACTGAGTTTAGATTTTCTACCCATTCTGGATCAACATCGCCATCAAAGACAATCCAATGACGTTTAGAGCTCTCTCCTCGTACATTATCTACAATACGACGAAGAATATACGTGAAGAGACCATCAGTCCATTCTCGGGTAGTGGGATCCATATGTCCATACAAGGCATCTTTAGACATTGCTTTGGCATCAATTACATAGGATTCTCCTTCCACACCTTCGACTCGTTGCAAGGTTTGCAACAGGACTCTCCATGCAGCAGATTTACCGGTTCCCGTAGGACCGACCATCATGACACCGTGATGAATACGTTGAATTTGATAGAGCTGCACGACTTTTTCGATCCAGCGTTGATCTGCTATAAGGCGGAATTCTGTGCAGACAGTCTGCGTCTCTGACATTAAATTACCCAAATCGATAGGAAAGTATTCTATGCCAGGGAACACGTCTGAAGCAAGACTAAGTTAGAAAATTAATCGTGATTAGCGTATATTATTTGATAAGTGAAAGTCAGCTAAGCCAAAAAAAAGTAGCAGTAATTTTCTTATAATGTACCTCTGCATCAGTGAAATATCATCAGCAACCAATTTAGGCGCAACAGTTTCACGTATGCTTTGAATCAGAATTTCCTGCTCAGCACGAGACTCGGATATTGAAACTTGCTCTGTCTCTGCACGAGTCTTCAATACTTCATCACTTCCAGCATCAGCCTTCATTTTGCGAAGAGCCAGCAGCCGATCACGTTTGACGTTACCAGCAGATACCAGAACACTCTTGAGTGCTCGTAATCCAAAGTCATAATGTGATTGCGGTGATAGTTGCTCATGGCACAAGTTAAAGAATGGTACGATTTTAGAGGCGATTAACTCGGCATTACGGAATCCTTGGGAGAATAGCATTACTTGAGCAATCAGCTCTCGATCTGGTTTGGCCATTGCGATACTACGGAAGAGCTTCTTCAAGTTGTCTGGCAAGTTCGATCTACCAGCATATCCAGGATTCATGGTAATAAAGATACCTGCGGAAAGACATATGTTTCAGTGAGTCGAGTCTTCCAGCGAGTTTTACACCCAATGAAGAAAACAACGGGAGAAAATTATTTGCAGGCACTCACCAGTGCTAGGATGAACTCTCAATTGCTTCCCAACCAAATCAATATCAGATTCTTGTTTCAATCCCAGCTGAATTGTCTGAATTTGTTGAGAGACGGCTGACAAGATACGTTCTTCTAGACGATTGAACTCGTCAAAGCATCCCCAAGCTCCAACACGACACAATCCAACAAATATACGACCCATAGCTTGGAAGTCAAAGGTCTCATCACAATTGAAGACCAATACGAATCTACCTAATTGGACCCCCAAAGCCTTTACAGATTCCGTTTTTCCAGTTCCTGCAGGTCCGAATGGACTACCACCCAATCGAGATTGTAGGGCTTGAGTCAGAGTCAAGTAACATCGATCTGTGAGAGGTGTCTGTACGAGACGATCAGATACACCAAGATACTCATAGCCATATAAAAACGATGCATTGGCCATATGTATGGTGAGCCGTTGTAACACGTCTTCTACCGTCGGATTATAGTAGAATCGCATTTGATAAAGCCATTCAAATGCTTTTGGTGATGTTACTTCGTGTCGTATCAAGTGCCTAATTACATCACGTTGGTGTACTAATTCGGTAATAAGATGCTCACACTTTTTTCTACGAACTGCAGGCAAATCCGTCAACACGGTGTCAGCCAATACAGCCAAGCATTTTTCCACCAGTTCAAGACACGGTTTTAATACTTGTTGAGATGGGGCCGGCTTTCCAGATTCAGCTTGCTGCAACACTTTTTCTATAGACTGACTCCAATGAATCTGGACTGCCAATCCAACGACTTGGGCTGGAAAAGCATCAATCCAGTCCAATAACTGCTGAGAAGACCACGAGATACCATTGTAAAAGCTAGATAGGGAATTGATAGAGTCCTTCAGCCAATTAGCCAACGAGACTCTCATTTCCATCTCGAGCAGTTTCAGCCAGTCGTTTATTTTCGGATTATCCTTTATCGAGACTGGAGTTTTGAAGACCATATTCTCGCCTTCACGAGATGCGAGACCATTGATTTGAGTAGCCTCATCGTCTAGCAATAGCGATGATACACCCGCAAACATCTTCTTGAAATGTTTTTGGATTCTCATCACATCTTTGCTATAACCAATAATCTCCAGCAAATCTTCATCACCCACAAAATAGAATCGTGGGAATGAGGATCTCTCCTTTTCGAGATACTCACCCAACGCTTTTTGAATCTTGGCCAATAATTCTGCCAGTCGTTCAAGTGACTTTTGGATGCTGACGACATTGAGAACGTCCAATATATATGGTGACTTGTATACCTTCTTCATCAAGACCATGAATTCAGAGTTTATATTTTGGAAGCGGGACGTTTCAGTCGGCAAGAGGTGTTTGATATCTGCACTACCACTAAAGATGCCTTCTAAATACACCCATTGTCGTTGGACATCAATCCAGACATCAAAGAGTACATGGACACGATTCAACTTGTCGTGCCATGTTGATGCTTCCTCTTCAAAGACTTTATAAAATGGTGAATGCTTCATGGCAGCTAGAGAACTCAAATGCTCTCCACATTTGGCAAAGATATCATCCCATCTTCGGACGAGACGGCATTCTAAAATGAGGATGTCAGCAACGCAACAAAAGCCATATGATCATGAACAAAGAACACTTTGCGTACTGTTTTGATAGTTGACCAGATCAAGAGCATAACTAGTCCAAGTCTCTTTGACTGTCTTCAAGAATTCTTCCAAGGCCATTTCACCTTGAGCGACAGCGACCACATCTCGAATAGTAGCTTCATTCTTCTTCAGGTCTAAGTCCCAGACTTGTCCGACAGTCATATCGAGGAGATGCAATCGACCTTCCATTTTCAGACTCTTGAGCAAGACTTTCCAATGACGTTCACGGACTGCCTCACTCTTCAAGTCAGAAAAGAGTGGTATGACCTTTATATACATTTTAATGGTTTCTTGCATATACTCGTATGCTGCATACTGTCTGAATCGACTTGGCATATCTTTGGCCGAGTTGAGGACGCCATCAAGCTCTTGACGAATCTTTCGTGGCACTGATGTAGCAAATAATCTATCTCTCATTTCAAAGATGGTTTGCCAGACACGAGAGAGAGCAGACCAGACACTCTTCAAGTCTCGTAACTCTTCCAGTACTACATCTAGTTTATCGACTACGACACTATCTAAATCCAGAGCTGATTTCGCACGACAGACTTGATCGTATTCGTCTTTGAGCCTAGTTACTCTGCCTTCAAATACATTCAAAGTATCTGCAGCCGATTCTGGTCTCACATCACCTTGGACGGGTTTGCTTCTGTCCCAATCTGCTGACACCTCTCTGATTTTGCCTTGTACAGTCTTGTCTTCACTAATGATCTTCATTTGTAACGACACTTGACATGGACGAAAGAGTTAGCATCATAAAGTGCGACTCGGGCCGATTTTTTTTCGTTTTATTTCGCCAGTATCATACCTATTTGATCTTGTGCAGATGCATTCTTCTTGGTGAAGATTTCATTAAAGGCACTCCATTCACCATCAATATTATCAACATGGAGCCAATCAGATGGGAACTGGAATCTTTGGCGTTCCAAAGTCTTTTGTCCCGCTCGGAATATTTCAACATCCTCTGTCCATCCACCCAACTTTCGTTTGAGTGTTTGTAAAAGTGTTATAAATGAAACAGCTTCCGCTGTCGTTGGAGCATCGGCTGATTGTGATTCCAAATCATGACGAGATTTGGATACATCAGAATAAAAGTCCCGTATAGATGCTCCGAGCTTTGTACCAAACTTATTGAGTACGTCGCGTTGCCATTGATCATATTTGGCATTGACTTTGGTTTGGACTTGCTCATAGTCGATGATTATACAACCAAATTTCTTGGTGGTGTCGGAAGTGTCAAAGGTCGATCTAGATCGTTTGATTTCAAGGACTAGTTGCTGCCATTGGCCCAGATCATCTCCAAGTCGACTATACAGAGCTTGTTCATCCAAATCCCATAATGCTTGGTATCGGAGCCATACTGCCAAGTACTGACTGACGTGACTTATTTTGTCTTCCAAGATACTATAAGCTTTCGAGAGAAGATTGTCCGATACTTTTGCAAGCTGTACGAGTGGAATCGTCTGAGCAAAAAGACAATCGAATTCACCCCAGAATGTGACACATCATCAACTCACCAATCCTCCGTACATGACATTCTGAACACTCTGATTTGCAGTCACGTCCAATTCGTACCGTGCACTTTGAATACGTTTCAGAGTACAAATGGTTGCTGCATTGTGTTTAAATAAAGTCAGAGGAGGAAGCATCCAACAACCAACAAATGGCTCCAACTTACCCAACCAATCTCGAAACTGTCGATATAAAGACTCTCTAGCCTTTTCAACGGGTGGATCAAGATACATGCTTTGATTACGAAGTCTGACTTCATGAACCACGACTTTTAGTTTCGGTCGCATGCTCTCGTCGACAGCGTTGTCGGAATTGAATTCAACTGCAGACTCAGTAGTTGATTCGTTTGGTTCCACTTCAGTATTCCAAGCCTAAAATAACAAACACGAAAATATCAGTCAGGTTAATTACGATAAAAGAAGGTGTGGGCGAGAAAAGCTATTTGTGTTGCAAAACAATCTGCCAACCTTGATAGCAACTTGCAATCGAATCAGTAAAAGTGTCTCTATACGTTGATCCAATGCTGTAGTCCATGTATCAAGATTGGTACAATTTTCAAGATTTAGTCGATCAACCTATAAAACTCAATGAGAAAAAAAATGTACACAGATGATTTGGATTCAGTGTAGACTTACAGCTTTCTGAATCTGAGACAGAATCCCAGCTAATGCACTTCGTACAAATGAACAATCCTTCAAGGAAATTACAAGTCCATTGATTTCTTCACATATAGCCAGAGCAGAGGACGTCTTGTCATGAAAAATCGTCACGACATTGGCGAATTCACGCACAAATGTAACATGACGATTCTCACTCTTGGCACCACTATATCCTAATGCTTCTAAGCCGCCCATACGAGTATCATAAGAATTAGCAAAGTAATCCCACTTCAACTGAATTCCTCTGGATGCAACCGACTGTTGGACATCTTTATGATAACCAGCGACAAGTGGTGCTACTAGAGATTCCATTTGTCTCATACGAATCAGTGTTTGGGTATACGTTCGTACTGTTTCGGTGAGCGATACGGCATATGGATATACACGTTTGGCATCTTTAGCTACATTGGATACGGTATGTGGGATTGTAAATCCAAGCCAGAGAAGAGATCTGACCTCCTTAAACAAGGCAATGACTTGAGCATCAAAGTTTACTGATAGTACGAGGGTGCTACCACCAGCAGTACGACTTTTCGATACATCAAATATTCGTCCAGTTACGCTCAATTCACGTCGTGTGATTTCAGTCAGCCAAGCTTCATACACTGGTCGAGTATCTAGTTTTTTACGAAAGGCCGAGCTGATGGCTGATAGCTTTTGACCTTCAGCATACAGTTCCCAGCCTTTACCTAATACATCTTCAACCCGCTTCATATATAGACTGAGATGTCGTTCGATTTGACGTGCCCAAGCTATAGCACCTCCAACAGGTGGTAAATCACGAATACCACTGACATGAGCAGCTTCTGAATTACGATATGACAGTTTAAACTTGTCCTGTAATGCCTTCAAGTCTTCCTTGACAGATTCAATGAGCTGGTTTTGATATTCTTGTATGGCGCCACGGATTTTGGGTCGAACAAACAGGGCATTGAATTTGGAAAACACTCTAAACATTTCTTGAGCTGTTTTAGCGGTTGCTAGTCGATCACGCAATTTGGCAATTATGTGATTCTCGACACGAGCAACACGTTCATTGTACGAGTTCTCAGCAACGACCCATAGTTGAGTGCCGTCTAGGGAAAAAAAAGGCAGCGTTAACAGCAGAAAAACAGCAGAAATTCAGCAGCTATGATTTACCTGTGGAGACATCAAGCACATCAATATTCTTGACAGTCTCATAAGCCAATCTCACATCTTCAAGTACATCCAGATTAACAAAATCCGTATCATTTGTCGTACTCTGATTGACTTGTTTGCCAGGTCTCATAACTCTCTGTATAGTAGTATAGAGCTGTTCGTGAGACTTTCTAAAGCCACGTATAAACAGTACCCGTTCCTGTAGCTTAACATGGGCCGCATTGATCTTGATAGGTATAAACTTTTCAGATCGTTTCCGAGTCACTTCTCGAGCCACATTGGTAAACTCTTTGAATTGCTCGTCCCATGCTTTGAAGATATCATCACAGCCACGAGTCTCTCGTTCAAAGTCTTCGTAGTCCATATACATGAGTCGATGCAGGCTGAGTACTTTATATATTGCATCGTTCAAGTCTCGCGATATAGCTTCTACGAGGGGCAAGGCACGACGTATAGGGTATGGCGATATACGGAGCTTCTTATTCAGATGGCCGAATATAAGGAGGAGGGATTCCTGGATGCGTCGTAAATCCGAAGCAGCCAATAGTTCACTCAATGGGAAATCCTTCATAAGCTGATTATATTTTTGGACTTGATCTATAGCTTCTTTCAAACCCGTATCGGATAAAAAGGATACGGTCAAGTGGAAGCGTTTGGCAGCCTTGAGATAATCTAGAGTCAAGACTACTTCATCTGATTTAAGCTGGTCTTCGATTTGAGCTAGTCCTCGTTCTAGATTAATCCAAAAGTTGATTTCTTGGATGGCACTGCCTGATTCTGGATCTCGTGAGAGTTTAGTGACTTTTTGGATTTCACGAATCCAGCCCTTTACATCGTTTTCTAGTTTACGTAAGAGAGTAGCTTCATCGGCGACTTCTTCAACTGCGTCTATGGTGACTCGTTGCTTGAGATCACGACATTTACTGACAGCTTTTTGTATAATGGGATGGATGTTGAGTTGGATCTCTGGAATGTCGATATTCTGTAAAAGATGGAAAAGGGACAAGTCCAGATCAGCTAGTTTCTTTTTTGCCATTGGAATGCCTAAATCCAAGGAAGAAGATTAAGCACTGTTCAAAGAGTAATTACTTCTTGTATTCAAGCGTGTTTTTTTTTGTTTATGTACCTGACTTGGACTCCTTTTCAGAATCTGATCTACTTGGTTGAGTGGCACCAGCCATACCACCAATACCAGCAGCATTCGAGTTCCTTGTAGCGACATATGCATCAAAGTACGGAGCAACACCATGGTGAATGTGTGCTCGTAAAGCTTCAAAGGCATTTGCACCATCTCCAGTACCAGGCAGATTGATGACTTGAAGCTGCAATGACAGAGACTTGTTTGCCTCAATGATTGGGTATCGTTTTATAATTGCTATGGCTGTAATGACTGTTGGTGGATATGTTGCTTCCAGTTGGCAAGAGAATACAACAGCTGAGGAACTGTCGTCAAAGACTAGTGCAAAAGAGATGATGAACAGAAGATTAATACTCCACTTTTTAAAACATTAATCGTGATCTCCACCAATTTAAGGCAATCTCTCCCTCCCAAATAACACGAAAAACATCCAGCAAGGACTTACCAGTACTTTCACGTCTCAGATCAGATCCACCAACAGCACGTTCCTTTAGGATATATAGAGCGTGAATTTGAGGATCCGATGCAAAACGAGCTAATATCTCGGTAGTGTCGTCTCGTCCAGTCAAGAGTATGCGAAGCTCTTCAGCGTCAACATCTAAAATTACAGAGAGGAGTCGTTCCAAGTAACTCCTGAGCACCGAAGTGTCTGCTGCCTCTGGTAAATTCGGCACAGCATTCGTGGCAAGTATTGAATTGCCATCGCTTGTCTCATCCATCTTGATCTCGTCGAGGAATCAAAATGTTGTTTGTTTTCCGGGTGGATGCAATGATGACGAGTACGAACATCATGACAACTGTTAAGGACGCTAAATTTACGGATTATACGCGTTTAAATGTTTAAATGTTTGAATCGCAGTCATTCAATTATTTAAAGATCCAATGGGGCGTGATTTATATGATGCTTACAACTTTGCCATATGAATGTTACTAAACTGACTCTTGGTAAACAAATCATAATTATCTCCTTTTTCATTTAGCTTGTAGATCTTGTCAGTGGTCTTTGTTGGATCTATTCCAGTGGCCCTCAACTCGGCCTTCATTTGCTTAAAAGTACCTGTTACCTGCATCTCCTCTTGGATTCTTAGGAAGTATGGCCTTGCATAAGTAGGTAGCTTATCACAGACGTGTTTAGCAAAGGCAGAGAAGCTGAAACTTTTGTCAATGACGATGGAAGCCATGCCGATCCGACCTTCACCTTCACGTCCAGGTATTGAAGCGCCGTATCTATTCGAGGAGCGGTGGTTAGCCCAATAGCCCTTGCCGCAACACTTGTAAAGCTTACACGTTGATTTCAGAGAGTCCTTGGAATGGCAACAAGGTCTCGGCGACATCGTTGGTCGCAACGTTCTCTCCTCTGTATCTGAACGTGTCACCAATACGATCGATGAAGTAGTACCAGAATTTCTCATCCCTTTTTAACAGATCGCCTGAAACATGCAAGCAGTTTAGTGTGCATAAGCACTTTGAAGATAGTCGACATCCTTCGTACCTGTCATATAGTAGCAATCGCCCTTGACAAAGCAATTCTCGGCAATCTTTTTCTGTCGGGCAGCGGGATTCTTATAGTAGCCTTCAAAGCGCGCTGGATTATGATCAACTTGAGCTACCAAGAGGCCAGGTTCATTTGGCCCACACTTGCATTCACAAAGTTGTTAGAGTTGGTTGCAAGAAGCGAGTACGTTTCAAACTTGGTGGGATACCTTGACAAAAAATCCGTCAGGGCCACGAACAGGTTCATCTTGACCAACGTCATATTGTACAAGTTCCATTCGGTTGAAATGTTGGAGTATAGGTCCAACGCGGCCGACACTGCCATTGACAGTATTATTTCCATTTTGGAAGTTGGTGATTGCAACTAAAGGAGTCGGAATGATGAGCATTTTGGTTGACATTGATACATCCCGCAGAAAATTTACCGGCGCCTTCTGTTTGACCAAACCTAGAAAATTGAAATGTTCAGTTATGTGTCAGTGGCGCTGCTTGCTCGAGTTCCAACTTGTCTCTGAATCCCTGTCTCTTACCATTCGCCGATTTGTCTATTGAAGCGATTGTCAAGGTTAGAAATACATAACCGAATAAAGCTTGAATCACCACACTTACCTGATGTTGAAACGAGTCTTGAACTCGTTCCAGATATCAGGCCGCAATCCTACTCCCAATGCGATCCTCAGTCTGTGTGCCTTGTCCGTTGGCCTGACAGGCTGTTGAAGAAGGTATCTAAATCGTTGATGAAACCAGTCAAGTGATCTCTAACGGAAGAATTTTTCGCATAAAGGCAATATTTTAAACTACCTCGCGACCTCGCCAATATACATCACCATGGTCGCGTTCATTCTTCCAACTATAAAGAGATGTTACTGGCTCACTCCAACCGAAACGTAATAGGAATGCCGTACCTTCGACAAAGAATCCAGAAGCAGAGAATTTACGAGCAAGACAAAAGCAGCCTCCAACGGATAGCATGCCACACCAGCCGACCATGGTAGCCGCGCCGTGATAGAGAGGCAAAGCAGAGTAACATCTGTCCGACGAATTCATTTGAAAGGAATTCGAAATGAGCATGCCGGTAGCAAGTTGCTTGCCATGCGACAGACGGACAGATTTCGGGAGACCGGTCGTTCCACTACGAATGAGAACGGTTGAAGGAAAGTTTGATGTGTTGACCACCCGAAAAAGGAAGATGAAATCTTGTTTCAAACCTTGTAAAGATCAACATGCACGTATCATCAGGTGTTCCATCCTTACCGCCGTAAGCATTAGCAGGTGTATGGTCTGAAACTTTGTTCAGTGTAATAAAATTGACTTGTGGGTACAGGCTTTTTGAACCAGTCCCCCATTCAAAGACACGTAAATTTTCACCAGCATGGCCAGACTTGATTGTCGATTCAATCTCTTTCACATTGGCAGAGAAAATAGAATCAACAACAATGATTCGTGCTTCAGACAGGTTGACACAATGTTCCAAATTGCGTCCCTTGAGATTAAAATTGATGAATGAAGCAGCCGCTCCAATTCTAGAAGGTGAGACTTTGGATAATCTTCCGGAGGCTGCAATTTTTAAGTATAAAACAGATTTACCTTCCACAAGCCATCCACGTCAACAAGAATTGAGGAGCGTTTTCCATAATCAGGCACACATGGTCAAGTCTCTTTACACCAACGCTGATCAGCCAATTAGCCATCTTGTTGACATCTAACGGTATGATTAATGTCAGCAAGCGACCTTGTCCATCAAAGAGGCGACGACTGTCACGATCCGTACCTCTGTTGAACTCTATCCAAGTCCACTTGACATCCTCAAAAACAAGACAATCTCTCCAACAAAGATTGTTGTTGTTTGCATGCTCTTCGACCAGAGATGACATGTTCCAAGCATTATTGGCGAATCTGTAGGCCAACCTTTGAGAAAATATTGGGGAAGGATCAGCGTCCGGAATTCAATGCTGGCCATGGTTGAGAGCATGCTCACTGGTTCGCATTGTTCATAGACTGTCCAATAACAGTCAGATCACTGATAATTGCTTCCTGAAAAACACGTTTAAATGTTAGCACAATGTAGGTAGATGAGACGTGGCAAACACGCTCAGAATGCTTAAAATGTTCAAAACTCATGCAAATCATAGATATTGGACGCGACAAGCAAGCTGAAAATGCTCAATATGTTCAAAATGTCCAAAGTCCACGAAATTCACGAAGTGTTTCAAGCACCGTAAGAGAAGACAGACCGAAGCATACCTTGGCCTCCTGATTAAGGACTTCAGCGGACCCGTAGAGATCTCTCAATTTCGTGGCTACTTCTTGCAAACTCATCTTGTTCCTTCAGGTGTCGCAAGCTTTGGCATGTGTGATACGAACTTTGCAGCTTAAGAACTCAAGGAAGGACATGAATGAGACATTACCCTTCGGACAGCTTTGTATTCGAATTGAATGGAATGGACAATTGTATGCGCGTTCGTGATATTTCGACATTATTGAAGAAACTGTTGAGATCTGTGCTTTTCTTAACGTGACGTTTTGACGAAAGAAATGGGAATGTTGCAGCTTACTTCGTACCGGTCGCTCCACTCGACGTGTTTGCATTGTTAAAGAGCGGTCATAGCTAGCTTCCGTCGCATCTACGCCTCCAGATCAGCCTGTTTCGCAAATATCCGGTGCTTGGCGTTGGAATGTTTCACTCGCAGAATGTGTCTTGACCTAGCTCCAGCATAGTTCTTGTCATTCTAAGCAAGGAATATAGGCAACGTCTTCATTTTGAACATCCTCATTGTAAAGAATGTTTGGAAATTCGTTATCTTGGGGCTTTATTTTGGTGCACACGGTTTTTGCTATTGAGATAACTCGATTTAGCTATACGGTCGCTCAAAGACACTACTAGCACTGTAATCAACTATAAGAATATCATTTAGACGTTTATCCCTCACAGTGGTCATTACAAATGGTCTATTCGGAAGCCAAAATGATGCGATTTTTTTTGTGGTCTAGGCAACTGGCTCAACTGGACCCATCGCTATCTGCACAGTCTTAAAATCCACAGAACGAAAAGAACTTGCAATCTCTAAACTCTACAAGCTACTATGAATATCTTGAAAAGGAGCCTCCTCTACTCGCTCCATGAGCTTTTTGTCTCTGAGCTGTTTGAATCGTCGTCATTGAATATGAGCTCAACTACATCCAGAATCAACACAGACCGTAGTTTGCTGACAGAGATCCCAACCATGAGCAAGCAGCCTGGAAAAGTTGTGTTGTGCGGTGCCGGTCCTGGGGATATCAGATTCCTTACTGTTTTCGCATTGCAATGTATTCAGGTAAGCGATCAAACAAGCAGACGCATGTGTTGAGCTTTCTGCCTTTCGTGTGGTCTCTATGACATTGATCCTTTGAATTTATGTGCTTTCTGTACGTTAAAGATCCATCTGATCTCACACCTACTACCATCTTTCGTTTAGGTCGCAGATCTCGTTATTGCTGATAAATTGATCAACCCATCTATACTCAACCTCGTAAAAGGCGAACTCCGCATGGCTCCTCGTCACGCTCATATCAAATCTGACAATGCTCAGGAGGACATCAACACCTGGATGATTGCGTCTGCCAAACAAGGAAAAATGGTTGTACGTCTGAAGACTGGCGATCCATTTATATTTAGTAGAGGTGGTGAGGAAGCTTTGCTCTTGTCTTCTCACAACATACCTTGGGAGTACATACCGGGAGTGTCAAGCTGCATTGCAGCCAGTGGTCGATGCAGTAAGTTTCAACTTTGCGCAAGACGCCTTTTCAATCATGTCCCTTGTCCAATTTGGTATTCACTTTTCATTACTCACCCTTTCACTAGATATACCCGTCCTACATCGTGGCCTCGCAAACCAACTTCTGATAGTCACTGGTGTCGAAGAAGGTGGCATGCAACCAAAGATACCCATACACGACGATAAACGAACCACGGTGATACTCATGGGAGTGAAAAAGCTATCATCCATAGTGTCTGTCTTGCTAGCACAAGGATACCCATTAGATTTCCCAGTAGCTATTGTTGAACGAGGCTCGTGGCCTGATCAACGTGTGTTTAAGGGCACCTTATCGAGTATAGTAGATATTGTGTCAAGTATTGAAGTCAGGAGCCCGTCTCAAATCATTGTGGGTCATGTTGTCAATGTATTGAATGATGCGTCGGATTGCTTGAGTATGTATCAGGATGTGGAACTTGAGCAGTGATCGTATGAGGGTGCTGAACTCGGGTGGTTGTCGTATAAGGATGCTGCAGTAAACCAGAATAGTTGTGGTGTTTGGTATAGTTGTTGTAGAGTAACACATTTTTGCATGTAGAACACCTAAGAATTACGTATGAAAATATAGATTAGATCACGTCATAGTATCTGAATTTAGAACAAATTATTCGTTACCGAAGGTTGATGATCATAGAATTTCTTAGGCGACGTTCATTTCTGAGGCTTCTTTGGAAACGGTAAAACTCGGACCATAAATTTTCAGAAGCTCACAGTTTCGGATGCTGCATTGGATTTCAGAATTCAAATATAATAGGTAGAGAAGTCGTAGGACGTGTTGCTTTGCATACCTTGATCAGGATTTTCTCTCGAAATCCCATATTGCGGCGGAGTTATGAAACCAAGCTGAAGAACAAAGTGTGACAGCACTTGGTGGGCATCCAGTCATCAGATTTGAAATTAAAGTGTAGCTCAAATAACGCCAGATGGACAGAGAGGCCTACTATAAGGGTTTGCATGACCGTATCAATCAAGCGAACGATAGCGGTAAATTTGGCCGCTTCGCTAGTGTGTCGGGAGCGAGAAATTTCGTCGATGCTACCAAACATCACAATTGGGAGAATGCAAATGGAAGCATCTTCCCCATATCTGAAGAAGTTTGGAACGAATGGAGCGCTACTATGACAGGAATGGAGGGGCCCATTGCAGAGGGTACAAAACAGAATTACAGGGATGCAACTCGGATTTTTGAACGTCTCGAGGTAGGTTACAGTGACCACAATACACAAAGTCAAACTCTATGTCTCAGACAATGTTCTAGATTCCTCTCGGAAACCATTACCTAGTCGGTCGAGTTGCTAGAACTCCCGTCGTTGACAGAGGAACGAGACGTCGCCAACAAGATCAGGATTGTCCTAACGTAGAAGAAGCACGTCCTGCAGCAGTGGAACCAAGAACATCTCGACGTACGCGTGGTGCTACTGAGGGCGTGAATGTGGCAACTCCAGAGGGTAAACCAGATGGAAAAATGGCTTGAAGATTCGAATTCACCAAATCTCTCATATTCCAGTGACGATTGCTCTTGTAACGACCGTCGTTGACTCTCCGGCAGGTAAATCAGCATTGGAAGTCCTTCTTGCTTCTCCGTCAAAATGAAACTTCAACGTGATTTTCTTCGTGTAGTTCTAGAAATCCAAGCTATACTGAAGCAGATTCTAAAGGAGATGACAGCTGTCAAAGCCGAGGTCGAAAAGATTAGAGCGAATGTCACGTCAATTTGGACTGATAACCGGATCTCCCACATGGAAATCTTCTTGGATGCTCAACTACCTCTAATTGCCGCAAAGTGTGATAGCATTCAGTCCATGGTGAGGACTACTTAAAGTCGGATTGAAGTGTTCTAGACTTTCAGCTTACGTATTTTTCTCACACTCTTGCCGCAGTTTGCTGGTACCAGAGCTGTCAATAGCTTTTTTGCTCACTGATGCTCAGGAAAGCGATATGACAAACCAGATCAAGCAAATCCTGGCTGAAACGCACGGAATCCGAGCTCAGATTGTCGACATGAGTGGTAACTTGCAGGCATACAGCCAGTACTTTCAAGAAATCGCAGACAAATGCGACGCAATTCAAAGTTCGGTAAGCTGTGGACAGCATCGACTGCCAGCTGCAATGGTCTGGTGAGTCTAAGGTGATTCTGATGAATGCTTGTGTTGCTAGATGACCGAACTTGAGGAGTGTCAAATGCCACGGTTCTTCACTGTTTCTCCTGATAAGCCAAACATTTGGGATCCCCGGTAAGACTGCATTTTGCTGATCATGTAATATTCACTGATTTGGTTGGTCTGACTACGATTTCCAATCACTTAAACAGAGATTACTTGAAAATGTCGTATCACATTTTCTTCATGTGCGAATGCGCTGAGGGGATGCATCCAGCTGAACATCCAGGATACAAAGTGAATAAACCGACCGAGTTTTTCGAAAAGTATGGACCCTACATCAAGAAGGTGCTCCCGGTCCTTCTAGCTGCTTTATCAGCAGCAGCACCTGCATTCCCACCCCTTGCACTGTTGACAGCATCCACCAGCTTCCTTCTGAAATTTCTGCCTGGATTGAATGTCAATGAACTTGAGTGTAAATCTATGGACTTCTTGGTACAAGCTGTTGAAGGAGTACTCCCACAAGACCTTACAAAAGCAGGCTCAATACTAGACAGAACCAAGGGCAAAGATCCTAAGCTTCAAAAGGCTGATGGAGAATTATGGATCTGAAGAGTCAGTGTTGAAATTTTTGTTGGTATCGATGATCTGACTTTTAAGAGGCCAAATTAACCAATTGCCTACTAATAGAATTCGTATCTGTAACTGATTCGAATCCTGGAGGTCTAATGAGACGTTATATCGACGGTCATTGGCGTTGGGTGTGTTCAAAGCATGATCGTCCACCTTGGGGATTTACACAAACCGGGCAACTCACTCCCGAATTGGAGAAGATTGTAAACAAAGCTGGGCTTACAAAGGAACAGCTCTCAGACCCAGCTACCATGAGAGTCCTGAAGAAAGTAGTATCTGATTATGTAGAAGCTCACCATGCTGGAGCTAGTGATGTCGCTGGTGGATCCAATGGACATGGTGCGACTGATACATCGAGTAGTATGTTACCAGAACTCCTCGCAGTCGTGTGCTTTATTCTCACTTCAATTCATAGGTATACCACGGACTCCACCTCTCTCACCATCTTCAGCCATAAAGAATGTACCAATTAACCCTCCAGCAGCACACTGGGCTGCCCTCCAGAAGAATAGTCCTAGTATCAATAGTGAGTCAATTTGTTGACTCCAACCGAAACAGTATCTCACGAAACATCTCCCATCTTATTAGTGACGGAAGAGGCGAAGAAAACGCTCATCAAGTTGAAAGCGGCATTAGAAGTTGCCAAAACGAATGAAAATTGGAGGCTTTGTGACCAGCTTGACGACCGTATTCGCGTCGTAACAGCCTTGGGTTTCGTGAACAAAGAGGTGGCGACGAGTGTTTTGGAGACTGCCTTCTTTGCTGGAATAACCACAGCTGCCACCAACACCAACGGAGTTCAACCAAAGACCACATAGACCACGTACTTGACCTTCTTTGACGTTGCCTTTAGTTAAACAGTATTTTGTGATTTGGCAAGATATTTCGATTTTTTCGTTGTCTTCAATAAAATAAAATGGTATTAAAATCGTGCAGAGCTTTTTTGCAATGAGTTCCAGGAATGCCTTGCTTGTTGACCCAACCTCAAAATCAAGCTCTATCAAAGTCGTGTTTCCAGCTCGAATGTCAGCAATTGGGTATCGTCAGCAGTAGTTCTCACTGATAGCGAGGGACAGTATAGTCTCCCTTGCATCGTTCTCCACTGATCTGCATCACAAATTGGGCACTACGCTTTTCCAGAATCCAACCAACAATAATGTCTGTACGAGACTTGAAAATTAAGACAGGTGTAGTCAAGAGGTACAATCCTAACCCACACAAAGTCGTAACAGCTTCCATTCTGACTCTTCTCTCAATACTAGACTCGCCAAAGAACTGGCATCGTATGAAAAGGAAGCAACCACACAGCAAGCTAGAATTGACAAGTTGGTAGCTTCTGGAGCTGACATTCATGACATAAATAAACAGGTAATTATATACCGCTGAGATCGTAGCATTACAATCCTTTGAAGGCATTCAAACATCCAACATTAAACACACATTTTGTGTAAATCAATGTAGAAGGAAGTACTGGACGAAACACATCAAATGATACCTGATAATAAGAGGCGATTGGGTGTAGCTTACAAGGAACTCGAGACTATGGTCGCTGATCTAGTGGTACATTCCCTGCAAGTTGTTTAATATCTTGCTCTGCGATTGACCCACAATTCTCTTCGTTAGAGCGCAGATCCAAAGCTAGACGGATCAGAAGAAATATTGGGTGCTCGTACCATCCTATCTGATGTCACTGTCGCATAAGCAGCGCACCATGCACACCAACCAAATCTTTGTCAAATAGTTTAGTTTTTGTTTAGAATCTTCAATATACTATACAAACCAACACCATACAGCAATTTGGGTTTACCACCACTATATAATATTGTGTATGCAAAGGGAGCGAGAGGGAAGCTAGACTATATTCTACCACCAGCCTCCAACTCGGCGATGAATTCCTGCATGGGTCCCAATTCCTTCTTGTCTAGTAAATCAAATTCCCGACCGAAACATATAAAGTGAGCAAATAAGGTATTTAAGTGTCCTTCTGCACTGAGATGTAGGATTTTTTCATAGTGCGAGTGGAAGATGTGGGCGAATACTCGAAAGAGGTGGCGGAAAACAGTTCGGATCTGGTTTTGGAAGTCTGGTGGGAATTTCATACCTAAGCGTTGAGATGTCATTAGTTTGAATGTCCTTCGAATGGGATCAATCTGGAAGCACATTACCAGCTTTGGTTGGAAATATGGTCTCGTCATCAACCAAATTCTGTATCTGTGTCATAACGTAGTCCACGTATTGCTGTGCTGGTAGTTTGATGCTCTTTTTCTGTGAGTCGACCCATAAGTATTCATTCCCTCTAATAGATATTATAGTTGTGTCAGTACTGTTCTATCACTCCAACAATCTCCATTCACGTACGGTCCAGCACACATGACAGGACAATCCCTCTGCGTGCAGAACTCTGCAATTGATCCATAAAACAAGTTTGTATAGTTGAAAAAGTCGAATGCTAGAATCAAGTATGGATTCAGCGTTAACACATTAGTATGGAGCGGCGAGATCAAAACAACATACTGTTCACAGCCAGCCTAGTTAACGAAAGATTTGAGATATTAGAGACAATGATCTTGACATGAACTAGTATTGACAACATCCGGTTCAACTTGGACAATAATCAACGACTTTTACCATTCATTCAAATCCACATGAGCAGGCAATACGGCGAGTTTCCGCAGTGAACCATTGACAAGGGTGGCGGTTGAGAATGGTGGTGTCAGGAATAGTGGTTTTGCAGTTACATCTCTCTTTCCTTTAGCTTTTGTCGTGAATTTGCTATGTTTACGAGATGTTGAAATAATTAGTGATATGTCGATAACTGCTTCATGAGAGAATGATTCCTACCCAAAGAAACTCATGCCAATATCGCAGACTGAATGAGGTACTAGTAGGAGACTAGGGGTTCAGAACCTTTTTATTGTTGAGGTGTTGTGTCTGGAAGTTCAAAAGTTGTTGGATCAAAGGAAGACGCACAAGAGAGCCTACCTCTTAATTTAAGCGCGCCAACTTATAAACCAATATTCAAAAATTATGGAAATCGTAGTCTGCTTGCCGAAAACACGTGTTGTTTGGTGGCATTCCGATACTTAGACAGTTTGTGTCTTGTAACTCTACTGCTGCCACTTCAACAGCGGTCAAATCTCGAGATCTAGTACATTTTACGCGTATAAAAAGCAACCCTAAGCCTCTTCTACTAAGACGTGTTGATACTCAATCATTGCTGCTCTCCATCGTCCTCCAAAACACATTATTGCGAAACCATTCAATTCACCATCCAAGGGCCGAAAAGATATCTCTAAATATTCACTTGCAATGATGACTGGAGAAGCCACTGAAGCACCTACTGCTAAACGTAAGTCCAACCATCTTGCAATGAGCTGCGATTGGTTGAATATTTGAGCTAATTCATATGCCATCACTAGAGCTGGGAATCGAAGACTTGGAGATGCCACGAACTGTCATTAGCAGGACAATGAAATCAGCTGTATGTTCATATGGATACACCGGGCACCAAACCAATTTACCAAATATCAACATCTTCTAGTTTCCTGACGGTACATCGGTCGACAGAGCATCTTCCAGTGCTGTACGAAGAGCTTGCACTGTATTCGTCAGTTATCTGGCTGCGACGTATGTACAGAATCTGTTTGTGTCCGGGTCGAACGTATCATGCATCGTGCTAATGGACTTCTCCGCGTACAGTGCCAATGACATGACCAAGAACGCCAATAAAAAGACAATGACTGCATCAGAGGTATTCAAGGCTTTGGATTTGTTGGAATTTAAAGGTTTCGTGGGGAAAGTAGAAGAAGCCTTTGTCGGTGAGGATCATCCTTGGTTGATATTACCCATCTTTTTGGTCCTTCAACATATCCTTACGCCATTAACCTTTCAAAGCACACACGACCGCTCAAAAAGAAAAACGAAACGCCTACCGTAAACGAGTCGCAGAACAGGGCGGTCCATTACGCACTCGTGGAGGAAGCAGTGGCGGCTCTGCCTCAAAATCACGAACACGTAAAGGATCAGACGATGACGAAGACGACGAAGATGTATATGAAGGTGAAGAAGGTGATGATGTAGATGAAATGGAAGATTATGGTGCAGGAGACGACGATGATATGATGATGGATGAGGGGATACCACCTGCTCAACCAGTGTTTCAACCACCACCGTTACCTGCTGATCCATCAGGAGCGCCAAAGAGGAAGCTGATATTGAAACTTGGGCCGAATAAAGCTGCTAGATCTGATGATTCGAGTCCTAGTAACTCGCCTGCCAAACAATTGGAATAGTTGATAGGGTTGTAATGAAGAGCTGAATTTGTATATAATACGCAGATATTATGTGAACGTACTGTACTGTGAACGTATTTTTCACGTGTACATCTTTTAATTTTTTGCACTCTTTGTAAACTTTGTATTCAGCACGCAGTTGCGGGGAGAAGATGAGCTCCTCAGTAGAGCCCGTGACTGGCGACGTGTCGGGCCTGCTATTGATTACAGACACGCTGCAGACTCCCGGATCAGGCGTGTTGGGATATTTATTGACGAGGGCCATTCGACAGGGAGAGTGTGTTTGTCTCGTATCAATCGGTCCGTCAAGACCTTATTATTTAGGACTAACTAGACGACTGGTATGTTGATGCGCTGTCTTTTGTATTGGTGTTGTCGTCGGAGGTCCTGAAAACCACTGACATCAAATGCTACGAAAAACTATATTTCATTCAGGGATTGAATCTAGCAAATTTGGAGCTGGCTGGACATGTAAGATTCATTGACTACCTGCCATTACTCGAATCAGCCAAACGCGAGCCAAGTAAGGCCAGCAACGGATGGTTACTGCCAACAGTACCCATGGAACAATGTAAACATCCTAAACAATGGATTTTGTTTGAGGATTTGACTGCTTTATTGTATTGGGGAGTGTCTGTCAAAGAAGTTATGAGACTCGTGGTGCATTCCCTTTCCTTGGTCTCAGAGGTACAGTGTAGCAAAAAAGAGCACATCACGTACCATATTCTTCTCATCGGCCCGTAATCTTCTTAGTCACATGGATGTGTGGCTGGTACAATACATAATGACGATGTAGGAGATGTCGAAGCTCAGACTCTCATCAAACTGCTTTCGCCAATGTCACAAACCAAATATCAAATACGAATGTTGAGTAGTGGTGCTACTCAAGGTATTGATGGCCAGGTACGTGTTTGCAATGGGACGCAATTGTCTGAGAATTATCGCTAAAGTACATCCATTTACATTAGTTGGATGTTATGTCTGGACCAAGGAGTCGAGAACGACCTACAATACGAGAATTGTTTTACAAGTTGAACGATTCAGGCCCTACATTCTTTCCACGTGGACTGTCTCATGGTGTTATATAGGTGTCATTATTGGATATTTAGGAGTGGCATATGTATATAGATTCAATATGTTATGAAAATAGCAGTGTAGTACATAAGAGACCAAGACGGCTACGTGTCCGATGGGCTCAATAGCGAGGATCGAAGACTGTTAATACAGACCGGACCGCAAGTTCGCAAAACTTAGGTGTGGCTCGACATTCGGTTTAACCGTTCAAGGCACATTTTTTCCAAACCTCCTTTTTCTCCAGCACCAAGCATGCTGAGGGGCGAAGCAATTACTGTCCCGCCAGCTTCCCATGTAAGTGAGACGTTCAACTTAAATTTACTCAGTGGCTAACTCTCCTTTCTATGAAACGGTTATTACGAGTATGGTCTCGAAATTCCTTACCAAGGAGATCGTGGAGACTACCACTACCAAACGCCTTCCAACTCTCGACCACCGGTCGCCAGAATTCAGCGTGACGAGATCCGTAAAGTGAATGCAGAGAGGCCGGATCTGCCCGCTTGGAAGTACTATGAAAATGAGCTATTGGCGTCATGTTGTTAAATGCGGCAAGTGACAAACGACCCAAACTTAGAGGTCAACTCCAATATAAACGACAGATCCAGTACATTACCTGATAGTACACATGGCGAGCTTGCAGCATCCCTGCCTCTCTCTCCCTCTCAGCACCTTTCGCAGAAGAGTATGTTGTCAACGGAAGTAACTTTGAAGAATTCGACAAGCCAGTCGACAAGGACAGAGAATCTATTCCAGGAATCTATGGACGTGATATGATCAACGATTGTTTCTCGCTTTGCGTTGTTTGTATGTATCGATGAGATCTAAGGTGTATACACGTCCGAAGCTCTGTCAGTGTAACGGGCCAACCAATCCGTTATCGTTTGCCCCGTTCAAATTCAACGATTCTGTTAGATCTGTCGTAATCGCCCTAGTATCTAGCTATCACAGAGTCGACGCGCAATCAATCGTTTTGCAACTCGCCAACATTTGACCTGAATCACAGGTCGCTGTGTCCGATCTGCAAACCTGACTGACAGGCCGAATGCCATCTCTTAGATAACGAACTTAAACAGCGAAAGGGCGTGCGAATGTAAAACAAAACACCACTGTATTCGTCAACCCCAAACAAAACAAGCTTTGTATCGTCCACCATCATTTCAAGCTGTCTTCCTATCTGTCAAGACACGTACAATAGATCCCAAACCACCAACTTCGAATGCCTAAGACGAACAAGTATCAGGTTCAAGAGCGAAACAAATTGAAGGGACTCATAGTTAGGACAAAACATCATCTAGTCAACAGTTACCTTTTCATGCCATGTCAGTAAGACAGCAGCATTGTACAGTTCCGGATTAGCCATTCCTCGATATATGTACTTCATCAATATATCCAATTGTTGAGAGTTTAGTTTTGCCACAATGTTTGGAATGTCGGATGCCTTTGCAGCGAGTAATGCGTCCATGACTGTTTTTGCATTTTGATCCTTTAAAAATGCAGGTTTAAGTATGATAAGTCATCATGATAAGTATGATAAAATTCAATCAGGGGCCAAGAGCAGTCATGTGTGCAGGAGCATCCGCCTTGTCGTTGACGGTTTACACTCAGGCCACCACCACACTATGGTATTACCTTTGCAGCTTGGATGTCCTTTCCTTCTGGTGGATCTTCTAATGCTCTAGTTACAGCTCCACTGATATCTCCTCTATTGTATCGATTAATCGTCAGGCCAAATGTTGTGATTTCTCAACTTTGATGTCTAGATTCCTTGTATTAGCTATGGTACCTTGACAATAAATTCCTGACAGCATCGCCCCTTGAGTTTACGAGATTATTCACTTCGGCTAGAGAGGGCAGTGATGATTGTATCTGCTGGTCTTCATCTGCGAACTCGTCCTCATCATACACGTCGACTAGTTATTGAGAGTATATCAATACGAGCCAAGAACTTATAGTATCAAAGGCATAGAGCATATACACGTACCATCTATTTTCCGATGAGACATTTCTGGTTATCTAGCTCGTTCGAAATTGACAAACGGTTTGGTGGGTTGAGGAAGTGTCGAGGAGAGATTTCGTGGTTTAGAAGTGGAAGAACAAGGCACTCATCGTATTATTTACGGAGATATGACGCGTATCGTGGCTCTATAATTTGTACTTTTATCTTCAGGACATTGTAAAAAACAAGCTTGAACGATTTACTCTGTTTGAAGCTTGCCGTTTCTACCAATTGGACCAATTTGACTCTTTCTCTCGGTCGATATCAGCGAAGTCGGACCAGAAAACACGTTCTTCTTGTCTTTTTAAAGACTGCCAACTGTTGACATCCATTTCGCTCCCGTTGAAAAAAACTTGCTCTCTCGACACCTAGTAAAAAATGTCGTATTCAGCTGCAGCAGTAGAGAAGCTGTCCTTTCTGGCTGCTGATTGGCTATCTCTGGACAAGGCAAGATCGGCGTGCATCTATCTTCTATCGACAAAGCTTCTAACATCAACACAATCACACAGAATCCAAGCACTAGAGCTGAAATCGAGGCACTCGTCAACCAAAAGGCATGGAAGGATTTGGATTCTCTCCTGACCGAACGAATGGCTTTTGGAACTGCCGGTAATCATCTGTCTACTGGCCTGTATTCCTCCACATCCCGACATTCAGCTGATAACGTGTTTTTCAAGGGCTTCGAGCTGCCATGGGTGCTGGTTTCTCAAGGATGAACGATTTAACTGTCATCCAAGCTACTCAAGTTAGTTGATATGCTAGTGCGTCTAATCTTATGGCATGGCTGACGGCTTTGTCAAAACATAGGGATTGTGTCAATATATGCTAAAAGTCAACCCTGACGTGTCGAAACAAGGTGTCGTAGTTGGACACGACCATCGACACCATTCCTTATCCTTTGCCCAGTACGTGTTGTTGCCTTCGGAGAACCGCCAACTTTCGAAAGCTGACATATAAGCATACATCAGGTTGACGGCAGCTGTATTCATATCCAAGGGCATCAAAGTATATTATTACAAGAATCTCACTCACACCCCACTTGTGGTATGTTTAAGTCTTTGTCAAGAAACATCACACTGCAAGACCTCTTACCTTTTTGGGCTTGCTTTCAAACTAGCCATATGGAGTCAAAAAGCTGAAAGCTGCAGCTGGAATCATGATAACGGCTTCGCACAACCCAAAACAGGATAACGGTGAGTTGGAATATATAGTTGAACGAAGGGAGCTGTTCACTAACTGGACTTGCCCATAGGTTACAAAGTGTAGGTGTCACGATTGACGCATCTGATTGTTTTGCTATTTCTCACCTCTCATCGCCCTTTTTCCTACATTTTGCAAACAGTTACTGGTCAAATGCCTGTCAGGTAAACAAACTGACAAGACAAAAGTAGCTTGTTGGTGTAGAAAGATATTTGCTAACAGTTGTTCTCGAATCAGATTATACCTCCACACGACACTGGAATAGCAGACATGATCCTTCAACACTTACAGCCTTGGACATGGGATTATGAATTATGTCAAACAAGTCCGTTATCTAGCGACCCATCAGAACAACTGGCTGTTGAATACTTTGAAGATGTGAAGAAATTATCATACTACCAGTAAGAAAATCATACTGTGTTAGAAACATCGTTTCGTATGAAAGGCTTTCCTCAGACATTTCTTTTTTGTTCCTAGTGATACCAACTCTACCACCGATTTGACCTTTTGTTATACGGCCATGCATGGTGTTGGATGGCCTTTTGCTGAAAGGTCGTTTAAAGCTTTTGGACACAAGCCATTTGTTATTACGCCTGAGCAGGTACACTGTTGGTATGTGGGATGAACTGAGTTGATGAATGTGCTAATCTGTTTACGAGAATAGGTCGAGCCAAATCCTGATTTCCCTACTGTGGTATGATTAGCGTTTTCGCTCCCTTTTTTTGCAATCCGACTCAAAAGAAATTGCCGTAATCATAGGAATACCCAAATCCAGAAGAAGGAAAAGGTGCTTTGACTCTGGCTATGAAAGCAGCTGATGCGGCCAATGCCAGAATCATATTAGCGAATGATCCAGATGGTGAGTGACTGATGCCATCATAATCACGGATTCTCCAGTTTCTAACTTTGCTCCCTTTGTTCGTTAGCTGATCGATTAGCAATCGCCGAAAAATTGTCGAGGTTGGTGTTATGTAATGTTAAACAATGCAAAAATATCAAGACGCGTTTGTTTATATGTTTGCTCACGAGATGATTCGCCTTTCAAAGCACCGACTGGCACATATACTCTGGAAACGAAATTGGATCCATTTTGGGATGTTGGGTGTGGGAGAATTACCAAAAGAGTTCAAAGAAATCAGGTCGGCTTGGCAATTATTCAGTTCTGTCGATTACTACTTTAACCTTCATATTTATCATTTGTTTAGACAAAGGAGCGGCCATGTTGGCAAGTACAGTATCATCCAAGATGCTGGAAGTCGTTGCCAAAAAGGAAGGTTTCTACTTTGAGGTACATGACACATCTTCGTCCAAATATTTTTGTTCGCATTCGCTCATTCCCAAAACTCCCAACTAGGACACATTAACTGGTTTCAAATGGCTGGGTAATCGAGCTATAACACTGTCTGAACAAGGATATGATGTGGTGTTTGCATTTGAAGAGGCTATAGGTAATTCAGTTATCATTTATGGCCTGCCCCTTCGGGGTTCTGTGCTAACATCGTCTCAAACTAGGCTTCATGGTGGGAGATATAGTTCACGACAAGGATGGTGTTAGCGCTCTGTCTGTTGTTGCAGAGTTGGCTGTAGAACTCTCGAGGAAAGGAATGAGAGTGTACGATTACTTGCAGCAACTGTATCAGAGGTACGTGTTCAGCGATGGTTTGGAGTTACTTTTTGGTTCGATGGTATAGGTCGCTTACACCTCCTACCCCAAATTTAGATACGGTTTCTTTGTTTCCAACAACTCTTACTTTATATGTCATGAGGCAGCCACCATTCAGTCTATATTCGACAAGATACGATATGGTGCGAAGAGAGCACCTGCTCCTGTAAGCAGAACAAGCTGTACCTCTCCATCTTGGCAGCATTTTTTCTCTTACCATTTGTCTCTAACACCAGGATCATTCATACTCATATCCAACTCATCTCGGTGGATTCAAAGTCACATCCGTACGAGACCTGACTGTTGGATATGACACATCTACAAGTGATCATATACCTAAACTGCCAAGCTCGGCATCATCACAGATGATAACATTCAGATTAGAGAATGATTGTGTGATTACTCTGAGAACTTCGGTGGGTAGAGTTTGATACTTGCAAGAGCGCGGTTTTTCTCACAGTAGTTTTTCCCTCAAATACATTAGGGCACAGAACCAAAGATCAAATATTACAGTGAATTGTCTGGATCAAGTAAAGAATCAGCTACTGCATCGCTTGATGCTATTATCGCTGATATGACAGACAAGTTACTTGAACCACAAGCAAACAAGTTGGGATACAGGAAGCCATAAAACAAGACAGTCATTACGAGCATTTTAGATATTTGATTTTCACAAACCCTTTCATTTCCTTCTTGTTTAAACAACCTATCACCTTTGTTTTAGAGAGTGAAAGACGAAATACATAATCTTCATCCAACAATCGGATCATCGTCTTTTTTGTCGCTAAAATCGTTCCAGATGTAGCTTTTGTGGAGAAGTTGATGGCCACGATGGTGTGAGTGTCTTTGCTCTGCTTTGAAATTTAGAACTCTCGAAAGAAGGGGAATAAGAGTGATTAAGTACTTGCAACAACCGTGCCAGAATAGAAATGTAGATACGCTCCGCTTTTTTGGTAGGTTGGCATTTGTCTGACAGCATTCTCAATGAACTCTGGATACAGTTTCTTGATATCCAAGAGCTCATACGTGATATGTGAGGGTGTACTTTCGAATTCAGGCTAAAGTTGACAAGGGACAATATGATGAAAAGAGATCTCCAGCTGCTGTAAACCAACTAGCTATTCCTTTAAGTCTTAAGTTTTTTCTTTCTCTTTTTGAATCCCAATTGAGCGGTGTTCCCATAAAGATCATCCATACTCATATCCGAGGGCATTCACGGCTATTATTACACGATTCTTACATGCATTCCAGCTGTGCTATGTTCAAGTCTTGGTCAACGACGTAATTCCCTTATTGGTGTTGACCTTTTTCGGGTTCATTTCAGACCTGTAATAATTACAACCTTGGAGCTGTATAGTAATGGATATCAAAAACATCTATTATCTAGTGGTCCAGTAGAAGAACTGGCTGTCGAATACAGTGAAGATGTGACCAAATCCTGCTGCTTACCAGCACAAAGCTCGATTACCTGAAATCGTGCATTTATCACGTTGTCCCCCTTTTTATCGCTCGTGAGATCAACCCTACCACTCCTTATTATGCTGTCATGACCGGTGTGGGGCGAATCGTTTTAAACCTTTGGACACCATTTGTTATTACGCCTGAGGAACTACATTGCCGATGTGCTGACAGAGCGAAATTGGCGAATGTGCTACTATTCTACTTGTAGTAGGTCGAGAAATCCCGATTTCCCTACTGTGGTATGTAGACGTCCTCCTAGCACTTTTTTTTGGCCATCCGACTCAAAGAATATTTTCTCAAACATAGGAATGACCAAATCCAGGAGAAGGGTGAGGGAGCATTGACTCTAGCTGTGAAAGCAGCCAATGGAGCCAATGCGAATATCACATGGCAAGTGATCTAGATGGTGAGTGAATCATGCAACTATATACCGTGCGTGTGCGCCTTGGGAACCCGTTGCAACTAAGCAAGGATGTGATGTAGAGTTTAAAGTCGAAGATGGAAGAGATAATTCAGATACTGTCCTAGTTAGTATGTCGGGAGGCAGCTTCGATTCAGCTTTATCCAACAAGATACCATATGGTGAAGAGAGAGCTGTTTTACGTGGTGAATCATGCTTTAACTTTCCCATTTGAACGACTTTTGTTGCTGTCTTTGCTTGCAATCTCAACTGACAAACGTCTTCAAACCAAGATCGTACACGCTCATATTCCGCTCATCTTGGTGGCCTCTATATCACATCTGTACCAGATTTGACTACTAGTTGAGACAAGGTAGTCGAACCAAGGGGAATGATTACATGATTACATTCAGATTCAGGAGCGATTTTGTTTATCCTAAGGACTTCGTGGGTCTTATTCGCTAGAGCAAGTTTCCGCTTTTGGTCTCACTCTCTTTTTCCTCAAAATCGTCAGAACACAGAAGATTAATTATTACAGTGGACTGTCTGGAGCCAGAAACAGTCAGCTACTGCATCACTTGATGCCATTGTTGGTGACATGACAGACAAGCTAGTTGAACCAATAGGAAAAGTTGAGGATATGCAGATCATAAAGCAAGAAAATCAAGACCAATCTTTCAATTTTAGTGTTATTTTTGCACAAATATCACATCATATCTTTCTGTTTAACAATTTACAACTTGTTTTAAGTAAGAGTGAGCCGTAGAAAGTATACAGTCTGAAAAAGGAGACAAATGCGATATACAAACGACCTTATACAGAATGTTCAGCAGAGAAAGGCAATTTACGTACTTCAACTGGAAAAATCTTACTCGTTGGAGTACTTTCACCAGTGCGTCTGAATATTTCCCATTCAACCCACTTCTTGAGCACAATTTGGCTCGAATCAAATTCTCCTTCACCAGCATCATGACCTCCTTTGCCATCATCTCCTTCGGTCTTTCGAGTTTCACCCCAAGAGAAGTCATCAAAGTGTAAGAAGGCGTATATAGGTAAGATTACTTGCCATATTGGCAGTGCTAATAGATAAAACATCATGTACCCGACATAGATGAGTTTTCGTGTGGTGATGACAATGAGGATTGCTGGTAGTCCTAGTATGACTATCAACATGATCAATGTGATGGGATCAAATTGGTTGAATGCTGCTGCCAATATGATCAGCGAAAACAAGAAGATGAGAGCGATTGGCATTATTGCTGTGCCCAACAATTCCATCTACAAAACGTTGAGGTGACGAGACGATTCATGTCAATCCATCATGTGAAGGTGAGGTACCAAGAGTGGAGTGGAGAAAAAAAGGTCAAAGAGAATCGGCGGAGAACAAGTCAAGCAACTTACTGCCACGACGAATTGAAGAGAGAAACAAAAGATACCACATAATTCCTTTACAAGTACAAGTTCCATGAGATTGTGTATAGTACTATTAATCCAGCGACGACGTTGACTCAACAGCACTCTAAACGTCTCGGGAACTTGTGTATGGCAAATCTATAGTTCAATGGAAACAAAGTTAGTTGGAGCATATCCAAGCAAGGCGAACGATTTAACAATGACAATCAAAAGCTTACTGCTTGCGGCACAAACACCATCTTTCGTTTAGGGAAGTTTCGTAGAATCAGTGTGGTCAAGAATCGATCTTCACCCAACAAGAGCAGATTCTTTTTGTGTAAAGTATCTGTGACATTCTCAGAGTATTCTTCTACAATGTCAGGATTGACCAAGAGAGGTACAAAGTATCCCTCTGGTCCTTTAGGAGCTTTGATGCGATACATACAAAAGCATCCAGGAAGACAAGTGACGCCTCCAAATACAGATTCGAAGCCTTTGCCCAAGTGATGCGAGATGTAGTATTCGAAAACTTGGATCAAGGTGACGAATGATTGCCTCTTGTTTGAGATACGAGTCTCGCCACATAAGCCAATGATGTCTACATCATTTTGCAAGGCATTGACCAAGTGGGTCAAAGAGTCTGCTTTGACTGATGTGTCTGCATCCACCATCAAGACTGCTTCAAATTTGTGAGGAGTATGAAGTGAAAGATGATGAATCTTCCAAAACATGTCATAGTCAAGAGGGGTCATACGATCATCGAGTAGAGTTCGTGACAAGAAATTCATAAACAATAGTTGAGAATCTCTTTTGCCACGATTGCCAGCTTTGCGACCAGTTCTCTCCTTGGGTGTTCCAGTCTTGACGATGACCATTATGGGTACTCGATGGCCATCAATCGTATACCATCCACCATGCTATAATGAATAGTAAGCCCGTGAGTATTGTAAATAGGAAGTTTGGAGTAAATTACTAAAAAAGTATACATTAAAAGGTACTCACAGCTTGAGCCATATTGTGTTGTCGTTCTCCTTCAGCAATAGCGATATAAGATTGATGATGAGGTACACCCAATCGAGGATCACTTTCCATCATAGTCAAAACAATATCTGGAGTAGATTTATCATTCCCAGCTCCTTGGATCTGTCCATCACAAACAATAAAGAGCATCTTCCTACGATCAGGATAGTCTGTTGCTGCCAATGAGTTCAGAGTAGCACGAATGCCCTCTTCACCCTCAGAATAGCATGTGACAAATAGAAAGACGTAAAAGTCGTCTTCATCCTTGTTGAGGCTACCATCGCTCGAGAGATCTGGACTCTTCGAGACGATTGGAGTAGAGGCGGTAGTGTATCGAGACGTAAAGAATGGTCCGAAGCGGCGAACACGAGGTCTGGTCAAGGCTAATCAAGTTGACATACGTTAGAGAGCGAAAAAGACATACAGTCTAAATCCATTGATTCATTTCGATACTTACCATGCGAGATAACCCAATGAAAGGCAATGGCCATAACAAACTTGATGAAGACAATCATTCCTGAATGAAGTTGCAAAGATGTAATATTAGTTTAGATCACCCTCGCTGTTCATTTGGCTGAAACGACCACCCACCTATGACCCCAACAGACATGGCGACAATCATTGAAGCGGCAAAGCAACCAATGGTATCTTTGTCGACAAAGCCAGAGACAAATTGTTGCTGTAGGCAATTTGTGGCTCTTAATTGGGATTGAGACTGATAGAATAGTTTGGTACCTATGTTACCCGCAACGGTTGAACAAACAGTGCATTTCCAAGATATTCGACGCATTTACCGTCACGTCCTACTGCAGACTCAAGCCTTCTCATGACACCAGTAAGGTTGGAGAAAAATTGACCTCGAGGGTTGACTTGGTATTGGGTCAGGTTCAGGACTATACCATTGAAGACGGTGAGTTTATCAGGATCTGCAATGCCTTGAGCGACATCGTCCCAGTCGAAAACTATTATTGAATTGTGGAAATCTGTAAGATGTCAAGGAGGAAAACGAGAAAAAATGGCATTAACAGGACCTACTACTTACAGAGACGATAATCAGACTTCAAAGGAGCCAAGAGGCTTGCTGGTGGACATGATCCTCCTGAAGATGGAATTGCAGGGCCAAGTCCTTTTGGATCAGCGATCGTGCAATTGTAAGATAGTGATGTAAAGGCATTACAAGCATCGACACGTGGCGCGAAGAGAGCGGTAAGATCAGCACCCCTATAAAGGGAGGAGAGACAAATGTTAGCTTGAATCGTTTTGCTTTATGCTTGATCACCAAATACGACCAAAGAAACGTGATATGTACCTCCAATTGTCAGTCAAGAAGACACCTTGTTTGAAAGCCAACTCATTGGCAAGAGTATCATAGTCATACAATAAACCAAATGCGATGATATAATTAGGGAAGAATACAAGTGGTTTTGGAAAGGTGTCGAAGGTTTGATTGAAGCGAGAAGTGGGCTCTGCTCCTGGAGGACACAAGGTTCGTCGTAGACCAAATGTCAAGAATGCGGCAGTCACGCAAAGTAAAAATATGATCATACATAGAGCCACTTTTTCACGCCATGCCTGTTCGACTTGCTTTGTCTTCAAACCCATGGCTCGAAGCAAAGGGGATGGGCATAGACACGTCATGATCAGAGACGTAATGGTCCACCAGCTTCGTTGATTATCTTTACGACCTGTTGGTTGTCTAGATAGAGGTGATGCTTTACGACTACTAGTTGCACCAGATCGTGCCATAGGCGGTGCATCATTTTCACTTCTCATCATAGGTCTGAGACGTCTGTTTGTTGTGGTATTGTTGCGAGTGAGTGTCTTCTGACGACCGATGGTTCGAGAAGCATTTCGAAGATCCGATGGGCCTCTTCCGATTGTTACATCAGGACGATTCCATGGGTCTCGATTGTTGGGATGTTGATGTGGAAGAGTATATAGTGATGGATGACTTGGAAGTTCGATGTCGGTTGATGATGTATCACCACCCTGTGATCCATCTGTGTTAGATACAGCCTGAGATGATTGCAATACGACAGTTCTTCCTGATGTTTGCATGACAATGTCTAGCTCCAGTTACGGCTTTGTTGAATGTTGATGATGATGACTCAAGTGGCAAATTGAGATGATATGAGGCGAATATCACCAAATATAAAAGACAATTCTAATGTGAAAAGTAGACTAGTTAGATATCCTCTTCGGCTTCCAATAAACTGCAATTTGCAAAACATTTGAAAAACAAATCTCCAAAGCTTCATGCTTACATGAGATATAAAGAATGCAATGATGCAAACTACTTAGTTAATACAATATAAATAAGGACACTACTCTTCCACTACTCTGGTGTCCTTATTTGCCTGTAAGGAATCACACCAACGAATCTTTTACGAAGTGAAGTTGAGGTGAAGTCTGCACAGGGTGCTTTGTAGGATTACGTACCCAACAAGCAACAAGTGAATAGTTGGACGCGTCTAAAGTCGGGATTAACGTGCCATTCGTACGACTCAAGACTCCATTCTCTTGCAAGAGAGGTACCGCACATTGTTCCTTTTGCTGCTCGTTCTTTCTTGATCTTTTACCACCACCACCACATATTGCATCTATATTCTATCTTTATCAATCATTGGACGCATAGCCGTCTTGATCTCTGCCAAATATATGGCAGCTAAAATTGATATGCTAAATCTTAATGCCAACCTCCTGTTTACGTAAATTTTTGACTCTATATACAAATGCCACTCCTAAATATCTTAAAATGACACCTACATAGCACTATGAGATAGTCCACGTGGAAAGATTGTAGGTCCTGAATCATTCAGCTTGTAAAGTAGTTCTCGTATTATAGGTCGTTCTCGACTCCTTGGCCCAGAGATCACATCCAGCTAAATCAAGGTACTTTAGATATCATTCTCAGATAATTTCGATTGATGGCACAAACGTACCTGGCCATCAATACCTTGAGTAGCACCACTACTCAACATCGTATTCGATACTTGGTTTGAGACATGGGTGCTAAAAGTTTGAGGAGAGTCTGAGCTTCGACATCTTCCACATCTTCATTATGTATTGTAGCAGCTACGCATCCCTGTGCCTAACAGTTGCAAGGTTGATGACAATGAGACGTCTTCAAGCGTACACACTAGCTTTTTTTGCTGCACTATACCTCTGAGACCAAAGAGAGGAAATGCACCACGAGTCTTACAACCTCTTTAACAGACACTCCCCAATACAGTAATGCAGTCAAATCCTCAAACAGAATCCATTACTTGGGATGTTTGGCTTGCTTGTTGGCAGTGACCGTCTTTTGTTGGTTTCAATACTGGGCTGGAGTTTCGCAGATTCCAGTACTGGCAGGTAGTCAATGAATCTTACATGTCCAGCTAGCTCCAAATTTGCTAGATTCAATCCCTTAATGAAAGTATCATTTTTTTTTTAGCATTTGATGTCGGTGGGTTACAGGACCTCCAACGACAATACCAATCCAAAAGAGATCGCATCAACATACCAATCGTCTATTTAATCCTAAATAATAGGGTCTTGACGGACCGATTGATACGAGACAAACACATTCTCCCTGTCGAATGGCCCTCGTCAATAGATATCCCAACACGCCTGATCCAGGAGTCTGCAGCGTGTCTGTAACCAATACCAGGCCCGACACCTCACCAGTCAGGGCTCTACTGAGGAGATCATCGTTCAATACAGGCAGGGTTTAGTCAAAGACCGGTTGAAACGCTCGCACAAATGACGAAGCTAGTTTATAGGCTGAAGTAGCAAAACCACACTCAAACATTCATTTAAAGCATGAAACCTATTATTCTGTATGATCTTTGTGCAAAGGACACCTCTGTTCGCTTCAGTCCTTACGTGTGGTAAGCCCTTGAACGAAAATCACGTTTTTGATCAAACATCTGCAATTGTGTCGGCCAGGAGCTCAATTGTGACGTTTCATTCATTGTAGGAGAACTAAACTTGCTTTAGAGCATAAACAAATCCCTTACGAGACAGTATCTTCGGGATTCACAGGTACAAATATTTCGTGGGGGCATTACAACACACTATGAGCACATTGGTGCGTTTGATTTTTCCAATGTGTTTAGTTCTAATCATAATTTCATCAACCGCATTTTGCTCACTGTATTCCTCCAAATTCGTATAGACAAACCACGACTGATTGCACTCAGCAAACAAGATCTGGTACCTGTAATTGTTGACCCCAACAATTCCGACAAGGTAGTTTCCGACTCTTGGAAGATCGCAGAGTACTTGGAATCACAATATCCCGACAAACCATCTCTCTTTGGTGGCGATGCGGGAACGAATGGTGTGCTCTTCATTCAGAAATGGTGGCAATATAATGGTATCAGACCCATTGGAACCTACGTCATAGTGGATGTATGGAAATGCATTAGTGACAAAGATGCAGCTTTTTTCAGAGCTGGTCGTGAGAAGCTCTTGAAAAAGACGCTGGAAGATGTTGAAAAAGGACGAGAGAATCGTGTTAAGGCTTGGAGGCCTACGCTGAGACCTCTGAAAGACTTGCTGCGAGAACAGTCGTTTATTGGTGGCAAGACGCCAAACTATAGTGGTCAGTATGAGCTGCGTTTATCAAGGCATCTTTTTTTCAACCACGTCACTAACACGGTTTACATCTTTTGTTCACAGATTACATTGTATTTGCGGCGTTCCAATGGGCGAGATGTGTCAGTGACTTCCAGCTTCTCGAAAAGGACACGAAGGACCCCATCTACAACTGGAGAGAACGCATGCTTGACTTGTATGGTGGTTTAGCTCGAAAGGCTCCAACGGTAACTCCATCTGCTCATCTATAAGTGTACTTCAAATTCTCTCAGAATACTAGATCGTAATAAGAAACTGCTGCACCTCTAGCCATTTATGTCGTCTATATGGCTGCATGAGGATGTCAAATGTGTTACGTAGTTCTGCTTATTGAACGTATTCAGGATCACAGGAATTCAAATAGTCCAATTTTTTCTATAGGGTTTGATCGCATTGCATTGAGCGGCTTCAACTTGTAAAAATATCAAACGAGTATAGCATACGAAAGTTACGAACGACAGTAAACGACGCAGAACCCAGCATTTAAATCATGAAACCTATCATATTATATGACTTGGCAGCCAAGGACACGTCCATCCGCTTCAGTCCTTATGTTTGGTAAGCAGCTTTGCACAAAAACCACGTTATTTGTAATAATTCGAATATCTCGCATCCTATCCGCCAGGAACTGAATTTGGTCATTGATTCTAGGAGAACCAAGCTAGCTTTAGAGCATAAAGGTCTTCCCTACAAGACAATTGCATGGGGATTCACAGGTACATTGCATACATCTGCGCGAGGGAACACAACGTGTTTTCAGCTGATTTCACACATGATGACGTTAAACGAATTGGGTTTTGAGCTTCATGAATCTTGAATCAGTCGTTCAATTCTTGGCTTAATCGTCAACAATGTCGAATTTGGAATCAATCATTCAATTCTCGTTTACTCGTCAACAATTTCGCTAACTGCGTTTCCAATTCCAAACTCTCGTTCACAGACAAGCAGATGATTGCATTCAGCAAACAAGGCCTTGTTCCCGTAATCGTTGACCCCAACAATGGTGACAAGGTTGTCTCCGACTCTTGGAAAATCGCAGAGTACTTGGAATCCCAATACCCAGACAAGCCATCCCTCTTTGGTAGTAATTCGGGCAAAAACGGTGTATACTTTGTCCAGAAGTGGTGGGAAGTCACTGGAATCAACCAGATCGTCACCTTCATTGTATTAGATGTATGGAAGTGTATTAATGCCAAGGACGCAGAATTTTTCAGAACTGGGCGTGAAAAGCTGTTTAAAAAGACTCTTGAGGATATTGAAAAAGGACGTGGGGATCGTGTTAAGGCTTGGAGGGCTACCTTGAGACCTATCAAAGATTTGTTGCGTGAGCAGCCTTTTATTGGTGGCAAGACTCCAAACTATAGTGGTATGGGATTGGTTCGTCTATGATTTTTTGTGCTGTCTTTGTCGCTCACGTTTTCATGTTTATTTTGTCGCAGATTACATCGTATTTGCTGGTTTCCAGTGGGCGAGATGTGTAAGTGACTTCCAGTTACTTGAGAAGGATCCCAAGGATCCCATATACAACTGGCGAGAACGCATGTTGGATTTGTATGGTGGTCTAGCTCGAAAGTCTCCAATGGTAGCTCCAGCCGCTCACCTGTAGAGGGATGTCATCTTCACGTTAAACTACTTGGAACATAAATAAACAAGTGCGCCTAGTTCGACCATTTATGTTTTCTACGTTTTGAAATGAGGATATCAAATGTGTACAGAGATAATACGTTATGGGATAATTTATGCTACATGGGGCTAAATAATGAAGCACCTCATATGTGTGAAAAGGACATCAAAACTGAGACTCTCAACGCTCCAACTCTACAACTCACAAAGAAAAAGACGGTTTAGCACCTGACTCAAAGATACAAGTAATCAGAATCCAGTTTACCTTTTACCGTCGCACTTCATCGACATGATCAACAATTTCCTCCGAGTCCTCTTCCAAATCAGGTTGTCTCACAGTCGGCTGTTGTTTCCATCTCGAGCTAACAAACCCAATAATACCACACAACAATACCAGACTTGCACCGATACTCGAGTCGATATTGGGAATAGAATGCCAGATTAGAAAGTCTGCAACGTACGCCAAAACTACTTGGAAGTACATAATATCTGTAGTTTTAAGCGTGAGTATGTAAATTCCCTCTAGTCATGTCGCAACTTGATTGTGCTTACTGTTCGCGCCGGCAACGTGAGCATCTCCACCCAGCCCTATAGCAAGCATCACCTGGCCGAATACTCCTCCAATTCCAACCAATCCAATCAGAACGTAAGCAAACCATGCCGTTGGAATTACCCAAGGCTTCTCTTCAATCAAACTAAATATGAAAGCCAGTGGTAGGGACGCTACTGATAAATGTAATAATAGTTGCATAGGATGAGGTTTTGCGAAGAGCATCACCTGGCGAACTATTCGTATTGAATTGTTAGTACGGCGTCAAACGCAAAAAACAAACCCGGTCCATCCGATGCTTCACCTGTGATGAAAGACAAGGATTGACAGAGCGCTCCAAGAAATCCAACACCAATAGCAATCGGCCTCCAGCTATTATCTTCCCCTTCAGACGGCAACGGCTTGAAGATGACTTCAGGATGCGCTACCAACGTACAACCCGTCAAACTAATCAGCGTAATCAATATATCAATGGGTTTTATAGCTTCCTTGAGTATCAGAGCTCCCAAAAAGATAGAGAAGACGGGCGACGTGAAGCTAAGCGTTATGGCATCTCCCATCGATAGTTTGGAAACCGTGAAGAACGTGCATACGAGAGCACCGAATGCGAATAATCCTCGTAGCCCTCCGTGAAGCCATATGGTCTTGGGGCCAAGGATTGAGAGATTTGATGACCAGAGTAGTATTACAGATGCGGGCAGTGACATTAGTGAGCGGATCAGACCTATTTCTGTTGCAGCCATGTCGTATGATCGGGAGAGTTCCTTGGCACTACCATTCATCACCCACTAAAATTGTAGCGAACTGTTAGTTATGGCCATTCACACAAGGACTTGCGAGATCTCAACCAACAAGCCAACAGATTGTAAGGTTTGACTGCTGGTTAGATCCCGTCGCCATAGCGATTTGAGCAAAGCATTATAGATATCAACCAGTAAATCAACAGATTGCCAGGCTCGATCAGCTCAGGGCGTCCATGTTTCAACATGTTGAAAAGATTTCTCCTCAAACTCATTGATGCTTCAAGCTTTCAATCCACACAACGCAAAAAAACAATAGAAGAGGAATGATCTAGCCACTGATATACACTTACGAAAGATACAGCAGCTCCTAGCATGTAAAGGTAACATAGGTAGACTGATCTCAATGCAGGCTGCTCGACTTTTCCTTGAACCAACAATGGGCTATCGGACTGCATGGCTGCTTCGTCGTTTTCGTCAGCGCCCAATGATGGCGGCGGCGTGGGAAAGAGCTCATCTCGCTCTGTTGTTTCCTTCATCGTTTTGACAGACGGTGTGAACTGTTTGTTCAATGTCGGGATGGGTTGTTGTGGGTGAAGACGGTAGAACATTTAGGATTTAGGAGTGTGATTATATGGCGATAAGGAGTGGCAATGTTAACATCCACGCTATCTTCATTTTATCCGAACAGGCAGATCAAACGAATTTCAGCACTGCCACGTCATATCATGTCAAAACATGTTATTTAAAGTATTTAAAGGGCTAATATTTCCATGCTTCAGCTATACTGTATGTGATAATTTACTACTCGACCAATACACCTCTGTCTCAAAAGACCTCCTCATGAAAGTATCAAAAGACCACCACCTATCCTATGTCAACCTGCCTGAATGTTCACCCTCCTCTTATTGTAGGTATCCACATTCAGCGTATCAGCAATAAACTTTGCGATATCCTCTCGATCAACCGATATTCCACCAATCCCTTCTCCAACTTTGTATTTTCCAGTAGGAGCACCATCTTTCAGCCCTACGATGGAACCGAAATATGTAAGTATCGAGTTGAGCAATGGCATACTGGATCGTCGTACATGGAGGTTTGATGATAATGTAATCCAAATCGGACTTTATCAACATTTCTTCCTGTAATTCGTGTTCTCCTTTGAGCTGATTCATCATAAGGACCATCGCGACTTTGGAGAGTCGATCATATCCCTGTAGTAGAGGTTAGCTTCGTGCTTTTAAATATTATCAAGAACAAGAAGCGTTACAGTTGAGGAAGGTCCACATCCAATCGCAGAAACCAGAAACACTTTGGTGATACCAGCCTTCTTCATAGCAGAGATAATATTTGCAGTTCCTAACAGTAATTTAGATTCGTTGAGACGCAAACAATTCCATTAATGACCAAAAAAACCAACTACCACTGCCATGAGATGTGTAAAAACAGCCAAGTACAACACTTACCTTTTGATCTCACATACTTTTGTGGATCCGATTCAGGATACCATGCCTTGTCTGCACCAAGATTGACAACTACTACTTTTCCACCATCCATGGCCCTTTCGACGTCAGATTCGTTGAACACATTGCCTTGAACGACCTTGAGCTTGTCCTTGAATGCTTCATTTTCAGAAAATTTTGATAGTTTTGAAGGAGTTCTGACTAGTACGGTGCATTCATATCCTGCATCGAGTGCTTGCTTGACCGTCTGAATATTTTTGGAGTTTGTTGTTCAACTTTAGCAGCTGCTGTTGAGACGAGAGCTATACGATAACTGAATACAATGCATTTTGGTTCACTTACGTGTCGGCCGATTCCGTTAGTACCTCCAAACACGACAATTCTCATCTTGCTTTGAACAGTGTCCAAGCATTATCAAGAAGGTGCTTAGGCGCGTGGCGAACGTGAATAAATTTACAAGATCTTATAGATTCTTAACTATTTAACTTACAATAATGTGCATTTTCTATGAGGAGTTTCATTATATAGGTAGTGCCAATGCGCAACGAGATCACGTTATTAGCCCAAGTGCTCTGGCTCTCGTCACACTGCGGACCGATCTGACACTATCAGATATCGATGGTCTTCTGCGTCGATCTGCTTCAACCACAACTTCATCTTCTGCTTCGTCTTCATCTGGCAAATTCAGTTGTAACAAGGCGTAGAATGCTAGAACAAAGAAATAGTCAACAAAAAAGCTGCCACAGAGCTATAGACCGTGTGACTATGACATACGCTGTCTGCATATAGGACACTTTGGCGGTCCAGCTCTCGAAGAATATGAAGCCGGTATAGCAGTCGATCTTCCAGAAGTCCTGAGGACGTTAGCACAAGTCGTACATAAACACAGGTGACGGCACGGGAGCACTACAGTATTCTTGAGCTCTGATAAGCACACTACACATTCCCGAGTCGAGTTGTCTTCAGCAGTTTGTTCGGCTGTTGGGTTATCGGTTGGTGATGCTGTTTGGCTGTCCGTAAACCCGAATACTTCTTGCACAAGATACGAGATTCCTTCAATCTATCAATTTCAAAAGCGTCAGAGTGGATATTGAAATCAGGGGATGTAATTCAATTTCCTCTAACCATTATTTTTTGCTTTGCAACTCTAGCAACCATCCCATGCTCGTTCGTAGCCAGCGATACAAACGTAGACTGCGTAGCGCAGGGCAATATCTCAGGCTCAGCATGCTGTATGGCATTAGCGCCCTCAATAACAATAATCAATGGAAACCTCTTTCCCCGATTCGCACTTTCAGCATGTACGGACGAAGCACCATCAGATATAACAACTTGTGGTATCCGTTCGACAACCTCATCTATACCATCATCAATCAGGGAGCTAGCATCTAGTAATGCTGATGACGTGCACGTCTGATTCAGTCCCACAGGGAAGGAACCTAAAATTATTGGAGCAGCTATTCCACCTGATGATGTCTTGTATATCGTGGATCGAGATCCGGATGGACCGATAACAGCGACCTCTTTGCATGACTGGTATATTCGTATCTGACATGGTACTGCGGCGTCGAATTCAAATGATATCTTGTGTTTTGTGTTTGGTGAAGGTGTTGAGGATGGTGGATCAGATATCACACGTAACGAGTCTCGATGTAGATTAACTAGGGCCTGGAGTGTAGTTGTTGGTAGAATGTCTGGTGGTGCTAAAGACTGTGCTTTTGCGTGATCGAGTGTTTGTAGAGGGGAGACAAGGGAAGAAGAATAATGAGTGTTTTGCGAAGAGAGTAGCGGAAATAAAGGGAATAAGCTCCCAGCAATAAAAAACTAGATCTGAATCCATCTGTGTGGTGACGGGCCTTCATACCTCATTGAATGTTCCTCTCAAATTCCTCATCTCAGCATCAGTCAATTGATTGTTGCCCAATAACGAGCTCCAGATGGCCGCTGTATTCGAATTGATGGCCACATTGTCTCCTCCCGCGACGATAAAGAATGGTCCAAAATACGTGGTTCGACTATAAACGAGAGAATCGCTTGACCTTGACCAAACAAAGAACTAAAATCAAGATGAACCACTTTGTGAGCTACATACCTGACTACGAATGGATCTCGATCGTCCATGAGCCCCGAGTTCTGAGGAGGGCCACGTGGATTCTCCGGCTGCCTGAAAATGACTCGAGCTAGCGCATTCCCCATTTTTTACGGTGTTTGAAGTGCGAAGGAGAGTATTCATGTATTCATTGACGCAATCGCTGACCTTTAGTATCAAAACTATATTCAAAAAGCGTATAAAAATCCAGTCACCGCTCTAATTCACGTTCTTCTTGCCTCCTGTTCTGTCGCCAACTAATTCCCAACTCATTCAATTCGCACGTTGATTCCAAGCTACGATGTCGGTAAGATGAGACTCTCAAACCGTATTTTGGATTCGTTCATCGCATTCAGATCACTGTAACTAACGCCTTTACTCCTCTTTCCAGACATCAGAGCAGCCTTCAGACGCTGAAAAGCTTCTTTCACACCTAATGTCAACCATCCCTGACCAAACTGGTATCATTGTCGCTTCTCTAGACGGCTCAATACTTGCTGTAAGCTGTCATAAATCTTGCAATTGGTGCAATTTCGTGGATACAGTCCTTCTTTGGACACATCAGCCAACATTTAACACCTTCGTCAACCCGTTTACAGTCATCAGGCACGCTGCAAGACGACAGAACAGTCGTATCAGAAGCTCTAGGAATTGTAAAAGATGCACGGAATCTAGTGGCTTCCTCTAGTGAAAGGGATCGCATGAAAAGAGTGACTTGTAAGAGTTATAGAGTGACAGTCTTTGACGTCGTTTTTCCCCGCTCATAGCCTTAACCAAAATAGTGAAAGTTGGCGATCAACTCATCGCCATAACAGCAGACGACAAGCTGCTATACGTCGTTAATAGGACACCTCAAACACAGTGACAAATGAGATGACAATGTACATTCATTATAATATAACCTACAACTTGCATTTACACAAATGTCTCTACTTACGATTCAATGTTTGCTCCTATGGTAGAATGTAATCTTTGGTATCAACCAATTTTTGCTGTGATATACAGGCAGCCAACCATCTCTTCTGAACAACAGGAAGATGTTCCACGTCTTGCAAATCAAGCTCTGATTTACTTTTTACGTCTGCTATTATGATGGAGCATGAGTCCGTCAAGGTGTGTGCCAGGTCCCTATGCAAGAGACTGAAATTGTCAATACCATTGAGTTGTTAAGCAAATAAATACATTTATCGGTTTGTTACCCGTCATAAGCGATTATATACCGCTCCATACTCCTTCTCTCCTCTTTGCTAACGCTCTCATCGATATAAACGATGTAGTCACTGAATATGTTTGGTAAAGGTGGTAGTTCTAAGAACGAAAGGTGAAGTGCTCAGCGAAAGTAAATTAAAGATTCTCGTTACAGTCCTTGCAGAACCAACCACTCACTGCTCAACACCTCCTGATTAAGCCTAGCCTGATTCGTACTCTCCTTAGCCTCCACATTCGTCCTTTCACCATTCTGGTCCTGTTGCGATATCGATAATGCAGCATTCAATTCCTCGTCGTCGTCATCTTCACCTCCACTACTCATAGGATTATCCAAGTCGAAACGGCTTTCAGGTAATCGTTTATTAGCAGCATGAGACTCGACAATCCAGTTTGGAGAGACAATCACTCCTGTGGCACATGATTTTTTTTTCAGCCAACAGTCGAAATAGGAGGTACACACCAACCAAAAAGGAATTTCACTGGAGGGATGGCACGTACCGAAACCTGACTCTTTGACCTTTTGGGTATGGAAGAAGCAGAAGTTGCAATCCAACGCAAAAGCTCTGCAAGTACATCAAGCAATTCGCTTACCTCCTTATATTTAGGAGTATCGCAATATGCACATATCAGATGCGTGCACTCATGATTCCAATCTTGAGAGAATTTGGCACCCATTTCAAGAGCTATACAAAAAAAGGTAATCAGATATATTCACACTCCTATCACAAGGACTCTTTGTTGAACTCGCTGTTTGAAATTGACTAGTCGGCTAATAACCAAGACTAAACAATCGTGACAAAAAAACACAGCGATGACTGGTATATACCCAAATCACGAATCTCTCCACGTTCTGGATTGACTAGTCCACTAATAACAAACACTACTCCAGCCTATTTGAAAGCAAGAATGCTGCATAAATTAAATGTTTGCGAGAATGTCCATCGCATTCGGCCCAAGTACAGTCACTCCTTTTTGGCATTCTCAAAAACGATCACACCAAGCACCTCACCATAGGAAGTTGACTCAGCCGACCACCACCACCAGTCGGCATCGTAGCAGCCTTTTTCAATGGCGGTGGATGATTCACCCTCCCAGCACTCGAGGAAGAGGCTCCAGCCGACACCGTCCTCGCGAAATCAGGTTTCTTGATAACAACTGGATCATCGATTCTAGCGATTTTAGACGGTGGTAGTGCCGATATCGTGTCGGCATCGTTCGATATAGTCCTTTTGACGGGGTTAGGAAATGTGGGTGTTGTGCTTGATGCGAGGAGAGGGTTAGCTCCTTGTAGTAAGGGAGCTCGTTCTTTAATGAGTTTGGCTATTCGGGCAGATTTGGAATTATCGGTGTCGGTGTCGTCAGAGTCGTGGTGTTGGGAGCTTGACGATGGCTGAAAGCGCAACACGTTTGCAGCTTGGATTTCAGCATCGGATCTAATACGGAATTTACCAAATTGTGTTCTTGGTGACTCTGACGGTGTTCCTGTATTGCTTGGACTCTCGCCTTGTGACATTCTAGTTGTCCTATTACCTTTTGAAGTGGGGTTTCTAAAAATCGAAGGACGCGAAGCAACATTTCAAAGTCACCGAACTAAACAACAACACAGATCCATCATTTTCGAACTATCTAATGCGATATCTAATTAATGTATGCGATACACGTACTACTTTTATTTTATGTTGGACATTCACTCATCAGCAATGGCCAGCAATTGAGCAACCAAATCGACATCGAGCTCCTCCACTTGCTCCACCGTACCGCCAGCAACAAGTGATGGTCTCAACAACCATGACTGGCTTTTATATCTCGGGAATCTAGATCCATTCTGCGCATGGTGATTTATCAAGTGCGAGGTTAAGGAGCATAATTTTTGAGGTGCCAGTCCTTCCGTCATGACCCTGTTCAAGTTTGGAACTCCTCCGTCATTGATGTTTTGTTGTTGTTGGCCAGCAGCTGCTTCACATTCTCGACATGTGTACAGCAAATCAGTATTGAGATGCAAGAGCTATGATGTTGCGAAAAAGTTAGTAAGTTTCAGTAGACCCAAAAAGGGCTTGACCGCAGAGCGCACCTTCCAGCGTTCATGAGCCTTGGTTCCATCTGGGACGATAATGCCTGCTTGATCGAGCAGTTCTGTAATCATGTGCTGTGGGTATAACTACAGGTTGAAAACAGGAGAGAAAGATTACAGACCTAATATTATAAAATCCTTCGTCCGCAAGGACAACCATCACACCACGACACAAACTAACTCACCTTATAGATAATGGGCAAATCTTCCAAGAATTTCTCCTGAGTCTCTGATATAACTCGATGCGAGCGTCTCAGAATCTTATACACCTCTGCATACGTGACTCCAGTTTTCTCTTGCTCCCGATTCTGTAACGGAGGTGACGGGAACCCATTGGTAACTATAGCTCCAAAGTCCCAATCAAACTCATACGTAGGATTGAAATCCAACCATCCACCAGCAGCATCAAGCTTCTGCACACCTTCTTCACCACCTAAGTCCTCCTTTTCTGGAATCTGTTTCCAGAAAGCCTCGAAATTCGGAGATCGACTCGTTACGTATATCTTGTCTTCGAATTTCTTGACAGTGTCGTCATCAGTTGGATCAATGAAATTTTGTATACCTCGTCGGGCATGCCACATGGCATGTGCGCGAGCGAATACGTAATCCCAATTTCCAGGTGGATGACTACACTTTCGACATGCGAATGCTACCATATCATGACTCTCACCCTCCTCTATACATACACGATCAAAGATAGTTTGACGACGTGGCATCAATCTAGCTTTGGCTCGTTCTATAACAGGAGCAAAGAATTGCTTCCACGCATCTTCAATACTCGTATTCAGATATTTAGTATTCAATATCGTTGTAATTGCTTCGGCGGGAGTCCCTGTCAACAAAAAGGCTTCTTCAGCAAATGATGCAAACACAGCTTCAGTTGTGGCACATAAATCGTCCCATAATGGCCAAGTGAGCTCTTCGACACTGAATGGTTCAGGTTTCTCTACATATTGTTGGAATGCCTCGTATATCAATTCTATGTATGGAGCGCTGTGTCTTCGTACTACCGACAGCTCTTCCTTTTGAGCAGCTTCCAAACGGTCTCGTTCGAATGGTATGATTTCCTAAACGAAGGTTTTTGTAATGAGTTCATGTTAGTACAAAACTGTCAAGATGGGCATACTGCTTTTGAATGAATTTGTTGCAGCACAATAACAAAGCACAGACCACGTCTTACCCTCTTGAGCCGTTCAACAAACTTGACCCATGCAGCACTACCAGGAATTGGCTCTTCCTCACTTCTAATTATTGACGACCAAGCAGCTGTCTTGGCAGCCAATTCCAAAATAATCCCACTCAATGCTGGCTCTTCAGACACCAAGTTCTCAAGCCTTAGACTTCGTCCTTGTCTCTCTTCTCGGTTGTACTTGACGAGGTTGGCATGACTGACAGCTTCTACATCGGCTAGTTTTATTCGATCTTTCTCGATTAGGGCGACATTTTCTTCTTGGAGTGCCACCCATTCAGCTTTCACTCGACTGGGCCTTGCACCCATTCTGGTATACTGCTTTTGTTGTCCTTCGAGGTCTGCCTTGAGACAATAATATACATCACCCACCCGTTCACATGGCACAAAACTTGTAACTTCACCATACAGTCGTCTGGCTTCCCTCTTCAATATAGTCCTATTAGGTGTGTTTGGAACGTGAGAGGTTGTTGGGACAGCAAACACACATTCGACGGGTCAAAGCGGTTCAAACAACTGCTGCGAAAAATGACGTGTGAACGAAAAAATGCTTACAATTTAGCAAAGCAGTCTTTACAATATCTCTTTCTAAACCCCCAACAGATTTGCAAGTTCCTTGCATTCAGCGCACCACAATTCATACAAGCTGGTCCACAAAACAATGCTGCGTATTCAGCTTCATGGATGAATGCCGGAGGCTTGACCAAATATGGATGATGGATTTCACGAGATCGTGCCCATATCTTTTCATCCATGAGACAAGAGCGAACACGTTTTGATGTCTTCCAGAAGTTTACTAGGATGGTACAATCGCAAAAGGCCCATATGAGTTCCATTACTTCCAAAGGGATGCCGTGGACGATGTCAATCCTGGTTTGAATGGACGTGTTAGGCTAGGGTAGATAGCATCGGAAGGCAGTGAGTGACTTACAGGCCATCCTGTTTGTGCTGGATGCAATATTCAGGAGGTCCACCGTGAATTCCATACAATGGTTTCCTCTTGCAACCAGAGACCATGCAATGACCACCACTAGAACGATGCAGTAGCACGGTGTGAGTTTGTGCCCGTGACGCAGACAATTCCAAGACACACGACCGGACACCACCCATAACAGAGAATGAAGGAAATTTACCAGTTTTGAGCACGTCCGCGTCCATTATCAATCATATCACGTCCACAGTTGCATTTGATAATCCGAGTTGACTTTCTTCGAATACGACGTTGTTGTGGTGCAATGTCCGATGCACGGTCAAAGTCGATATGAAAACTACCAGGCGTGTATTCTCCATTATCAGTAGGCTCGAAGTCAAGAAACTTTGATTGGGTAGTAGCAAATTGGGATACGATGAGCGAGCCGACTGTCGGTGAGGCTTCTGCGACCTCGATATCTGGTGGACCTACGACATTGATATTTAAAGGAAGAGGAAAGGGATTCTTGCTACTGCTGCCACCGTCCATGCAGCTTGTTTGGTGGGTGAAAGTGGTAGAGATCTAGGTAATTCTTGTTGTTTTCAATGTTTAGTGACGATGCACGTCGACACTACACGAAACTAAACATGAACCACCAGCCTGATAAGGAAATCACGTGTAAAGTACTCGTAAATAGTGTCTAGTTACAATCGACGCAACAGTCATACTTTGGATTGTCTTGGGTTTCGAAACTCTTTGAAAGCAGCTCTACGACGCGAAGCAAGTACTGAATCTGTTGAATCTGCAGAAAATATGAGAGTTAACGCGTAGAAAGAGCTAAGAGAACATTGTACAAGTCTTGGCTTGTAAAGTGAACTGCTGCCATCGTTGTAAAAACATACAAGGCGCTTAAAGCTTCCGAGCAGCCAATCAAAGCTAAAGGGGAAACAAGGCCGACGCTCATGTATACCAATGAATTTGCTGCCGAGGTGCTGGTGGCCGACACTCCGTTAAAGGAATATAACATGTCGGTCTCTCCCACTGCTTCTGCAAAATGTTTCATCCCGGCTATGGAGAACGAGCGATTCATGGTATCGGTAAGCATCTTGATCCAAATCGTGTTTAAAGAGCTTGCTTGCATTGTGGAGAATGTTGAGGGATGCGTTGACATTTGGAGCACTTTTGTTGATTCGGCATCCCAAGCTTTTAACATGAAGCCAACACATTCAATTTTCTCAGGTTCAAAACATTGGTTACGAGGGTGAGGCTGCTCGATCGGACTTACATGTGTCCAGTTTCTGCTGCGTTTTCTTGATTTGCTCATTCGACGACCACATCACACAATGTCAACCTTAAGGTGGTCCCATCTCAGCTTGGATTCTTATTGACGGCCAGATACAATTCAAAGGTACTAGTGCACACACCTTGTTTTGTTGAGCGATCGCTCAATATTCCGTATTAGGAGTCTTGAAAACGTCTGGAACAGCTACTGTCGTCGAAGGACGCAAGATATCTGGAACCGAGATCCAGCCCTTCATATTCTCACCCATACGAAGTATCGCTGAAGAAATGCTGCCATACAGCTTGCACGATCGAAACATCACTAGTACTGCTGGCACTATCCACATACAGTTCTGGCGAGCAAAAGTCGATCGGGAGGAAAAGACACCTTGGTACAATGAATCTACGGCATCTCAGGCTTTATATGACAACAAGAAGGATAAAGATGATATTGCAAACTTGTTGTCTCATTCTACCACGTAAGTTTTCTTGTGTGAACGTCAACGTTTGCCGCCAGCTCTTTTGTAAATTACACACCAACGCACTGCACCAAACCACAATCAATATCAACAATTCTCATTCTTAGGTTTGGAAATGCTACGAAAATACGATCACAGAACTTGACAAACAAGACTCTATACGTACGCTATCTTGACAGTATACCGTACGCAACCTTCCGATTCGACTATCGCAGTAAAGATCTTTTGGAAATGATGGAAAACAAACCAGAAGTCTCCTCAGGCCTCAAACCAGCAACATCGTCAGGCGTCAAACCAGCAGTATTATCAGGCATCAAACGAGAAGCACCAGCACCCCAGCAACAACAATCAACATTATTAACTAAACCACCACCACAGAAACGTATAAAAATAGAAGCCAACAATTGGGGTCGTATGGAAAAGATCGATTTGACCGGTGAAGATGATGATGGTGATGAAGATATGTATCCAAGTTTGGCTTCCTCGTCTTCGTCATCTTCAGCAACAGTATCAGCATCAGTACGCGAACAGTCACCTTTATCAACAGCAACAGCAACGGCAGCAACAACAAGGAATCCTCGTGGTGGTCGGGCGGTGGAGCTAGTGGATTTGACTGTTGACGAATGAACATCGTAAAAGAAGGGAGAGGTCAAATAGAGCACAACGGTTGTATGATATTTTGAGAATCCCCATAACATAAGGACAGGTCATTTTGGCAATGTCTATGTATATAGTCAGTGATATGAAGAACGAAACTACAAACAGAAATTTACATTGAAAGTGTTGACATAAATCCTGTGTGAAAAGCGACAAAGCAATGGATTAAATAATTTATTGAGCAGGCGTTGAGACAGCTCCTCCAACAGGTAACGTGGTGCCTCGTGCAGGCGATTCCTTTGCAGCAGCTTCATTTGTCAGAGTTTCGATCAATTCCTACGTTGAGATACCGTCAGTATTCAACTGACCAAAAAACCTGGCACATCAGAATCTCTCATTGACTAACTTGAAGTGGGGCCAATTCCTTCTTCTCAATAAGCTCAAACTCTTGTACAAAGAAGATGAAATGCTTGAAGGATGTGTTCAAGTGCGCTTCTTCTCCAAGCGACACGATACGGGGGAAGTGGACGTGGTATATGTGTGCATATACACGGAAGAGACGTTTGAAGATTGTTTTTACAGTGTTGAGGAATGTCTGTGTAAAGTGAGGGTTGTGAGTTTTTGGAGGAAGGAGAGATAGACAGAGAGAGTACCTTGGGAAATGGCACACCAATCTTGGAAGGGAAGACTGATTCGTCATCTAGTTGTTGTTGGACCCAGGTCATCAAGTAGTCAACGTATTCTGGTGCAGATACCTATAGATATGGGTCACGTTTGAGAAAATATATCCCTTTACCCTCTAGTACGGTTTTTCTCTCTCTACATCTATATTACCTTCACAGGTTTCTTGAACTGCACGCCATCAGCCCAATGATACTCATATTTCGGCCCGGCGCTCATAATGGGACATTCTTGTGGAGTGCAGAATTCAGTGATTGTGCCATACAAGAGATTTATCTGGTTGAAGAAATCGACCGTGTTGACCGCGAGCCATTCCATGGTGTCTTCTCCATCGGGCAGGGAGACGGCGAGACGTAGATTGCCGGCACCAAGAGTAGCCTCCGCATATTTTTTCAGGGCGTATTGTTTTGTTCCCTCTGGAATGTTGCGTTTTGGTTTGAATGTCTTGTTCTGTGTGGTTGTTTGTTAGGGCGAAAGAGTCAGGGAGTGTCGATACAGAAATGATAAATAGACGGCTAGCAACTAGATAGATCATGTATTGACCAACTTCTTGGATCCCTCTTCTGTACACGCCAACGACAAGACCAACCACAAAGTTTCAAACTCACTTGATTGAATTTGAGGAAGGACATTGGCGGCTACAAGTTAACAGGTATAAATAGTTTTAGATCCCAGCGAGCTGATTGTACGATGAGCCTCTCTAGTGCACAGCGTGGCCGTTGGAACGGAAAGATTTCTGTGTGTTTTTGTTGCGGCATCCGATTTTAAAGGTGAATGTATATTTGAGAGAGCGATGTAAGAAGATCATGAGCTTTATTGATTACTTAACGCGTAAGAAATTCTGTTGGCTGGTAGATTTGTCTCATGGCTTCTTTTGTCTCATGGCTTCAAATTGCAAAAAATCCAAGTTCTCCACTTTTGGTCGTTGTAATTCATGTTCATAGCAACGACAAGAGGAGGAGAGGTAACCCATACACGGCACGAGGGAGTTACTTTGATTTCTTGCAATCCTACATCCTGTAATCCTGTTCGTCTCTTTCGTTATTGCTCGTCAACAACTACCAATTCACACGTTTTTCCAGCCCTGGACACACTTGACCTAGACGCTGAACCAGTAGATCCTCATCCTATTTATACTGCCCGACCATGCAAGTAGATGATCCCGAACAGGATCAAGATGACGTCCCAACTCTGTCTTGTATACAATCACCACACACATCACAAAGTACTTGGCGAAGAGGATCCCTGACAGGAGGAATCCATACCCGAAGCAGCACAACTCCCGTAACTCCTGTACAAAACCTACAGCAACTCTCCCTTGCTTCCGCAACATCAACCAACTACCAAACCTCAACATCTAGCATTTATTCATTGGCAAAAGGGCAGTCTGTATCTGTCGAACACTTGCCATCGCAAATGATGATGGGGAGTAGAAAGGATCCTATGCTTATTGCGGGTTCTTTTGATAGTGTGCTAGAGTCGGAACGGGTGTGGACTGTGAATGATATTGGACGGCATTGTATATCGGTATATCGTGCAGCTTTTGTTGTCGATTAAAGTCTATTTCAAAAGTCGTGAATGCTAATCTCCTTGTTTCTCACCGACTTTAGGACTATCAAGTACCAGTAGAATACGCTCGAGCGATAGATCGTGCAACAACTGCAACAATGGAAGCTGCAAAAGTCATGACTGAGAAATCCAAAGTAGCTGTCGAAAAGGCCAAAATAAGTGCTGAAAAGACCAAAGTGTTTACACAGTCTGCGGCCAACAGGACCAAAGAAGCAGCCAGATCATTTGCGTCCAAACTGCAGAGTGGAGTAGATGGCATGTCTTCGTCTTCTTCCGATAATGATCTACCAACTGGTAGGACGCTAGCAGAGATAAGGAGTCGAGTAGCTACAGCATCACCAACACGGAGTGTAGAGCGTCTAGCATTGTCAGGATCACATTCAGATATAGCACCTGCATTGGGTATAAAACAGGTCAAACTATCTGATTTCGAAGAATATCTGAAATCCCTAAGTCCTGTATATCCAACATATACCAAAAACAGACCGAAAGCTACCAAACCCGTAGCAGATCAACCTCCAACCGTAAACCTGCTAGGACGACCTAAGGGACAATATAACAAGGATATTGATCGTCTCAACGGCCAAATAGATGTATTAGCGAGACTAGGTGTACCGGCAGCAGTAGAAGACCACATGGTTCGTAACGGGATACCATTGCCAGATGCAGATATCTCACCACCATCAAAGGGAGATCCATTTGGAATGTCTGATCTAACAACAATACCTGACGTGTTCACTTCTGATACATTTGATTTACGCCAGCCAAACACATTTGCACTAGTCTTGGGACACGCTGATCCAACATCCCAATCTCCAGATGCTCGAGCATCGTCCCGTGAATTGTCAACCCGATTAACCAACCTCTTGACTATCGTCGACGGATTATTCATGCTGGAATTAAACAAAGTCGTACCACAAATGTCGGATGCTGCTGAATCTATACGAGCACTTGTAACTGAGACGAAAGACTGTTTCACTAGTCTTGTGAAAGCCAAAGCAAGTTTGAAGAGAGCTAGGATAAAAGGTGTTGATTGTGCAAGAAATATAGTTAGATTGGAACGAGCGCGTGGGAACGCGCTGGTTGCGTATGGTGGTGTGCAAAGGTTGACTATGCTTGATGGGGTGTGGACGTCTAATTCTGTGAGGGACGCTGTGATGCCGCATATGCCTGCGCCCAAGAAGGCAGCAGTGCCTAATGCTTCTAGTAATAGTGGTGGTACCAATATGATGAATGCTAGTAGTAGTTTTGGTAGTAATAGTAGTGTGTCGGCAGCATCTAGTAAACCAGTAGCCAACAGCAGTAATCCGATACCACAACCGACAACATCCGTAAATCCTTCAATACCGATATCCCAATCAATGCCTAAACAAATACCATTGCAACAACAGCAAATAAAACAACCACAACAGCAATCACAACAGCAAGCGCAACCATCTAGATCTCTTGAGCCAGGACGAAGTTTATCATCTTCTAAAGGATTGTCCGGTAGTAATAATGCTGTGTCTAGCAAAGAAAAGGAGATTCTACAGCGGCAGAAGGAGGTGGATGACTATCTAAAATCTCTTGCAAACAAATAGTAACATATAGAGACATTTTGGCAACCCACAAATAATACATCACACAACCTCGACAACATTTTCTCAAATGACTTCCAAATATCGTTGCTTCTTTATTATTAGGTATTCAGCACCTACAAAAAAATGCCAAGTTTCCTTTTTCTGATGTTATTCACTTCATACATTCTTCACCAACTTTTTTTCCCCTCGTCGAATCCATCCTACACTATGTTGACTTACTACTAAATACACTCGACAACATTATAGTATTTCTTCGCGACGGATCTCTCACGATTTCAGTTATAGCCGTAGCAGATTGTTCAGTCAAACTCTTGACTGATGCACTCACACTTCCAAAAGTCTCTCTTATACCAATCAATACCGATGAGCGATTAGATTGCTGTGGTGATCCAGGCGGTGTGGGTCCAAATCCATTCAATAATGAATTCACGGCAGCTGCATTATCCGACGACAGACCAAACCCTCCACTACTGTTGCTATTGTTGCTATGGTGGTATACGCCATGACTAGCAATCCATTCCCGTTCAGACCTCCATCTTGTGAATGGACCCTCCCATATATTTGAATTGGGTAGAATTCGTCCAGGAGCCTCTGGTAATTCATCAAATAATGCTTCTACTTCCCTAAAAAACCGTCTAACTTCAGCCATCTGGCGGGTATATGAGGGTAACTCTAGCATCTGCAGCGCCTGATCAGCATATCCTCGTAATGTACCTCCTACAGTTGGACCACTACCAGAATCTGAATTATTATGATGGTGTTTTAAGGGCATTTGGGCAGCGGCCTTCCATGCTGCATCATCTAATACATATCGGCGTAGTGCAGCAGTCCATCGAACACGAGCTAAGCGTGTCCTTGTGGTATCAGAGTTCATTGTCGAGTCCAACATTGAGGGAGGTGCAGGCGGCAGATTGGATAATGAGGCACCAGCTAGTGTTTGTTCTACTCGCACCAGGAAATCTAGATACCGAGGTCGACATTTCCTAGTTACCAGTACAGCTCGTGCGACTGCTCCAAACATGGCGGGATCTATAGATACTCCTGATTCCAATAGAGTCGCTACAGAGTCTCTAGCTGTACCGTCATCATCTTCAGCAGTGGTATCGGCGTTTGTAGATGTGGAATGTATCGATGCGGTATCACTATTACTGCTACTGGAATTACGAAAGACTGGTGCTGGTATCGTTAAATTGCTGTTTCCTCCCACCACTAAATCCTGTAAACATGCAGAAGTCATCATATTATCTGCTCCATAACGTCCTAGGATGAGCTGCCAGAGCCCATCTCGAAAGCCATTAGTAGCTTTACCTAACTTGGTCATGAAGACTAGTTCTGGTTGAGATTTACGACATCGTACAGTCTTTGGATCTAGCAACAAGGCTCTCATTACACCGTCTTCTGGCACACTGAATTCGGTTATGATATAATCGGCTGTTCGTAGAGCCATGGGCGAGGCACCTTCTAGTAGTCGTGATAAAGCACCTTCAGCGATTAAAGTTAATTCTGCCTCATGAGACGAGAAGTGACGTAGCATCTCTACAGCATATGGTATGTCTTGTATTGGGTATCGTGTTGACGCCATCAAATCTTCAATATTCGATGGTGTCAGTTCAAATCCCAGTGATAACAGCTCTTGAAACCATTCTGTTGTCGTTTTGGGATCTCTTAATGCTACGTTCAGCATGGCATCATTAGCAAAGGCACGACCCTTGCCGGAGTGACCTGCCAAAAACATTCCCATTGATGGATTGACCTAATATAATTGAAAAGGAGGAATTGAATCAGCACGAATGCAGTGAACGGGATAAGGATTCAGAATGATAGCTCCGTAATTTGGCTGTGCATTTTTTTGGGTGTCGATCATTTGTGTGAATCGATCTTCCTTGCTCAGGCTTGCTGTGCTCACCTTGCATAATTTCAGCATATTAGACCAATGCACCTCCCATTCATCCACTGACGTGGGACTAGCAAGTGCCGGAGTAAAGTGATGCGAATCAACCAACTGTTTGATCTGAGTATCATCGGGAGCAGCATATCCAAAACAATCGTCAAACAATGCTGCGTCAGAGCTCTCTTGACCACTAGGGTTTTCTAAATTGGTATCTACAGAGTCTCCGTACGTTTTATATGCCTGAGCTACCAAAAACTGGACGGTTTCTTCTGACAATCGTAAAGGGTATGCAGGGTGTGGGGGATTCATATTCCGTGTCGTTTCGTGGATGCGGTATACGTATTCGACGAAATATTTTGGGAGATGGCAACCGAGTCGAAGCATCGCATCTGCTACTTCCATGGATAGGAGTGCTGGGTTCTTTTTGAAGGCGTCATAAAAGGCTAAATGTACACATGACCTGATGAAAATGAGGTAAGCACAGAGATCAAAGTCGCAGGTCTGGACAGCTGGAGTTATACATACTTTTTCAAAAGATAGCCGGCCCTAAACTTGGGTTCTTTTACAACCCGTTCCCACCAACGACTCACTAGCACGACACCCTGCATGCTACCGAGACTTCCTTCCTCTTCAGCTACATACAAGAATATCTTTTCCCAGATGTCGCCAGGAACTTCCATTGCTTTTGGTATTCTTCTGGCCTTACGAGTCGGTAAGAATGCGCCATTGTTGGTTGGTGAATTTGGTTTATCTTTAGGGTACGTTCCAGGTCTCGGCAGGTTTGCCGAGAATCCACGTCCACTAGATCGAAGGGAAACAAGGGATTTAGTTGGCATGTGACGAGGAGCACACTAGACCTCATTTTGAACTTACGTGAGACCTTGAGTGCCCAAGGCATATGGATCTTTTGATATTGCGGATGGGGGAAATGCATATCTATTAGGAATGGTCATGATCAGTTCATAGTGTTTTGACCCAACACTCCTCCCGACAATGTGGCGTTCAAGGGAGACATGCTGCAGATTGATATCATTGGACGACATATGATCCAAAGTATGTAAATCTCTCTTTGTATTGTCATTCAATCTCTCGTTCCACCTCAATTCATGTCGTTGTCCAAACACCGTCAATTCTCATTTCTGATGCAGGTTTCAAATCTAGTTTCAATTCAAACAAAGGTATCTTTCTGATAGATTCATACTAGATTCATATTGTATCTGACCGGATTCTGTCTCTGTTGGGGTGCAATTGATTCTTCAAACCGAGACAGTACTCGACTTTCACACCAAAGGGTGGTGGCTTCCCTTTTCGACGATATGTAAGAAAAGTACTATAAGAAGACTTACAGGAAGTGGTCCTGATCATCAGTTATGATCATGTCAGGCGACGCTGGGGGCATTTCATAATCTTCGTCCCCGTATTCTGACAAACGAGCTGGATCCAACAAAATGCTTGAGTTTCGCTTTTTGAGAAACAGGAAGGATGGCGTAGAACGCCTCGAGCCCAGCATTGTTTTTGAGCCGGTCAATGCGATTGTATCGACGGGTTCTGGCGTCCGCTCGCTGCTTCAGATGCGTATCTGCCTGTATGAGGGAAGACACGGATGTCAGTTGTTTTGGCTGTGGAGAGAGGCGATGCGCTCACATACCAAGACAAGCGTCCAAGAGCAGTGGACGAACAATTTGGATGCAGCACTGTCCACAGGAGAACTAGTTCTAATAGTGGCTTGAGGCTTTAGGTCTTTCGTTAAATGAGTAGTCTGTCGACTAAGGCTTAGTTAGGGTCGAGCCAGAGGAGTTTGAATATGGATAACAGCAGCGGCAGTGGCGTACTAGCCAGATCAACTAACAGTTCTGCCATATTCAGCACGCTTCAATGTCAGTTATTATTATTATTATTGTTGGGTTCAACACAAATTTATCAATACAACAAAATCCATTCTTCATTCAACAGGCAGGAAGAAATTCACAATTTACAATTTTGACGGGGCAGATAACGAAATTCCCTACATATCAGGATTAGAGATTCAGAACAATGCCAATGCAACCGGATTCCAATAGGATTGGACTCACATTTCACGGCGCTTAATCACTCAACATGTACAGTCCAAAAAGCTCAAGTCCAATGCTCATATTTGAGCTGCTTCTTTAGCTTCTTCTCGCTCTCCGGACTTGGATCAATGGTCAACGAAGTGTATCGAGCCCAACGGTTTTCCTATGATTAGCAACGTCAGTACGGATTCCGACACGTTCAACTCAGGGAATTGAATCACCTGAATCCATCCCCAATCCTCAGTTCTACGAGCTATATGCATCGGGTAGTTTGCCACTCGGGATTGACGACCTAGATCAGCAAAAACGATCGCTATGTGGGTACCAACGCTTCAAAGAATGCCAATCATACCATTGTGCGTCCACAAGTTTTGGCCACCCCACAAAGAGTTCCTCCAGATACCACTCCATTCAAACCAAGCTCTACCACGGTATTCATCAGATCTGCGACAAGTTGTATATGTTATATTCACACCAGAATAGGTTATTCAAACCAACAACTGTTCGAATGTCAATACTTTGAAACCCCTGACAAAGCTTTGGAAGATCATAGCATTACCTCTCGAATTCGTATTCCCACGGTATGGTACACAATTCTTGTCTAGTAATGTATCTACGAGTCGCATCCAATTCAGCAGCGACATAAGATTGCTTCCTAAAAATTCCGAGAGAGGCGTGGTTAAAACAACACAAATAAAAACAGTAGCATCCCAAGAGATCCGGAAATAAAGAAGCAATACTGATGCTTAAGGCAGATTCAAAACTTTGGTGGCACCGCTAATGCATAATGTTTCAAGCACGTGAGGCCATACCATTTGTTGGATTGCATTCCTTGCCTGACCGGTGCATACGTGGGGAAGCTTTGAATTACTTCACGAGCTAGATCCGCCTCGTGAATCGTTGCAGCTTGAGGACCGTCCGGATCTAACCATCGTCGTTGCAAAATCATTCGCAGTTCCATTATAGTCAAAGTATCAATTATATGCCGATACGAGGCTGCCGGATGGAGTAGGAGAGGTGTGCGTTGTTTATTTTTCCATCTCTCTTCGCTAAACTCCAAATGGCAATGAGCTGATCTGGGACAACAAATCATGGAAATGTTGGGACGATGTTTACCACTTCAGTTTCCAGACATGTTGATCGTTAGTCAAGAGCCTCCAGTCTCGAGATAACCGTTGACATTCCAGTAGTTCGTTGGGTGTCAAGTACGAGATGAACTTTAGAGCGATTTCAACTGGCAACAATTTGCCCAAATCTAATTTTGGCTGTACTTCTTCATTTTCTTCATCCATTGCGATATCTGGAATACCGATGTCGAAACCGAGACCACTGAAAATTGTAGCTAGCATATTGTCCTTTCTCCTTTGTCTCTCACGATATGAAATTATAAGTCGTGATTTGGGAAATCTTGCAAATCCCATGGTGATACAACGAAAACATTCATGCAAACGTAGATCCAAACCGAAATTGTAACCAAAGTCGCGTAATCTTAATTGTTCTAGTTCTCTTAGAGTTCTACACATTGTTCTTCTGCTCATGATTGTCCCATTTTTTCAAAAGCACACCACTACTGCTGAAGGCAAGGTCGAGCCCGATCTACAACGTTGGTCTACAAACCCACATTGACACCATCATTTTAAATTCCAGCAACATGCGTTGGAACAGGTTTAGGTGCACTTGAACCATCAGGCAAAGTGGCTTGATACTCTTGCCACAACATGTCCACCAGTGATCCACACAATTCCCTTACAAACCCGTCAGTCCATCCATTCCTACACTTCCAATTGAGTTCCCGTACACAGCCTGGGTTTCGTAAGTTCATCCAGACCAAAAAGTAACCTGTAGTCGAGTATCCGTCAGTCCACTTTCCACCCTTACTATTTGACCAATGGGGAGCAATGAAACCGGTAGCAATTCTCGTGTAGTCCGCCATTCCTTCAATGATATGCCACGGCGTCGTGGGTGTCGAGTGCTGGATGACGTGGGTTGTTTCATGAACAACAACACCCTTCAGTTCAAGTAGTGTCTCCTGTTCGGTATGAGACTTGAAGTATTGCAAAAAGTATGGCTGTATTGGATTCAAGAATGTTAGTGTCAGCATGCGATAGGACCAATACAGGGTAGGCTTACAATGGAGAAGCTGATTTCAGTCCCAACTAAATGTGAAGAAGTTAGAATGGAGAAGTTCACTAAATTGAAAGCCAGAATACTTTGGCTTAACTCGTATGAGCAACTCCTGGCATGTCCTTGAATACAAACGAGATAGTTGTGAAAACACGATCCGGAACTCGATTCGATCCCTTATACAATGTCTGTAAAGTCAACATGACCAGTTCCCCTAACGTTCTCTGTGGATCCGGCAAGAGACGAGTAATGAGCTCACTCCCTTCAAGTGCGCCTAGAATATATGCTATCTGAATCTGTTTCCACTCTCCTCCATCCGGCACCTCATCACGACCACGTGTTTCGATTGGCGTCGACAATGCCAGAAGCTCCCATGCTTGATTCAGATCTTCATCAGACATACCCACACGTCCATTCTTAAGCCATTCAGACAATAAATTAGGCTGTTGTCGTATGAGAAACTCGATTAATCTCGCAGCGTCTATCCCACCATTCTTCCAATCTCCTGTCCCATTAGCCCAATGTGGTGGTGCGAGATCAGTCTTGAATCTAGTGTACTCTGATATAGCATTTATAATATCTCCAGATGCACCGACCAAGGATTGTGAGGCTAGAGAAGACACAACATCGTAGGTCAAAATCCCAAGTGTTTCGTCGTGATCCGAGTGAGATGCAGTTACAAAATGGCCCACAAATGATGGTTTTATATGTATGGTATGTTGCACTTGGGTTTTGATGGGTGCCTCCTCAGTAATAAGAATATGAAATGTCAACGTGTTGGTTAACGGCGGTTCCAAAATCGACAGGATCTGAGTTGAGACTATCTGTAGGCGTTCATCGTTCAGCAGTCGGCCTGGATCTATGATACGATACTCTATCTCTCCCACAAGGAACTGTCTCTCCATTTAAAACTAATTTTGACGGAAGGATGATCAAAAACATATTTTGAGGCATTTTCCACGTGTCTTGGTACCTAATTCCAAGGTATCCGTGCTCAGTGAAGTGCCTGAATTATAAATCACGTCCATTCATCCTCGTCTGTGTCGACCAGTCATAGACAACCATCTGGGGTTTCACTTTGTGCAATTCTAGCCAACACAGATACCGCCAACAGGTGCTGAGAAGGTGGGAGAGGCGTGGACGATCCAAGAAGGGCATGTCAACTGTCAGGTAATATACTAGATTTGTCGCTACTGTCGGATTTTACCCATGTTTTGAATCGTTTCTGTAGAAAAGACATTGCCGCTTTTAACAACATGAACACTACACTAACACAACATTCGAAAATCGTAGTTCTGATGAGCTTGTGGATGGATGTGCTCTCTCCCTCTAATCTCAGCAACTCTCGAGTATCTCATGTGGTTTTTTTGTTGGCATCAACATCACAAAGAATCGTTTGATCTCTTCTCCCAAATGTGTTGGCACCGATTCTGTGAGAGTAGACCACAAGTATCTCCCATCTGGCATATCTTTAGGCTATTGCTGCTGTAGGCTAGAGCTTTGCACACCTCCACTCTCACTGTTGTATTGACACTTTGCAACCATCCGTCACTGGATGATTCATGTTGTATTGTGGCGCCCAGTAAAAACACATCGACGGCGGGCATATACCGCAAAACTACAACGTCGGCGGAGCGATGGACACCTGCAAAATGGTCATAGGTCGTATGACACATCCTTCCATTGAATGGTCTTGTGTCATTTTACTGTGTTTCCGATAATGCTTCGGAAACATGGAGGCCTGGCTATTATGAGACGTCAAACAAGTATCTGGAGTCCTTTGGTTTGTTTCTGCCTGTGGTGGTGTCGCTGTTGTTGTGTCAAACCGACGCTTCCTCATTAATCGGAAACATCGAAATTCCAGCTCTATCTGTGAAGAGCTGGTCACCACCGTGCTAATGTGGACATAGCGAGTTCCAAGCCTGGTTTCAAAGTACAGAGGAGCATGCTGATGGATACGAAGGACGCGAATCCCTGTTGTAATATAGAAGCTCATGTTTGTGTAATGAATACAGAGGTCTGTCAAGGACATGAAAGTGCATTTACTCGTTGTCAATATCGTCAGAGTGAGAATTTGGCGGACCGCGACTTGAAAGTGCATTTACTCGTTGTTAATATCTTCAGAGTGAGCATTTGGCGGACTATTAGAAGGTCGTGAATGTCTAGCCATTTCGCGAGTCATTTTTATCCATTGCGAGATACATTGGAGTAAGCGAGTAATTGCTGTATGCGGTGTGTATCGAAAGCATGTAGTTCTGGCCCACCTCCTTCGGCTTGCATCTTCAACGTCGTTTAATCATGTGATATTTGCTTTCGAAAGTGTGTTTTCCTACGTGATTTCTCTTTTGATCTAGATGCAAACAGAGATACAATTGCTATTTAGATCACCTCAACTCCTTTGTTATGTGCCGACAGCATGGGCAGGACTCTGCAAACTGACTCTCAAATTCGCAACTTGTTTTTGCGTTGGACTACATAGAAACCTCTTGAATTAGGTGCCGAGAACGAGGGATAGGCATGGATGATCCAAGCTGGATATGCTTACTATCAGGTAATGTAATAAATCTGTCGTTAATAGTTGATTTGACCATGTTACATGATCCTGTCAATCGGCCGCTTTGGACTACCTGAACATCACGCTCACAAACATTGTAAACATACAGATCTATTGCGGGTGTGGATGGATGCGCTTTATTCGTCTGCTCGCAGTCACTCTCGAGTATCTCTTGTCTGTTTATGGTCGACATCAAATCCTAAAGAATGGTTTGATCTCTTCTCCCCTAAAATTGGCACCGGCTTCGCGAGAGTGCACCAATTTCAATGCTTCTCCCAGTATTGTCGTTGCAACGCTGTAGGCTAGATACCTTTTGTATACTCCCACTCTCAGAGTTGTTGGCACACATATTTACTTTGGTTGCCCTATTACCAAGAAATATTTGTGGTTTGCCCAAGTAAAAGCATCGACGGCGGAATACCGCATGAATACCACGTCGGCGGGACTAGACTGTATATATCTGACTCCCTTCATTTGTTTGGGGAGGCTTATATACTGGACCTGCAAAATGGTCGGCCTCCACGAAACAGACATTCCATCTTGTCTAGTCCGTCTTGTCTAGTCTAACTGCCGCCTCTTTCGTATGGATCGAGTTATTTGAACCGCAGGGGCAGCTTTGAGATTTACTGTTGTCGAACAGGTATGAATCGTTGGATTGATGCTGTGTATCAGTATTCGTTCGTACTAACTTTGCTCTTTTGTCATGTAGAATTGTTCAAAGCTATATTGTCTGAGCAATGGTCACCACCGTGTCAATGTGACCATAGCCAGTTCCAAGCCTGGTTGAGAAACACAGAGGAGCATACTGGTGGTAGCAATAATATTGGGAGGTGTTGGTAGCGTGAATTTGTACCCAAATAGATGGCCTTCAATAAGCTTGTCTAATGAACGTCATTGCAACACAATAATCAAAATAATTCACAACATTTAATGTTTTGTATTTTCAAAATGAGAGGGAAACAATATTAGAGGCAAGGAACTTATCATACACGAGAGGGAAAACAATATACTTGCAGACTCAAGATTCGATTACGATTGCGTACGTGTATATACAAAAGTAGCACCCTTTGCACAGAGTATTTCTTGCCTCCCTATTACAGCTCTTCCAGTGCCAGGCTGAATTTTGTCATCGCTAGCGATATGCAAACGATTTAATGTTGTATCAACGTCCGCCTGTTCGACTCCAATAGCATTATAGTCAAAGCTGTATGGATATACTGGCGTGGGTGTGGAAGCTCGGTTCCCTACAGAGGGAACAAGTGTTAATGACAACAAGAGGGGCCAGTGGTTGCTTTTTGTAAGAAGGCAGTTACCCGTGCCAAGGTTCCAGTTTTCATTCATGCCCCATACAAGGCAATCACGACCAAACTAAAGAATCATGGTTTGATAATGAGTCTTGCATCGGGAAGAAACTATCAGGTCCGGCCTATACCTCTTCGTGTTGTAGAGTGTCAAGTACCCCAGCACAATGAGTAGAAGATACAGAGAGTTGAGCAATACGTATTGGCTGAGCTTTTCTCTTGACTTCATCTATGATGAATTGAAAGCGTCAGGCTTTATGTCTGATTGTAAGGTACATGTCTCACGACACACCACGTACCGTATTCCACCAAACCGGACAACTGCTTCACTCGCGTTCTACATTGAAATAAGAGGATGCAGTGAGCCGCTCGCTGTGTTTGAAGCAACTGTGATAACTAGACTCACGGAGTGTATTGAGCATGGGTGTAAGCTCCATTTCCTAACTGACCGTTAAGTCCTGGGGAGAGCCGGCAAAAAAATCATAAGAGGCAAAGATACAGCTGAAATGACTGTGTATCATGCACATACCGTTACCGGCACTAAATACTTCAACAGATGTTGGACGATCTACTGCAAACAAGCTCGTGTTTCCGCCAGCAGCAATTAATGAGACTTTGGCATCGAGAGGTTTTGGTATCTTCGATAGAACATTACTAGACCATAATGTGCTAACTTCCACAGGCGTTGATATAACAAGATTGCCTTCCCCATACGTTCCAATGCCTTCGTCAAAAAGGATGAGCTTGAAAATGTAGTTTGAACGATCGAAGAACCAAGAAAGCATGAGGTATAGGAGGATTATGCAAAATCAAGTGCCTACCTAATTGCCCAACATTGTTGCTCCCATGCGCAAAGACGCGACCATCTTTCGTCAGTACAAGAGTGTGCTCGTCTCCACAAGCAACGCTGACTGCGTTGCACCCATCGAGTGCGCCAACTTCAGTGAAGGAGAGTGATGGTATGGAAGGATCTTCTACATTTGATGTTGGAGGGACCGTGTGACCAAGACCGAGTTGTCCCGACTTGTTTCCAGCGGGATTCAATCCTAGACTGTAGACATTCCCTTTATTCGTGAGGGCAACTACATGGTTGGACCCAGATGCGATTGAAGTGATCTTTTCGCCCTTTGGCAAGACTAGTTTGGTTTTACCCTCATCCTTGTTTGATGAAGTAAACCAGCTCGTTTCGTCCTTCCACGTACCCGCAGCTCGTAGCTTTTCTCTGGCTGCTATAACAGCATCTCTCTTTGACTGAGAAGCTGGAATTGCGAATGCTTCACCGCTTTTGCTGAGTGCGACTACATAGTCAGAGGCTATTGCTACTTGGACTAAATCTTTTCCACGTATAGTCACTCGTGGTGCCGTGTATCCGAATTGCAGAAGATCGCCATCCTGAGAGATTGCAGCGCCGTGCTTGTCACCGACAGCCATATGCCTCAAGACCATATTCTCAAACGACTAACAGGAGCTTGGCTTAGACGAGTGCACATTGTTGTTCAGATGTTTGTTAGACACGTACCTTCAAAAAGTTCCAACCCTTTGTTACATTTCCTTCACCAGTCAAGTTTTTGGAGTTGGTTCCCACCGCCCACACACCAGGCTTTCGTTTCGACAATGCAACCTGATCTTTCTGAGATGCCTGGCACTTGCTGATCATGGAGCTTGTTTCATCATTAGCAGCATCGGCGTTTGTGTTTAGTGACAGCACACTCTATATAAAATATATGCCATTAGTAAGTTGCGATCGACTGAAGCAAAGTGTGAGTCGAAGGGAATTTAGAGAAAACACCTCACTCTTACCAGGCTCAAAAAGAATGGAAGACACAGACAAGACAGAGCAAACCAACGTCTATGAAACGCATCTCTACTCTTGGCAAGAGCATACAATTTCTGTTCTGTATCTCTCTGCTGTAAACTTCCAACGAAGGCGACTTCCACCTATCGTTTGCTTATTGAGTTGAGAAGCTTCTCGCCAAGAAAACTGACAACTACAAGCTCACCTCGCCTAATGAGGATGAATAATGTCCTTTGAGCGAGGGCAAAGACATACAAAAACTCTCTTCGATTGGTATTCGGTATGTCTTGAGATCAAATGTCCTCTTTTTTACTGACTTTTCTGGCGCTTCCCACATCTTATGCAGCTTAGCAGTAGTTTTCTGGGCAGCTGTTATAAGCTCGTTGGGCTTGTTGATCGAACTATGCAGTGGGGAACGGCCTGGGATATGAGAGTGAAACAAGATGTTGTTGCGACCCAAAGGTAACGCTGGAACTTTGAATGGAGCTAAAAGCTTTGATCCAGACATGGTTCTAATAGATGCCGCCTAGCTTCCCTGAGCTATGATGAGGCCGATTTTTAGAATTCAAAGCTTATCGTTTTTTAACCTACCAAACTTAACACTTTGAGATACAGTACGCAGATGCATAACCACGCGTCAATTATATACGCGGAATACCTTCTATATTGGGCCGACGCAATTTGAACTGCAAAGATGCTGTCAGACCGTGAGATCAGTGAAAAATCGCCTCCAAGTCAAGGGAAATCATTAGTGAAGAGTACCGTATATGAAGCAGACGTGTTGTTCGTACCAATGGCAACATGGCAAGCGCTGGTGATGATGACAGTTGTAAGTAAAGTCCTTTATACTTTACAAATTCCGCAATAATTATACATTTTATCATCAAACCAACATACTAGAACACAATACAAAAGGTCACCACTTTAAGTTGACAGCCAGGGCAGCCAGACCAGCTGGCACTTCTCCTTCATCCTTATACCTCTTCCACATGACACCTTTTACCCTAATTAACAAGAAGACTTCATCAGCAAAAACTGTGCCTGAAGAGCGCCCAACTTACGTGACTGTAGACGTCTTAGGAGACGTCATGGGCACATCGTGTATTGGTATTTGTAAAGATAGCGCTTTCGAGAATGGTTATTTTCCCCTTTCTCATACAATTGTTTTATAGGAAGCGATGTCGTCGTCTCTCCGATAATCGGGATAATCTCATCATAACTGCTTCTGCACACAAGGCTGTATTTTACTGCCTTCACGGCGCAGGTGTTCCTGTCAATACCTCGTCTACTTGTCCTTTCGGGCAGAATGGTGATTTCCTTCGTTTCGCATGGAATTCAGCAACAGTATTACCACACTAACACGATATAAACTTTCTAGTTCCAGTCAATTTTTTTCGTGTATCTCGTGAAGTAAATTTGCATTCTGTGTGGAAAGCTCCAGAACACGATGGTGGTGTCATGGTACAACAGATTCCGGCTTCCTATTATGCTGCTACTGATGGTCGGGTGCTGCCTCATACTATACATCAACATTACCCCAACGTGGTGGTCGCAAACCAAGTCTGGAATGCATTCTAAGTCTGCTGGCTCAAGTCTGCAAGCGCTTATTAGGCAGTGACACTATACAGAAGTGAGTAGCCAGTATGTTGAATTTGAAATAGATGGCTAAATTTAACACTTTTTTCGTTTTAGATGGTGAGTTGATGTTGGTTTTGTATATTTTGTGCTCTTGTCGTGCATATTTATAGTCTTGTAACATTTGCGACGTTCTAAATATTAGCAATCCTCGAGGCTAGTAACATTGAATGTAAATGTTAGCAACTTGCAATGGCGAATCTCCCAAAGGGAGGGAGATCTGGCAACAAGACAGGGCGTGATTTGCTGTATCAGCTTTGTACATGCCCCTGTGAAATGTGAGCAGTTCTACCTGCAACTAGGGTGATTACACCGACAAGAACGGATATTCCGATGGACATGATTCTAAAGGAGCCATTTTGCTTTGGAAAGTAAGGATGACTATGGTTTGAGTCTCTTGGATTTGGAGTTGAGCGATCCTTGTCAACAAAGCTTGGTCGAGCTTGAATCGGTTTGGCAGGTTGACTTTCTGATGCGATGAATCTTATTGAGCGTCTCCATTGAATTCCTGCCGCTCTGCGGTGAACTTGAAGCACCATCATTGCTGCACAGTTGACAGTTTCGTCAGGTTTGAAAGTTGCGAAAAAGTTGGATCGTATTAAACAGATACGAGTTGTAAGAGAGATTTCAGGTGAGATTTATATATACACAGTTTGAAGTCTTTTTAGAGTTGGTGTCTTGTTTATTGGTCCGTTCTGTTCAGTGGCAGGATGTAAACAGGCGAGTCCACAATAAACCCGTTGTACTCCTGCTGACGTATAGGCTAGCTTGCATACAATCAAGTCAAGCACCCGGAAGCAGCGGAAGGAGCAAAGTTTTTCGATTAAGGAAACCCTGCATCAAAACCGAGTTTTTGGCAACCCTCGAATCTTTTGATTGTGTAGCTTCTCCAGATCACCTTGTGTTAAACTGCTCATTGCATACGTGTCTATTAGTGTTTTACACGTCCTAGTCCCGCTGACGCCGTCACTTACTCTGATAATACTCACCGGCTTCCCACCTTCAACCAACAACAAATCATCCAACTTCGAGTCCTAAAGGCTATTCGCCAGCATGAGCACGAGGAATGAGCGTATGGGTGATAAGGCCCAAAATGATCGCAACAATAAGATATTGCAGGCTCTCATGCAAAGAGCAGACAATCGTTCATGTGCTGATTGCAAGAGAAAGGGTACAATCATCAAACCTTGTTTCCAGGACGCAATCACCTAGTTAACTCCATCTTTCGTTCTATATAGATCCTCGATGGGCTTCATGGAATCTCGGAATATTCGTATGTATTCGCTGCTCGGGTATTCACAGGTCATTGGGAACCCATATTTCAAAAGGTGAGTGAAATCTAGCATGTGTTTGTGAGCGACATCAACACTCAAACATCCTGCATTTATAGTCAAATCTGCTGATTTGGATTCATGGACTACAGAACAAATAGAGGCAAGTACCCTCCATGTCTCCTCCTCTTGTCAGAGACATGTGTTCTCGGTGGTTGACTGGGTTTCCCACCACTTTTCTCATAGAATATGGCTAGATGGGGAAATGGCAAGGCCAAGTGAGTCTACTGTGGTCTTTCAACGTGTGGTATCGTACAAACAGCCTAATCATTTTCTTTTTAGCATGTATTGGGAAGCTCAAATGCCAGCTGGAATGACACCACCTGAACAGTAAACACTACTAGACTCTGACTGCAGATAGGCTGCTTTACCGACACTAAGGCTCATATCATTCGTATTTTAGGGCGATTGAACAATGGATTCGTGGAAAATACGAACGAAAGCAATACGCAACACCAGGTGGCATCCCCGATCCGGACACTTTGCCATTACCTGAAGGTGTCGCCGAAGCCAAGATACCAGCTGCTCCAAAGAAAGCAGTTGTACCAGTAGCAGCATCAACACCCACGACAGCACTCCCTCAGCAACAATCTACACCAGCCGATAATAATTTATTTGCTAGCTTCAGCTCTGTCACTACTCAACAACAGCCAGTAACATCCACAGTAGATCCTAGAGCAGCGATCATGTCCTTATATTCCAATAACAGTCCAACTGCTTCCGTCCCGTCATTTGCTGCGTTTGGTAACAACAACAATACTACAGCACAAGCATCCCTCCCAAAAGGTGCCGAATTCTTTGGAATGAATACATCAAACCAATCCAAGTCCCAGTCTAATGAGTATGCTATATTGGCTGCTATGGGAGGCTTTGGTGGTAGTGGTACTGCTGCCCTCAACATGTCATCAATCGATGGATTGAGTAATGGTGCCCCCGCCGGCTTGAGCTCCAACAAGGGTACTATTATGACTGGAATGAGTGGACTAAGTGCCAAGTCAATGCAAACCATCAACCAAGATTCATTTGGAAGTTTGACTTCAGCTGCTCCTGCACCCATTGGTAATATCAGTAATAACAATAGTCTAGCAGCCAATTCATTTGCCAGTTTGGGCAGCTTTACCACCATGAGTGGTGTAGCAGGGGTACCAGTCACTCCACAAGGATCGCAAATCGGAAGGTCAACATCAGTAATTGGAGGAGGGCACTCAACCATTTATAATGGATTATCAGGAGCTACGGAAAGGCAAGCCAGCAACTTTGGTGGTATCTCGGAATTGAGGGATTCTGCTATCTTGCAACCCACTATTCAGGTTGGATCAAGTACCTCAGCACCAGTTGCCTCACTCTGGGGAGAATTCCAGTAGGAAAAGCAGAGATCAGCATGCAACATGAAAAAGAAAGTCTTTAGAAACGTCCAATATATAGTATTGTAGTCAAAAACATGATGATGATACCTCATTAGAGAAAGCATATTCGTAGATTTAAAATAAACGCTCAGAGAGAGCTATAGAATTACTGACCTGGCGTGATGTGATCGCGTTCGTGCCTGTGAGCTTCTTGTGAGCTTAAGCACTCCAAATCCTCACTGTCAGGTTTTTTTGGTTCAGAGTAGTAATCATAGGAGCCAGGCAGAGGAAACGACGACCTTTACAACAATCAGCCATGCTTCAATCACTTTTATCGCGTCTCTTTTCGTCATCCAAGCTCGCCATCACATCATCAGCTCCTTTAATACATTACTCTTCAGCTGGCTGCATCCAACTCCCAGCACCATCTATAATCGATATCATCATTGAGGGAATACTGCTGGCAGTGCCTAAAAAGAGGACTACGCACAGGAAAAAGGTATTGTAATATCGCATGGTCGTTTTTTTGCTGCAACATTTGCAAAAGACTGACACGGCTTTTCGTCGCATCACAATGTATAGAGGTTACGAATGGCTACTAAATGGTTGAGACCTATGAGAAACATCATGGCGTGTCCTTTATGTGGGAGGATGACGCTTATGCATCATGTTTGTCGTCATTGTACGAGGAGTATCTTGTAGAGGTACGTTTTCAAGGATGTGTGGATTTCTATATCAAGGCTGACGATATTTTTCACCTAGTGAATCTTTATTCGCTTTAGTGACCAATAGTCTTTCGTCTTGCAACTCATTGTTACTATAATACATATACACTCTTCGCATCAAGTCTCCTATGAAAAGTTCTCAACAAACCTCTCGCAAAAACAGAGAGAGTCAAGATGATTGTATGCGAATGTCGTTTCTATTATTGGATCGTCTTGGCAGCCTTACCCTCTTTAGGCTTATACTCTAATTTCCCTGCAATCCTCCAATGTCCGTAACTCTTGACCTCAGGCTTTCTGGAGTTATCCTTGTACGATATAATACGTTCAAACACGATATATTCACGTATTGGCACAATCTTGTTTGGGTCACCGGCCACGAGTTCCTTTTGACCATTCTTCTTTTCTCGATATAGCGCTACTGCCTAGGGTGTGCAGAATGTGAGGTTAGATCGGGCGCAGAGCCAAAAAAAATCAGGCTGGCAGAAGCTCTATGGATGGTTTACCTGGTTGTAATTAAGTTCCATAGTGAATTGATATATATCCTGTGTTTGAGCAGGTGTTTTCCCCATTACTGCATGCAGTATCTTTGTTTTGGAAGATTGGCCATGTGACTTCCATTCCATTTTGCCCATTTGTTTGAGCTTTGCTATTTCTGATTGCATCGCCTATAGCGCGAAAAAAGTGTCAGACAGATATTACATACTTATATTTTGAATCAACGAGGATATTCTCAACTTACATTCTGCATAGGTGGCGACAAGACTTTACATAGACTCTCGAAATTATATCTAGAATCATGTAGAAAAAAGCATCTTATTGGTCGGATACCTGACGTGTTTTTACAAAGTGTGTGCACTTACGCTGCAAAGTCCTCATTCATCCTTATATACAACTCCTCTGCAACATTACGTAACTTTGACGGTGGCCATACCTTTTCAACAGGCTTCAGTCTGAAATACAGTCTTGAATATCTACATGCGACAGCTCTGTCAATCTTCGTTGTTGCAACATCAGCGAGGTTGCACTTACGTTACAGTAGCCTGAAAAAACTTTTTAAGCACCTCCCATCGATAACTTCTCCACGCTTTCGACCCAAATGTTGGAATGTCAGACTTTAAAGATGGCAGCCATGTGTCTGAAATTTGATGAATCCCAGTTAAAACGTGTCAAGTAGACGAGAGGTTAGAAGATTCGAGTATAGTACCCATGACAGTGCCCCGGAACCCGCGGTTTTGAGAAGCGATTGCATGTCGGGTTGGGTGATTTAGGAGATGTTGGCTGTTTTTGTGTTAACAAAGAAGCTTGTGAGTAAAGTTTCAAACAGTTCTGGACTGATGCGAGGCACGGAACGATCGAGTACAAACCCTAACAGGCGCCTGCATGTTAAGCTTGTCACTGGAAGCATCGCTGATGAAGCTTGGTCAAGATTTGAAGGTTGTTCAACAGAGGCCATGAAACTTGTCGAGAAATGCAACCAACACACCGCGATTTCAACGCGACCTCTAACGATATAATCTATTTTATTAAATAAATCGATAATCCCAACAGTAACCCGACTATTAATCCCTGTGCACGGTATTGATTCGTGGCATTCCCCGCACCACCCCCATCAACAGCAATCTTCACAACACTCTTCACGCGTTCAGCTTCTTCAGCTTCTTTGGCTTGAATCTCAGTCAACCTCTCCACGAGAGGTCGTAACTCTATCATGAATTGTTTCTCAACTGCATCTTGATTTAGTTGTGAGGTTTCTAAAATCAGTTGGGATAGTTGTTCGTGTTGACGATGCCGCCTAAAGAGAGAAGAGCAATTGTGCGGAGAGGTGAATAACTATTTCAGAAAGCTCACGAAACAAAACATACTACCTTGATGGTTCGACTATAAATTGAGCTGAGACAAAGATTGTAAAGTGCACCAGGATGAGAGCCCTAAGAACATATTTGTTATGTTGACGTAGCGTTTTTTGTTGTTGTTGCTGTAAAGGTGTTCCTATACGTACCATGTGTACCACGTCGAAACGCTCCGTATCTTGTCAGAGTATAGCTGTTCCTCAATATAACGTTCACGTATCTCACTATTTCGAAAAAGGTGTTAGAGCAAAGAAATCGTCATGGTTCGCTTCCGGAATCCAGCGATTGACCTCAACAGTTCAGCTTGGGTAGTCTCCATAGACTCGGTAGCAGCTTTATACTGACTCTTGGCAGCAGCTTCCTCCTTCTCCAGCGACAGATTCTGCTTGAATAGATGCGTATATCGATCGATATCTGTATTCATCCAAGAGTCTCTTCTGTCTATAAGTCCAGTCAATTCCCGTTGCATCTTGTTTCGTGAGTCAATGAGATCCTCGTATCGCTTTCTGGCGGCTTCCAGGAGTTGCTTTTTCGAGTTTAGCTCTGCCTGTGGTATTTCAAGGAGTGTTAATTTGGGGGAAAAAAGTGACTGCCACAGTGGTTACTCACGTCTTTCTGCAAGACCTTCTCTTTCAGCTTGTTGACAGCAGCGTATCCAGTAACTGCCTAAAGAGAGCAATAAATGAGTGAATTAAGGTGAAAGCATTTTGGATTTCTGATGAGTCAAATAGTCATTCTCACATTCAAAGATTCACTGATTTTGGGTATGATTTCATGATTCAACTAGAAACAATTTGCGAATGCAGTCAATTGATGGTATTTTGAGCACAACAATTCAACTTTCAAGCACTTGCATGGTCATTAAATCTTGACAAGGGCGTTGAATGTGTAGTTGTTGATTGATGCCTTATCCAAGGGCCACAACGCGGTTTAAAACGTGTCAAATAAGCTCGATGACACTGATTCAAGCATGTTTTATACATATTTGATTTCATTTGACCGACCTAGTAATATCGAGTGTAAGCTTTACTATGTTTTGTCTGTTCACAGAAGAAATTCCAACAAAAACAACAACGATTATATCAGGTAACTAGGCTATGACGATAGAAATGGCCGACGCTCAACCCAACTTACCAATCTTCCAATCGGCGGCAGTCCTACAAGCTATTCAAGTAAAACCTTCAATCGTCGTTTTTCTTCTGCTGCAAGCACTAATCTTTTGAACAAAAGGCACAATTAGGCAACTTAATCGGCAAGAGCAGTGGATACGGTAAGCATATATTATTTGTATATATATGAGCATTTTGGAGCTCTTTTCGCTGTGCGAACATCGTTTTAAGCTCTTTTCGTTTGCACATTTACTGACTGAAAAAAAATCTGATCGCAGTCGAATCTATGCCAGTGGAAGTCCAAAGGTAAACTTACTTAGATCTTACTGTATTCGACAATATGTGATCTTGAATTACTAACTTGTAACGTTGATTCCTTAGACGTATCAAGGCCCTAGAAAACTTGAACGACAAGCACAGTGAAATCGAAGCTCGTTTCCGTAAAGAAGTACTTGAATTGGAAAAAAAGTATGCAAAGCTGCATGAACCACTTTATGAAAAGGTATTGCTTGGGTTTGAAAGGATTGTGTTGTTGGGAGGCGGCCTAGTCGTCAGCGCGTATTGTTGGCCCCGCGACCATAATCTCACAACACTCAAACCCCGCCCATCCTCACAACAGAGAGCTACCATCGTTACTGGCGACTATGAGCCTAACGAGGAAGAAGCTACTCGTGAAGATGAAGACGATGAAAATGATGAAGACGAAGACGACGAAGAAGACAAAGAAGCTAAAGCAGCTGCAAAAGCCGAGACTGAAGCTAAAGGACCAGTCAAAGGAATTCCTGAATTCTGGTTGACTGCCTTCAAAAACAACCAAGAAGTCGATTCTCTCATTGTTGGCGAAAAGGATGACGATGCTCTCAAGTACTTGGTCAATGTTAAGAACATTTACTTGGAAGACAACCCAGTACGTGAAGTTAGCAGTGGTACCATATCTCTAAGAAGATTGAGGCATGAAAGATATTTATTGTGGGTAACTAGCTCTTACTTATTTTCTACGTCATCGTAGGGATTCCGTCTCGAGTTTGTCTTTAGTGAAAACCCATACTTTACTGATACTACCTTGACCAAGACATACTTCTTGGCCTTGTCACCAGACCCATCAGACAGTGAAGTGGTCTATGATCACGCTGAAGGGTATGTACGCTGCCAGTCTGCGCCTTTTGTTGGCAATGGAGTTCGCCCCTCGTCTTAACCATTACCATCATCACCACTAGTTCCGAAATCCACTGGAAGGAAGGAAAAGATCTCACCGTAAAGACTGAAATCAAAAAGCAACGAAACAAGAACACCAACAAGACTCGTACTGTAAAAAGAACTGTACCTACCGACACCTTCTTCAACTTCTTCAAACCACCTCAAGCTCCTGAAGATGCTGAAGAAATGGATGAAGAGGATTTGCGAGAATTAGGTCCCAGAATTGAAGCTGATTATGAGGTACGCTTGAGCGTGGCCAGTGTGCATCTGCAGCTTGCTTGGATGCGTTGCTTCCGTTTTTGGTTGGTCTACGGTAATGAAGATCTGAAACTGGCCCGATTTAGGTTGGAGAAACCATCAAGGAACAAATCATTACACGTGCTATTGATTGGTTTACTGGAAAGGCCTTGGAATATGGTGAGTGTCGAAGTGAAGGCGGTTGTCCATTCGATTTTCGTTAAAAGGCTTTGTTGGCCAACCCGCGTTCCCTTGCAACAACTCTCCACCACCTCCATGTAATGTCTCTAACGGCACTCACAATGTTTTCAACAGATGGTGAAGACGATGAAGACTTTGATGACGAAGAAGGTGGCTTCGATGACCAAGATGATGACGAAGACGATGATGAAGATGACGATGATGAGGATGATGCACCGGTAAGTAATATGCAAAGCGCTGTCTTGATTGGAACTGGGCATAAGAGTTCTCTCGGGACGTAACTCACTTTCTCATTCACTTCCTTGCAGCCTGCTAAAATGGGCAAATCAAACAAAATGAAATCATTCAAGCATTAAATATGATTGAATGACTCCATCAGCATTCCCTTTGAAAGGCCTCCCTCTATCCCAGCTTTTACTTTGTAACAGGATTTCCGAAACAGGAATATTGAATATAGACTTTTTCTACAAGCACATGTATTTGAACGTGAAAAAGACCCTTGAGTGAGTCATTCATATATCCAGAGATAACAGTAGAGTTTATAGGTGTCGTCCTCTTGGTTTGCATCCAGATAACCCCCCAAAACATGTTAGAAGCGAAACAAGGACGTATGAGTAAAAGAAGTGCATCAGTAACAACAGAGAACATTTTCATACTCTCCTATTCACTCGGTGCTATTCACAACTACGCCTTACTTCGTCCAATGGCAGATCATGGTGTTGATGAGCAGGTTCAATCGCCTACAGTGACAGGCAGATATATACCTGACTTCGTCCAATGGCAGGGATGAAGGGAGTGGTGAGAAACTGGTCCAAACCCAACGGCTGGCCATACTACTACAGGCAGATACCTGACCTCGCTCCATTGATATGACCATCAGCTAATTACAAACATCGAGCACCCCGTTGCCTGCATTTTGGGAATCCAGTGCAAGTCGGATGCTAGAACTTTTCCTGAGCTGTGAAATTACCAGCAGGTTGATTATATCCGACTGGGAGAGTAGGTGAGTGGTTTCGTGTAATATACGAGATAGGCAGATGATTTTGTACTGACTTGAACGCCTAAAACTGAATGGATGTAATTAAAATTGGTAAGTTTCCAGTAGTTTTATCCCTGAAATTCGTTTATGAGCGATGCTGAAAGAACTGCGTCAATGTGCAGAGCACATGAATATGGGGCAGACGGTCTCTGAAACTGTACCTTTAAAAGTCAATATGTCTTTATTAGCTATCGAAATACTCATGCCAGATCTAGACTGAAGTTGTTCAAACTAAGAATGCCGCCAATACTACTGACTTGTTGGAAACTCCTTCAGAACATACGTGCAAGCTTCGCTACAACAAGGTGTAAACTTTCTTGGAAGTTAACAGTCTATTTATCATTGAAATTATATACGCAGAGAGATATGCTGAGATATTCATAAGTCTTGAATTGCAGATCCAGTATCTGTTTATACATGTAAACGAAACAAGGATGTGTCAGTAACAGCATTAGAGCAGGAAAGACCACTTCTATACCTCTTTGGCTGTTGAAGCCAGCCATCCAATCTAGCCTCCAAGCCCCATACTTCGTTCCAATGGCAATCAAAAGAGTGACGACAAGCACCTCAACCATCACTCCAATAATGATATACCATCAACCTACTCAAATTTCTGACTTGAGGCACTATGTCGCATTGATTGTTACCCAAAGTATAATGTTGAGACTTGCAGAAGGCAAACTCCAATAATTCAACAATTGAATATTTTCATATGGAATGAGCTCTCCAGTCCAGGAGGTCCTCAAATCTCGAGAAAAACAACAAACCGTTACTACACGCAGAGACCATGTACTTTTCATGAGGCGATAACCATAGCACTCCACACACACAATTAACTATTGCTTTATCTTTGTAAAAATTCAATATAGAAAGAGACAGAGGTGTAAAATGAGAAGGGAAACCCTCCTAATTGCACAATAATGTTTTACAATCTTTCCACGAACCCCCTTGCTTCGTCCTCATTACCAACACCATCAAATACCAACAAACAACATATTCTCAAAGGTAGATGGTTTTAACATCATCCTTACCAAATGCAGTCCCACAAGTTGGACACTTTCGTTGTCGTGCATTTAGCACATCATCTATACATTCTTTACAAAACACGTGCATGCACTTGGATAGGACCACACTCTTGAATCGAGAATCACATGTTCGGCAGATGATCAATCCCTGTAGTTTAGAACGAAATAGGAATGAGATTGATAACTCAACTATGGTGACAAACCCAGCACAAAAAAGTCATTCACGAAAAGACCCCACATACCCGATATTCATCAAGCCTCTGCTGTAAACCAACATCTGACGGTGCGGATATGGTAGAAGACGATGGCATGGATGCTCCATTTGATCCTGTTGCTGCTGCTAGGGCCGCTTCTCGCACTTCCAACTTCTTCTTAAATACATCAGCTTGCTCTTGTGCTTTTCGACGTAAATCCATCTCAGTGTCGGCTTCTTCCGTCCTTTTTTTCAGCATGACGGTCATCTGAATGAAAGAAATCGTTTTTAGAAGACAGTGTACATGGAAAGAGGTTCAGTCGACTGGTGGCCGAAAAAAGACAAACTTAATGCTTTCTTATCGGACACTTGCCTCTTCAATTCTTGCATTCATCTTTTCACATCTATCTGTCAGGTCATCACAGTGGGATCTCAACCTGATCACTTCTCGACGATGAGCTTCAGATGCTGCTGTTGCGATAGCTACACATCGTTCTGCACTCGCCTAGTTATAAATTGGCGTGTGAGATATAAAAGAGTACCTTTTTGTGGATACAAAACGAGAACCAAAGGTACTCCTCAGCCTCTTGCTATTTTGACCTCCAACACCCCTCGCCATACATACCACTTGTCGAGATTGTTGATTCTCTCGGTCTTCCAGCTTCCTGATCACTTCGGTCTGCTTTTCAGTCTGTCTTCTTATAGCAGTAATCAAGTTTTGAGTATTTGCTGTCTCTTTGCGACTCTTGTCCAGTTGTTGCTTCATTGTCGTTCGCTAAAACACGAGGACAAGCAGGGTGAGCGAGGAAAAGATTATTGAGACGAAGGATGGAGACCGCCTGCGTCCCGCAACGAGATTTCACGTTGCAAACACCCGATTCATACCTCAGCAACCAACTTCAGTATATGATCTTCCTTTGTAGTCAATATCAACACTTTACTAGTGTTTTGATCTTGAAGTTCTCCAAAACCCTTCATCAGCTTGTTCACTTCAGACGCCAAGTGAGTTGTATCGTCTGTAATGGAGTGAATTTTGCGTTCATACTCCTGAATCTTTGCTTGGCTCAGTCGTAATTGATTTGAAAGGAGGGTCACTGGATCTTCTCCTGGTTGAGGTAGAGCCCCAAAGGTGGATTTATATTCCATCAATTCACGTTTGGCGTCGGCATTTTCAACTAGTATCTGAGAGGGAAGAATGACTCGTGTTGTTTAGCTCCCAGAATTCCTACCGGAGTCAACACAGGTTTGTACACTCACTTTCTGAAGCTCGAGATCTTCCGGAGACGCGGCCTGTTGAAATGCTTGGAGTTGATTTCTCATATCTCGGATGGGATTCCCGGTACCATCAATATCTTCTGTGGCAAAATATTGAATCAGCGCTTGGTCACCAGTTTGAGCTGCCATGCATATCTTGAGACGTCTGATTTCTTCCGTCTGTGCTGCTATGCACTCCTAGATTGTTGCCATAAAAGGTTAACTATAGTTTGGGACTTTTCCTGGTCGACGGCATCAAACCGCCACAATCACATTTTACCTTTTGTGCATTGGCAATTTTCCTGATTTCGTGACTTGACTCGGTGTCTGCATGATCCTTGGCGAGTCGCAGATTGAGCGAATCATCCAAAGTATCTCTCTGAGTCCGTACTCGAAGTAAATCTGCTTCGACCTTCTTGAGTTCAGCATCTAATCTCTCCAATTTCCTCATAGTTTCATCCTTTATCCGAAAAAAAGAAGGAATGAGTTCGCGATGGTCCTCCTCGAATTGCCACAGGGGCAGAAAAATTGAGACGCTTGTAGCGAGATAGTATCTGACGATGGTATACCTCGACTTGTTGCTGAAATGTTCTCCTGTCTAATTGTAGTTCTTCCACCTGTTTGCCAAGCTTCTCATTAAGATCTCGAAAGCCTCGTGCTTCATCAGCCAAGCGACGATTGTCATTCAGAATTTTCTGAAAATCAGGATGCGATGCTACGAGGTCCATATTGGTTGGGAATTGCTTTTGCTAAGAAAATGGGAATTGATGTGTTGGCAAGCACCAAAACGAAAGGAGTTGAATCTATCCTGAACGAAACACACCTGAAGGACTAATGTATCTACTCGTTCTTGAAGTGACAATCGTTCTCGCTTCAATTCTTCTAAGGCCTTCAATCTAGCTTGACTTAGAGCCTGAGCAATAAGAAGTCCTTCTGATCGGGCAACATCGTCCTAGAAATTTAATAGAGGAGTTGAGCCAAAAATTCCTCTCCTTGTTGAACTTGAAATTGCTCAAAAGTCCAAACCTTGTCGTCAACAGATATTGGAGGAGGTGGTGGAGCCATTGCTGTTGATGCAAGGTTGGGAACACCCTCTGAACTTCCAGTCGATTCTACCTTAACAGCTTGAAGCACGGGAGCAGTTGGCGAGCCCTGAACACCAGACAAAAGTGTAGATGCGGATGCGAGTTGATTCGAATGTGGTGTTGGAGGTTGCTGGTGATTGCCAGTCAGGATGGTAGGAGTAGACTTCCGACCAGCGGGACCTTCTGCCATTCTGAGACGATCAGCTTTACGTTCAGCAGCGCGTAACAAAGCTGTTGCTTCTTCTAGTTGCGTTAACAGTTCTGCTTCTCTTTGTTTAGCGGTTTCTACTTCGGATTGTAAAGATGCCACCTGTTGAAGATTCGAAAGTCAGCGGATTCCTTTGAAACGCACACGAACACAACTGGAAAATATACCTGATTACATATGTGGTGATACTTTTGTTGTAATGAAGCATGTTGCTGCTCTACAGAGATAAAAATAGGCAGTCAGCGAGGAGACACATGTCGCCGAAGGGAGCACCTGCGTAACAGATACCAGAAGAGGAAGTGCCGTTTGATTTTGGAGTAGATTTACGAGCCAGTATATCCAACATGGCACGTATCGAAGTGACTTTTGCATTTAGAGCTGCTTCGATCTCTTCCTTTCCACAAGCAGGGTTGGCGAGCAGTTTCTGAGCCAAGTCGTTCTTTGATATACCATTTACTGGGGCTATATGATAGGGAAGTATTGTTGAGTTCACTAGCAATTGAGGTATAGCTGTCTGCAATAAGAGCCTAGTTGATCAGTCAGTACCTTGACCGTCAATCATAGAGACTTGCTCCTTTATATCATCATGTATCTATAGACACAAAATGGGAATTTGATGAGTACACATGATTCCAAATTTCAGGGTATAAACAGTAGGAAGCTTTGGTTGAGCTCGACCATTTTGAGTAAACGACATTCCAGTGGGGTTCTTACCTGTTCCCAGTAAGTGAATAAGGAGACAATATTCAATCTGTAAGCATCTTGTCTTGATTCCAAGTCAGTGATGTATTTCTGAGCTCGTTCTAGTGACCTCTTGTACTCTTGCATTTGTCGCCAAATTGCATGCTTTTGGAAGACAACCACGGCGTCCTGGATGATTGTAATGTATTTAGTCAGTACATGGATATGCCAGATAATAATAAATAGAACAACATTACATCATTGTCTATAGCCTTGTCAATATTGATGCTGTCAGTAGAAGCTTCGCTGAGCAATTCATGAGTGCTGTTTGTCAATTTAGTCTTTTTGGGGATAGTAGAAGCAGGACTATGGTCCTCGGACGGCCTCTTGCGTATCTGGCTTTCCGATGACGACGACTCTCTCCTGTTGCTCTCCATTGCCCTCACATGGAATTTGAATGTAAAATTGCTTTTATCGGGTGTCAACTAACAATAGACTAGGACGCAAGTTTAGGAGTAAAGGAGTACGATATATTTGAATCTACAGTCATGAATCGAAAGCCTGCCGCAAAAAGCATACAAGGTTCTTCACCTCCAAGCGCCATAATGAGGTACAGTAGAGCTTGTCGCAATACATTGATTGTATTCGCTAACAAAGCTCTGTAATCGATCTAGGGAGCTCATGTCACCGTAAATAATTTGCTCGTTGTTGTTTCCTTACGCGGAACTGTCTGTACTAACCAGCATCACTTTCACTTTTTTCTCAATGCAAAAGTGGAAATCTTAAAGTACTTTTTCACACTGCTGTGTAAGTCAACGTTGGATCTGCATAGATTACGAAGGATTATGTTGTCTAGAGCCTCCACCTGTGCCATTTGGTGAAGCTGGAGCACTTGATAGTGGAGTCGTCTCCAATTGGAGCTAGCCGGACCACACACGCAGATGCTTCTTAGATCATGTACGGTGATGATGACGTATGAACTGACACCCTTTTCATCTGTAGATATGTCACTGCTGTGTATCTCTTCTCCCAACAACCAGACCTCTTCAACATGTAGTTTTTTGAAAACATCACTTACGATTGCATCGCATATCACCATTCTCTCTCTTCCCATATTATATAAATGATCATATAAAGCAGTAAGCAGTATTCTATGACAAGTTCGTGCCAGTAAGTTTGATGTTCGCATCATTGTGAGAGCTCTGTAAGCCTTTCGAGCTTTGAGAATGAGCACGTAGCACGTGTGCTTGCCGCACTACGCGTGCAACTGAAATATGCGTTCCTCCTGATAAGAATACCACGGAATGTCTTTGTGCATTATTTTTAAACTGGAATGTCTCTTGTATATTTTCATGTTTGTCGCTGACTAACGGTTACATAAGACACCCTCTGAAGAATAGAAGTTGATACATCCATCACGGTTTTTTAGGACTAGGAGCAAGATGGTGAGTAAAGGTCATTCAAACCGTATAGAATGTCGAAGGAATCCATCTTCTACCACCTCTCTTGATGTGGTTACTTTGTTACAAGTGATAACTGTCGGATGTGTTTGCCACAAGGTGTTTTGTGGAGTGTCGATATATGAAAGTGGAATTGCAATAGGAAGAAGGACGACAGAAGTGTGATATTTTATATCTTGGAAGAATGCATCACCCCCCTGTTGCTAAGAAAGCTATGCACAGAAACCGACAATTCCACAACATCAGACATTTGATACTCAGAAGAATCAAGCTCAGCACCTTGACATGAAACAAGTTACTCCCAGAATTTCAATCTCACGAAACCCTTAATCTATGTAGCCGTCCAACAAGACCTTCAGAATAAAAAGAATCTTGGGCAAGAAGCAAAAGCAAAACAGACCCATTCCTAATTGGATTCGTCTGAGGACAAACAATACCATTCGGTAAGATACAGCTGAATGTGGACATTGCAGTAGTGGATTTAGATGGCTCATTATATCCCTATGTCTCTACACAGATACAACTCCAAGAGACGTAACTGGAGACGCACTAAGCTCAACCTATAAAAATGTGGTGCAGTATCACAGGGAGTGGCTGCCAAATATGCTAGCTATATGCTCTTTATATGTATAAAAACACCAATAGTAGCAACCAATTTGGCGCATTCTGAACTCTACATTTTGACTCCAGTTGAAGGGGTTTGCTTCATGTGAAGGTGGTGGTCATGGTAGAAAGGGAGGCTGCAGACTCAAATGGCTACCCACAGGATTCGACATCCAATGAAAAGTGGGTGACGATGGTGGACAGTGACGCTTTGGAATGTACACATTCTCAAGCTTCAGGAGATTAGCGATTCGACGCGTCATGCTAATTGCATATAAGCAATAGGTTCGTGATAGCGAGTACAAGCGAATTATTATCCTGCTTACTCGTCCGCAACACTCAGCTACCCACGTAACATTTTAACAGTTGCAAGACAAAGCAGCCAAAATGGTGTTTCTATTTCTGAAAACCAGCTTATACAAGCAGCCTGTATTCTTTGCATCCTTTGTCATGGCATTGACAGGTACCCTTAACGATACGTCACTACTTCATCAGCATCACTTGAAAATCTAACATTCTACATGTTTGCGAAATTTAGCTCCAGTGCTACTATTCGTGGTGTATCCAATGAGGAGAGAGGCCGGCTACAAACTACCTCCAGACATTCCACGTTCATTCCCTAGTATGTGGTTTGTTGGATTCGCATTGGAGTCATCGGGCATCAAACAGTTGCAAAACAAACGACTCTTTAACATGTCCCCTTATAGTACCCGCACGACAACGTGAATCTGTCACTGGATATGATGATTAAAAAGCAAAGACAATTAGCCGCGCATACACCATAATCAAGCCGACACAACGACACAAATGTTTTAGAGTTGAATGCGTTATTATAAATATTACGACAAGTTGAAGGACAACATGTCTACGTTGTGTCTCTAGATGTCTACATTATATTCATCAAGTGTTTGTCGTATTCGGATATCTCGACGTTTCATAATCTCCAGTAACGCTTGGATCTCATCATTACTCAGTATACCTCCTAGCTTCTCAACTGCTAGCAACGCCATCTCTAGTGTCAGATGTACCGAGGGTGTTAGAGAATCACAAAGCAAACTCTGAAGATATACAGTTCTTAACAATTACCTTTTGACCAAGGACATGCCACGACTGCTTGCATGATAATACGTTTGGCCTTTTCATAATTCTTTTGAGATAGCTCAAACAAGAAGTAATTGAACCAAATGGCTACAGAGTGTCGCGATCTAGAAACACACAAGCAAAAAAGTCAATAACGAGTTTCACGTATCTGAAGGAAGTTCACGTCTTACGTTGGACAAGCCACAGCATTTTCAAAGATGGCACGTATATAATGCAGATTTCTTTGAGGCCGTAATTGCATTTCAGTCCACAAGTGAAAAGACCATATGACATGTGATGGATTTCTAAGACAAAGTCAATGAGGAACTGGTTGTGGTGTTCTTCGTTGCTGTTGCAATATACATTTTTCTTCTTTGCTGTTTCAATAAACACTTTTCTAACACCCTTACCTGTTTTCAAACTCGTGCAACTGTTTCTTAACTCTCCCTTCAATCTGAGTCCTCGACTCGTTCAACACATACAAACTATGAAAGATAATATTATGTGGAAACAGGCCTAGTGCTCGTTCAACCACATTTCGCAGTATCGATGGTCGAAACCCAACTGATCCGTCCAACATGTGTCGATGTATAACGTGGGTATAATCTTCATACATCATTTCTTCCAGTATACCACCACTCATGTCTCGATTTTGGAGATTTTTGAGAGCGTCTTCGTATGTTGAGCATGCGACTTCAATGTTTTTCGTGATGCTCTCCAATAGTGCTTTGAGATAGATACTGTGGAGAGGTGATTTGGTTGGATGGAGGAGTTTGCCGGGGTCCGATGTTGATAGACCCGATGTGATTTGCTGAGACAGTATCTATGTAAATGCGTAAATGAGAGTTGAGAAAGTCATAGCAACAAGTGATGCCTCTTCTTTCGCTGCTTACATTTTGAGCTTTGACAATCCGTGTTGGTGGATATGTGTTTTGATCAAATTCGTCGTACTTGACGGTTGATTGCTGTTCTGCGCAACTCAATACCACAGCTAGTAATGAGTCACAAGTTGAGTAAAGAGAGGAGATCACAATTGCCGGATTACTCACCAACAGCACGTGCAGGGTTAACTTTCAATTCAAGTTCAGCCAACATTCGATATAAGAAGGCAGATTCCTCCTTGAGTGCCTCGGTTGATAGTGACAAAGGTATAGCATTCATGTATACACGACGAGCCTTGAGACGATAAAAAGATCAATCCATGACAATATCAAAATCGTAACAAACACGGTTACCTCTTCAATCTTGTCCCGCAATAGCTCAGTTTGAGCATACGCATTCCATAAAGCTAGATTCATACGATCATTCTTTAGCAACTGTTTGGCTAGCTTGTAGGCACTATGGTGGGAGTAAGTTGAGTATTATTCACTACAAAAAAACGACCCGCTGCTGTTAGTATCAACCTTTGAGGGTTGTTGAAACTTTCAAACAACAGATATGAGCTTTGAAGAATCGCATCTCCCGAAAAGACTGGCATAACAAGCGCAAACAATTTCCTAGCGGACCCAAAAAGGTCAGACAAATTCTACTCCAAATTTGCATGTCGACGCAAAACAACCTGATAAAGTCAACTTTCCCAGGCGCAGCTCTCTCAATCCCATCCACTTCGTTCCTCCTCAACACTACAAACCATTTCTGCATGGCAAATATAGTAGTAGCCGAGGCAGGAAAAGCTCGAATAGGAAACTCATATGCAATAGGCCGTTTCCACAACATTTCTTCTTCTGTTCCTACCACAACGCTGGAAATGGGCTTGTCTCCCAATAATGGCCACAGCATACATTCAGTGTGAATGAGGGAATCCAACATGACTGGATCATTTGATCCGAAATTGTTTAATGGTATGCCCAAAAAGTTGAGAAAAGCGTATACGATGTCTGATCGAGTGCTGGGTAATGTGGGGTCGAACAGTAAAGGTTGAATGTCGTTGAAGAAGACGACTCTTTCAACGTCATCTGCAGCTGCACTCAGACATAGCTTGTAAGTATTTCGTACCATGAAAAACAACATAAGAGTTATTAACGTACTGGTTACATCTCGGAGTGGCTTCCAGAGCTTCTTTTCTTGAGACCTTTCCGAAGCTACCCAGGTTTCTTCAGACGCAAAAACTTAGTCAACTGAGCAACTTGGAACGCGGTTCGATATCCTCTTACCATCCACAACATCCATAGCCCAATCTTCCTCAGCTTTGAAAGTAGGTGGTGCAGCTAAAAACCGAGAATCAAGTGAATAATACAAATGCGGGCAAGACGCTTCTTTTACACTCACCTCGAATATCAGTAGAATCCCAACCAACAGCACCCTAAATTATTTGTCAGGGAGAAAAACAAGACACCAACCCGAGAGCCTACAGTAGAACTGACCTCATCCCCAGCTCTTGGCATCTCACTCTCCCAAAAGCCTTCAAAAACACGTAGCTTTTCACCAAACGAACTATCTCGTAGCGAGTCTGGACAAAAGCACGACAATTCCACCATGGCTTGGAAACATGCAATGGCTCTCTCAACATATCCAGCCTGAGCAAGAAAGTAACAAACACGAGTCAAATTCAGACTGAGAAGTTGCTCTGTAGCTCCACGATCTAGTTAACCCCAACAGACCAAACGATGAGAGTGATATCAAGTGCACACAATTCTTTTCCATCGGCAAAGCAAGATTCACGTACCGAGTTCTGTTTCATCATTCAAAGTCTTGATGCAATCAGCAAAGACTTCCATACAATCTGGAACTGTGAATGCTGTTTCATTGGTCATTCGAAATGTAATGTATCGATCCCATAACTTGTGCGACAGTTTGTTGGATTGTAATACTTGATCCCATTTTGCGAGGATGTCTTTGGACCTGGTGTTGGTAGGGCGGACAAAAAACTATCAGATTAAAGCTTTGTAGCTCGTCTGAGAAGAACATCCACTCACTCCCAAGGTATTTCTACAGTAGTTTCCATATACGCTAGCAACAAACTCTCGTCATGAGGCATTTCAGACAAGGCCTTATCCAAAATCGAGAGTTTGCGTTCAAATGCTGTAGATCTACGGGTTCCTTTGTTCTTGAATGTAGATTCTTGGAATTTAGCAAATTCTAGCCATAAATCCACATTGTAAGGATTCTATAGAAGATAAACTCATTCAGCATTATGTCGCGTGGTAGCGAAAAAGCGATCCTTGATCGGCACAACATACGTCCTTCAACCGACGATTGTATTCCAGTGTCTGCCGAACAACTTGATCTTCTTTCACGGCATCTCCATCCGGAGCGGATGGAGCATTTTCTGTTAAAGAAGCGACGACCGGCTCTCGAATCTCTGCCAGCTGTAAAGGATGACTTGTCGACACCTCATCGTCTTCAAATGGTATAAAGTCCTCGTTTGGTTTAACTACATGGACATCTACAGTTCCAGATCCAGGTACGAATTGCTTGGCTGGCGCACGTAGAGCTCGTCGAAATTGGTCGTATCTCTGGTGTAAGCAGAAAAAAAACCATGAAACCGCTGATTGACACGCTTCCAAGTCGGTACGAAGCCTACGTCTTGAAAAGAATCACGTGTACGAGGATGCCTTGAGATCAAAACAACCGTCTTTCGATCTCTAGAGTCCTTATGACTGACAAAAATGTCGTCTGCACCCAAAACAGAATCTGTTTGTAGTCGAAGAGGACTGTTGAGTCAGTGTCCCAGCATCGATAGACATAAGAATACATCGACACTGGCAATTCACGCATGAAAGTGGTTACCTCCATATCTTTTGAAATCCAAAATGTGTCTGCTCTCGACTCCATACGTCGCATTAGCAGAGTCGCCTTTCCGATCGATTTGAATGGGTAGAGCGCTATCAAAATACACGTAAGCTTCATACGAACAAAGATTCAAACACGAATCTCACTCTTCTGGTGGCAGGTTGTTAAGCTCAACATCACGATCTTCATCCTAGAAGCCGAACGCGAAAAATGAGAGTCAATTACTTGAAGCTTAAGACTAACAACAAAACGGGCAGAAGCCAGATTACATACCGAGTTATGATCCCGATCTTTATGGTCACGTTTCTGCTTCTTTTTATGTCTCTTTTCTCTGGATTCATCCTTCGCTTTACGTTTGGATGAAGCTGCTTCCTCTATCTGCGGAGCTGCGGGCTTCTTCTGGTAGGTAGATGTAAAGCTTGTGGGAAACGATGAAAATGATGGGAAGCTCGCCTCGTTACTATCATCTCCCATTTTGGTTGTTTGCTGAACTTGAAATTTCTTGATGACGATCAGAGAGATAGGAATTGGAGAAATCAGAACGGTAGACGAGTTAGAATTACATTCTCACATTCTCATTTTGTGTTTTAGATGCTCCATGTCGTAATTTCTCAGTTGGAAGCACAAAAATGCCGGAAAATGCTGTCGAATAATATGAATTGTCGACTTGTACGCGTCAAACACCTCAATATCTCGTTTATTCACTATTCACTACTTGTGAGTTGCATAATATCATCAATTGATCGCGTTCAACGGCCTGTTACTCGCCGCAGTTCACCACCACTTCAATGCTCGACTTTACCTTCAGTTTCAGTTTTAAGAACTATTGCATGTACGGTCCGTTAACCGGAAAGAACGTAGTAGCATTTGATATCTAGTTGTATATATATTACATATCTGATAAGGAACTATTGATAAACCCTGGAAGATCTACCTGGGTAAGTGCGAATGTATTTCGTTTGAAATTGTCGATTCTGATCAAAGAGACTAGCCACACAAGACCTTACCCGTTCTGTGTAAATTGATTTTTTCTTTGTTGTGTTTCTAGGCAAATCTTCCATGGCTACAACATCATTTATAACCAGTTCCTATGCAACACGCATTCGAGAATCAGTCACTCTCTTGACACATTACACAAACAAGCTGTGGACGGACGACCAAGATCTCATGCTAAATGAGTTCTTAAACAATCCAAAACACACCAGACTCATTGCCTTTGTCGAATCTGGACCGCATAATAATGAAGGCGAACTCAGACTCCAGTTCAACGTGCCAACTCATCCTGGTCTAGAAGAACTCGTCTTCTTCCTACAAGAAGATGCACCTGCCAATACTCCCAAAAAGATTCAAGTCGGCATGGTCAAGGGTAATACATTGGACAGTCTCTTGCATGTCATGCAAGACTTGTATACTCCCCTTTTAAGTGATAATGCACGGTGGCCTGAGACTGTTAGAAAGGACTTTGATTTAGAACTCCAGGTATGAATTTGAATTTAGAGATTTCTTTATCTTTTGCAACCTTCAAGCTGCCCCTTTTTTTGCCAACACACCAATCTTTGATAGCGATTCATGGCTCTGCTGACTGATGCAGCAAATATGAGAAAGGGTGCTACAGTCTTGTATATACCACGAGAAGATCTAGAAGTACCAGAAAGAGCTTCTCGAAACAAGGATATAGTACAGCGGCTAGAATCACTGTTACTATATTGGACTCGTCAAATCAAGTCTGTAGTCACGGGATCTAGAAGCTCCGAAACCTCAGAAAGCTCTGGGCCATTAGAAGAAATCCAATTCTGGAAGAGTAGATGTGATGACTTGTCTGGTATAAGTGAGCAACTCAAAGGCAAAGACATTGGCCGTGTCATTCGAGTCCTTGAAATCGCCCAATCCTCATATCTCGACGCATTCACCCGATTATCCCAATCGATACAATCAAATACTCTAGAAGCACAAGATAATCTGAAATATCTATCGACATTAAGTGCTCCATGTCAAACTCTGGCCAATGCCGAACCAAAAGCCATTGCAGCCTTTCTCCCAAAACTGTTAAGCACAGTCCGTCTCATATGGGCCAACTCGGAATACTTTGGTACTCGTGAAAAGATAACAGGTCTATTACGCCAAATAAGTAATGAAATAATACGTCGATGTTGTGTCTTTATATCCCTCGAAGACATCTTCCAGAAAGATGCACATGCTGGTCTAGCACAACTAGTAGAAGCCATATCATGTACAGAGGGCTGGAAGAATGCATACAAGAACATGACGAAACATCTTGTTCGTCACTCTGAACGTGTATGGCAAGTCGATGAAAGCTCGGTCTTTTCATCACTAGAAGCATTCCAACAACGATGTCGTGATTTGGCTGAAGTTTGTGAAGCCCAAATACAGTTTGCTCGCAAGACTCCCGGTGGGCCTGATTCTGCACCAATTCCTGTATTTGGAGGGTCGAATGGACCAAGTACCGTGAAGAGCCTGGAAAATATTGAGAGTGTTTTCAAGAGGAACACTTCTACATTGTGGACTATTCACGTATGCTGATTGCTATTGATAGCTTCATCTGTCGTCCCAACATGAAGCATAACCGTAATTTTTTATTGTTCACAGGACTCTATTCTGGACGTGAAACATACTAGATGGCACGACTACTTTGGTCGGTTCAAGGATGGGCTTAAGGATCTCGAAGTGATGATGCAAACCGTAATAAGCAATTCATTCGAAACGGCTCTGTCTATAGAACAAGCTGTTGAACTACTCGAAATCTTCCATCACCTCGCCAAACGAGAAACAATCAAACGTGTAGTTGAAAAGAAGACTGCCGATACCTGGATTATGTTTATACACGAACTCAATGCCGTAAAAGAGCTATTCGAAAAACATAAACGAACACCCGATATATTGAGATCCAATCCAGACTTTTCCGGATCTGCCAATTGGGCACGATCTCTATTACGTCGTATAACATCTCCTATGGCTGCATTATCGAATGCATATTATTTGCCTAAAACGAGTCTATCTACTGATGCCAAGGCTCAATATGACCCGCTAGTTGCAGCCATAGAAGATTACATTACGCGTCAGCATAATGAATGGGTTGCTACTACATCCGCCAACCTTGCTGGTAAATTGGAAACTACGCTCATGTCTCGAAGCGGGGGTCCAGGATCGGCACTTGATGTCAAGTTTGATAAGAACTTGCTGAGGCTGTTTGCTGAAGTGCATTATTGGCAAAAGACAAAGAGTGATGTTGTGCCATTCCATTGCCAAGAACTTCATGGGAAGAGAGAAGAATTAAGAATTCTACGAGAGAACGTTCTGTTGGTACTTTGGCGATCGCTTTCCATTCTTTTGCGTCGCCAATCTAACGGTTTTGCTTTTAGGTGGTGAGAGACTACAATCTAGTAATGGAAACTCTCAGCCCTGAAGAGATGCTTCTCTTCCGTGAACGTATACGGCTCTTGGACAGGAAGATCAATCCTGGTTTAACGAGTCTCACTTGGGCATCAAAGAACATTACCGATTACTTTGTCAAAGAATGCCGTCGTGTCGGCGCCGAACTGCAAAAGACTGTAGCAGAATTCATTGATGCCAACCAGAAAATACGTCTCAACTGTAAACTCATTGCCGAGACATTATTGTGGAGGGTTGAAAGTAAACGCATCTATGAGATTGGTGAATTTGCCGCAGCTCAAGACCAGCATCGTATTATTGTGCGTGAGAAGCTCAAATCGGCACATGAATCTATAAGACAGACGCTCTTGTCTGTCTTTGAATTCTTCCGAAATGATGGAAGAGAAGTCATGGCACAATGGGCATACTTTGTTGCTCGTGTAGATAAAATGGTGGAAGAAGCATTACGTCTTACAGTCAAGAGATCGTTGCAAGACATTGGAAAGGTATGTTCAGCCACGTTTGTACTTTTCTGCGCAACTCAACGCCCAACCCATCTTATAGGCAATCAATGGTGAAGGCAAGAGCCGAGACTCTGCCGTCCAACCGCTCTTCAAAGTCAACGTATCTCTCGAGAATCAAAAAGTCGATTTCAGCCCAACACTTCAAAGACTGGAAGAAATTGTTTTGCGTGTTGCCAAAGATATGTTGATGGCAGTCAGTGTCGCTGGTCGATTCTCTCAATTGCTTGGTATAGATTCACCGTCCAAGATAATCACCACCCTAAATGATGAGTTGGCTAAAGATGAGGATATCTTGAAGATACTGTTGTCTATACAGAATGGAATGGCGAATAATGCTACCAAGAGTCAGGCACATTTGAGAGTGTGGGATGGATATAGGGAGATATGGGAGATTAATAAGGATGCTTTCATTCGAAGGTCTAGTTCAATTATGTATTTCCTTTTTTTCGCAAGTCTGTTTATCCCAACCACTTGTTAGATATGCGAAATTAAAACCTGCTCTTTCTACATTTGATGCTGATATTGGCCGATATGGTGAAGTTGCTAACAATATTCAAAAGGAGGTAAGATTTTTTGATAAACGCGTGGGTAACAAAAACAGAAATCATCTATCTTATGAATTGTCTCCATTTGTTTTCTTAGGAAACCTTGACAAACATCAACTTTGTTCGTCTGGATTCTTCGCCGCTCAAACATCAACTTGTGCTGCACTGTACAGCATGGTCGAACAAGCTCACGACTTTGTTGAAGACCAACATGATGACCGAGTTGACTGGTCTTCACCAGAAATTGTCAACCTCGTCAGATCGTTTACGACAAACTCCTGCAGATGTGGACGAGTTATCCGAGTCTATTAATCTATGCTCGCAATTGCGAGGTGAAATACCTGGCATTGAGGGTCAATTTGCACCTATACATGAACAATTCTCGATTCTGGAGAAGGTCTGTGATGGAATTTACGATGAGGTTTGACCTTCAGCTAATTCTTTTTGCTCGGCATAGTATGAGGTGCCTATATCAGATGAAGAGCGAGCCATGCTTGAGAGTCTGCATACGAGTTGGCTCAACTTCCAGCAAACATTGTCTGATGCTGAGCTCATGCTGCAAGAATATAAAGCCAAATTCAAGACCCAGCTATTGGCTTCTATTGAAGAATTTGGTAAACGTGTTGACGCTCTTCGAGAAGAGTTCACCACCAAAGGACCATTCTCATCAACGCTGGAAGTTGATCGAGCTCAAAAACTCATATCCGAATACCGTACTGCTGCTCAACAGGCAAAGACCCAAGACCAATTCCTTCGCAAAGGAATGGCAGTCTTCCATGTCGAGCATCGACCAGGTGCAGATATCGACGTACTAGTAGCGGATGTAGACAGATTACACGAAATCTGGGTGGGTCATGAAGAATGGCTGACTGCATGGACATCATGGAGTAATGAGCCATTGTCGAGTATGAACGTCTCTGGATTGGACGATACCATACAAAAGTTTACCAAACGGTTGGCGAAGCTTGCCAAAGACATTGCCGAATCACCAGAAGTATTAAGAACACTTCAGGAACGTGTAGCGCATGTTGCCAAGACCGTCCCTATCGTCAATGACTTGAAGAGTCCAGCGTTACGACCACGACATTGGGAACACCTCATCGAAGAAACTGGAAAAACATTCGATCCAGCATCTCCTGATTTCACACTAGCTAAAATCATGGCATTGGAATTCAATACTGATGTTGTATCCCAAGTTGCCATGTCTGCTGGTCAAGAATTGATTATAGAGGAAGGATTACAAGCCATTGACAATTCTTGGCGAAAGATGGATCTGACTATGGTGCCATTGAGGGATGAACGTAAACTTGGGTTTTATAAAATTCAGTCTACGGATGATATCACCCAGTTGGTTGAAGATCAACAAGTTAAATTGACTTCTATGAGAGGCTCTAAATATGTGACTCCTTTTGAGGAGCAGGTTGAGCATTGGGAGCAGTTGCTTGTTGAGACTGTTGATGCTGTTGAAGCATTGTTGAGTGTTCAAAAGTATGTAAATTATTTACAGTCCTGAGCTAGTCTGTCGGAAGGGAAGACTTGAATCGTTCTTACTGTCATATTTTTTAGCATGTGGCTGTATCTGGAGAGTATTTTCGCCACTGAAGACATCAAGAAACAGTTACCAAAAGAGACGGCATTCTTTGAGCAAGTGAATCGTACTTGGAAGGAAACATTAGGACAGATTGCTGGAAGTCGTAATGTCTTAAAGTGAGTCAACTCAACAAGGAACAGAAAGCTTTTTCGCTCGCAGTCTGACTTTTGGTGTTAGGGCAACCAAACTGCCAAATCTTAACAAGACCTTGCCAGAACTCCAAGCCAATATGGAAAAGATTCGCAAGTCATTGGACTTATATCTACATGGTAAGAAAAGAATCTCCAGAACGAAAATATGATGCGATGCTGACCCGTTTTTGGCCCTCCAGTCAAACGCACGGCCTTCCCTCGATTCTTCTTCTTGTCTTCAGAAGAATTGTTGGATATACTTGGCCAAGCAAAAGATCCGCAATCAGTCCAACCACATGTCCGTAAACTATTCGACAATGTAGTTGAGATTGAGTTTGTAGCAGCTGGCACAGATTCTCGCCGACATTACGAAATTGCTGGAATGAGGACAGGAGATGACGAGTATCTGCCATTAGCAGATCCTATTGTCATTGACTCTCCAGTCGAAACATGGTTGGATGACTTCACCAGTAAAATGCAGCTCACCTTACGTAACCTCATACCTGGTTGCATTGCAGCAAGTAAAAAGTTAAAGAGGGATAAATGGATTCGTGACTGGCCTGGACAAGTTGTATTAATGTCCGCTCTGATACTTTGGACATCAGAGACGTCTAAAGCTCTGCAAGACTCACAGAGTGGTGATAAGCCAGCTTTGAGAGAATTGAAAAAGCAACAAATGTCTGGTCTCAAGAAGCTTGCCGAGTTGGCCAAAGGCACTACAATGTCAGACCATGAACGAATCAAATGCCAGTCACTTATAACACTAGATTTGCATTCTCGAGATGTTACTGATATGCTCATCAAAAAGGCTACTGGCGCAGATCACTTCTCGTGGTTGAGCCAGATGCGGTTCTATTGGGAACGCTCCAATAATAACAATAATAGCTCATCAGAGTCTGGAGATCTAGTAATGAAACAAACTAATGCCCAATTCCAATATGGCTACGAAGTCACCAGTATACGTCGTCTAGTCTTGACACCTTTAACTGATCGGGCACTGCTCACCCTCACCAGTGCCTTGAGTTTAGCTCGTGGTGGTAGTTTACAAGGACCTGCTGGTATAGGCAAGACGGAAACCGTAAAAGAGTTGGGTCGTACTATGGGTAAATACGTACTAGTATATAATTGCTCCAAGGCTATGGATTATCGAACTCTCGCCAGAATATTTACCGGTCTTGTACAAACTGGTGCATGGGGCTGTTTTGATGAATTCAACCGTATTGAGCCAGAGATTTTGAGTATTATGACTAGTCAGGTAGCTTCTATACTACAAGCCGTGCGACGTCGATCCAAGACATTGATTTTGGACGGTCAGGAGATGTCCTTAGATTCGTCACTAGGAGTGTTTATCACGATGAATCCCAACTTTGCTGGCTGGAATGAATTGCCTGAAAGTCTAGCGGCTCTCTTCCGACCTGTAGCATTATTACTACCCGATAGTGCTTCTATAGCTGAAAACTTGCTTGTATCGCAAGGTTTCTCGAATTGCCATGCTCTGGCCAGTAAAATTGAATTGGCATTCAACGTAATGGCCCAGCAATTATCTTCTCAACGTCATTATGACTTTGGTCTCCGAGCGCTGACACGAGTAATTAAGGTTGCTGGTGAGAGGAGACGGCTGAATTCCAATCTCTCTGACGAAGTCGTAGTGTATACATCACTGCAAGAATGCAATGTGTCTAAACTAGTAGATGTCGACATACCCGCATTCTTGGCCATCCTGAAGGACATCTTCCCTGGTATTGAAGGGGCAGTCGACGATAATGTAGCTTTTGCTGCTGCCCTCAAATTAGAAATGTCAATCACAGAACTGCAATCTACGGGTAATCTCGCATTAAAGATTTCTCAGCTCTATGATACGAGAAATCATCGTCCTGGTATTGCCCTAATTGGTCAGACAGGTGCTGGCAAGTCGACGATATGGAGGACATTGATGAACACGCTAAATCGAATGGCTACAGCTTCTCCAAGTCAATTTAGTCCTATCCGTAGTCTGGTCATCAATCCCAAAATATATACAGTTAGTGACTTGTATGGCCGACTCAACCCGAACTCGAATGAATGGGAAGATGGATTGCTCTCGGGCTTATTGCGTCAAGTATGCCGATCAGAAAGTAACGAACACAAATGGGTGATATTAGATGGACCAGTGGACTCTACATGGGTCGAAAGTCTCAATACTGCTCTAGATGAAACCAGACTGTTGACCCTAAATAATGGTGAGCGTATTGTCATACCAGACCATGTCAAACTAGTATTCGAGACATCGGATTTGAATGCAGCATCTCCAGCTACCGTGAGTCGATGCTCTATAGTATATGTAAATAGTAACGAGGCCATGCCAAAACACTTTATGGCCACTTGGTTGGCCAGTCGACAAACCAGTAGTAATCCCAGTGAGACTCCTGTCTTGACTAAACTAGTAGAAAAGTGGTTTGAAAAATGTCTCAAGTTCTGGAAGTCTGTAGCTGCTGAGGACGCTATACATCATAATGTGCTGATGATGGTCAAGACCTTCTCACAGCTCCTTCAATCTCTCATCACTAAAGAAAATGGTGTTGATGCAGAAGATGCTGAGGGATATACACATATGCTTGAACTATGGTTCTTGTTTGCTGTGATCTGGTCGTTTGGTAGTCCACTCAAGGGAGAAGGTCGTCGACGATTTGATACCTTTGTTAGAGATCTAGAGGGACAGTTCCCACCCAAGGATACAGTCTTTGATTATTATGTGTCTTTGGAGAAGAGGGGATGGGCAGGTTGGGATGAAAAATTGCCAGCTACTTGGAAATTCCCTGCTGGTACTCCATTCCACAAGCTGTTTGTTCCAGTAAGTTGTTAAAGTTTGCAATTAGGCTTGGTGCCTTGTGTTTTTTTTTGCTAATACCTGATTTTATCGTAGACCGTCGAGACGGTTCGTAATGAATTCTTAGTCCATGCTCTCATACGGTCCTCGTCTCCTATCTTGCTTGCTGGTCACATTGGGTGTGGCAAGTCTGCAATTATATCCAGTGCCATAAAGTCGAATACCGTTAATACCACCATCCTACATTCGCACTTGTCTGCAACCTCCACAGCTGCTGGGCTGCAAAGCTTGTTGGAGTCAAAAGTAGAACGTCGACACAAGAATGTGTTTGGTCCGCCAAACAGTAAATTGACCTTCTTGGTTGAAGATTTGAATCTTCCACGAGCTGGTCGATTTGGGGCTCAGCCTCCTCTGGAATGGATTCGACATCTCTTAACATACGGTGAATTATATGAGCCACGCAAACAGTCGTCTAAACAAATTGTCGATGTTTTGGTAATGGGTTGCACCACTGTCGGAGGATTCGGTACCCAAATCAGTCCACGAGTGCAAGCTGCATTCAATCTCCTGCATATTCCTGAACCGACAAACGCTAATATTCAAAGAATCATGGGATTGTCGATGGGACAATTGCTTCAGGACTTTGAAGAGACAATAAAACCATTAGGCGAGACACTCACTTTGTCTACCGTTGAATTATACCGTAGTATCGCAGCCAAGTTGCTACCGACACCTGCCAAAGTACACTATCTGTTTAATCTGCGGGATGTCATGATGGTATTGCAAGGTCTGATGAGAGCTCGATCAGAATATTATGACTCGCCAGATTCTCTAGTACGCCTCTGGACTCATGAAGTGTCGCGTGTCTTTGGAGATCGTCTTGTATGTAGAGAAGACAAGGAAGCATTTGAACAAATTCTTGATAGTCGACTACAAACCCATATGAATGTGTCGCTGAAACAATTGTGTAGCGAGGAAGGTCATTTACCAATGTTTGGAGATATTCTAGATACCAGTGAAAAGCCAGTTTATGAAGAGATTACGGACTTGGTTGGTCTCAAGGCCTTCTTGGAGAAGAAGCTGGTGGAAAGAAATGGGGAAACTGGCAACCTTCCAGTCGACATTGTCTTCTTCCGTGATGCTATCGAGCACATAACGCGATTGACTCGTATTCTCCGATTACCAGGAGGTAATGCCTTGTTGGTTGGTGTTGGAGGTAGTGGTCGTCAGAGTCTAGCACGTTTAGCCGCTTTCTTATTGGATATGCGTGTGTATCAGTTACGATGCACGCAAAAGTTTACTCATGCTGACTTCCGGGATGACTTGAAGGCACTGTTTAAGCGAGCAGCACTCGAAAACCAGAAGATACTTATATTGTCCACCGATGGAGACTTGATGTTTAGCTCCGCAGCTGTATCCGAGGGCGCACCGCCAGTATCTGATCTCATTCTCGATGACTTGGTGAATATTCTTAATAGTGGTCGTGTCTTTGGCTTGTTTAGTGATGAAGAGCTCTCTGAAATGAAGAGAAACCTCAAGACCAATAAAACCGTCAGCGCCGAGGGTACAGATGTGCTGAATGTCTTGCGGCATAATGCTAGAGCGAATCTGCACTTGGCTCTGTGTATGACTCCATCTGGTGGTGTGTTCCGTAGATGTATCCAAGACTTCCCTGCCTTGATGCATTCTTGCGTCATGGACTACTTTTGGAGTTGGAACACTGTAGCGCTAGAAGAAGTAGCTACGCAAAGGCTTAAAGATATATGTAATGAGCCCGAAGGAAAAGTGGTTATGGGTGCTCTTGTTGCTAGTCACTTAACTGCAGTCGAGCAAGCCGAGAAGAGTAGTAGTGAGACTGGCAAGGCGAACTTCATAACGCCCAGTCACTACCTTGATTTGCTGAGAAACTACAAGACTCTTATAGTAGATGGCCGCGAAAGAATTAGCACTGCCGTCTCGCGCCTAAAGACTGGTCTGAGTAAATTAGACGAAACTCAAAAGGCAGTCGAAGTCATAACTGTAGAACTAGCCACCACCAAAAAGCATATTGCAGATTTCTCACGACAATGTGAACAAACTTTGGTCACCATCGTCAGTAATAGTCGTGAAGCGGATGAAACTGCCAAGGTTGTCGCTGCAAAGGCTGAAAAGCTGGGCGCAGAAGAAGAAGAGGTCATGATTCTGGCCGATGCTGCTCAAGCTGATTTAGACCAAGCTGTGCCAGCTCTTCATTCTGCCGAAGAGGCTTTGAATGGCATCACCAAGAAGGATTTGACTGAACTCAAGTCGTTTGCAAAACCTACGCCAGCTGTTGTATCAGGTAAATGACTTTCAATATTGGACTTCTTTCGATGATCTCCTCATCCTTATTACTATAGTCATGGAGGCTGTGATGACCTTATTCAAGAAGGAACCAACTTGGGAAGAAGCTAAACGACAGCTTGGAGATCTCAAGTTCTTGCAGAATGTGATACAATTTGACCGTGATAATATTTCAGGTGAAATTCGACAGCTGAATGTTGGTGTCCGTTTTGTTCTCTTACCGCTTTGTTTTTAGATAAAATCTTGCGTCGAATTACGCAGTATATCGGTGACGAGAACTTCCAACCTGACATTGTTGGACGAGCTTCAGGCGCTGCGAAAGGTCTTTGTCTGTGGGTTAGAGCCATGGAAACGTATGGTCAGATATTCCGTCAAGTGGGTCCAAAGAAGGAAAAGTTGAGGCAACTGCAAGACCAGCTCGAGAAGAAACGAAAGAGTTTACAAGAAGCCAAATCTAAATACACTGAAACTCAAGAGAGATTGGCGGAGCTCAAAGTTCAGTACGAAGAGAAGCTAGCTCTCAAAGAAAAACTGAAGCAAGAATCCAGCTTGACGGAGCAACGCCTAGTCCGTGCGGAACAATTAGTCAGTGGTCTAGCTAATGAGAGATCACGCTGGGAGAAAGTCATTGTCTCCCATGAAGAGACTCTAGCTCGAATAACTGGTCATACCGTCTTGGCCTCCGTATTCTTGTCATATGCAGCAAACTTCTCTGCAGTCTACCGCGAAAGTCTGCTTAAGACGATACGAACCACTCATTTAGAGAGCCATGATATCGCCGTATCTCCTCAGTTCTCTGTAGTGGACTTTTTGAGTCATGAGAATGAGACACGACAATGGCGACTGAATGATCTACCTCCTGATAGCTTTGCCACTGAAAACGCTGTGCTAGTCACTCGAAGCAGCAGGTGGCCTCTAATAATAGACCCTCACGGACAAGGAACCAGATGGTTAGTCAACACCCATGGAGGTGATAAGAACAGCAGCTCAACATCAAAGACATGTAGAGTACTAGGTGCTAGTCAGGCCAACTTTTTAGTATCGCTTGAAAGCGCCATTCAGGCCGGTATTCCTACAATAGTAACAGGTGTAACAGAGCAAGTAGACCATGCACTCGATGCTCTTTTGAGCAAGAGTATTTTCGAACGTGATGGCAAACCCTTCATCCAGCTTGGCCAGAAAGCAGTCCCATATAATCGAAACTTTAAGCTGTACTTTGTTACGAGCTTGTCAAACCCCATGCTGACGCCGGAATTATTTGCTAAGCTCACCATAGTAGATTTCGCGGTGACTGATGCTGGCGTACAGGAGCATCTCTTGGGCAGTATCATTCAAATAGAGCAACAAGATTTGGAAGATCAGAAGAGCTCTTTGGCAACTGCTATGGCCTCTGCGAGGGTCAAACTAGTTCAATTGGAGGACGAGATTCTTAGATTGCTAGGATCATCGCATGGCTCCCTATTAGAAGACGAACAGCTAGTTAGCGCTTTACAGACTTCAAAGTCTACCAGTGAAGAAATTGGTCGGCAATTGAGCTCCAGTGAGCTGACGGCCAAGAGAGTCGATGCAGCACGTAAAGTATACCAGCCTTGTGCCCACCGTGCCACTATATTATTCTTCGTCATGGCCCGCTTTGCCGAGGTCAACCCAGTATACTACACTTCCATGGACACATATGTTGAATTGATGCAGCATTCTCTTGGCAAGGGCAAACGTAGTGAAGACATTAACGACCGAATAGCAGCCATGAACGAGAACCATACCTTCGCTGTCTATAAGTATATGTGCCGAGTACTGTTTGAAGAGCACAAAATGCTCTTTGCCTTCCAACTCGCTGTCAGTGTATTGAACTCTAGTGGGAAGCTCAATATGGAAGAGTACTCCACCTTATTCAAAAAACCAGAGGCATCTGTAGGAGACGAAGAAGCTCCACCGCCGAATGCTTGTCAAGAATGGCTAGATGACGATTCTTGGTCTAGGATCATCCATCTCAATAAATTGCAAGCACTGTCAGGTCTCTTAGGATCGGTCGAGCAGAACGAACGAGAGTGGAATCTGTGGTATGTGTCTGCAGAGCCAGAAAAGATCCCCCTCCCCGGTGAATGGGAAAATAAAGCCAATGAGCTACAGCGTATCCTCATAATCCGTGCTATAAGACCTGATCGATTCTTGTCGTGTGCAGCAAACTTTGTAAAAGTTAACTTGGGCCAAAAGTTTGTCGAACGCACAGCAGAGTCTGACGACTTTTATTTGGACTCTTCAGCTCTTAAACCCCTCATTTTCATCCTTGGCTCGGGTGCCGACTTTGCTCCCATGATGACCGACTTGATGAAAAAGCATAATATGACCGATAAAACAGTCCAGGTATCACTCGGCTACTCACAGCTATCCATGGCCACTAAATTGCTTCAAGAGGCTGCTCTGAATGGGCAATGGTTGCTCTTGGAAAATTGTCCCATGCTAGGAGATTGGCAGCTACTCTTCGAACAATTCTGGGAACGTTTGGCGGTTGAACCGCCATCACCCTCATTCAGACTCTTCTTGACTGTCCAATTCAATCAGACAATTCCTCGCTGGCTGCATAACCAGTCGGTCAAAGTGGTATTGGAGCAACCTAAGGGTGTAAAGGCACATTTGACTCGTCTCATGCGTCGTATGTCAGAGGTATGTCTTGTTAAAATGAGGAACACATTGTTCTTGCATGCCAAAGCGGCAATTTTTTTTGTTGAATCTGATCATTCGTTGAATTTAGGATGAGGTGAAGAGCTCGCCAAATCCTACTGCATACAGGCGACTTTTGTTTGCCTTGTGCTTCTTCCATGGTATCATAATGGAACGTAAACGATTTAGAAATCTAGGTTGGAACATGATGCCCGACTTTAACGGATCAGACTATGATGTGTGTGCTCAAGTACTCGCCACGTGCTTCGATGCCGATGGTGCTCCCCGATTTGATCTCTTGCGTCATTTGATTGCTGATACGCATTATGGAGGGCATTTGAGTGACGAATGGGATAAGCGTCTACTCCGTAGCTACTGTAATGTGCTGTTCTGTGAGGCTGCACTCAGCACACCAGAGTATCACTTCTCAGCTTCAGAAACGTACTGTCTGCCCGATGTGACGGACTCTCATGGCTTGCGTGAATACGTTGCCTTGCTACCGTCAGTAGATGCCGTCGAATTGTTTGGACAAAATAGTAACGCCGATGTAGTTAGCAAAACAGACGAAGCCGATCACTTTTTGAATGCTCTACAGATAATGGATAAACAGCAGGTCGGCGATGTGGATGGTGGTCGAGAGGCGCAGATATTGGCACTCGCTTCGAGTTTATTGAATCGTGTCCCGGTCGCAATCAAGACAGCATCACCAACAGCTTCCCAGTCAGCATTACACAATGGAACTTCTTTCGCGGCTGTTATAGAACAAGAATCCGGCTGTTACAATGAGCTATTACAACGTATTAGACTGTCACTCTTGCAAGTGCAACATGCTATACAAGGCACCACTATAATGACGCCGGCACTGGATTTGATTATCGAAGCCTTGTTTGAAAACAGAGTACCAGATGCTTGGGCTGTATATCTGTCTCAAAAGACTTTGAATGCATGGATACAAGATTTGCTACTACGTGTAGAGTTCTTTAATGAGTGGATTGCCAAGTAAGGATATTGTAGGCTTCAGTAACTCACAGCTGTCTCTTTAACACTCACCTCCTCGTTTTAACAAGGGGTGATCCGAAGACATTCTGGTTGGGAGCATTTACTCATCCTGGTGGTTTCTTGACCGCCGTTTTGCAAAGAAGCTCCCGCTTCAGTAACATTCCGTTGGACAAATTGCAATTGGAGATATCTGTAATGCACGAAGAATCAGAGGATAGCTCACAGGTGATCCAAGCTGCCGATGGTGTACTGCTTCGTGGAGTGTACTTGGAAGGAGCTAGGTTTGTGTCAATGTTGAAAATATACTCTTCTTGTCGAGCTGACATGCTAACTCCTTCACTCAATGTAGCTGGGATCGTAAAAACAATTGCTTATGTGATTCCAGGCCTATGGAATCGTACACTCAATTGCCGATCTTGTATGCTCATGTGGTTCAGGAAAAGAAGAAGGTATTGTCAGTGGTGTGGCAGCCCTCAAGTATTAACGAAGCGGTATCATTTTCTCATTTTCACCCTTGTTCACTCTCTAGCATCCTAAGGGCATGTTCCTATGTCCTGTATTTAGTGCCTTCCGGGAAACTCGGGCTGAACAGCCCTTCACTCTCACATTAAAGTGCGGTTCCAATGATTCTGAATTCTATGTCAAAAGAGGTTGTGGTGCTCTGCTGACTCAACCTCGATGAGCCGTCTCGTTGTAAACTGGGTTGTTGCTTGTACCATGATACTGTAAATAGAAAACGATAGTAGAGAAACTCAGGCGGACAAACTTTGTGACAAATGAGCTATGTTCTTATTGATGCTGTGGGTTGATTATTATATAGTGGCGTGCGATCTCCACACTTCATCTGCAAAACATGCAATACACCAAGAGCAGCAAATAGGAAAGGAGCCACGGCGATAATATAGACTCTGCTTCTTGATGTATATACAAGCTTGTAAAGCGACTTTATAGGTCTTGAGCAAAGATTCAGTTGACAAAATATGCCGAACCCGTTTCACATAAAAGATGTCTATCAAGCTGAAATCACGGTCGGCTGTTATACTGCCATAACAGCACTAGCCGGCTCCTCAACCCAGACTCAGTCTTAACTTCCCAACTCTCACACTTCGACGACTCTCTTCCATCCTTCAAAGCAAAAGGCCTTGTTTTAGAATGAACGAACGAAGAAATGGAATTTTCTTTTATATCTTTCAATCCAAATTCCCTGCTGGCCCACATTACTGAGAGTCTTAGTCCTTACTACAGCAGCTGTAGTTGGCATTGTTACGAATGAGGAATGAGGGAACAGACGAAAAGCAAAGCACCAAAGCTTGACCTCCAAGGGGCTTGACCTAATCTGCATTACATTTTGATACATATTGCGAGTCGATGAAACCGAAATTACATGTTCAATCGATATGAATTAATGAATTCCAGTACATCAACCACAAATTAATTCAACATTGCCGCACTTGCGAAAAGGACAATGAAGGACTAGATAATACCCCAGGTCAGCACGATTTCCTAGTGCCATTGCATCCTAGCATGCCAGCTGATGCAGAGTGTTGTTATCTTCCAACGCTGAGTTAGCAAACCGCTGAACGAGAAAAATCCAAACAACTTCAACGTGAGTTCAGCCTTGTGTATATACGTATATGTTGACGATTTCTGCACATTACTCATTTATTTTCATTATTTAGTGGTTGCGATCTATTTCTACTCATTGAGCTGGCATAACAATGCAACACCTCTTGAAATCCAATAGTCAGAGGGTTGAGTGGATGGCAGTTCAACTGCTATAATAAAGTTGGTCGAAGCTCCTGTTGTCGATAGTGTACCAGCTCGAGCAGATGTCTTATATAGCGGAGCTAAATATATTCCGGGCTTGTCTCTGACAATTTTAGTGACTTCGGTAGGAATGAAGCGAATTGGAGGCATTTGCTGCAAAGATTTATGGTGAGTCTCGAATCTTCTTCAAATCGGCCGGTTCAAATTGAATTCCAAAAACTTACTGCGAACATTTCCATCGTGAAAGAGTCCTGAATGCACTTCTTATTAGCATCCCATCGTCCACCTTCAATATAGAGACCATGAACAAGAACACCATCCATTTCACTCGTATCTTCAGTGCCATCACTGCTCATGACTTCATATGTAAACGATAAAGAATCAATCGGCAGATTATACTTTCTAGAGTGCGCCTGTAGTACACCAGTCAAGAAGCCTTGAGGGAAGAAGACTCCAGACAGCCAGAAGGACTTCGGTTGGCCCGTGTTGAGCCAATCACGTAATGCGATGACTCTCATAGCCAGATCCTTAACCCACGACGATAACGGTTTCAAGCTTGGATATGCTACCCGTTCCCATGCCTTTGGTACTTCATTTTGCAGCAGACTTTTGAAGACGGCGTCAAGTTCAGCACTCATAACAACTAGACCTTTTATGGCTTTCATTAGCAAATCCAACGAGGTTCTCACGGTAGCAAGTAGTCGATTGAATCTAGCTGATTCTTGAACCAATACGGTGCTTAGAGGGTTGATCATTCGACCAGTCTCGTCCTTCAAGTACAGGTGAATACGGGAAGCTGCTTCTTCTGATGTCAGTTCTTCACTGTGTTCGATTACCAGGGCGGATGGTAAGTCCTGCATAATGGCGTTTGCTAAATCATGTACTAATTCTTCACTAGATTTACCCAAGCCACCAGTTACAAGTCTCGGTTGAACTTCGACTAAAGTACGGATCAATCTGCGGGCTTCTTGCATTTGGTATGAGATGTTGGCATTCTCGTGCATACCAAATACAGATGGATCTTCGGTAAATGGAAGTGCGTCAATAAAGGCCCGGAATGATGCCAAATCACCATCTGGAGGAGCAAAGTATATTCCTGACGACGTGAATCGGTGCTTGTCATCTAGTATGGCTAAATTATAGTACTTTCCGAGAAGCGACATTACTGTCCGTCGATCCCATTCATCGGTGACTCGACCACCAAACGTGATTTCTCCCGTTAGATACGTCAATGCAGCCCACGGAATGTTCTTTTGTTCTGCCAGAGCATTCTTTAAGATGGTCATGGAGACAGTCAAGTCAGACTCACTCCAGTCATAATTTATGTTCCAGCCCAATGGACCAAATCGTTTACGTTCGTGTATCACGGCACTAAAGAAGCATAGACCAAACAACAGCTTCTTGAATATCGTTCCTTGTGGTGGTCTCTCGTCAAAAACGTCCCTAGGAATATCTGCAAAGCTACGTGCTATATTAGATCGAAGACCTTTGGGTGGCTCGTTGGTAAGTTTCACACTCTCTTGCAATATGGTGGCTGGGAAGACCCTTGAAGGCATAGATGAGAGGAAGAGACGGAAATTTCCATTTACATTACTAGACTCTGATAGTTCCTTGACTAGCTGTTCAAGACGAGTCATCCATGAGGCTGCCAAGTGACAATTTTGCAAGAAGAGCCAGTCGCCGTTAATACTAGCCTTCTTCACTAATTCTTCGGCAATAGGACCCTGTCCTTGACCTAGAGATATCATATGTAGGCGGTCTTGCATATTAAAGTCTTTTGACGACGCCAATTTCATCAGTGACGAAATCGGATCAGATCCTGGAGACAAGACGAATACCATAGGTGTAGCAGCGGACATGTCTTTATAAGCCTTTACCATATCGAGGGGCGGAGAGCCAATATAAGATTCACCCAGGTTTGCTCCGATAAAGTCGGATGACGAGACTACCAACTTCTCCTCCCGCAATACCTTTACAACGAGAAGCCTTTGGAAGCTAGACAATGGCTTACCAACACTGCCGTCACCCGGAATCAAGCTGCGGAATGGTGTGTCTGATTCGACAAATCCTTCCCACTCAACTGGATAAGTGTTGATATGCTCTGGTAAGTACGACAATGCTGGAATGGTTTGAGACAGTTCGATACAGTTGCGCCACATGGTTAGAGTCAACCATTTAGCTGCTGGCTTTACTGGCAAGTCTGATTCTCTTACTGTGTTACCACCACGTAAGAAAAAGTTCCATTCGACCTCCGAGATGAGTCCAGCTTGACGACATATATGGACACAAATGGAGAAGGAGAATATCATCTTGTGTTGTTCGAATAGACCTCTCGAGACACTATTATAGATGGTGCTGACTATGTTGGTGCAGAGCACACTAATTCGTTGTTGAAGATCTGGCTGTTTCTCACTCTCCTTGATACACAAGCAAAATACAGCCTTGAAGAAGGATAGCGAGAATTGATACATGATGTCAATTTCAGCTAAATCTGCTACAGTGAAGTACAGGACCGAGCCTCGAATAGCGACTGGTCGATATTCTTCACGGGCAGTATTGATTTGCCGTTCAGTCTGCTCAGCTTCTTTGACACGCTGCATAATAGCGGACGAAGTGACTTTTGATTGGTTGAGAGTGTTTATAAGCTCCTCATCGTCAAGAATGTTTCCTTGTGAGTTAAAAAGCAACCTCAATATTTTGTCTTCTATATCTGAAAGTTGCTTCTTATCTGCAACAATATTCATAATCAAGGTGTTGCGCTGCTCTTCAAGATCTGGTCGTTCAAGCTTGACGACATCAGCCAGTAACTGCCCCTCCAGACCGACCTTGGTGACTGTAAAGTTGATGAGAGTGACTTTAATACAGACTTCGGGCAAATAGTGAGGGTTCGATAGTTTGGTTGTTATCTAATGTTTGGAATTGAGTCAGTGGGTAAGCGTTCACAAAATATGAAATGCACACACGTACGTAGAGTTTGAAGTTTCGGTCATAGTCAACTTGAGTATCGCCGAGTTTAATGAGTAGACGACCTCCTTGTCTGACAGTCTGCTTCAACAACAGTGGTTCCAACGCTGGATCTAGAGTTTCACCAACATCTTCCATCAATACAGACTGTCCAGTACGAACAGCATTTTCTAATGCTCGTAAGAACTTGGGATCGTTGAGTTTGATTACTTTCAGATCATTTCCAGCCATATTACGAATCCATTTATTGGCTTGACCCTGTGGATCGATCATTAAAGGCCACTTGCGACCTCGAGTGACTAGGATACCGTTTTCCATAGATAAGTTGTCGGATGGCAGACCGCTCATAGTCCATTCACGCAACATTGCCGGATCCGCGAGATTTTCCAGCAATGAGAATGACGGAGAGACATTTATACCGACATCCTGACTGAATTTAATCCAAAGAGCAACCAATTCAGCACGGTAGCTAGATGTAAAGGCACCAAAATATGCGACACAAGCAGCACCCAAAAACATATTGCCTGTCAATGCTTCTATCTGTGCCGTCAAGTTTTCGACTGAAGCCGCCCAACGAGTTTGTTCGTCGGCAAGAGCAGTCACCAATTTGCCAGCTCGAGTAAGTTTCTTGGTAGTATCTTCTGCCTTCTCAGATAGAATACGTTTACTGGCTACGGAATTTTCGTACGTGCTCTTAAGTTGGTTGAGCTGATCCTCAACTTCTCGGAGAGCTGCAGTCTTCTCAGCAAGCTTGGCTCTAGTGGCCTCCAATGCTGACGTAGCTTCTTCGAGCCTCTTACGTTTAGGAGCAACTTCTTTGAATACTCGAGAATACAGCTCCATAGCACAGACCCACATACATAGAGACTTGCAAGCTTTGGAAACCCTTTCGACGGCTTCCGGAGTAAAGGTGGGATTGGCGATGTATTTGCCAAGCTTCTTCATTATCGGTTCAGGAATGTTGTCCTATAAGTTGGATTGAATCAGCGACTCTTCACTGTTGAAAACCAGAGTACATCTCTCTAACCCAATACCTTGTCATATTCCATCATCTTCTTCATGAACTGCGAGTCACTGAGAAGCTTCTTGGAGTTATCCCAATCTGGTTTTACTTTAAAGAGGGTACAGATAGCTTCCATAACCATCATGACTGCGTCAGGAGGCTTCGTGAAGACTTTCAATTCAGCAATATCTTTTTTATCCAACGCATCCAGAGCTTTGTATGCAGACTCCAGGGCCGGAACGGCTTGGTCCAAATCTCGTTGAGCTTCGTCTGCAATGGCTTGTGTTGCTACAGCCTTGTCACGGACAATCATCTCTTCTTCGGCGACAACACGTCTTACACCATCAGCAGCTTCCTGATCTTTTGCGATCTTAATCATAAGCACTTCTACATCAAGAGCGCTCTGTTTAAGCTGTGGGCCAAGACGTTCGAGTTCAAGTTGCATGTTTGCAACCAACTCGTTTGTTTCAGTCAGTTTTCTCAGACCAGACTGTAGACGATCTCTAGCAACTCCGAGTTCTTTACGTTTCTCTTGTAACATGGAGACGTAAAGATTAATAAGCTCTAAGTACGAAGTTGGAGTGGTATAGTATTTGCGTTTTAGTTCAGCGTAGAACCGTTTAGCCATTTCACCAACAGAGGAGTGGACTTCCACACACAAGGCTGCAATCTGAAGGAAAAGAAGGTTAGTATTCCGTCGGAAATAGGAAAATTCCAGTCCTCACTTTGTCTTTGGCTTCGTCAGATCCAACATCAACGAACTCCAAGAAACGACGAGACACCGATAGCAAGGCATCCCGAGGCCATTCATCAAACCAGTCAATAGTACAGCAATTTACAAGTGACGGGAACATACGACAACGGTTCCTAAAAGTGTCACCCACAGGACTTGTGGCAAAGACGATGTGGAGATTATCCCTGACACGGCTGATAAAGAATCGTTGCACTGAATCTCGATCTTCGGGTAATCCTTGGTCACGAGCTACAGGTCGAAGTTCTCCAAGAATCTTTTCTCGTTCGTCAAATTCAAAGAGGTTGGGTACCTCGCCCGAATTCAAAATTGCTATAAATTGTGCATGTCAGCTAGGCCGACAATAGGTAAATATGGCGGAGATCTTACCATTGATGTCTTCAAGGAAACTCTCTTGTTTGAGCTGAGTGTCTGAGAGGAGGAAGACTGTGTTTTTTCCGGCCACACCAGCCAAGCGATATAGTTTCTTCAAGTCCTCTCGCCATTCTTCAACTCCATAAGACCTTGTGAGTTCGACTTGGAAACAAGTAAAGTCGGCAGTATGACAAGCCAGACGAGTCAAGCTCTGCTTTCCAGTACCCCCAACCCCAACTAATAGAGCATTCCCACGAGGTTGACGAAGAATACGTGATATTCTAGCTACATGCTGCTGTGCGTCGGCAAAGAAGATGAGACGAGCTTCTTTAGAGTATGTAACATTATAATCTTCCAGATACTCTTCTAGCAAAGCTCCGATAGCTTTGGACTCTGGTAATTCAATATAGAGGCGGTCTTCGGCTGGTACTCCTCGTTTCATAAAGTCTCCAAAGAGGACTTCCTTGATATTTAAGTCGTCTCGTCGTACACTAAAGTTCTTTTCGACAGTTTCCAAAAGCACCTCATTGAAGTAGGTACGATCGGCTTCGTCAATAAGACGATCATGGAATATACGACTAGTTTCGTGACATAGCAACTTTACTACTTCTACTTTGGTATGAATGGTACTAGGTCTGACTTGCAGTACACCTTGAATGACTTTGGACAAGTCTCGCAAGTTGAAGGTGTAGTGTGACTTGGCTGGGGTAGGCAACAGTTCCTTACACATACGTTGGTAGATCTCGATATTGGAGTTTACTATCGGTTCTCCTAGAGGACGTATATCGGCAGAGAAGGGTCTCAAGAAACCATCTACTATAGATCTGAAAATCTTTGATAGCGACATCTCACTAGGTGCTGGAATATTAAAGAGATTGAAATGACGGACAAATCGTGCTGTTAGCTGATTACGTCCACCACCAGGTGGGGCACAAGCTGCTACTACTATGACATCTTGAATGACCTTCCAGAATAGCTTTTCTCGATCATACATTCCACCAAAGTCTAGATACTGTCGTAGCAATTCAATTACTGGCTGAGCACCGTATGTATCGGGCCGTGGCATATTCACATCATCAACAAAGAAAATCAATTTCTTGATGCCAGTTGGTGGACCCATAATGTTCTTGCGTTTCTTTTCAAGCTTCAGCTCCAAAATCTAGAGATATCAAACGTTTAAGCAAGCAATGACTGATGTGTACTAAGTGAACCAAAAAGGCTTACCTGCTGGGTACTAGCTGAACCAGTCTGAGCTGAAAAGTTGACGGGTACAACACCATAGCCTTTATCCTTTCCGAACCTGTTGAAGGTGTCTTGTACAATCACGGATTTTCCAACACCAGTATTACCACCAATCATTACAGGGAATCCATTTCCAACCAGAGTCTCCAGAAAGTAACTATACTTGACTGTATCCTGAGTAGGCACAATCATTTGGAAGTATGGAATATTCATCTCATATTTAAATGGTGCAACGAGATCGTCCCATGGTGTAAAGCACGTTCGTTTGACATCTACAAAGTAGCCAAACAGGGTTGACGTGTTGGCCGGCAGTAGTACTTCAGCAGAGATGGGTTCAGCTTCAAACAAATCTCGCGCAAAGGTATCAAATGCATCTTGGAACCCATCAGCTAAATTACCACCAAGACCCCATACATAACAAAATATGAATACATGACCCAGTAGCGTAAAGAGACTATTGGCTGGCGGTGGCTGCGTAAAATCGATTTCGGTGGTTCTGGCACAGAAGGTCTCAATCAATCGACATACACTGGCGACTAGATTTAGATTGATGGACCTGACATATTCTTTACAGTGCGTTCGCACAAATTGTAACCCTCGGTCCATATACGTCTCGAAGAGTTTTGAGAAGAATTCTTTGAAGTCGTCTCTTACGATATTAGGTAGTTTGCGCAACCACGTTTTGACGTATGGCCGCCATCCTAAATCTACCGGATCCATGTACACCATACCACAACGAGATACTGTGGCAGGTGAAGCGACCGCTAAATCTGCTACTTCGAACAGCATGTGCATCATGGGTGTCATTTTTATCCGCTCACTGTTGGCCAAACAGAGAAGCTTGTTATCGTCTAACACAGTGTTCATGTTTTCGATCCAGAGAGCATCTACTGGACCGTCACAAACAGTCCAGTTCTCCGCATTGGTCTTGTCACTGACGTGCTCTCTGAAGACAATACCAATCAGACCATCAGTCCACTCCATAGTAGTGAGATTGAACTCTCCGTACAGCTCAGCCATACTCAGACACTGTCAGAGAATAAATTTGATGTTAGCACTGTTTTCGCTTTTTTCGGCGAAAAAAGGATGATATACCTTGGGATTGAGTACAGATGTCTTGACGTCTGAGAACAGATTTGGATTCTTCTTTGCAAGGCGGGTCATGGCTTCCTGTAGTATCTGGTAACATGTCGTTTTACCACCCCCAGTTGGTCCAACAAGCATAACACCATGACGGATTCGAGTAGTTTCGTACAATTGACATACTCTTTTAACAAACGCTTCGGTAGGTTCAAGATTAAGATCTTTCAGAGCTTGAATACTGGCTTGTACGAGCTCTTCAGAACTCTTGTCTGGAGCAGTGAGACCAGGGAAGAGATCAGACAATATACCACTAAATAGCGGTACGTCTTCTGCCAAAAACTTCGGTAGATTGGAATCTCGTAAGGCTCGTATCAATACTATATCCTCGGATTGTTCGGGACTAGCTCGTTTCAGACCTCCGGCCATAGTCAGCACCGATTTCACTGCACGCATACCAAAATCGTAGTGGTCTTGTTGTGACAATTGCTCTGAACATAACTTGTATAGATTTACTACTTTGCCGGCGAGCACTTTGGCATTCTCAAAGCCTTCAGAGAAGAGCATGATTTCTGCAATGAGACCATAATCTAAAAAAGGCAGGTGGCGTCAGAACATTCGTGTCAAAAAATGGTAGGAAAGAACGTAGCATACCTGGTATCATCATGGAAATAGGTCTGAACAATGCCTTCAAGTTGTCAGGCAGTTCCGTACGACCAGCATAACCAGGATTCATGGTAATAAAGGCAGCACATGTATCAATCAATCGAATTTCACGTCCTTCGAAATTGAATCTTGACATGCGTCCATCTTTGGCTGCTTTTATAGTCAACAATTGTTGAGCAATGACCGACAAGACTTCGATGTCAATACGATTAAATTCGTCGAAACAACACCATGCTCCGGATTGAGCCAGTCCAGCAAACATTTTGCCCATCATCTTGTAATCTAAACTGTCTGAACAGTTGAAGACCACACACTGCCGAGCCAATGCCTTTGCTAAATCCTTGACCGTTTCGGTTTTACCAGTTCCAGCTGGTCCAACTGGCGAACCTCCCAAGTTCAGCTGAAGTGCACTTGTAAGAGTCAGGTAACACCTATAGAAGGCAAAATACGTTAGCGCATGAAACAGTCAACATCGGCAATGCTGATATTTCACCTATCAGTCAACGGAGTGATGACCAATCTAGGCGAACAACCAAGATATTCATAGCCATAGTTAAACGTGGAGGATGACATTTGAATCTGAATGGCATCAGCCTCTGCATCCCACAAATATCTAAGCTGCTTGGTCCATTCGAAATCATATGGACCGCTGAGTTTAGAATTTATCATTCCTTGAATAATGTCACGATTATGGACATCGATGGTGATCAAGGCCCCCAGAATAGCTCTTTGCAACTTGTTCAAGTCACCTCGTACAAGTGCAGCCAGCTGAGCCAAGTTCTAAGGGGGATCGTTGAGAAAAGAGGTAAGCTCTCGTAGACTTCAAGTGTTATCTGGCTGATACGATTGAGCAGTACCTTTATAGACAAGTCTTTCATTCCAAGAAGAGCCTTTTGCGGTTGATCAGCTCGAGCACACATCTCAGTGTCTTTAGTCCACATTACTTGATTGCCAGCCAATACAACCTGTCCAGCATGTTGCAACACCCATTCACCACGTTTGGCAGGTGAATAATCAGCAAGTGCATTCTTGACAAGCTTCCTCAATACAGCAACCATAGCTTCTTCCACAGATCCCAGCCATCCTTCAACATTACCACGAGCTTTGATGGCTTTGGTGAATGGTATGCGTTCACCTTCAGGAGATATCATGGCGATAATCTCCATAGATCTCAAATCAGCAGATGAGAAGTCCAAGGATTTAATGGCATCAAAACATTTAGACAGGTGCGGTTGCACTGCCAAGGGATTACGAGTTTGTGATAATATTTCCAACAATTCTTCATTAGACAAGAAATAGAATCGAGGGAAGAGTAATCGTTTGGATTCCAGATAATCTTCCAAACATTTCTGAATTTGATCCAATAGAGCATTGTTTTGCTGGAATTGTTCGAGTAGACCTGGTTGAGTACCTGCTTTTAGAGCATTCGGGCTGCGAGCTGTTTTTCGCATAGTTTCTTTCCAGTTCCTATCTACTTGGGTAAACATACGAGCTTCATCGGGTAACTGACGTTGAATGTCGGGTGCTGAGAAGATACTCTCAAGGTATAACCAGCCGCGTTGACAAGTAAGCCATTCTTCCAACGTTTCAGCAAAGAGCTGAAGTGCACGATCTGTGCGTTCAACTTCATTACGGATTGGTCCAATAAATCTCGAGCTCTTGACTGTGGCAACAGTCACTAACGAGTCCTCTAATAATGCTTCGACATCTTCCACAGATCCCAGGATAAAGACATCCTTGGCATCCCGATAATTGATGATGAGGAATTCACAATCATTCCAGGCTTTAACTACTCGGGCCAACATTTCTTCAAGAGCAGTTTCAGATGATGCCTGTGACGAGACTTGGGAAATTTCATCCTTGAAGTTGAAGACACCTTGATCCATAAGTGTTGACAAAGTCCATGTTTCATCACGGACGAGCTGTTTACCAAGAGCATCTTGGATCTTTTCCCAGTGACGAGACTTGAGAGCTGGATTTCGTAAATCTACTATAGTTGGGTACATGGCCCGATATTCATCCACCATGGTCTTGAGGTACGGAACAACTTCATTTGGTGGAATACCCTTATCGAGTTGTGCTACTACCTTCACATACGAAGTTATGGTATTGCTCAACTCTTCTGTATTTACTGAGTCAAATGGCGAAGTCATCCACTTTCTATTGTGAAAAAGTAAGTCAGCGAAATGCGAAAAATACGCAGTGACGTGAAGGAACAATTCTTACTCTGTAAGGTTCTTCCACTCTTGAATGCTAGACCAGAGCAACAATTTCAAGCTAACTTCAGTCTTTGTGTCATCCAATTCCTGCGATCGACCAGTATCACCATCAGCAGAGGCAGCCGGTGGTGCACCTTTACTGCCAGTCTCAGCAGCCAGAGTTGCTTGTTGTGCTCGTAAAGCAACAAAGGATCCACCAGCCTTAAACAATTCACCCCAGCTTTCATACGTGTGTTTACGATCTTCTATAGCCCTGATTCGTGATACAAGGGCATTCAGCAATACTGTTACTTCTTCCGTATTTGAAGAAGCGGTGAGAATCGATGGATCTTGGGCAGCATTACGAACTTCAGCTACTTCTCCCATAAGATCAGACATTGCCTTTTCAAGCTCTGCAGAATAACGCTGGATGTTATCGTCCTTGGTTTCTACAGCCATGTCTACAACATCTCGTAAAGTACGGAGTGTCGGACCAAGCGATTGGTGCAAGGCCAAATCTGTTGGTTCAATGGGGATGCGGTATGTATCCATGAGTGAATACAGGCTGGTCACTTCAGCAAACAAGACATCCACCAGAGGAAGTGTGAATTGAACTAGATTGAAGAAAGTTGTTAAGGTACTACTGACAAGTTTTTTTGCGAAATCGACAAAAATTACTCACTTTTCTCTAGCCAGTCAAGATATTCCACAAATGCATCGACAGCATGTGGCTGAGTACCTAAATGACGAACCCAAGTCTGCAACTCTCCCAATAGGAGCTCGTTTTTATCTTTTGCCAAACCAGGCAACAGAGCTGACACCTCCCTGAAACATCGTTCAGGACTCGGTAACAATACACTCTTCAACCTCTCACATCCAACAGAAAAATTATCCACTCTTCCAGACACTGGCATACCCTTCATCCTAGTTTGCTGGGATGCAAACTTGCCGAGATTGGTTTCGAAGAATGTCTTTATAGGTGACAGCATGGTATCTTCAGCACCCAGTTTCAAGTGCTTGTTCAAGATGATTAAGACACTTTCACCAGTTTCTGCTGCTTCAGCTGAGGCACTCGCAATCAATGATGGATCAATTACGGGGCCAGCCACATTTGCGGTGGACGATGACAATTCGGAATAGGCTATAAATCGTTCATTGTCAACCCACATCTGTCGTAACTCATGCCATGTTACAGCCCAATTGGCGGCATTAGTAAACATATCGGTGACAACTCGTCGGACTCTACTACCACATTCTCTCAAATAATTGTTGGATCCAATGATTTGAGAGACGTTTGGTCCCTCGAGAAGGAATTCAGCATCTTCTAGCCCATGAGTTGTTGCATACGATCCTCCCAATAAATTGGAGGGATTCAAGAAGGGGATCGTGCCAGATATTGCTTGCATAGAGGAAGCACAATCCAAATACATTTTTAATATATCGTCAAATGATACCAAGAAATCACTAGCTCCAGGTAATAATTCCAGAGGCTGACCACCTTTACCAGTTTGAAGCAACAATTCAATCCTGAAGAGGGGTACGAATTCCGTGATATTTTCGGTACTTGACGATTTACGTTGCTGTGGCTGTATACTATTATGGGTATCGGATTGGTCGACTTCCATGGCATCGCCAACAAAACCTTCATCTTCTCGGACCTCAATCAGCTCTAGCACTGGCATAGTACGTCTCAATATATTGCTAATTAATTGAGGATAACCGTCCCAACCACATTCAACCAATTCTGTGGTTGATATCTGCAGAGCTGGTAGAGAGTTGCCGTTGTTGCTATTGGATGAATCCGGTGCTTTTACGTTGACAGCTGCTGGTACATCGGTCTGACAACCACGATACACCAGTCTCAATACATCTCGTGAGCTTTCAACTGCTAGAGTCTGTAAAGCCCCGACACATAAATAGTCGGCGAGTTTAGCAAACCGCTGTAATCTTGCACTTTCAGCTCTTCGGGCAGCTTGCTCCGTAAATGACAACTTTATCCCTGGCTTTGTAGTAGCCTCTACATCACTCTCGTCAATTCCTGACTTTTGCACAGTGGTGGTGTCAAACCCCTTCTCTTTGAAGCAATCTGTAGCAGCTGTTTCTACAATGGCCTGCATTTTCGACATCCATTGAGTGACGACATTGTCACGAAATTGAGTGACTTTAGTGGTTTGCGAATCTATAAATTCCTTAAGCTGGTATACTCGTCCCACTTGGATATTTGTAAGCCGCTGCTTTTCAATATTATCGATACATGAAGATCGTATGGTTAATAAGGCGGTTTGAAGCGTTGAGTGTGTAAGGAAGAGATTACGGGCTACTCGGGTTCGAGCAGCAGATACTTTGGCGTGAAGCACTGTTCGTCGCCAAGAGGTAAATGCTTTACGTACTAGATACTGTGAGAAGAAGGGGATCTTTCTAATTGCATGAAACGAGGCATATTCATGTAGCCATCGGTTTAAGTTGACAAATTCTGCATGACCATGTCCGTCCAAAAATGTCACCCCCTAGTGGATAAGAGAAAAGGAGTGAGAAAAGAACAAGGACAACAATTGTCCTGTCAATCGAAGGGTGTTGTTGTCAACGTACAGCAGCACTAATCGTAAAGTAGGCCTTGTTGGTGTTGAGATTACGGTAAGGAATCAATTTGAGACGGTATGGATTGTACAGAAAATCCGTAGCATCAGATTTTGTGATTGCATAAGCAAATACAGGCGATGATGGGGTTTTAAGCAAGTTTTGAATGAGTTCGTAGACATCAGTTTGAACATCCACCTCCATAGTAGCTTCAGTAAACGAGGCTCCTACATTTTGGCCTTAATATAGACAAGGAAGCAGTGGGGAACGGGCCCAAAAATCCAAAAACAACACGTACGTTTCGTGACAGGTTCAGCAGCCAATGCAACACCTTTGTCACCTCGTGGTTGAATACTAGGCAAAGCGGCCACTGCCGATCCAAGAATTCCAGGAGATGCACCATGTCCCAATTCAGGCAATTTTTTTAGTCTGCGTGCATTGGAGTCTCCCTATGATGTTAAAAGTTAAATGTTTGTCATTTGTCATGTCGCCACCTTTCACAAAGTACAAGATAGATCCGAATAGATCCAAACGGTGAATGGATTCACTTACAGGTAAAGGAGATAGTGGTCCACTCTTTTCAGCAGGTGAGAGTCGCTGTCGCTTGTTGGCGTCTGGCGCTCCGTCAACCAAGTCCTGCGGGGAGGAGGAAGATGGACGGTGCCATTGCCAATTACGCTGGACTGGCTGATACCATCGTTGAGAAAGGCCATCTCGGCCTGCTTCACTTCTCTTTCTGTCCATAATTGCTCAGATATGCACTTGCAAACTGCGAAACTGCAGAACTAGACAGACGCAAAACTTCAGGACGATTCAAAAGCAGATGAATTCGCGTGTCGGTCACGTAAATACGACATTATTGTGACAGTTCCTTTGTGTCAGTGTTGTGAATCGCTTGAAACCAAGAACCAAATTTCAACGAACGGGGGTAGGCATTGCAATGAAGATAGTCTATATAATTATGACGGCGTGTACTTATTCTATATGTTGGCGTGCGATAACCACCCTTCATCTGCAAGAAATGTCTAGCACCAGTAGCAGTTTAGCAAATGAGCGTGTATAGTGGTCGTGTATAGTATTGCTCTCTGACTACATAGACATGCTTGGACAGCGACTGCAGAGATCTTGAGCACAGAATTTTGTTCGGCAAGGAGCTTACAGACACATCTTCAGGCCAATCAAGCATGCAAAGGATTTTCATGAGCTGAGCTCATTACCCGGTGTCCTTGAGTCCAAAGACTCGCCCATGACAGCCCGCGACTCTAAGAGCTGCCACAGAAGGCTCTTCCTCTCTTGACGTGCAAGTGTTCCCCTCCCCATGTTCACACCTCAACGACTCCCTCCGTTTTTCGTCGGCAACCGACCTTGTTTGCAAAAATGAATGCCAGAGGAGAGAGCACGGACTCTTCCTCTATATCTAACAATCCAAGATCGCTGGCGGCCCCCCTTAGCTGAGAGTCTCTTCCTCCCACTTTACTAAGTGGTATTGATATCAGGAATTGAAACAACAACAAAACAACAAAACACAAAACTTCACGAAATAATCTACCTGCACTGATACCTGCATTACACCTCTGTTCAGACAATGGTGAATCTACGTGATGGATGATGGATGGACACTTATACAACCACCAAGTGAAATAACACGTCGCTATGGCCTGCTAGTAGAGAACGACTGAGGAGTAAATTACATGGATTTGAGGAACACCTGTATTCTCTCGCATGCAAGAAGAGGCGAAGGCCTGCAAAATATTGAATTATTCTTTCGCCTGTGCAGCGCATCGTTAATACCTGTGGTCCCTGCTTATTCGCATCCTATGCGAAGTTCCTTGGTCCCGTATTAGCGCCTTCCGTAAAATTGCGTGGAAGTGTGGCTCCATATCTTAGAGATGGTACGTACGACGAGATTGATACTCTCTGGTCACTCGACCTCGAAGAAACAGCTGGTGGTGAACTGGGTGTTAGTGGTTTGAAGTACTGAGAATATAATTACAGTAAGCATCCCAGAACAATTGGGGCCAATGAGAGGAACATAGGACGAATTTGTCTATGTTATCTATATTATTATGTTGGCGTGCGTTTATTCTACAAGTTGGCGTGCGATATCCACCCTTCATCTGCAAGACGTGTCCGGCACCATGAGCATACAGGTATCTTGCTCTTGATGCACGGATGCTTAAAGCAGCGACTTGCAGGTTCTGAGCACAGACGTTTGTTTGGCAAAGTAACATCCAGATTTCAGGCCAGTCAAGCTAGCAAGTGACTTTGATGAGCAGTACTCATCACCCGTTGTCCTTCAGTCCAAAGTCTCGCCCACGCCACCCGCGCAAATGCGAGCTGGCACAGACGGCTCCTCCTTTCTAGCTTGCAAGCCTTTCTCCTCCCCATGCTCACACCTCAACGACTCTCTCTCCAACATTCATGGGCAAAAGGTCTTGTTTGTAAATGAACACCAGAGCAGAGGACACAGATTCTTCCTCTATATCTGACACTCCAAGATCACTGGTGGCCCCCTTAGCTGAGAGTCTCTTCCCTCCCACTTTACTATGTGGATTGTTGTTCGCATTGTTGGTGCATTGTTGGTGCGAATGCGAATTGAAAAGAACCTGCAAACCTCGATCGAAAACTGGACAAAATCTGCCTTGTTACAATTCTGGACTTAGAAAGGAGAACATTGCGCGTCAAATGGGAATTATAGACATTACAGAGACCATCAAGTAAGAAAACACGTCGCCGTGGACTGTGGAAGACATATACGTACACGCTATAGCCACACTCAGATATCTGCTAGAATACCTACTATTCTCGCGTAAACCTCAACCAGCTCTTCAATCATTACAATTGCCGCAGATGCTAAAAAGGAAAAGGAAGGACTATATAGTAGGAAACATGAGCAGGATTTTCATGAAATGTTGCACCATAGAACCTGCTGACGCCTATTGCACAACGTTTAGTCATTATCCAACGCTGGTTTGTCTCACGAGTCACTATTCGCCGGTTGTAAACAAACCGCTGAAAGGAAAGAATCAGCTGCATGGAGGACAAGTCTAATTTCAATCAAGACGTTTTTTGATGTATATTGGCGCGTGCTGATGATTCTGGTACTAGTTGGATCTCCAGTTTGTGTCATCCAAACACCTTCGACATAACATCAGGCTTCGTTGCTTACGATGCTTTCAATGTTTAATGTTCCAATTCAATGATATGGCGCCAGCATTCACATATAAGCTCCTCCGATCATTAAGCTTACACAGCGAATCTGAATTCAACAAGAGAACAATGGGTTGAACAACATAACGTCATGCATTTGCAAACATTAGTTATTTTTACATTTGTATGATGATTGATTGATACAAAATACTTTGAATATCTTTTTTCTGGTGCAATTCTGTCACTTTAGAACACTGGGAGAAAGTTGCCAATAACCTACAATCAATCAAATGTCAGCCCAAACACAAAGCTGCCAGAAACTCCATAAATCAACTCACAACTAGCGGCAAATCAAATGGATCCTTCTTGATAGTAAAGCAGAAGGTGCAAGGCACCGGCAATCCCAATGGAGTCAACAAGGTACATTTCGACATGATGGATTGCTGAGAGTTATCAAAAGCAATCAATGTAAACTTTTCCCAGTAATCCACTGCTGATTTACTGTCCATGAGTTCATATATGTATGTCTTTTTAGAGAGTAGTTGCTCGCGAGTCCACTGTGTGAGTAAACAAAACTCTTTGCCAACTAGAGCAACATCGCCTGTTGTTCGGGTTAGGCAGGTCAGCAAAGGGAGCGACAGTGCGAGGTTTCTGTTGGAACTTGCCTGTCCTCCTCCATATGACTGTTGGTGTGCCTGATGATGACACGAGCTGATATGAGGATGAGGTTGTTTGAGTTAGGCAGGTCAGCAAAGACAGGTACCAATGAGTTTACGGTATCACTTGCCTTTTCACACTCGAGCAAGTTCCTCTGAAAACACTTTTCCATAAATATCAAATCTTCTTCAGATAGTGCACTGATTTGGCTCAGGAAGGAAGGTCGAAATCGTGCCATGGCACGTACGATTCGCATCATATCCGGCTTTTTCATCCTAAAGCAGCAAGACAAGCCTTAGCGTCATAGCCATACTGTTGGCAATCCTTCCATCGGCAGACACATACCTCTCCTTGACATACTTCGACAAGTATCGATATCCCTCACGATAATCATATGGTCTTGTGACTGACGCATAGACCTCATGCGTCCTGCTCTGTATAGGATGTAGAGACTGAGGCAGCGACGGCCTTTGCTGTTGTTGTTGAACTGCATTATTTATATCCACCATATAATTCAGTTCAGCAGGCGTTGGGGCACTCGTCAAGAATGGCCCTCCATCGCTGGATTTCGTCACAGCGGGATTAAATCTGTTATCGTTTGTGTGGTGTAAATGCGAAGCCCCGAGCTCCGGTAATCCATATGATGTTGTTTCATGACCACCTAGTTGGAAGGCCGGATCAAGTAACATTGTCGATAGATACGAGTATTCTAGTCCCATTGTCGCGGATCCAAAGTCGTCGTTTATGGGAGCTTCGAATGGTGGGACTAGGTCTACGGCGGTATTAGGTGGTTGTATCGGATGGGCGATTGGTGATTGTGGGTGTGTGATTGCTGGAGTTATTGGAGCTAAGGGAGGCAACGCCACAGTAATCGGTGAGATATTGTATGTAGATTGCATTGGTTCTAGGTTATGTAGGTGTTAGGGTTGCGTACACAACATACTCGCCGACAAGACCAGTGCTTGAATTGCAAGTACCTTCATCTTGACGAAGATATTTCGCCTTTTTCCGAACCCCGTCTTCACAAGTAGAAGCCAAGTTCCTCTTTACGCATCTATCACAGGGTCTGCCTATAGACGTGCGACAATGTTAAAATGTTGATCTCCGATGTTTATAAAAACAACAACACCTCTAAGAAGAACAACGTGAACAGACAGTTCTAAGCGGTACACCGGCATGTCCGTGATTGTAGAATACCGTGTCCGTCATGACCAACCAAAAGAATCAACAACGATTGAACTCACCTTCATCACATGTAAGGTGGGAGCGTTGGCAGTGGTTGCACGCCCTCGAAACCTTGATCTTCTTTGAGCCCTTTGGCTTCTTCTCGTCCTCAGCGCTGCTCTTCGGCGACGACTTGTCTTCCTTCTCAACCTTGGCCTTCATTGTGAAGTCAAAGTGCAATGGTTGAAAACATTCGTCGCTGCAATAATCACTATATCAAGCACGTAACGTCGAGCTTGGAGCTCGCATTTTCTGCTTAATTTACGCGTAAATCACGTATTGGACGTCAAGGTCGAGGTACTGCAAGAACTGCCTGCATCCATCACCTTTTTTTCAACTCATACGCTGAAGTACTTTACATGGAAGGAACCTCTTTGGAACATGCCGTATTTATAATTCTGGAATGAATGGTGTTGTAGTTGGCTGCACTGTAGTTGCTTCTCAGTCTAGGGTCTCGCTGTCTTGGAAGCACTTGGCTTGTAATTCTTTCACCCCCCAAAACCAAACTTTCATGGCAGAAGTAGTTTACAGACTTGTTGCTTTGGACCTATAGAGGCGTGGCTACGCGTTTTAGATTGTAGTTTTTCTATTGTAGTTCCTTTCTGAATGTAACAAAATCACGCTGAGACTCTGAATGACTTCTCGCGCAGATTACTCGGTCTGTTTAACGATCTAATCGGACTGGCATCAGCTACTCAAACTTCTGCTGGGAGAGGTATTCTACAATCATGGACATGCCGCTGTACCGCTTAGAACTGTCTGCTCGCGTTGTTGTTCTTAGTGGTGTTGTTGTTTTTACAAGTATTTTTTCAAACCTCGTTTACGTTACTAGAATGGACGCAGATGAGGGCCAAGCTGCTGCATCGTTTCCTTCACAATCGCTGCTGAAGTCTCTCACTCACGTAAGTGACAAATCATCATTAGGATCTGTATTTCTTAGAGTAGCAAGGTAACAAGAAAAAACTTGATTTTGTAATAGCTGACTCGAGAATCTGCTGATCTGTCGCAAAATGAGCAAAAGATCACAAAAGCTGTTACAAGCTCATACGCTGAGACTCTGAATGACGTCTCGGGTAGATTACTGGGACTCTGTAACGATCTAATCGGGCTGGCATCAACTACGCAAACTTCTGCTGGTCTGGCTGTAAAGAGACCTCACCGGGTCGCTTTCGACGATATTGAAGATGCGCTGGACGGCTTCACTAAAGTAGAAGATGTCATTGACAACTTGTTGGAATTGGCTGTAAGTTCGCCTTGTTGGAGGACTCCATTTTTTCTCTCGCGCCGTCGCAGCAACAGGCTCCGCGTAGTCGCACTCAACTAACGTACCGTTAATCTCGTAGAATACAAACTTGGACGAAGCGACTGGCAGATCTAGCGAGTACGCACCAAATAAACTACCAAACAGTCCCGCAGGCTACGAAGGCTCAAAGGGAACCTTCCGTGGCCGAAAATCACGTCAAACAGGCTCCTTAAAATGGAATAATGGTGGTAATAAAAGCGTCAACTCGAAACCACAACTCAAGTTTGAAGATCGTATCGATAACTCGAATGATACACCGTGGCCTTGGCCTTCAAAGCTGATTGAGAAACCTAATGCTCTGAAACCGTGGGCTCCGCTAGCTGGAATAAATCAAGAAGGAATCATGTCAGCTGCTATGGCTGAGCATGTCAAGTCGTTGGGTGTTGGAACTGGACCGTAAGTCCACAACTCGGAACTTTGTGGTATTTTCTCCTTTGATGCTAACTCCAAATTATTTTGTCACATAAAAACAGGACAATACATCCATACGAATACGAGATACAAAATATCGACTATCCTGATTGGATGTTTGATAACAAACCTGAAAAGATTTGGACGCCCTTCCAAGATACAGATTATACATATGTCAGTACTGTAGATGATTTGAAGAAGATGACGGCTGTACTAGAAGCAGCATCGGAGATTGCTGTAGATACTGAGGTGAAGCTCATTGGGCAGGCGCAGCTAGTTGATTTTTTTGTGCTCACATTTTCTTCTCCTTTGGGCATCACGTAGCATCACGACTATAGAACCTATCTCGGTCTCGTTTGTTTGATTCAAATCTCAACACGAGAACAAGACTTCATTGTCGACACTCTAGGTCCATTACGATCTCATTTGTACCTTTTGAATCGCTCATTCACGAATCCCAATATCGTCAAGGTAAAGCGAGTGTTTCCAGTGACAATGTCCGCGATTTCTGGTGTATGTTTTGTTTGTCTGTCATGTAAAACCATTTTAACTGATGTTTTCGCTCATGCCAATACTAGGTGTTTCATGGTGCCGAATCGGACGTAGTATGGCTTCAACGTGACTTTGGTGTATACATCGTCAACCTATTCGATACATTCCATGCCTCTCATGTATTGGATATGCCGTATCATTCATTCCAGTATCTGCTACAATTCTATTGTACTGTCGAAACCGACAAAACTTATCAAATGGCTGATTGGAGAACACGGTATGTTGCGATTTGTGTGGCGGCCTTCAGTGATTTGAGAGATGCAATCGACTTGGTGATAGTTTTTTGTTCATCAGCCTGAATCCATCTCAAAAACGAAATCAACCACTCACAATTCCTCTCTCCACACAGGCCGTTATCACCTCAAATGATCAAATACGCACGGACAGACACGCACTACCTCCTTTACATATGGGATCGCATGCGAAACGAACTCTTGACAAAATCCCCAATCGGAACACACCAACTCCTAACGGCCGTACTCCGTCGTTCGGAAGCCACATCCCTCCAAGTCTTTATAAAACCATACTATGACGCTGAATCCGGTGAAGGATCTGGAGGATGGCGTCACGCACTGGGCAAAGCAGGAAACCAATTGATGGGTGGAATGACCAGTGAACAGTTTTGTGTATTCAAAGCTATTCATGCGTGGAGGGATCATGTCGCTCGTGTTGAAGATGAGTCGACGAGATATGTGATGCCGCATCATATGTTGTTGGCGCTGGCTGATCGTATGCCTAGTGAGGTTTCGGGGTTGGCTGGGTGTTGTTCTCCTATGCCTGCGCTTGTGCGGATGCATAGTGTGAAGTTGGTTGAGTTGATTGAAAATGCTCGTGTTGAGGTAAATGGTTTAGTGCTAGAACAATCAGGCGACGATTTCATGGATTTTTCGTCTCGACTTTTTTTTCTAACCGTACACTTTCTCGTTTCGTAGGCTCGACAAATGGCAAAATCACGTATAGAAGAATCAGAACGTATTATAAACGAAGATGCTCTCAGACGGCAACAAATCTCACTACACATCCGATTCCCGACAGACGAAAACACCAAAGACGAATCCGATGACACAACCATGGATATAATGGTCCCAACACCACCTACACCACTAGTCTCTGTCACAAAATCTGTCCCCTCCAGTCCTGCAAGTCATAAAACCCTTACAGGTTTTGGCGGTGTACCACGAACTGTTGCTATGCCAATGCTGGCTGCTTCGTCCTCCTTGTTTGGTGGTGTTGCTGCTTCTGCATCGGACTTGCTGCATACTAGTAGTACAATTAGCAGTAGCAGCAGTAATAGTAGTGTGAAAGGAAGGTCTGTAAATGCTGCTTTTGCCGAGCTTACTCAAAAAAAGTCATTGACTAGTGTAGCTGCTGCTAAACAGTCTGCATTGTTTTGAGCGGGGAGAGCTAGAGAATAGTTAGTATTATAATAGCATTTTCCAAGGGTTTAGGTATCGGCAATTTTAAGATGCAGATCACTTTTTTGCATTCTCCAAGTAGTCTAGAAAGCAACTACACAACATAACACAAACGCAACATTTTTGTAAGCTATTGTTTAGGAACATACACAACATAGAAAAGCTAGTCCTTCACAAAATGATTCATCTGTTTTCCTTTTTTGCATATATTTCAGAGAAAATGTACATGGTTCCAGCTAAGGCACATAATATGTTTAGATTGGTATTCTAGATGATGTAGTTTTGAGCGTGCTCTGTCAAAATCTTTGCCGAGGATTTGGCATCATAAAAGAGTTTTCCGACTTCTTCTACATCTTCTAGAGCAATAGTCGTGCGACCATTAATCTTCGCCAATATGTTACTTGGTGTCAATAGTTGCATGGAGTATCTAATACGAAAGTTGGACAAAGCGTGAGCAAAAAATCGACAACAGTATTTTTTCATTGTCCTGTTTGAAGGAATAGCCGATTATATCTTACCTCAACGAAGTCTTGACTCCCAACTCTGACAAATGCTTGATAGATTCTTCAGATATCGAAAGACCTTCAGTCTTTGCTCGAATGTTTAGGATGATTTCAATCTCGTCACGACTATATGGTATGGTTCGAATAATCAAAAGTCGATCAAGCAAGTCGACTGGGATTCCATGTGGTGCCAAGACATCATCTGTGCCTCTATAGAAGATTAGAAGAGAAGGATTACAAAAAGGATTGAGAAGTGGGTGGCTGCAGTTTTCCGACACAAACAAAAAGAATCTCTCTCAGAGTGACTGTCAGAATGCCATACCTGACAACACACATGCCACGATTCGTAGCAAATATAACAATCGGTGATAGAGCTGATTCCAAAGCACGATTCAGATATGTAAAACATTCAATATCCAACATGTGGACCTACAAGACGAGACGAAGTTGAGTGCAAATGTTGACAGCTTACAGCAATACAACCTGGGGATAGGATCATTTTTGCTGTTTCTCTGATCTCTTCTTCTAGTGCTCATACCTCATCAATAAATAAGACACCAGGTACGAGCTCAGCAACACCTTGTTCAATATACTTGTTTACGACCTTGTTGATTTCCTTTCTCAGCTTGTCTGTGATTTCCGTCTTTTTGGGTTTCATGAATTGACCCATCATGGATACAATGTCTTGTCCGCCCTGCGTTGACGAGACACATTAGCCCATCAGATATGAGTTGTATCCGAAAAAAGTAAACGCCAAAACCCAGGTACATTGACGATGAATTACCTGTGGTCTGGCATTTGCAATATCCAAATCATGTAATGTGACATCTTGAACCACTTCCTTCTTCTTGTGCACCTCGCCTTTCGGTAGCGGAACGTATTCTTCAGCTTCCAGGTCGAATTCAGTAGCATATGTGTCTGATCTGCCGACTCGCTAAGAGGATGCGTCAGGGTGAATACACCGTTTTTTGTTTTGTGCATTCTGATGCTTTTCGTGCTTTTCACAAACCTTGACGGCACCACTGTTTGATTCGATGTAGATGACATCACCGACAGCGACTCGTTCTTTGAGCAAGCTCTCATAAATGACTGGATCCAACTTTAATTGCTTGTTTCCTTTTACAGTTTTGAGGCCAATGATGACATGCGAGATGGTCTTTCCATAACCACCCAGAGGATTCTCTGTCTCTTCAGGTGTCAGTTCTGTTACTTCTCCTTCGTAAACTTCTTTTACTTCCTTGATACGAAGACCTGGAGAATTGCGTGGACTGATTAGAACGATGCAGAACTGCGTGCCCTTTCGCCTAATCGATGCTCACCGATGGCTCTTCTAAAGTTTTCCATGAGGACTTCTGTCTTTTTGATTTCGGTAGAGTATACTTCTGAGCCGACCATGGGACAGAATGGGACTTTTGGGCCGAGTTCTTGTGATAATGCGAGAGCGAGAGCAGTCTTTCCTGAACCGGGAGCACCAGCTAGTAGAACTGCTCTGCCAGCCATTTTCTTTGATCGAATCAAGTCTACGACGACTCCCGCAGCCTAATGAAATGAATTGATAAGCTCTCACTGTATACTAAAGATGTAATGCGCTGTCCTCTTTTGCTGGAATGCAAATCCCACAAAAGTCACAAAGGATACATACTTCTCTAGCATTTTCCTGACCTACAAAACCACTAGCGACAGGTTCAGCTATTCCATCATCACGCAGTCCCAAACCTCTAATGTGAGAATGGGTAGCAATGCGCTGCTCTTTTGTAGTTGATGTTACTTCTTCAATCCTCATGATACTAAGAGAATTGAAATGAATTACGTCAATAATGGTAGTATTAAACAATATGAAATCATGAAAACAATTTGATCTAGTACTAGGTTGGCTTTTCATCATCGATCAAAACCATTTACAGAACAAAAAATGATGGATGAGGCTGTATTGAAGCCTCTTGTGCGGACATCGTTGGATTCGCCACTTACGCTGTACAGTCTTGAGTATGCAACGACTCCTAGTTCGTTGTTAGTATGTCCAATGTAAGCTCTTGAATGTTTGGACTCTGTTGCAAAAAGTCTACCGACGTGATGAGGAACATATTTCAGTGGTGAAAACAACGTCTGGATACTGTTCTTATCGTGAATTATATTGCACCTACCGCAGTACATGTCTCAAAACTGATCGATTTTGTTCTAAGTGCTCACGTAACTTCGTGACATCAACATTTGCTGACACTCCAAGATCAAACACAATGCTGACCATCAAGACACTCCAATTCTCATTAGATGCAAGGACGTATACACTGATCCTGTTATTACACAAGTCTGTCACCACTCCTTCTGCACCTCTTGCATCCTGGAGTGCATTCAACATGATCCACAGTGCCCATTATGTCGCTCGAAACTGAAAAGACCAGGTGACCTAACAGATATACCATGTGCTATTCTGCTACTAATGTCGTCGAGTCTTTCTCTGACAATCTTTTGATATTTAGACTTACATCCAAACCTAGCTCTTGCTGGTTTGATACTAGAACTTCGTGTCTACTGTCCATTCAGATCCAATGGTTGCAATCAGACTCCTTCGAGAGAGACATTCTCATTTCATGTTCAACACTGTGATTTCGCCCCAGCTGTTTGCAGCAACGCAATTTACGCTTGTCCATTCAAAGGTTGACCTGACGTCGGAGAAAGACTCGTCTCATTGCTGACTTTCTCTATATCTTTTTAATTTTAGGAACTAGTAAAGAAGTGTATCAGCATACAAAGTCCTGTCCGTTTGAGGGCATTAAAGGTCTGTTAGTATCTGTTTTGTTTTTTGTGACGGCTCGATCGTAAGCTGAAATCGGCAATTTAATAGGCTACATCCTGCTGAATGAGGCTCGGATAGCTAAATTAGAAGCCAAGATCGTGGTATGTCTCTTGTGCGATTAACAAACGACTCGAAACCTCTTGACATTTATGATCCCGTAGGCTCAATCTCGCGAGATCGAGGATTTGCGGAATGGCCATACGTCTTTGGTAAGGCAAAATCACACAACGCAAAAAACAACATTCTACTACATCATGGCATAACATGATCGTACTCTTCTAAACAGACTATTCCATCACCTCCACCATTGACTACTACAACATCATCTGAATCAGTGAACGAGGTAAGCTTCAATTGGAAAATTGGCTCTGTATGATATGATACTGAATACTGAGTCCGCAGATACCGATTTGGCCCACAGGGGACATTAGATGTCGAAGAACAATCCTAGACCATCGAACAGGAGTTACATCATTAGCCTACTATGAGGGTATCATATTTTCAGGCTCGTATGATGGAAGCATGAAGGTTGGTGTGTGTGTGCTGATGTACTTCATCTCTGAGTCCACGTAACATAGACGTTGTTTGACCTGTGTTTTAGGCATTTGATGCAGAAACTGGGCAGCTGAAACGAACGATGAACGGTCACAATCTGTCTGTTTGGGCACTAGCTACTCATGCTGCTAGCAATCGTTTGTTCAGCGGTGGCTCAGATGGAACTGTCAAGGTAAATTCGCAAAAAGTCTATACAGAAAATGTCGATATCACCACGTATTACCTTAGGCTTGGGCATTGAATTCAAATACATCCAATGAAGAACCAAAGGGCATTGATACTTCTGGAGCCAAGGTCTACTCGTTGGCCATTGCCAAGAATAGACTCTTTACAGCCTCGTCTGATAAGACTATCAAGGTTGGTTGGGTGATTTCATACCGCAATGGTCTGAAATATCATAGGTCAATGCCATTAATTGCCTTGATAGGTGTATGATATCGAGACACTAAACAAAGTGGCAACATTCATTGGTCATGCAGATGGCGTGAATGCTTTGAAAATGTTGGGTGGTGATAGATTAGCTAGCGCCGCTTCGGACAAGACAATCAAGGTCATCATCCTCTTGATTCTTCTGTTTGTTCCCCCTTGTTTGCGCTAACCTTGAAACTTCTCATTTTGAATCTAGATATGGGATTTGAATACAGGAACGACCATCTCTACCATGTCAGATACTGCCAGTGAAGTATTGGACCTGAGTCATGACGGAGGACAAATGTTGTTTTCAAGTTCATATGATTCCAACATTGCTGTATACAATCTGAATGACTACTCAAGAATACGGACACTTAGTGGACACCAGTGGGAGGTACACCAGTCGACTTCAGACTCATTTCTCTTGGTACCAATTTGTTTGCGCTTAGGTTTGGCAACTTCAATATACAGATGGAGCCCTGTTTTCGAGCAGCCATGACCATACCGTAAAGAGATGGGATGTACGGATGACATTCTTGAATGATTTGACATTAAAGGGTCACAAGGTAATACTTGTTGCCAGTGTGAAAAAATGTCTCACGCACACTGACGAATCCCGTTGTCTTGCAGGGCTTTGTTCATGCTCTATGTATAGGCAATCGCGAACTACTATCTGGTGGAGCTGACAAGACTATTCGGGTAAGCTTGTATAGAATTTGGCCTTGCGATTGATGTGACTGACTCGTTTTGCACTCTTCTTTACCGTTTGTCAGATATGGAGGTAACGCTCGTCGTAAGATATACCTCATGGAAACCTACATGTATAGATAAACTGCAAAATAACACAACCTCTCTTCATCCTAAAATGTGCATACCTTCTCTATATCAAATGCTCTTTTGCTGCGGAATCTAGATATGTTGCGAGCGTGTTTAGCGGTAAACTCAGATCTGTTTCGTGAGTTATAATAGTTGGGTATTGGTTTACAATGACGAGCTAAACCTTATGCTACCGTAGTAGAGACGTAAACTTTCTCGAGTTGTCTGGCACGCCTACTGTGGCCTGTGCTCCCCACCTTCCACCTTTTGGCATCAACTTCTATTATCTTAGAGATACTGCTTGACAACATTGACCATGTTCTCAGCAGCCAACACATCCCTGTGGAGCCATACGTGGCATCCACGACAGTAGAGAGAGCGCATGCTTCTCCTCTCTACCTTGCGACCTTCACACCCTCGACTCTTGCATCGAGGACACTTTTGCGACGTCAAGTACCCATTCATCCCCACTAACATATACCCCAACAGCACTACCCGACTGAGCAATCTTTTTAAAAAAGCCGTATGGCGGCATCCACCACACCAGAATTCACCATTGCCTCCCGCAATGATGACCTTCTCGTCGTCCTTGAGCTTGACGCCAATAGATCCACGGCACACGCACCAAAAAGACACCTCTTGCCAGGGTCTATACCTATTATGCTTCTTACGTGATCGTGATTAATATCATCGAGTTTACTTGCCATAGAAGGCAAAGTAAATTCAGTTTGACCCGGTTGACACTTGTTCTCTTTCGTGTCAATAAAACGAATGTGTACTTCGTGGCCGTTGGTTGAGATAGAGTTCGATAGCACCTTTGTACGTGACTCGTCGTTTTCACCGAAGGTGTGGATGGTACACAGACGTTTGTCCCTTCGTTTTGGTATTCTGAATAGGGATCCCTACAGCAATCTTCAAGTCTTCAACCCATCAAGTATCAGATAAATCATCAAATCTCAACCACCGCATCATCATTCCTTCTCAATCAACCCCATGTCTTCATCTGCGTCCTCGCCCCAAACCGAAAAAACGCCTGTGTCCAACGTACCTGTATTGTATCCTCTTGATGCTGCAGATCCTGATCTCTCACTTCCATTCTACATGGAAAAAAGTTTGTCCTGTATCTGTTAGGCGTCTTCCTTCTGTTTTGGAGTGTCAAGTTTGAACTGGAGTTTAGAGCAGCCATCGCACCAACAGAACAACCCTCGCCGAATTGAAACACGTAATATACGTAATATGTCTTGTTTTACTCAATCCATTTCAATCGTTGTACCACGAGCTACTAGCCTCCCTATTCAAAGCAGCAGCAACTTGCAACGGCGACTGTTGCCATCTATACACCGAGTACATTGCCCATGCACCATACATGATATACGACATGACAAAGAACAGACTGGTAATCAACTTTGCTAGAAACTCTTTGTCGGGTTTCGCCATTTCCAAGGCAAAGCACCACAGCAAGATGATAAACCCAGACATCCAAGTCATGCCGATAGCAGATAGAGACCGGAGTTGAGTTTTTGAGGTATAGTGGACACAGTCCATAACTCGATCGTGCATGTGTGGTGAGTATCCTTCGGTACGGTACTTGATTAAGAATTTCACGACGTGATGTCTGTTGAATCTAGCGGCCCAGTCTAGCGCGTCTGTAGTACATCCTTCCTTTCGATTATGATGCAAGAATTGTACTATATCCAGTCTCCCGTGCTACAGAAATGGCAATCGAATGCGGTTAGCAATTGAGTCTGCTATCAATTGTAGTAGCGAGGGACTTTTTTTGCCTCACCATAGCAGCAAGATCCATGGTAGTCTTACTAAACCCGTCCCGATCTTGCTCATGAAACCATGCTATTACATCCGATTTGCCGTATCGAGCAGCGATATCTACAGCGATTGGTGGAAGCCTCCTCCTTGAGTCAATCCATTTAAGTACATCCGTGGGCACATCGGGATGTATAAGCAAAGCACCAACTAGCTCGTCAAATTCAGCAAACGATACATCATATTTCTGTAAAAAGGCAATAAACTCGATATTTAGGGTTCCATGCATATTTTTTTCAAATCCTGTCAGCAAGTCATTCAGGTACAGTTGATCGATGAATGTCATTGTCTCGTCTGCTCGTAGTGCTCGTAGTAGTCTTGAGACTAGCCTGATTCGTCGTTCTGATGCCGTTATGACTGCTTCCTCGTATAGTTTGATGAGGAGTGGTAGTCGACGTCGTTGAGCAGCTGGTTTGACGATGGAGTTGATGTATGGGCGACAAAGGGTATTGAGCACGTCAAATCGGTTTGTTGCTTGTAAGATCATGAGAATTATTTCGAATGGTAAAGTACTAAACAAGTCTGGCTGTATTTCTTTACATTGACCAGACATAGTAGGCATGTTGCTGGGATTGGAAGCCATTGGTTTGATCTGTTGGGACATTTGGTGTATGGTCAGCTGTGTGGAAAGTTTTCGAGCAGCTGCAACCCAGACCCGATTTTCACGAACAAGGGTTTTGAGCAAGCAGACACTTGCAAGGTTTGGCGTGTGCACTCAACCGGAAAGTTCTTTCCCAAGTGCAAGGCCATGTCAATAACATAAATGACGTTCAAAGCTCTGTTGCGGCAGTTCCTCAAAATGTGAAGAAAATGTCTCCAAATTTGCATCCAAGCTGACGCCTGAAAGTTCAGAAGTACTTGGAGCATTGATCATACGGTGTCACGAGACCCTCCATAGCTTCGTATCTGATGTACGTGGAAATGATGGATGGGGTTGTTCCTGCAACAAATTTTACTAACTTCACCTCTTTCAAACCCCAACAGGCTATTATGAAGGACTATAATTAGACTCTTCATAATCTGAAAAGTCGAAAAGACCACTAGTTACTACTGCTGCTTTTGAAAGCCTGCAGTGGTGGTGGTCGACTCCAACATCAGCAGCATATATACTTGCTTGCTGGAGAAACACAACTGACGCGTGGAATCATGATGAGCTTAGACTTCGCTACTCCAAAATGAACGTCTATCGATTTTGAAGATATCAGCCCTTAAATCACGCGGTATGATGGTACCAACAGTCACTTTTGTCACTTTTGCATTCTCAATTCTCAGCCAGACTCAACGACCTCTAGCACCGTTGCAAGATCCGATCCAGCGTGTTCCCAACGCATTTCGTGGCGGTCACAGACACTTGGAAGACAGTAATGTCTCTTTCGCCAAGAAGTGAAGCCGTGTGCTTTGGAACAAGACTCGAAGCGTGAATGACTGTCAGCATCATTCTATGTTATTTTACGTTTCAGTATCGGCTTCCATTATTTAGTTGAAATCAAAATATATGTAAATTGCGTGAATCTAGAAGAGTTTGAGATTGTACGCGTGAAAAGTTCGAAGTTCGAAACTTTCCCCGAAGCTTGACGTCTTCAATTCTTTAACAATTCGCAAACATGACCAACACTTTGATCCTAGACAATGGAGCCTCGACCATCAAAGCTGGATATGCAAACAAGTCTGATCCACCGTTGTAAGTTATTGTTAATACGGTCAACATCAATGAGCTTTAGCCATTTATTGTGATTTAGTATTGCTCCCAACTGCATCATGAAGGGCAAAGCAGATAGGACGACATATGTGGCTGATCAGATCTCGGAATGCAAGAATTTTGCTGGATTACTGTTTCGAGTCCCATTCGAAAAGGTAGCTATAATCCACATCAAACTGCGGGTCTTTGAAAGTTGATGTTTGAAGCAATGTACCAACCCAATGTTTCGTTGTAATGAAGGGATACGTGACTGAATGGAATGTAGAAAAGGATGTATGGGATCGTGTCTTCTCAACTCATGTTTTGGGTGTAAGTTAAAAGAGTGAGTATTATTATTCAGAAAACTCATCCTTTTCTTTCTGATGATAGTGCAATCCGGCAACAACAGATCTTGTGATCACAGAACCACCATTCAATCTGCCAAGTCTCGCTGACGCGTACGATGAAATGATTTTTGAAGAATATGGGTTTCATGGACGCGCTCGTTTGACGGGTAAGTCTTTCTTTGTTTTGTCAACTTGATCCTCTTTTCAATTTGCTCTGCTTCTTTTTTTAGCTGCTGAACTGTCGATTTGGAATGACCTGTCTACATTGTTGCCATCTGGAACCAAACATCCTCCGCCAATACCGGAATGTGCACTCGTGGTCGATACTGGATATTCATTTACGCATGTGATTCCTTTACTTAATGGACGTCCAATACCTGAAGGAGTCAAGAGGTATCTCCTGTTTGTACTCCTACTTTTTGTGTCGAAATCTTCAAAACACTTTATCTTAGGATCAACATTGGTGGGAAACTCTTGACCAACCATTTGAAAGAACTTGTCTCATTTCGGTGGGAAATGCCTTGTATCGATATCAATGCACGTTTGCTTATCCTCGGTCGATGACTAGACAATGGAACATGATGGATGAGACCTATGTCATCAATGAAGTCAAGGAGATGTGTTGCTTTGTATCGACGGACTTTAATGCAGATCTAAGGCGTGCTCAGTATGTTGATTGAATGCATCAATCATGTTTTCACCATGTCTAACATCCTGGTCGAACGGCAGACTACCGCCAGACCAGAATCCCTTCACAATGGAATACCTACTTCCTGATTTTGTGCAAAACATGAAGGGAACGGTAAATGTGAATCTCGCAAGTGCTCCTTGGATCACTGGCTGATCAAATTTGATTCGCATAGATACGAACCAAAGGAACAGATGTACCCATATCAGAAGACGATCAAGTAGGCATGCATCTGTTGTCCTATTTTTACCCCTCCACTAACGATTGCCTATTTCACAAGGTGCTGATCATGAACTCTGAACGGTTTTGTGTTCCAGAACTGCTATTCAGACCTAGTGATATTGGTACTTCTAGTCTCAGCCGTTTGTCCAAACCATAGAATCTGACCTTTATCGCTATAGGCATAGAACAAGCAGGAATATGTGAAGTTATTGCTCATGTCATTGAAAATCAACCAGCAGGTAACATACGTCCAATATGTTTTACTCTTTTGGGACTCTCTATTAATCAAACGCTTCTTCTCTAAGACCTGCAAGCTGCATTCTATGCCAATATTTTGATAATAGGTGGTAGTTCCTCCATGCAAGGATTCAAAGAACGAGTGTTAGTACACCATGAACTGCCGAGCTTGCTGGTAAAATCAATCTAACTTCGTTTTGGTTTCGTGTAGTGAGAAAGATTTGAGATCCATGGCGCCATCGCATTGCCGAGTACGCGTAGCTGTACCAGAAGAGTAAGCGGATGATCGTTAACATCGGGGCTTGATGAGAAACAGATGCTGACGTGTCAGTCCATCCTCTAGTCCAGTGTCATTTGCTTACAAGGGAGGTGTTCGTCTGGCTCGTGAGTACCCTGAAGTCCTACAGTCACGGATGACGACACGAAGCGAGTATTTCGAGCGTGGTAATCAACGATAAGCACGGTTCATGTCTATGCACAATGGAATCACAGTCTTTGCATACCAGAACTGTTGAGTGCACGCGTCATTTACGTTCCAGTGAGAGTTTTCATAGCATATAAACACAGATATGTACTTATCTTCAACGCGACACTTAATGGGAAGAGTTGTATCAATACTCCGTCCCATGTTTGCAACCCACCGCTCAAAACTGTTGGCCACACTACGACAGCACAAACAACTACAAGACATTCGCAGCGAGGCATCATCCCATTCGTACGTCTGAAATGGCGACTCCAGGAGGTGCAGACCACTTTGCTGCCGGGGGTAGGTCTCAACTAAATTCAAAATGTGTAATCTGTCTGGAACTGAAATTTTAACATTTTCCAATTCCTTTGTTATTAGCAAGAGCTGTAATGATGGTAAGTCATTTGAATGCAATCTAAGAGTACATGCAAAATGCCTAATAGCGTCCGTCTCATCCATGTTTTCAAATCCATCAGGCAAACACAGGCATCAGGAAAAAGACGGCCAAGAAGGGCAAGAGTTTCACCACTATGCTTGTTGGTATGAACGAAATTGTGTTATTAGATTCGTCTTCTCTGTTTACTTATGCGGTTTGTTGAACTAGGTTCATCTGGGCTGGGAAAATCTACCTTTGTCAATACATTATGTGAATCGGCAGTCTTTCCAAAGTCAGACCATGGAAGCCCAGAGAAGGCAGCACTTGAAAAGACTGTTGCCATTACTCCAGTCACTATCGGTAAGAACACTTCCGATTGAGCAGAGAACGATCTTGAACCTAACACTAGCGTTGTTATCGACAACCAGAAATGGAAGAAGATGGTGTCAAGTTGTCTCTGACTATTGTTGATACTCCTGGATTTGGCGACAACATCAACAACGAAAACAGGTAATGATCAAGTTTGCATGATCTGTCTGTGCATCGGATTCAGGAACCATTTCTAACGCCCTATTTTTTTTAGTTTCATCGACATTCTCACATACATTGAGAAGCAATACGACAATATTCTCGCTGAAGAATCGCGAATTAAGAGAAATCCCAAATTCCAAGACAACCGTGTCCATGCTCTATTGTACTTTATTGCTCCTACTGGTCATGCGTGAGTCGCTTTTCATACAGGCAAAGCATTGTTAATGGTCTCATGGTCATTTTTCACCTAGTCTACGAGAAATTGATATCGAGTTTATGCGCCGATTGGGACCACGTGTCAACATCATTCCAGTGATTGCCAAGTCAGACTCCTTGTTACGTCCTGAGTTGGAAGGATTCAAGAAGCGTATCATGGAAGATATTGCAGTTCATCGGATCCCCATCTACAACTTTCCGTACGATGAAAATGAAGACGATGATGAGACTGTCGAAGAAAATACTGAACTGAGGGTATGTAATAGTTTGTCAACTTTGGGCGGGGGTTTTTGTTGATCCTTTTGTTGTTCTCAACTATAGTCATTACTTCCCTTTGCTGTTGTTGGATCTGAAGATGAAGTGGTTGTGAATTCACGTCGTGTACGATGCCGTCAATACCCATGGGGCGTCGTTGAAGGTAAGACTGAAACGAGGTTGCATCATGGCCGATCTTTAATGACACTTAACCTGTATCCCTTTTGTTTGTACAGTTGACAACTCTCGTCATTGTGACTTTTCCAAACTCAGATACATGCTGTTATCTTCTCATCTGGAAGATTTGAAGGAAATCACACATGATGTCCTTTATGAACAGTACAGAACTGAAAAACTGAGCAGAGATGGTGGTGCCGAGCCTGACGAATAGTGACTTGTATTATAAAAGGCCTTGGCATGGTGCAGGTTTTCGTGTCAAAGATCCAATCAATAGATTATTACTAGCAAATTCATCGTGTGCTTTGGCGTGCCTTTTCGCGAAACTTTATCGCAATATGTCTGCAAAGTCACTCTGTTTTCGATTTCTCTCTTTGACCCAAATAGATACAACTGTTTTTCTGGAACGCTATAGAGCAATACGAAATCAAGCTCCATTTTCTATTGTCATTCACTCGGACTGCAGGAACTAGCTGACAAGGCCTTACATCTGTTGAACTCGACACTCAAAAGTTGAAGCAGTTGAAGAACTTTGGAGAGGAAGCTACGAACAAGAAGCAAAGTAAAACGGGTATCAGTAGTATAATATTACATCAAATAATTCTAGCACACATTCGATCTTGTGGACCGCTCCCAAGCGCTTGGGACGGCTTGTAAGCAGGACATTTTGCGCATCATTTGTTGGAAACGAATCATATAAATAACCATGGTTGCTCTCGATAAAACTACGCCAACGATGATACGAACGGGACTCCCAATGGATTATAATGGACATTCGCCGTTGAGTAATGATGGGTGGTCGAACTCTGCTCTGCCGTCGACACCAACTGCTCCTATGAGAATGCGTAGGAGAGTAACAGTATCTCCTCATGCTAGTCTCATGTCCCAAGCCCTGACTCAACTATCTACAGCTGCAGATGAACTCACTTTAAATGGATATGATGGATACGGACTATATAATAATAATAATACCAGCTCTTGGTTGAGACCCCCACAACCAAGTAGTGATGATAATCACCCTCATAGTGATGATTTTGTCTTTGCCAAACCAGCCCTACCTACTCATCGTAAACGTACACAGTCTATGACGGCCATACAGGATCAACCTCACACTATGGAAATCAGCAGCAGTAACAGTAGTGGTAGATCTGGCTCAACACCTACAGGCAGTGATCCCGTCAAATTCCATACACCGATCACAGGTAGAGTCGTCAAACCTATACCACAAGCCTTCCATTCAACCGGTCTGCTGCTCAAGAGGAATGGTCGTCGTGGAGCTGATAGTAAAGCCATGCCCGATACTCCATTGAAACGCATGCAAACAGCTCATGGCATGTGGAATATAGAAGGAAACAAGGGCTCAACAGCAGTAAATGCTCCTGGAGGAATGGTTGGTGCTCCATCTCCTACCAGTCGACTCAATTCTAGCGATAGTAGGATACCACTACATGAACAATCTGCAAAAAGAAACACAATCTCGACATCATTGAATCTGCCACTGCCATCACCATTATTCTTACCATCCGCAGCATCCTGTAAACAACGTCATAATAACTTGAGGAGATCTAGTCTTCCACACGTAACAGATCCATTTGGCATAAACGATAACGAGGAAGGAGACGAAGCGGACGATGCTGAAGACGAAGAGATGCCAAGAGCACCTCAATTCCCCGCTAGATCTGTTCCCTTCCATGAAGGCGGTATTGGAGATACGAGTCTCCTTTTTGCTCCTCATGCTCAACTCTTGCGCGCTGACTACTTTGACGACAATTGGCAGCAGCATATCTGTGAGTGCCATACTAACGACAGATTTTCTATGAGGTGGCTATGTCTAACAGTTCTTCCCGATCTTATAGTTGATTCAAATCGGACAGACGTGATACATGCCAACTATTTCGACTCAACTTTTACTATTTTGGCTACATTGGGGGTTGGGACTTTTGCAGAAGCTTACAAGGTTCGCTCATTAGTAGATGGTAGACTGTATGCAGTCAAGAAGTCAAAACATACGTACACTGGCTTCAGGGACAGGTAAGACGACTTATGCGCAAAACAACATCGCGCTGGTTCGATGCTCAATGCTGAATTTCTGTTGGCTCATTAGGCAGCAAAAACTGAATGAAGTCATGATGATGTGGAAGGTCTCTAAATGTTCACATTGCATACGTTTGGAAGATGCTTGGGAGCAAAATGGAGTGCTCTATATGCAAACAGAGTTGTGTGAAGGTGGAACGTAAGTCTCGGCAGTCGCTTCATATGACAGGTAAAGAAACTCACCGAAATGATTTGCTATAGGCTCCAATCGTATATGGAAGATAATTGCAAGACGGGTCCTCTGGAGGACACAGTCACCTGGCAAATCTTGACTGAAATAGCGCTGGTAAGTACTAGCTACTAGGGACCATCGTTATGTCAAAGGTTTTGATTGGCTAACCTGAACTTGCACCATCAGGGGCTGAAGGAAATTCACGAACTTGATGTCGTACACTTGGACATCAAGCCAGCAAACATCTTTATCACTGAAGAACGTATGCTGAAGATTGCTGATTTTGGAATGGCAGCTGTGGTTCCAGTGGTATGTAGAAACCGCAGTGCTTTGGACGATTAGGTCTTTTTTGCCGTATCTAACACCCTGCAACAATCGCTTTAGCCTCCAAGTGTGGAACGAGAGGGCGATCGAACGTATCTAGCTCCCGAAGTGCTGGAACATTATTACTCTAAACCTGCCGATATATTCTCGCTCGGGCTCATAACACTAGAAGCCGCTACGAATATCATACTACCTGAAAATGGAGAGTGGTGGCAACGTCTACGTCAAGGAGACGTAATGACGTTGTTTCAGAGTGTGTCTCCACCCCTCTCTGATATAATAACAAGCATGTTGGCGGTAGACCCACAACACCGACCAACAGTCAGAGATATTTTAAACCATCCTATAACTGCAATGTATTCATAGTATTTTCATCTTTTTCTTTCGCAACACATTTTGATATATAAGGATCTTGTAGATAGCGAAAGACTTTATGTAAGAATTCTATTTTGAACTGTGTTATATGGTTTGCACAATCATGACTTTCTACGTGTCATATGGTCGTAAATGACGACCTGTATATGCTCTCGTGTTAAAAGTTCTGCTCTTGTGGTGTTGTCTCCGGGTGCTTCCTGTGAAGTGAGGCGAAAAACGTTTCAACGTTAAACAGACATTCCAAGAGACCACTTGATTTGAACTTTTTTCCTTCTAACTATCTCATACCTGAGGATTAACATTAACAATCTTTCTATCTCTCTTGTTCTTGAATAGCAATCCCTTGCCTTGATCAGCAACAACTTGGAAATTGGGTGTAGATGAACTTGTAGCGACACTTGTTTCCCAGTTAAAGAAACTTAGATCTGTCGGTCTTGGTACTAGTGGCCTCAGCATTGTGAAATAAGGTTCCCATGGTTCAGATTTCAGACGTGTAGCATAATCGATGTATCCAGAAATTTCTTGGTTTCGTGCGTTACGGGTCCGTATGAAGACAATTGTCTATGTAGCGACAATAAATCAATAATTCTTCTTCACTTTGATGTTGACTCCACTTGCTTGAGATGCAATAAAAACGACCGACTCTACAGTCATACCGTTAGTTTCCCATTCCGATTATCAGCTTCCCGTTCAGCCAACGCCTTCATCAACTCTGACCCTCCGTAATCAGGTCCAGCGCCATGAGAAGCCAGCTCTTTAGCCTGCATCCGTTTCGCCATTCTAGCACCCTCTGCTGCTCGTTGACGCGCTTCGAATTCATCACGTCGTAACGGCTCCCCTGATGCTCGATATCCTAGTTCTACGAGTTGGCGTGCTAGTTCCTTGTCCTGTGTTAAGACATCGAGTGTTAGCATACACTGATGCGTAGTAGTTGCAACTGGCTTGTTTTGCACCTCAAGATAGAATAGGTCGATTGGAGTTATTTGAGAGTCCAGGTAGTCTTCGTATGTAGCGAATTCACTGATGACTGCATCGGGTGATGTGCCTGTTTGGGCTTCTGCTGCATCGTCTGCCATTTTTGTGAATTGTTCAGTATTTTTGATTCGAGAGGTGTGTGAGGTGTTGTGAAAATTTCCGTTAAGCGTTCGCTGGTATAGAAGATCTTGAGATAATAAATTAAATGGTAAATGAATAGATGCTGTTACATGTTTTCGCTTAAACGGTTTGTTCAGGTCGTATTTGTCGCGTGCGTTAAAAGCTCTGATTTTGAAAACCATGAACTGTACGCGATAAGGCTCTCTTCGAGTAAGATCAATAGCACGAGCCGCTTTGTATGTTACTGTTACATCATGTGACAGGTGTTAAAAATGCTTTACCGCGAAATATTCCTCATTCGCTTTTGCAAGGTTGGCTGGCCAGACGCGTGGATTTTACCAAGGGATTATGCTACCATCATACGAAAAGAACTTTCCACTGTCTTCAATGGTCATCTTATTCATAACGCCGACGATACTCTCAGCACATTGCCTTCCTGTTATTGACATTGACTTCAACAATTCTAACGTCTTCTCATCGAATTGCATTGCCATGTCGGATACTACCACTCCCGGGCTATATTGAAAGTCATTTAGGGAGCATAATAAACCAGGTTTAAGCAACAACATCAAGTTATACTTACTGAATGACAATCATAATCACACCCTCGGGAGCGTACACAGCGGCAAGTGTGGCAATCAACATATTCAACGCTGCCTTCGATGCTCTGTATGGCGCTAGTGCTCCGATTCCCATGCCAGATGGAACCGCAGCAATAGAGCCTGCTCGTGTCGACACGTTCACCACTTTTCGAGTAGTCTTCTTTTTCAATGCCGGTAGGAGAGCCAGAGTCAGGTAGTATGATGACAAGGCGTTTGTGTTGAATGCGTTTATAAAGTCAGAGCGGGGCCTATAATTGTAATAGTGTTAGCATATGTGCACCACTTGCAAAAGGGCACACCAAAGCCCCGCACTTGGCTTACGTTTCAGCAACAGGCATATTGGGTGTATTTATTCCAGCATTGTTTATGAGCTCATCGAGGCCATCTGGGAATATCACGTCCACTTCTGCTGCAAAGCTTTTGATGGATTGGTCACTGTCGACATCTAATCCAACAATGTGTAGTTGTCCTTTTGGATACCGATCACCCAATTGTTGGAGATCAGTAGCTTTTAACGGTTGCCGAGCAGTTGCGATGACATTTGAGCCTTGTTCTAATAAGTAACTGACGAGGCTAAATCCGATTCCCTAAATTTTGAGATTTTAGCTGGCTACAGACGCAAGCAGCCAACCGTGTCCCAACTATTGCATTTTTCTACGTACTGATGATCGGTTTGCGCCAGTTACGATTATGTTCTTGCCTGCCATATCGAAGCTTGTTCTTGCAAAAGAATGTGTAGATTTGAAATGCCCAATGCCAGCCCAAAACTTGAAGGTCTTACAGTAGGGAAAAGCATCATTGTACGCGTTTAAACACATGAATACCTCGATTACCTAGTGCTTGACACGTCCAACATCGAGAATTGGTTTGATAATGATAAACTCTCAGCTGTCAACACTTTGTCCGGACGTCAAGCAAGTTTGAGCTTGCAACCCTCTTGATGGTCGTATAATAGAGTGGAAAATGGGTACAGCCATGAGTCGTCTAGTGAAATCCGCTCTTCATATCTCTGATACGTTTTTACGAGGGATTCCCTTCTATCAACCTGTTCGCAAGCTTATCTCAATCGACATGCCAAAGAACGTTGATGTCAACGTTCAGAGCATTGTGCTCACGAAACTCACCGATGGATCCAAATTCTCTGCTTCTACTCTATGGGCTGAAAAGCCGGCTCTCATAATGGTCGTAAGGTTAGAATCGTTGTCGCATTTTCATTTGGGGCACGTCAAAGCATTTGGAAGAAGTTTGTTTGCTTCGATTCTGTGGCAAATCAAAGTGCTTGAGCTGCGTGAATCGCCTATTCCACCAACAGTCCTTGACAATATTCGGCAAATCAACTTTTGGCATACAACACTGAACACAAGCAATTTACTTACTCAACACCTATTAAACCCATATGTACATAGACGCCCAGGCTGATTGTTGTGTCGAGAAGAGGCTGCTGACCTCGTTGGTAAGAATCGCTGTACTAAGATAACAAGATCCGTAACTGTCACCTGTACTTTCAAAATTGTTGATCCTGAAAGGTTTCTTTGCCTTTGTTATTAGAAAAGGTCAGACCAGCTCTTCTCGAGAGGGGTATGAAATCTGTTGCAGTCTGTCATCAGAAACTTGGTGCTGAAGGTAGAACAATTGCCCCTTGTTGTCAAAGTTGGAACCGACATTCTAAACATCTCTCAAAGATTTCATGAAGGAACATTGGAAGAACGATGATGTCTATTTGGATGATGAGAAGGCCTTCTACTACTTGCTTGGAAAAGGATCGCTCAACACTATGGGTATCATTGCTGGAATGGCTTCTAGCAAGGCTCGAGCCAACATCAAACGGGCTCAAGATGCTGGATACACTGGCAATCTCGTCGGAGAAGGTACACTAAGAGCTTTGGACGTCATTGGTTCTTGTTCACCATAGTTCTCACACTCTCTCGCCTTTAGGTACTATCCTGGGCGGTCTCATCATCGCATCTAAAGATGGTGTTGAATACGAATATCCAGAAATGAGTTGGGGAGATCACGCACCAATTGATGCGGTTCTCAAGGCTTTGGAGAAATTCCCAAAAGTCTGATCATGTCGTCGAGGAAACGGATTTGTTGAAAAAGTGTTGGTATATTATTTCAGATATGACGTCTTGCGCATTATAGCATGGTATCAAAACCGTGTTGTGTAGGATTGATAAAACTAGTGGGATAATGTAGAATGCTTTACAATAAATTCTTTTCAACTTGCAAAATTGAGCTTTATATTGAATAAAAAAGTAGAATTGAAAGTATTAATTGGGTTCAATCCGTCTTACAAGGGACTAGTAGATCGTAGCGTCTCTCGGTACTGAGTGCTGTAAAACATGGATCTGGTACTCGCATCCTATTGTTGAGTTTGGTGGAGTTGTGAACGTTGGTGAAGTTGACAATCGTAGTGATTTTGGGTTGTGTACAGGCTTCTGACGCGCACATGTTCCAAGCTGTTGAAGTATACCGATAATCTCTTTGGCATTTCGTTTCTCAACATAGATGGAAGCCGTGAGCCAAAGAGCGTCAATGTCGTTCAGATCCTATTGAAGAGCATTATTCAGGCAATACAATGTGTAATCGTCGTGATCCTGAAAGCTAACCGAAATGGACATTAGCGTTGAATGGTTTAGACGAAAGATACTCACAATAAATCTGCAGCTAGGGCCCTTCACTCGTGACCTCGAAGGCCCGAAGAATTTGCGACACACAAACGTGCTTGCAAATCCGAGCTGGTTTGGTTCTTTGGTATCATGAATAGAAGACAATGCCCGTGCAGCCGGTTGACCAAAAGTAATCGCAAAGGACGGTAAAAGCTCCGACGGGCGATCTATATCCATAGAATCCTCCATATTGTTGAAATTCAACGTGTCTTTTTGATGGAAGACTTGTTAGGTTGACTAAAGGGTTACTGCGAAGTTTTGATTAAATTGTCCGCAAAGTCTAAAAGTGCCATTCAAGCGATAGGCAAAGTATTTTGAAGAATACCATGTCAAAATTGGGTTGGAAGAGTGTATTCGTTTGCGAAATTCATCAGATTGATGCCTTGGGTCCGAAAGCAAAGACCCACTCCAGATACGCGTACGGGTGCATTGAAAGTAAATCAAAGTACCGAAAGTGGTAAAGAAGATCAGAAAATGAGCGTCTATTAACTACCATAGTGCCTAAATTGTAGTAAATCAGCATAACTAGTGAGAAGCGAACGGAAAAGTCGAGATTGACGAGTCAACACCCTGTGAGGACGGTCTGGCATGTACTTCATATGTGAAAAATCTCAGAAGCGATAGAGATTGGTTCTTTTGATGAATACCATATCTCAGGAACCGATAATGCGGCAATCATCCACCCTGTCCAATGTCTCCACAAAACAGAGTTTCAATCGGATGGCGATACATACTCGTCACTGACATCGGTCAGCTCAATTGTTGAGATGATATAATCGAAAGTATGATAACCCCTCTTGCTGTGGTCGTATACAAGCAATGATTATTTCGTTGAAATCTAAAATCCAACCCAGCTTCGGCCACAGGCCATTTTGACGTATTCTTTGACGCCAAGTCTGTAGACATGTCAGCAACACACACGTAATTCTGCTTCTTCTTCTTCTTCGACTCTGTATCCACCAAAATGCAATACAGAGTTTGTCAAGTTTCGCTGTTTGACATCGATTGACGATATCAAACCACGTAGTAAAGTGGAATGGAAGAGACTCTGAGTAAAGGAGGCATCTCTGTTTCCTCCTCTGACATTCCCTTAAAAGCAAGGTCGTTTGAACACGCCGTGCAGATTGGAAGAAAAAAGAGTCATCGAGGTGTGTGGGGAGGGACTAAGTCAGGTTATAGGGTTTCGAAATTCGTCCGTATATGGTATTCCACGACATATGGCTTTATTTTCGCTCGTAGTCATGCTATGCCTAACACCTTATGCACACTAGATTCAGAATATAGGAAGGTGGTGTTTGCAAGAAGGCAAAACATCTTTATCAAGGTGAGGGTACTTGCAAAATTCAACCAGTCTTGAATGAACATCAACTGCCGTTGTTGGGTGCATAGTGAAGACCACTCCTTTCTAACACAACTCGTTACTTCAAACCAATGCATTCTGTTTGTGTTCTCTCACGCAGCTACCGTCGCATTTTCTCCCTTGAATCCAACAGCGTGGGCAGTAATACTCACGAAATCACTGTAGTATTGCCTCCCGTAACTCCAACAACCAACAACATCTGCAATCTCATTTACGCAATCACTCTTTGGTCCAAGTGCACATCCCATGCATAGGAATCATTAGTTCTATGTGTCAGCCGCAGGGCCATGTAATGGTCGTTGGGATATCGATACTTGTTTATATGACAAGGAATGGTATGCTTCTGCTAGTTGATTGGTCTCCTTCTCCACTGTTTGCGTTGATCACGTCGTCCGAGTATATCACATCCTACCTTTCGATACAATTGTTAACGGTCGGGTGCCGTACGAAGAATTTCAGACAGTCATTAGTGCTGTCCGTTGTTCGTACGATTCACCACGACACGTTCTATTGCCATCCAAAGAAGTGCACTTTGTGAGTTTAGTGTTGTTTCACTCCATTGTTTTCGACAGACTTCTCACAATTTTATTTTCAATCCAGATTCTTACACAGGTTCTCAAGTTTGTACTTTGTACCAACCACATCCCTACCATTGTCGTTGCAGCAGTACAAAGTATCGTCGCCGGTATTGCCACAGCCGTGAGGCGAGGTAAAGTTTAGGTGTCCATTGATAGAGAAAACGGAACTATTAAAAGACCTAGACAATGTTAAAGAATGAAAGAAGGTGTAGCTTGAGAAACAAAAGGTCATATACCCCAAAAATAGATAAAATCACATCAGCAGAGAAAGCTTGACTTTCTGCCACCACACAACATTCCAGGACGCGTTCATGTAGCTTGCGACTGTGTAAATACACTAGTCAAGAGCCGTCAGCCCTTTTGAAGAATACCATACAGCTGCAACCGATAATGCGGCATATCGAATTTTTTAAATGCACCACGTCCGGTTGGCTTACCAGAGGGGGACAAAACGAGTGGGAATATTCCAATGAAATGAATTAATATCTTGCAGAAATGCTGCACTGCTTGTCACAGTTTCGGTTGAAATCCAAGTAACAAGTCTTCCAGAGTCCATGGCGACGTGTTTTCTCACTTGATGGTCTCCATAATGTCTCTAATTCCCATTTGACGCGCAATGTTCTCCTTTCTAAGTCCCGCAAGTCACAGAATTGTAACAAGGCAGATTTTGTCTAGTTTTCGATCGAGGTTTGCAGGTTCTTTTCAATTCGCATTCGCACCAACAATGCCAACAACAATCCACATAGTAAAGTGGGAGGGAAGAGACTCTCAGCTAAGGGGACCACCAGTGATCTTGGAGTGTCAGATATAGAGGAAGAATCCGTGTCCTCTGCTCTGGTGTTCATTTACAAACAAGACCTTTTGCCCATGAATGTTGGAGAGAGAGTCGTTGAGGTGTGAGCATGGGGAGGCGAAAGGCTTGCAAGCTAGAAAGGAGGAGCCGTCTGTGCCAGCTCGCATTTGCGCGGGTGGCGTGGGCGAGACTTTGGACTGAAGGACAACGGGTGATGAGTACTGCTCATCAAAGTCACTTGCTAGCATGACTGGCCTGAAATCTGGATGTTACTTTGCCAAACAAACGTCTGTGCTCAGAACCTGCAAGTCGCTGCTTTAAGCATCCGTGCATCAAGAGCAAGATACCTGTATGCTCATGGTGCCGGACACGTCTTGCAGATGAAGGGTGGATATCGCACGCCAATTTATAGAATAATAAGCACTACAATTGCAATAGATTTCACTTCTTTGGCATCAATCATATATGTTCGAGACAGTAAAGCCAAATTCACTATCAGGTCTCCTCAATGAGAATGGTCGAGTATTGTACTTGGCTCCAATATCTCTTGCAATGGCCTGTACAGATTCTGCAGGTACCATCCGTGGTAATACCAACGTTGTGAGTTTGGAACATGAGACCATCATGTTTTTCAAGGAATCGGCAGGCAATGCCTCTCCACTGTTGCCCAACCAGAGCTTTTGTAGATTGGGACAGCTTTCAGCAATCAAGTTGATGCAGTCAGCGTTGAGTAGACCTGGATTACAAATTGCTAAGTCACGGAGACCTGCACCACGTTTTATAACTAGACCTATTACGGCTTCTACCAGTGAAGCTTCTTCATTTACATTGAGTCCCCTGAGGTTCTCATACCAGAGTCCCTTGATGGATTGCAGATGAGTAGCAGCAAGCTCAATGGCCTTAGGAGTAGCTTGGGTGCCTATCAAGTCGATATATTCGATATCCAAACAAGACGAGAGCACAAATCGTAATCCTTCATCACTTACTCTTTGACAATCAACCAATTGCAACCTTTTCAAAGACTTGCAATGTTGACTCAAAGCTTCAAGGCCATTGTCTCCTACATCAGTCTCTCCGAGCCAGAGTCCTTTGGGATTGGGACACTGCTTTACTATTGATGATACTACATTGTCGTCTACTGTGGCTCTCGAGCCAGTGACATCTAAATACATCAATGACGGACCAAGACAATGGATGATGGCATCTGAGAACACAGCACCTCGCTTTTGAGGCCTCATGAATTCTAAGACGAGAGTTTTCAAAGGAGCTCCATTATATTTTTCAGTTTTGGGAGGCTTTCCAGTCAATATCATTTCAGATATGACCAAAGTCTCGATATACTTGTTTCGTCGTAGCAATCTATAGAATATCTCTTCACCAATAGAATCTGCTCTGATTCTTACATCTTTCAATGACCATGAGAGAGAAGAGCGCCAACATAAAGCTCGTGTCAATGTAAATGCACCCTAATCAGTATGGAAAAGGTTCAGTTTAACACAGTTCCAAGGTATACGAAAGTATAACGATGGAAATCGACATGAAAGACCCTCTAAAAACTAACCTCTGCCTCATGGAGACGCACATTCGACAAGTCCAGCTTCTTCATAGCTGGTACAAAGCGATGATTACTGCTAAGTCCCGTATTCATTTGAGCAACCATAAGACCTGAATACGAAAGGATGAATTGAGTTCGAGAAAAAAGCAATCAGTGCATTTGAATTCAATGCTTACCACGAGCCAAATCTCCTACTTGACGATGACTCACAACGACTGGTGCAGCCCATAAAAGCCTTGACGCTTCTGCATACCAACGATGATTGACTTGGGAGCATATAGATAGGGTCACTTGACTTTGGGATGTTCGTGGTCTGATAAGGTAGGAGAATATAATGGACAGGATCTCCGAATGAAGCGTGCCAGGAGTTTGGTCTTCACTAGAGTGATCTTCGATCGAGATTTCAACAATTTTGGCTCTATCTGGTGAATCGGATCGACGAATCACGTCCTGTGTGGTTGCGAGAGCTGTGGCTACTGGATTGTCGTTGGTTGGTGGTGAGGTCAAATGCTTTGGTTCAGCAGGAATCGCAACATCTGTACTAGCTTCACGAGATACTGGAGGCATCGAGACTGCAAAGTAATTAATATTGTGTCCTACAAATATTACAAATCCAGTAGAAAATGAGCATGGGGGAGTCTGAATAGTTTCATGTTTTCAAAGTAACTGTGAAATCAACTGATGCATTGCAACTTACGATGTTTAAAAGTCTCATATGCATTCTCAACAGCACTTATAGCACATCTGATTATGTGGGTAGCTTCGGATCTGTTCTCCTTTTCCCTCCAGAGTTGATGTGTTTGTTGATGAAACGTTTTGAGCAAGGAGTAACTGATGGAAAGAGCATAGAGTACGAGTCCATCTCTAGCGCCGTCAGCCCTAGATGATGATGAAATGTATGCGGTTAGAGCTTGTTCCGGTGATGTGCTCTGTTGGGTCAGAATGACATGTGCCTTAAATGTTATGGCAATAGTTCTACAAGTCAACCCCATAGTTCTTTAGCACTTACATGATCAAAAAGTAGTTCCAGACTGGTTATTATGGTGTCCTTCACCGATGGAGGGGGTATTTTGGGCCAGTTCATACTGGTCATTGTTGATGAGATGTGAGTCATGGATGATTTGGTGAAAGACTCAACAGGTTTCACCAAACACGTGAAATGAAAATGAAATCGTGAATTAAATCTGCAACATAGCTCGAGCACAAGGGATGATCGTCCACATTTTTATTATGGCAAATGCCAACCTCGTTTGTAAGCATCTGTTTTGAAGACATTACACTTTTACATCTAAAACAAGCCTCCCTTTACAGTCGAGGGTCGAGCACAATCCTACCGGCGATGTCGCCCTTGCGCATTCTGTCGTATACATGGTTGATTTTGCTCATGGGCAAAACTTCAATCTGGTTGTGTACAAGACCTCTAGCGACAAAGTCAAGTGCTTCAATTGTGTCTGCTTTTGATCCCATGATTGTTCCTCTGATTTGAATGTTTCGTGAAGCAATCAAAACAATTGGTACATCCAACTATAATTGTGAAGAAATCGGTGAGGCTTCTGGATATTTTTTAAAATAAAATGCCATTGTAGAGCGCATTCAGGCTCAGTATCCATAAGATATTGTAAAGAGACTCGTCATATACGTCTTCGCTCGAAAAAAATGCATTACCTTGGCATTGTGAGGTAAAGCAACACAGACCATCACACCAACGAATGGTCTCAAGTAACCTGGCGCTTGACTGTACGCCAATTGTGATGTAGCACAAATCAAGGCACCGTGAGCTCCACCACCTGTAACTTTACGGACGGCTGATGGAATGTTCTTTTCTTTGGTAAAGTCAAGGAAGACTTCGGCGCCGAGTCTCTTACAGAGTTCCTCCTTGTCTTTTCCACCATCAATGGCAACGATTCTGAAGCCCATAGCTTTTCCGTATTGAACCTGTGTGATGTTGATTGTCAGGATTGTTGTGATGCAGCTTGTGGTAATTGAGAACGGTGGAAGTACTCACGGCAAGATGACCGAGTCCACCTCCAGCACCTGGAATGACTACCCAATTTCCCGGCTTAACATCATTGCCAAACAACTTTAGACCCTTGTATCTAGGTATCGTGCAACACGTCAGCATCCTTTGGATCAGCAGCGAGAGGATCAGCAACCCAAAGACACATACACAGTCAATCCAGCACATAAGACTGGAGCAGCTTGCTCAAAGGACACATTGTCGGGGAGTTTTATCAAACCAACAGCCTGGACTGTGCAGTATTCTGCAAAGGTACCATCGGCTGCCATTCCCATATCGACACGGTTGATGCAACCAACGGTGTGGCCAGCAAAACATGGTTCACAGTTGTTGCAAACGTTTTGTGTCATGCGTACTCCTACTCGATCACCGACTTTGAAATCTTTTACTTTGTCGCCAACTGCTACGACGAATCCAGCACCTATTTGTAGCATGTTTCAGTCGATAGCTGCAAAACGAAAATGTAATGGATGATAGGGAAGTTTCCATATCGTAATACGTCGTTTATGTGTGATGATGTAATCAATTCAGCCTACCTTCGTGACCACCTCGTATTCCTTTTTTGGCGACAGAGACTTCGCCATCTTGAATGTGTAAATCACCTAAATACGATAATATTAGCATTTGGTGACAATCGATTGAGAAAACAGCCAGACGTACTGTGACCTATAAAGTGTGTGAGAGTTAGGGTTGAACGAGTTCTAAAGCTGCAGCAAAAACTTACTAGATGCACAAAGAAGTAGATTGATTCATGAATTTCAAGATGTTAGATAGCTATCTCAATGCCTCAACCCCCCGAACAAACCTACCAAACACCAGTCTTGACGATTCGAACTAACGTAAGAAATGTTGAGGTGAGCTTGAAGCACAGCGACTCAATTCAAACCCCGTTACCTAGAGCTTCATCAGCAGCAGGCTTGGGAACAGGTACGTCTGTTCTGAGAATTGCTTCTGGTCCAAACTAATGGTCAAAAACCATCAGTGAACGTCTATAGTAACACGAAACGCTTCCGAGCGACGCAAGCGAAAGCAAGATATAAAAGAAGTAGATACCTTTTCTAGGACGATGGCTCTTTGAGTCTTTGGTATAGTTTCCATGGTGTCTTTTATAGCGAACGGTTATTACTGTTGACTTATGGTGTGAAAGTGAACGATGAAGTTGCTGAGCCTGGCAGGCTCAACGACGTGAACGCAGGGTAGTCTAGGCACGATCTCTTGATCTAAACCCCTCAGACGATTCGCAAACCGTTCGCAGTCGGTTGTACGTTACGTGTTTTAGTTCAAACTGCACAATATATAACAAGCCATCGTTGGTGGCCAACACCACGCTCAAAATACTCATTATGTGGCGTCGTTCTTGATTTCAATACCTCTGGATATACTAAAGCTAAGCAAACACCTCCCGTAGAAGCAAACGACACTGGACTAGATGATCTTCGACACGTCAGCTCTGGATTTTGTTGATATCTGATCCCAACGGTCAATGACTTACTCTTCCGATACAGCTACACGTACTCGACAATGATGGTGCCATGGATCTCAATCCTTCTCATTACAAAAACGAGCAATACAGTGAGACTCGGCAAACAGACTCAAATTTCCGGTGTACACTGTGTACACTAACACTCGTTCTTTGAATCCTTGTATGGAAGAACTGCCGCCAATTGTCAGGATATTGGCATAGAATGCAGCTTGCAGGCCTTTGAAGTAGGAAGAAGGTTATGGTTATGCAGAGAGCGAAAAAAAGCCGCTGCGACATATACTGAATTTTACCTGTTGGTTTATTTTCGTTAACATCGGCAATGACCTCACACATCCCTGCGTTCTCTGTGCCTATAGCGATAAAGGTCAGATTCTGTGGTTTGGACAAACCGTTGAAAATAAAGTACCAACATCACTAGGTCTGAAAAGCAGTTCTGGAACACAAAACCGTTCAGAGTTCATGATCAGCGAAGCACCCTATGATATATGAAGATTATCTCGTATAAAAAAAATCTTGCCACTATCCATGTAGTCCATTAACAAATCCTTCAATCGTTCATGTACTAGAGCCGTAGTGCGTGCTGACGACCCTTTCGAGATAACGTTCAACGTCCTGATATTTCGGATTCTATTCACAGATCTAGCTATAGCAATCATTCCTTCGAAAGAAATGGGAGCACATTGTACGAATAGCAACCCAATTGTAATCTCTTCCACCCCCTTGTTTAAACGCTTTGCATATCGTACGAATTGTTGCATGACTAATTCAATTGAGTTGCGTGTTAGCAACATATCAATAGAGTAAAGACCACGAAACAGTGGTGTTTTCAAAAAATCCAAATCTGGATCCCCGATATTTAGCAGCCTAGCATTGTTTAAGTTGCATTGTCGCAACTCGTCAGGACATAACTCGACACCGATACCAAAAATACCCTCTCAGTAGCTGGAGTACCACGTGAGAGAGCAATCAGTATTTTAGAAGCAATTTCCTTGGGTGCGAGATCAAAGTGGAAGTCAAGACCAATGATGACTTTCTTCAAGTGTAGCATTTGTTCTCTGGCAACCATACTTTCAATAAAGTGCAGTGCTTGTGCTGCTGATGTATCCTCAACAACAAAAGGATCTCCGTTTAGAGAGAGTGCATCCACCTTTGGTGGTAGTGTTGTATTGTAAATATCACAATCCCATTCCAAGCTGATTTTGACTATGGTCGTTTTTTCTTTGGGCATCATTTATTCTGCTGAGAGTCTGAATATCATTGGCTCTGGTTACTAGCACTGTGTCGTCTCCGATAAAGTGGGTTTTTAGTAGCGGGATGGCTACCGCTTGTGGAGGGAATCTTATCGAGATTATTCCGTAAATCTTATCGGAATTATGACCAGGGATCTTATACGGTCTCCTTAGTGCAGTCTGCATATGTAACCAGTCCGGAACCATAAGCTGTTGAACAAGTGCGTCAAAGATGAGTCAAAGTGAGATGTCAAAATGCAAAGCGTCAAAACGACACCATTCGCGAGCCAACCTTTGCGACGTCTCCATCAATCATGTAGTTTCCTGTACATTCTATATCGAGACAATTACCAACTTGACTGATCTTCAAAGGAGGGAGCACCTCCTTAATGTTAGGATCGCCATTCCATTTATTGAGAACCAAAGAGTAAGATACGATCAGAGCATGGTCGTTAGTATTTAATCAACAAAACGTCGGTGAAATGCCCCTTTTGCCTCCATCCGTGATATAAGTCGTGTTTTTGAAGTTAGCTGGACGTTTGTATCTCCTTTTGAGTGTATGTCTTCCATGAAACCCGCTATTTGAGGGTTTGATGGCTGAGCTTTCTTTATTGGTGGCATAGCTGTATGTGGGCATAGACTGGATTGTTTTCTTAAAGAAGAGAAGAACTCTGGTAGATCGAAGTTTTGACTGTCGCACACCTTGACCATAAGCGTGGCATCCTGCGTGAGAATCCTTCGACGTGGCATGAAGGGACGAACGAATTTTTTAAACCCATTTATGCGCGTTCTCAAATATCTTAACGATAGCGACCGGTTCGAGAAACAGCTTCAAAAGACGTGACAAATTGAACTTAAAACGTCATCGAGTTATGAGGGGAGCAGACGTATTCCATTCTAATTGGTATAAATACAGCCGCCAGAATGATTAATAAGTATTATTAAATCGGATTACATGTAAAGGCGAGGCGGTTGAATGCGTATTCAACTGGTGCAAGGACCTTGTTCCACGTCAGCACAACTGCTACAGCACTTACAGACAAGTATAAGGTGAGTAAAAGTTTTTAAATCCAGAAACATGTGGTCATTGGATACGTACTTTTGAAGAACGTGATGCGGCACAGCAGCAAGACTCACAGGACGTGACCTTGTGGTTGATAATATCTGATACGTGCCAGCATCCAGATCACAATCAGAAGTATACCGTATTCCAATCGAGAACTTTTGCGATAGTCCCGCTATCTGTGAAAAGTCCAAAATCAAGTTTTGGTACCCGAGTAGACTCGTGCACTTTGTTGTTGTATCATATGAATCCAGTTTAAATAGCACCCGTGCATAGCTTATGGGTTCTGTAAGAGATATTTGCAGCTCCTGGCTATTCAAGTCTTCTGTTACGATGAGGTTGGGATTGGATGACTTGTATATGGGTCCAGACGTGAGGAGTTTGTCCAATACATTTAATTGTGTAGCTGGACACGGTAGTTTCGAGCATCCCATCACGTTTCCTGTAATATCGTACTGGCAATATGACGAAGAAGTGCATGATGCACCGAAATCATTTGCTCCTGCTAGATTTGATGATGGACGCGAAAGTGATGAGTTACTTGTTCCCTCGATAACTGAAGCGCTCAAAAATCTAGAATATGATGACACACCGGTGCAGCAGACGTTATCTCCTTCGATGCACGCACTGTTGCTACCACAAGTCGAGCTACATGTGCTCGTAATTTGAGACACACAGAAAACCTAACACATTGCATCAGTTATCGAGAAAACCACTTGGCGCAGATCAGGTTAATTGACTATGAGACGTACCAGGAGCAACAATATCACGTAATCAAACCTCCAGACCATCGCTTCTGCAGTTTTTTCGGTGGGGTTGGGCTGGTGGATGTTGGCTTTGTCTCACAAAAAAACTCTAATTGAGCGATCACCATTAAGTATTGAAGATATTGATGTATGTTTCTTGAGTATAACTACTTGCCCTTCATGTTTGGGTGAGGCCTGGGAGACCCTCTGACCCGTTGTGAGTGGTTTAAGAAACAAATCAGAAAACAGACGAGTTTTTGGGAGCGGTCACTCATCTCCCTCGTATCCGTGTATTTAATGGACGATTTCACATCACATTAGTGCTGTTCTTGGTACAGAAGCATGTTATTAGGCCATAAAATCGCGTCTCGCGACAAACTGGTGAGTAGGAAACACGCAAGCAAGTGCAGCGCAATGTCCCTTCAAAGGGCTGGATCCACACTGAATGTAGCGTATTAAGCGTAATTGTAGATTTCTTTATTGTCACTTTCGTTTCAGACATGGCACTGCCATGGCAATTGCTGTGCCAACATGCTGTACGATTGCGCGGACCGTACCTATAAAAAGAGTTGCAAAGCGCACTAATAGCTAGATTCCCTGTGAATCCACGTAAGAATAATGGTCACTTGACCAATTTGTCTCTAGGATTAATGGGTGGGATTTGGAGACGCATCAACACACCAACACAACAAAAACAACAATTATTCGTACCCTGCTCCAAACATCAAAGGGACGAGAAGAGCAAGTGCAGGCCCAAGCAAGGCATAACCCAAGGCTGTAGGCCGCCCCTATATAATAATCAACCCACACAACCGCACTTATCCGCAACCATGATTGTTTCGACACCAACAAAAGGAAACAATGCTCCCTCGGCCTTCATTACCTCGGCGCCCAGAACAAAGACCAAGATTATACAGAGGTCGCTTCATGCCAATCCATCAAACACACCCTCAAAATCAGGTATAATCATCACTTTTGTTGTTTTAACGCCATTTGCAGTGATAAATGAAACCAACAGTCTAACCTCTATTATAACAGCCACGACACCAACAAATGGCAACAGTCCATTGACTGTCGTAGAAGGCCCGAGTACGAGAACAACTCCTACTAGGCAGAATCCTGGATCATCACAACAGCAACAGCAACTAGCAACAAACTCCCCAACGAGAAGGAGGATTGTAAGATCAATCTTCCCGCCTCCTGCCGCTGCATCAATAGCGTCATCATCAACCGCCGCGGCAGTGGAAGATCAAGGTCATGCCAAACCGAAGCGACATATTGGCAACAAACGAAGTAGTGATGCATCTTCAATAACCAGTACGAAAGGGGACAGTGGTGCTGCCGAACCTGTATTAAAAGCCAAGAGGATCAGCACTAGGAAGTCAGCAAAGAGTTATGAGTCGCTCGAGACGCCTGAACAGCAGGTTGTTGACAAGCCCCTAATGGAATTAGATAGAGAACGAGAAGAGTCGGATGCTACCGTACCAGAAGTGAATGGATCCTCGAGTACTTTGTCTGGTTTCTTCTCTCCTACATATAACTTGCTGAGGAAGTGGGCTGGAGTTGCAGGTAAAAAAAGCACCACACGCACAACTGAATGACAGCACGGGGCACGCCTATTTACGCAGTTAACACTTTTAGATGGCAAGGATTCAGACGGAGAAGCCAAGGAAGACGAGAATGTGCCGCCCGCCGAATCGGCCCCATCATCATCACCTTCAACAAAACGTTCAACCCCCGACCCACAGGAATCGTGTAAATTGATACCCGACGATACCGCTTCTACACCACCACCTGCTAGCCTGTCAACTGCAGCAGCAAACCTGAATCTGCAGTCTCCGCATCATCATAGTTATTATCAGAATCATGAGCATGAGGTTGAAGAAGTTGAGAATGACCCTGATGCAGGTGGTGAAATGGCCGTAGACGATACAGAAGACCTTGAAGATGAATTCGACCCGTAAGTATCAAGGGTGTGGAGTTGGCATCGCGCATTGCAGTTCACTCAGTGTTTCTTTTGTTGCACATGTTTTCAGGTACAGTTTTATAAGGTCACTACCACCTCTGACGAAAGAACAACTAGCAAGACCATGTGTGCTGCCACGAAGGACTCGATCCACTCCAAAGATAACACTGGTGCTGGACTTGGATGAGACCCTTGTCCACTGCTCAACTGCATCAATCGAAGCATCAGACATCAACTTCCCTGTCGAGTTTAATGATCAAAGTTATCATGTCTCTGGAAGGTTGAGGCCGTTTTGTAGAGAATTCTTGGAAGGAGCCGCAAGAATGTTTGAAGTAAGTGCTAAGAATTGAGCGAAGGGCTGACGTTTTTGCTAACTCATATGGACTCCTTTTTGCTCTAGGTCGTAGTATTTACTGCCTCTCAGAAGATTTATGCTGAAAAAGTCTTGAACATTTTGGATCCTGAGAAGAAGTTGATCAAGTGAGACATCCTTCAATGGGAACCTTCCTTTTTTTTGGTCTGGGAGAAGGACTGACAAAATTTATAATTTCTAGATATCGACTGTTTCGAGACTCGTGTCTTTTGGTTTACGGCAACTATCTGAAGGATTTAACTATACTAAATCGAGACATGATGAAGATGGTGATTGTAGACAATTCACCACAAGCCTTTGGTTTTCAGGTTTGTATGCTATTGTTGTCGTGCCAAGATAAGATCTTTTATACTGATATACACTTCCACGCTTAGGTTGATAACGGAATACCCATTACCTCGTGGTATGAAGACTCAACCGACTGTGAGCTCAAGACGCTATTAGAATTCCTCAAAACTATACAGCATGTCGAAGATGTCAGGTACGATAAGTAGCGAGAACGTCTCTGTTACAATGAGCCGCATACACTAACATTTATCAATTAGGCCCCGCGTTGCTGAAACGTTTGGTTTACGGGAACGTGTAGAGGCCGCCAGACCCATGCTATTAATGTAATACTATTTGATACTAGTTCTGTTATTATGTATTTTTTTACGGTTTTATCCTACTACAACAATATTAAACACGGTTTCGCGATGGTGAATATGTGGACTTGTGGATTCGTGCGGGTGATCGCGTATTGTGCGTAAATTTTGGGACCGTAGACTTGCGTGATTCAGGTTCTTTCTCCTCCTCGCTGGGAAATGCATTCTTGTCCGAATGGGTTTTCCCAACTTTTTTTTTTCACCTCACCTCGAAAAAAAAAACCAGAGACCTCCTCTCGAAACTTGTGATTCGTTCCCCAAAACCTGCCTACCGAAAGATGATATAACGACAGTATCGGCAATATCTGCCATATTTAAGGTAAGTGCTGACCCGAATTTACGCTGGAACGTTCCTTGAACGCCTTGCTTACACGTCGTTTGTAGTGAGACGGAGCGAAGTCTAAGAATGAGTGCACTTGACTTCCTTGCAGAGATTGCATCTACCGAATCAGGATCATTGCCATCATATCAGGGCGAGGCACGCATAGAATCGCATACAGATGTACAGGCAAGCCCGGTATTTGGCAAACGTGACACCTCATCAAGCTCATTAGAAAACATCATCAACAAACCCAATTTTGATAATTTTAGAATGGAGATCACCATGGCATACCCTCGTTAGCTGTAGTATCTGATGAGACGTCGCAGAAACCAGTTGGAATGATGGAAGAGGGCAGCTGGGTATGTTGGATTCTGTTGCAACTGGTTTGCAACACTACCACACAACAAACTGTGCTGATCTACGTGCCAACGACTTGTATTTGATCACTAGGGCATGGATGGTCTTGAGCATCCATCTACCACCAAGTTCTCTGGAGAGCCCGTACCTGACCCACTAAATTTATACCGCTGCAAACGAGCAGGTTGCAACAACGCGTACGATTCGCCCCAGGGACTCGTTGACCACCTCATGAGTGCACACGTTAGCACTGTCTCACGTGGCGGTTACGAATGCCCCTCATGTGAGGGTGTATTTTCCAGACAAATGGGTCTCCGCAACCATCTACTCAAAGAACACATAACAATGCCAGCACGACGATTCTCAACTAGCATGATTATACCACCCGGAATGTCGCCGTCCCCACTACTCCATCCACAATCACCGCTAATGTATGGCACAGATATTATCACGGGCCGGTCTCCATCGCTACGACCGCTACCACCGCCATATGGATCTGAGATTATGGGTAAATCTCCATCGTTGAAACCACTGCCGCCATCCGCGACACATATCGATAGTGATTTGAATCTGGATGCTTCGTCAGCTGCGACAAGGCCTACCGATACAACCCCGTATTCTGATATAGGAGAATACGACGATGATAAGGACGTAGATGTAGAAGGAGATGGTATAGAAACCGATCTGGGACCAGAACAACAGCAGCAACACCACCAGCCTACAATTGCTCATCAATTACTTGTAGTAGCTCAACATCACGCTGACGCGGTACCAGACCAGGTCTTCCAATGTCCGAAAATGGACTGTGAAGAAACGTCAGACGATTTCCAAGTCTTGTTGAAACATATGATTGCTGGACACGCTGATATGAATTCGGAAAGGCCGTTTATTTGTCCTTATCCTGCGTGCAACAAGTCATATCCTGGACAAGGGTACGTGTTTTATATTTTGCGGAGTGCTCGAAAAGGGATTCGGCATAAGAAAGTCTGATCGTTTTGACCTTTTTTTGCCATCTAGTGGAATCAAATATCACATTCTGCATGTACATGCTGATAGAACAGGTGTGCCTGTGCCAGAGATTCAATGTCCAAGACCTGGATGTCGAAAAGTTTATACCACATCTGGTGGTCTTATCTATCATCTCGAGTATGGTCATCCAGGACCACACGCTTCAGCAATAGAAGTCGATGGCCCGCCATACAATTGCCCGGGTAAATACATTCATTTTAATGACAAGAACACCAATAGATTCATGGAAGCATTTAAACCCAGTCTAAACCCAGTCTAATCCCAAAACTCATTTTCCTTTCACATTTTCTAGAGCCAGGATGTTCCTACGGTTTTCTGAAAGTGCAAGCCACCGAACTCCATATCTGGCAAAAGCACAACAAGAGACAAATATTAACAGCACCAACAACCGAAAATGGTAGTGGTGCTGCCGTAAACACTAGTACTAGTATTCATAATAGTAATAACGATGGTGGCCAATCCGACGACGAAGCAGACGACGATGAAGCTGGAGAGGCTTCTGGTAGACCACTAGCCGACTTGGTCAAAGCTGCTGCAGCGCTAGTTGATGATGGCACCCCAACAACAGCAACAACAACAAATGGAGCTACATATGTCGAAAACCCAATAACACCACCGCTCTCATTGGATGACGATGAACACCAGCAACAGCAGACAGGCGCGCCACCTGTGAAGAGGAAACGTGGTCGTCCACCAGCAAGTCCATCTGTATCTATCGAGCGGGCCATAGAACCGAAAAGAGGACGACGACTAAGCAGAGGTGGTGGTGGTGTTGGTGTGCGATCTTCCACACGCAGTGGAAGCAATAAAAGAAACAATAGGGACACTGATGATGTTGATGTGGTCGGAGGTGGTGATAATCTCTAGGAGAAGAGAGAGAGAGATTTACTTTAAAAAAACCAGCACCCTCAATTTTTGTTTGTTTTTTTTTTCGAGTTTCTTTGTTTCTTAAATATACACTCTCACGGTTTACGTAAAACTTGGTGCATGTTCTCACGGTGTTCGTACGTCGTGGGGGTTTGACTTTAAACTTCTGACGCGGTACTATTGACTTCCAATAACAACTAGACAATCATCAATGGTCTACAGGATGATTTCCCTTGCTTTAATGGTATTCATGATTGCATCTCGGTGCACATCACTCCCCCTCATCCAAAAACAACTCGATTCAATCTGTGCAGACATCAAACCCCACCAAACCTATCTGATTTCTCTAAAGCCAACTCACGCATCAACTTTACATCACTCAACCATTCTCGCAAACCACTACAAGATAATCAATACGCATGGAGTCAACATCAAACATCGCTGGCAAATTGGCAGCGTAAGTTTTGTCCAAGCGTGTGAAATATCATGTGGTTTTGACAGTTGCTTATAAGCGTACGCTGATGCACAGAATTGCATTATACTAGTTTACAGGATACTCGATATCTTTCGACTCGCCCTCATCATGCAATGCTTATTTCGGACGTGTAGCAGACGGTGCGTCCATTGCTAGTGAGGAGCATCCACAGCTTGATGTTGAGTTTGCAGAGGAGGATGATGAGGTGTCGATTTCTGACGGTGGTGGGGACGAAATGAAAGATGTTCAGGTTGATGCGCCTTGGGTGAGTGGATTCTTTGACCTTGGATGTGTAAAGATCTTGTTAACAATTTTTTTTGTGGCAAGCATTTGGATAGAATCGATCAAGAGTCGCTGCCGCTTGATGGCGCATATCATTTTCCTAAAAGTGCTGGTACTGGGGCTGATATTTACATCGTTGACACGTAAGACATTACAACTTCCTCCAGTAATTTTTTTAGCGAATTTTCTAACCGGCTTCAACTTGAATATTTTTACATAGTGGTGTAAATCCACACCACGTCGACTTGTATCCACGAGTTATATTTGAAGTCAGTACTAGTTCTTCATCTCCATCGCTACAGGATGAGAATGGACATGGTGAGAATTTCAAATGCATTACTAGAAATAACCTGTGTTTTTTTCGCTACCCGCAATATTAGTAAACAGGTCTCACACAAAAGCAAGAACTGACTCCTTTCATCCAAACTAGGTACTCATTGTGCAGGAACAAGTGCAGGTCGAAAGTATGGTGTAGCCAAGAATGCAACCATAGTCGCAGTCAGATCACTCAATGCTGCTGGCAAGGGACCATTCAGTGATGTGATTCATGGACTTCAGTGGGTTGCAAATCGTGTCCAGCAGAATCGTGGGCGGCCAGCTATCGTCAAGTAAGTAGTGGCAAAGAAACTAGTATATTAGACGACCATGGGTTTCGAAGAGACTCAATTTTCTTTTGCAATGTAGTCTCTCAGTACAAGGAAAAGCTAGTGGAACACTTACGAAAGCTGTTGTTGCATTGGCTAATATGGGTGTTCATGTTACTGCTGCTGCTGGTGAGCAAAACAGAAGATTGTCTCCTGTTGCACACGTAGTCCAACTGACGTATCGTGTTCCTCTAGGTAACTCTGGTGAAGAAGCATGCATTCATTCTCCAGCAATCGCCAGCAAGAACTCTACAGTCATTGCAGTTGGAGCAACAGACATCCACGACGATATAGGCGTGTACTCCAACTATGGAGAGTGTGTCACGATCTTGGCTCCAGGTTCGAATGTCGTGTCTGACTATATTGGTAAGAGGTTAAAGCTTCAGTGGCTAGTATGATTCTTTGCATACTTCTTATTTGGCTTTTTTTGCACATAGGAGACAACGACTCGACAAAGCAACTTACTGGAACATCAATGGCTAGTCCACAGATTGCAGGCGTCATTGCCAATCTCATTGCAAGTGAACGTGTTGATAATGATCCGAAGCTGGTGAAGCAGTACCTGTTGGAACATGCATCAACGGACGTGATTTCGAGCTCTGATGGTGGATCTGTGGAGTATGCTCCTTTTGTGTATCTGAACTAGGTAAATATTTGTGTAAATCAGTGGCTATTAATATTGTATCGCCATTGTGATTCAAGGATTCACAAAGAACCATATGATGTACAAAATCTTGAATCTATTTTGCTCTACCTCGTTCACGTACCGGCAGATCCTGATAAAACGGACAGATTCACGATTCACGAGAGTTTCGTTTTGAGTTTGCGTCGGAAGCATGGGGTGTGGTTTGATTCAACCCTTCATCCAATTGCTTGTGTCTTTCACTCACTGCCAACAACAGCACCCAACAACAACAAACCGAATTATTTATAAAGGAAATCCGCTTTCACAACCATGGCAGACGTCGGAGTAAGTTGACCTCCCTTCTTTTGCTTCTCTTTCGTTTGATGTGTTGGGAACGAGCGCTGAATTTTTTTAATATGTTGCATGTGTTATAATTGTGTCTTGTTGGACTCGCAACTTGCTGCAAATGCACGGTACTAATAGACACATTTACGTCTACAATAGACTAAATTTGGCTCATCTAGCTCGCTAACTATGAAGACAGAAGTCTGCGTCGCTTGTCAAAAGGTACTAAACAACATTTGCAACATTTCGATAAAGGGACTCATCAAAATGTCGGACGGAGAGACTAAAAGAGAACGTTTCCGTAACAGGTGGTCTATCCTATGGATATCTCCAAGGCTGACGACAAGGTAGTACCTAGTTATGGTGGCTGTGCTCACAATGTTGTGGATTGTGTTGGGGTTGACATTGAAGGAAATTTCGCCTTTATTTAGGTCTTTCACAAGAGTTGTATTCGATGTGGTCATTGTAACAAAGTCTTGTCTGTGAGTGGTGTTTCCGTTTGGGTTGTGTAGTATCCATCTTATCCCAATACGTGATGTTTTTTTGCTGACGTACAAACACAAACAGTTGGGAAACTATGCTGCTCTGAACGGTGTCTTTTATTGCAAACCGTGAGTGCCTTTATGTCATACATACTACTCGCTCATCTAACTTGTCGTTTGACAATAGTCACTTTAAGCAACTGTTTGCCATGAAGGGTAACTACACTGATGGTTTCAAGGCCAGTGAAGAGAACCGTACTGCATCCAATGTATGTGCTTCACCACAGATTTTGCTTTTTTTTGCGTGAAATCTGCTGTTTCTCAATTTAACTAACAAACCTCCGTAGGCTGCATTAGACAAAAAGGAAGAAGCAGTGGAAGAAGTCATCGAGCCAGTCAAAATCGTAGCTGAAATCAAAGCATCTTCAGAACCAGACAACCGTGGCTCTCAAGCCAACAAGGGAACCGTCGCATCCCTCTCATCTGCCTTCACCAACGAATCATCAGACCGTGGCTCACAAGCAACAAGGGGCACCGTCGCAGCACTCTCATCAGGATTCTTGAAGGATGAAGCAAAAACCGAACAGAGCAAAACCCCACCGCCAAAACCAGCTAAATTGTCCAAGACCTTTGGAGCTGCGTCTGAATCATCCCCTGATTCACCACAAACTGCTGTCGTTGAATCACCTGTTAATGGAGGCAAGACAATGGCCAAAGTTATGCCTCAGACTGTTGAGGAGTTGCAGGCCTTGTTGCGTTTGAGGGATGATGAGATCTCGATGCTTAAACGTGAATTGGAGTCTCAACGCGAGGTAAACTATGTCGTGAGTTATGAATTCCTTATAGTGTGTGGTTTGCTGACGCGTGATTCAACGTCATAGACTTATGAACGACGATTGGCAGCTTGATTTTGGTGTTGATACCAACATAATGATAAACTTTATTATACCTACACACCTACAGAACTAGCATTGTCTTATAAGATTATAGAAATCACGAGTAGTACGTACACTATGATGTTCATGATGATTGATCGCGTCACAATATTTGCAAGTCCAAAAAAAACTAGTTCTCTGCGCACGCATCAAACAGGGAGAGAAAACATGGCAGCTCAGGGAGATACGAGGCCCGTATCAGCATTTCCACATCCACCTCCATACTACACGTACTTTACAGATGCCAACACTGCAGCAGTTGAAAACGGAAATCAAGCTCCTGACGTTGTTCGTCGATTCTTGACGCCGCCTGAACCAATTACTGGCAAATACCAGATATTTGGACGATGGACTGATGTATGTCGTTGCTTGATGTCCTTATTTCTCTTTGATGTGGTTGCTAAAATCACAACATTTGTAGGTGCAAATTCAGTCTACGACATTGGCTGATCGCAACATCAAACAATTATATCCTGATGGACCGATAGGTAACAGAATGCATGAAAAACTGATTATTGATTAGATGCTTACACGTTCAACGTCAGACCGTCGAAAAGAGCTCCAATCTCTGAACGAATCGCTGCTAGCCAACTTTGTCGAATTATTGGATGTTCTAGTCAGACACCCCAAAGATGTAAAACACACTATTTCTCACTTTATATGCATTCATTGAAACTCATCGTGTATTCTCACCTAGTATGCAGTCAAAGTGGCAGATATTCACACAGTCCTACAAAACATGCACCACTTGATCAACGATTACAGACCTCATCAAGCTCGTGATACGCTGCAACTGATGGAAGAACGTCAGATACGTCGTCGTAAAGCAACCACTGAAGAAATCAATAGGTAAGCTGATAAAAACGGTACACTCAATAGAGGGACTGCACAAGTTTTGCTTAACGCAATTACCACTTCTAGAGCATGTGATGAAGTTCAAACAATACTAGACTCGTGTAAATCATTACTGATGGTACCAGCTCCTATGACTGTTGATACCACGATACAATCACAACCAGAGCAACCACAACAGCAGCAGCAATTGAATAGAAGTGAGCAAGTTCAGGCACTTTTAGATGCCATGAAAACCATTGAAAGCATGACTCAAACATAACATTGTTTTGTAATATAAGACTTTGAATACAAACACTAATTTATCATTCATTTTTTCGAGACGCCGACTGTTGAGCACCGTTCTTCTTTTACAGTCGAGGAGTTTCAGTAGCACCATCAGCTTTAATCAGTTGGCCTGTAGCAGGTTGGAATAAGAGTTAGCAAAAAAACACTTTCGACGAGTATGAACACTCACCTCTTGGTGGTGGAATCGCTCGCACTCCTCCAGGCATGCCTTCATACGCATAAGCAGTCTTGCCATCATCAATAGCACGCCAGAAACAAGACGTCATGATACTCATAGGCACATATCCACCAGAGCTTTCAACACCTCGTTGGTTTATGATTTTTTCTTCGAGGCCTGCTTTTACCATGTTTGTGTTGACCACTATTGAATATATCAGAGATGTAAGTAGATGTCCGAAAATATCAAGTTGATACATTTTGTGACTCGGGGAAATTTTTTTTGTCTTTGATTTGCGAAAACTCAAAGGCATTTACTCTCACGATTCTGCACGTTGATTATATTGTTGGCAAAATGATTTCATCAGACTTACTCCATGGGCAAACGCAATTGATCCGAATGCCATCAGTTCGAGCTAATCGTTCGAATGATCTGGTGAACCCTACGACGCCATGCTTTGATGCTGCATAGACTGGGTTGTTGCCCGTAGCGTAAAGACCTGAAAGAATGGGATTAGCATCATGGGTGAGAAGGTGTCGAGCTTTGGTTTGTTCAACAGAATGCAGATCCATAAAGTAGCTTTTTTGGGCTCGAGAAGAGACAATAAAGCTTACCAGCTGCTGATGCAGTATTCACTATACATCCACGAATCTTGTTTGGTGTAGCTTAGCCACAAATGCGGGAGAAAAAAACGAGGTGTACAAAACAAATTATACCTTGTGTTGTCTAAAGTATCGAATAGCCATGTAAGAAGAGTCAATAACTCCAATCAAGTTGATGGCGATTTGACGAGACCATGTGTTTTCAAGATCATTGATTTGATCTTCAGTGTTTTTGGCAAAGATTCCCTAAAAGGGTTACAGGTGTCAAGCTTTGCTCGTGTGTATGCAGAACATGAGGAGCCTTCCAGATAACCATCCAAATAGGAGGAAAAACGTACCGCATTGTTGATTACTACAGTGATAGGTCCAAATGTCTTGTGTGTGACATCGTAGAGGTGCTGTAAATCCTTGCTGTTTGTGACATCACATTTGACAGCGATTGCTACACCCTTTCCGTACCTAGAGAGGTTAAAGGTTTAAATAAGAGTTGAGGAAAAACGGTAAAGTGTAAAAAAACGTATGGATCTCAATAAGCATGTGCGGAGACTAGCCAGCAACACACGCGAAACATACTTCGTCTCGATTTCATTGAGAACTTCGTCAGGGGTTCCTGCTACATCTGCGAGTGCAACCTTGTATCTAGGACAGGATAATGGAAGGTGAGAACTTGGGGTTGCAAGCTTTCAAGTATAATCACGTTTTACCCTTTTGATGCCAACAGGATGCTAGTGTTTCCACCCATTCCTGAGTGAAAGAGAGGTTGGCTTACATTAAGACGTGGAGGGAATGGCATTAAAAGTATCTTTTTACCTTTAGGGCTCCAAGCTCCAGTCACAATTGCTACACCAGCCATGATTTCGTTGCTTTTCGTGGGGTTCTGTGAATCTAGATATGGAGTTAGCAGGTTAGTGAGGATCAAGATAACAAGGAGCAACAGATGTCATTTTTATACAGCTGCTACTTACAATAATGGTACTTTTTGAGCTTGTGCCTTCCGTTGTTCGTGACGAGCTCAACGTTACTCAAACTTCGTTGACGCAAATCGCAAATGAAGAAATCTCCACGCGTCAAATGCGAGGATTAGAACCTGCTAGATAGTCACGCTTGTGGTCTTATTCATCGCCAGTCCAACGCCGTGTGTGTTTTGGAACGTTTGATTTCCAAATGAAAATGATATTTAGGTATAGAATTATAGAATTAAACTGTCAACATATATTATAATGCGGTAATAGATGATAAGGGTATGAAAATTCCGTTTACGACGAGTTTGGTGATGATGCTGCGTTCTTGGACACCAGTTTCGTCAGTGCATCAAGCTGTGCCTGCATCTTGGCCATTTGATCATCAGTGTCTGAAACTGGGATTCGGTCAAGTGGCACTTCGAAGAATATGTATTTGGGAAACCAGCGTAAGTCCTTCTTCCAGCTTGGGATGAGTGAGAGCGCCTGTAGCGTGTGATGGTGCTGGTGAGATGCTGAGACGACAAAAACAAACCTTGGCTATATCCAAACTTACAATGTTTTCCACATCAGCACTGTACGTCGCCATCCCCTCAATTAGCAAAACATCATCTCCCCTTGATGTGATAGCACTATACTGCGCAGTCAAGATGGCGACAATGACATTGAGTAGCAAGATTCCCATCACCAGTTCATACAGCACTTCAAATGTGGACGTAACTGCAACCTGAGATGTTGCTTGTTCAACTAGTATTGGTTCGTGGGCTTGGAAGGATGAAAAGTCTCCAAATGTGACGTAGAATACAGACCTGCAAAGAATGATTTGGATGGATTCATTACTGAGGCAATGGCAGACCACCTTTACAGATTTTTTTTACCGTAGAGCAGTTGCAAATGTTGCAAACTTGTTCATGTCTGGATCGATGCTCGTCCCACAAGTATCTGGACTGTTGCATAGCGGCTCGTTTCTGAGTAGTATGTAGAACGAGTGCGAGAAAGCGACAGCTATGCCGACGAGCTATCATCGTTCAATTTGTTAGAGACGCAAGTTGCTCTATCAAAAATCAATCAAAGCACCAGTAGCTCACCAAAAGCAAAAACGGTAGGATGTAGCCAAAAACTTTTATGATGGCCGTGATCAAACTACCGATACCGAGAGGCGCAATCCGCAAATACGTCTACAGGTGCAAAAAAAACAAGTCAATTGGGTATGTTTTACAAGAAATGCTTCTTGTTTTGATTTACCAAGACGTTTATCCACGTGAAAAGTATCGCAACACCAGCCAGCGACTTGAGAGAATTACTGGCAATATCCATACCAAGCCCCGAAACAGACGTCGATACTATAAGCAAGTACGAAAAGGAGTATATCCAAGAGAAAGGCCTCTTCAGAAATGCCCGCAAGCCCAACGAAAAGACAAGCAGAGATTCCCACAGGATTCCCAGGCAGCCCATAACAAGGCAGACGGAGAATAGAATGACGGAGCCTGCTGATTGGTAATTTCTGGTTATAGCCGTAGATAGCAAGACAAGGAGAACGGTGTCAAAGAGCCATCGAAGGAAGTATACGTTTTGGCCGAATCTGAATAGTGACGAAAAAATTAGTTTTATGAATGGGTAATCAACATGTTTGGTAGTTGAAGTTTACCTTCTCCATTTCAAAAGCGCAACAGCCTCATAACTCAATGGCCCAATAGTTGATTCACCAACACCAGCTCTCACAAGTCTTACAAACGGAGACATGTGCTCGGTACGATAATCTGAAGTACTGGTAAGAGCTGATAAAAACATGGCTTGCATTCCTGTAACAACCACTTCATTTGATCCAAACAAGATCCTGCGGGAAACACTTGTTGAAGTAGAAACTTTGGGTGCTTGAGTGCCTGGTACTCCATGTATCGGGTATCTTGTAAGATTAGGAAACGGTACTACACATCGAACACTGGGGTGGAAGGTGGCTTTCTTAAATAAGGCGTCTAAGATGCTGAGTTCTCCATCGTTAAAGCCGTGTTGACCTGGTTTGGCTTCTACCAATACACTATGTTCAAGTGAAGACAGTTTAGTGGCTTCATTACTAGGCAAAAAAAAGTAGAATCTGATTTTTCTTACCCTCTTGACTCTTGATACATGACGGTAGGGCCTCCGAGATAGAGACGGTCATATTGGGAAGACGAGACCTGAACGAAGGCCATCTTGTTTAATAGGTCTTTAGTCGGACCTTGATAACCCTCGTTCAGAGCGAGGTCCGGAAGGCACGGTCCCAAAAACTCCAGATGGGTATAGTTCTATTTTGAAATCAATGAGTAACACAGCATATTTGGAGCAGTCTTTGTTACCACTTCCTAGCATACCGCTGGATTGGCCTGGATCGCGTTCGAAATCCAATCAAGAATAGCCAACACCAAAGTCGAAGCATCTCGATCAGCAATGGCCTTCTGCAAAACATCTTCGGGGATTGACACGGGAATGTCCGTCGTGTCTGGAAATTCAAACATTAAGGCACCAGGAAGTCGAGACGTTCCAGCATTCTTTGCAAGTGAGAAATCAGGATAGGATACTGAACGAACGTGGTATAACATTGTATTGTACTGTGAGCGTTTCAAGATGTATGATTTGACGTCAAGGTTGTTTCACTCACCTCTCTCTGCTCTGAAAGTGTACAATGGAGCATCGGCAACTTTCAACAGGCCAGTGATATCGTTTAGATCTTCGACACTGTCAATGGCCCAGCGTATAAATGACTGTCCACCACGGCACTCTGAGAATATCGTCTAAGCGGCAAAAGAAAATCATGAGATCGAAATTCGGCGAAAAGGATAACCACGGTTTACCTTGTTTTTAGAAGCAAGACCAACCAAAAGCGTAACACTTCGATTCGTCAATTCACCACGAACAATCTCCTGCCGTTCTCGTGGCACTTCACTCATACTATCAATTGGCGAGTTCAAGTGCTTCAAAACTGCAAGCAAATTCCACAGCGAGGTAGACGACGAACGACATGAGTCGTTCAAAACTCTCGACCAGTTCAACAATGATGGTCCTTGGTTTTTTGGCATTGACGACAATGTGACTTTTCGGCGAAGTAGGGATCTAAATATACTTGGTGATGATGACGCCACGGTGAAAGTAGAGTCGATGGATCGTGTTCGTTCTATGGCACGATCAAGGGCTAGTGAAGAATGGCTGTGAGTGAGAATGGAAAAAACAATGTCTCACTAAAACTGCTTACTATCGCTTTTGTCAGTATCACTGTCACGCATCGTCAACAGGGTGATTTGCTTGTTTTCGTCAATGTTTATAGCAGCAGCGCTAATGGAATGTCCAACTGACAACCCTGTTGCAAAAGTGATATACTTTAGAGTAAAGGTAGGAAGATCTATAACCTAGATTGATCGCATTGAGTAAGATTCTGCGTCATGAGGTATGCCTGAGAGTCTTACTTGGCAAGTACAACGGTCCACTACCACCAATATAACTGTTGTATTTTCAGCAAACAATTTGACCGCCACAATTGGGAATGGCGATACTGGCGTTCTGACAAACTTGCGTGTATCAACAAAGAGATCCGTGCTGGGTCGTGTTGGCGCGTCTCTATATTCAGCGATCCACTTTCCATCGTCTGCTTTCATAGCTGTCCATGCACTCAAAGTTCCAGACGGGTGACCGGCCACAATGGTGTAATGATTTGCACTAGTGTCTAGCACTGTAATACATTCTGTAGCATCACTAGTTAGCTTCACAACCTCTACCACCGATGTCCTCGATACGATACACAGTGTTGTCTTGTCTGCTTGAGGTGACTCAAGCACTAGATAATCATCTGCACCTAGAGGCAATACATCAAATATCTCGGTCGTCGGTGCCAAACTATCAAAATACGGACACGATATCGGGCTGTTGTCTGTTCCTGTAGAGAGCAAGACAAATTTACGATCACTATTCCGTTTAGCAAGCACATGCCGCCCATCGGAAGTGACTCGATCAGTCTTCACGTCATCACTTCCGGCATAGTCTCCTGATACAGGCTGTATATCAACTCCAGGGGTCGAGACGAACATATTGCCACTAGCATCAGCAAGTATCGCTATTGTCGGAGATGGAAGGGCCATGCCATTCAAACGTACAGATTTAACACTCGTTTCTAGCACCTGAGCCGATACTCTCCATGATGGTGATGGGATCTCTGGTTGCACGATATAGAAGTCGTCATCGGACATCACTCTTATAAACCTTCCTTTAGCAATTACACGGTCTGTAGATGATATATTCATGGTTTTGATTAAGTGTGCATGCATCGCATTACTTGCTGGTATAGCTGTTAGCACACTGCCATCCAAATCCCAAAACGAGACGCTTATGTCCTCTTGCCCGTGACCGCTCAGCAATGTGACAAAAGCATTCGAACACGGTTCTCCGTCAAAAGTATGAAAGAATCCAGTGACATTGTTCTGTGTACCCTTTAATATAATAGAAGCCACCAGTGCACCTGTAAAGGACCTAAATATGTGTACTCTAGGTGGGATGTTGCTTGATCCATGCCACAAGACAGCCATTAGGGTTCCATCAGGCGAGAAGAGTATACTAAACTCTGACGAGCTTTCCTTTAACTCGGCGACTTCGGGCGGCGAGGCAAATTGCACCAAACAGTCCTTGCTATCCATATCGTATAGACTGCAAAATGCATCTAGAGAATCGATCTGGCCTCCTAATGGGTTTGGGTTGCTGGCTACAGCGAAATATGTTGGCATTAGGGTAGTTTTATGGGACGCGGAGGCACGTTGATATGTAGCCATTGTCGAAAAATTACGGTGCAAGGCAATTAAATTTGGTGGTGGAATGGCAGTACTAGAGTTGTATTGTGGAAGGGACCATGAGAAGAGCGTTGTCTTGTGTCCATCCAGATCAATATGGAACATTAAAGTAGTGGACGTTGACGACCATTTGTGCGCTGGAGGCTTCACTCGTGTCTAGTTTGTTTACAACATTTTATCAGCTTTTGACACAGTTCAGTGCTCCAGAGCATCATTCGTACCTTGGCTCCAGACGTCTGAGTCGTAAGCTTGCTATATGCGATTACTCCAAACTCATACAAAAGTGTTGTGTTTGGAGCTCCCAACTTTTTCGTCAACCCACGTTCATCAAGTCCATCAGTAGAATTCTTTGGCACTTCAGCAATAAGATCCAGCAAGTATAATGTATATGCAGCGCCCTTGGTATCAAAGTTGGTCAAGACTAACGCCGCAACACGTCCATCTGGAAGTACATGTAGATCGGACACAGCTCCTGGAGGTACAGCACGGTATGTGGCACCCTTCGCAAACTTCTTATGTCCTTCATCAGTCTTTCCGGCGCTCTTTAGCTTGGATACACACACATGTCCATCTTCAAGCCAACTTCCCCAATGTGCTGTTTGATCCAAGGATTCACGCTGGACAAAGTCACTAATGGTGAGAATAGGATGCCATGGCTGGAAGATTCGATATAAACCTAGAATCAGACCCCGAGGCAATATGTCAGCTTGATCCAAACATCACAGATTTGAAAGCAACAAAAAAACGCAGCACAATACTCACTGGAGTCCATTTTAAGAGACTAAGCTAATCCCAACCAGCTTGATACACGTACCAGTATACTGTACCAGGCAACTTCCGGCTGCCTGAATACAACGTACTCGTCTGCTCTGTTGTCACCAAAAACTCGTGCTGAAGAGAGCAAGCGAACTTGACTCTTCAAACATGCCAATTATGAACGGAGAGGCACAGTATACCTATAGACAGGGAACCATTCAAGATGTTTCCGCTCTTGTCCCTCTGATCAACGCATCTTATGGTACTGAAAGTCATCAACATTTGTAAGCTAAAAAACCGATCGCTGTGATGCTCACCCTTTTTCTATCTAGCCGAGGCAGCCTGGAATGGAGGTGACGGAGAATACACTGATGTAACAACTTTGACGATTTTCAGCCGCAAAAATCGAAAGACGTTCTCATTTTTCTGTCTCTCTTCTTTGCGTTAGGAAACACGAACTTCGACGTCAGACTTGACAAAGATAATGGAAAATCCTGATACCTTTGTTTTGGTTATGGAAACTGATTCTGGTAGTGGAAGTGAGAAAGCGATTGTTGGGTGTGTTGAGTTGGCGTTCAAGGGTGAGGAGATGAAACTCACAATGTTGTCAGTGTCGCTTAAACTACAAGGTATACGAAGAAGATTGATCTAGTCAGGTACATAAGTTGATTTCTGACGATATTTTGGGTAGGTGGTGGTCTAGGTAAGAAACTGGCGAATGCTGCTTTCGCTGAAGGCAAGAAACATGGATGTAAAAAGTGCATCATTGAGGTTGTGAGCTTCAAGGACGCGTAAGTCATCACCTGGAACATTTATCTACACGTTTGAGTCATCTGACACGTCTTTTCAACAGGTTACGGCAGTGGTATGAACGCCTGGGATTTAAGATAAACGGAGAGACGTGCATCATGCCAGTTCCCGGGCGCAACAACGAAATTATGTCGTGGACAATGGACAGAATGGTAAAGGAGCTCTGAGTTTTGAACAGAACGCGTAAATAGTAGAATAATTGTATTCTTGATCTCTAACTTACACCATGAAACCAATATAAAGCTCATCTGCCACCTCCACAAAGCGCCACGACGCATTGAAATCAGCTCTGATCTGTGATGTTTGACACGCACCGTGGATTTGTAATGTGTCCTGCGGCGATCAGATACATTTGTCACAAAAATCACTCAAGTCTAGCACTGGCTACCAAGAAATTCCTTCAGAGCACTATATCGAAATCCAAAATCATGCCTAAAGCTATATGGAACAATGTTGTAATCGCCGAGACCGACAAGTTTGAGACCGTTGAAGGTATAAACATCAAACGTGATTTCCTTGTGTTTCTTGTGGACATTCTTGGTTGCATCGTATGCGGTGAAATCTCTGTTCTAACGATGCTCGCTTTGGTATTAGGAAACATATATTTCCCACCAGACTCGGTCAAAAAGGTAGGCTCGATTCAATGTCCTTGACATCGAACATTGATTTGGGCTAACATTGCAAACACACAATCGCAGGAATACTTGAAACCTACAAGCACTCATACCGTTTGTGGGTGGAAGGTACGTTCACGATGCTTTCGAACTTGACTGTCTGTCATTCGATCTCGATTTCCAAAAGTTCTTACCGGGTCTTTTGTCAAACGATTTCGTAGGGAACTGCTTCATATTACACTGTTTCCGTCAATGGCAAGGATGCTGTAGACGGAGCCTGGTACTATCCAACTCCCAAGAAGGAAGCCGAAAACATTACTGGGTACATGAATGTATTTACATTTAATGTGGAGTCGCATTCTTACAGATCGACGTCTTTTTAGATACCTCGCCTTTTGGAAGGGTGTTCAAGTGCAAAAGTAAAACGTGAATGCGTCACAAGCTCCAAAGTCTAAGTCCATTCATTCTGTTACAATTATGAATCAGCAGTTGCGTTTTATACAAGTATCAAAAAATTAAAATGAATTTGCTCAATAAAGCTTTAAATTCTTTGTAACAGAGTCCACTTCTTCGATTAGTGCTAGTATTGTTGAGTTGTTTCAGTGCTGAGAATGTCTGGCAAAAAAAAAACACCCTCAAGCATCGAAATTCCATCATGGTGGTTCAGTTACCTGGTCCAATTCCCAACACGGTTCTCGAGCCCTCAGCAACTTGAGTATGTCCAGCATCTTCAATTACACACGACACCAGACCTTTGCTCTGTGCTTGTTGGTATAATTTGAGCCTAGAGACATCATGATGTCAACAAAAACAGAATCACACAAGGTTTACAAGTAGCTTACAGCTCCTTTTCGTTCGTAGCCTTCAACGCAATTTTCGTTGCTCCAGTTTCCAACCATTTCTCGACCACCTCTGGTTTGGTCTTCATGGCTATTGAATACAGCTCGATAGCTGCGTGACAGCATTGAGCGATGACCTATAATGTGAAGAATGAGAATGAATCTAAATTGCGCAAAAAAGATCATACATTTGGTCGAGGTATATACCTTTCCCGAAGTCATGTTCAAATCCTTCCTAACAACAAACACCATCTTGTAATACTCGTCCAGAGAGTCAGAACTCTCATCACTTGAAGATTCAATGTGTTCTTTAGCAGGAACAAGAGGTCGAGTCTCTTCGGGTGTTGAAAGTATTGGAACGACCAGGCCTGGCGGTAAAGCAGAAGAGGCCACATTCATCGAATCCGGTATCGTTACATCCGGTATCGACGATTTCAGCGTTGTAGTTGTAGGTGATGTTATTTTCGCGATAGGTGGTCGTGATGCAAAATGCCGATGGAACTATAGAGAGTATGAGCGTCAGAAACCGAAATCAAAGGGAGAAACCAGATGTACAATAAGAGATAAGGGAAATCAGCTAGAAAAGTTCCACAGTTTGATCTCCTCCACCAAGCTTACAGCTTCGTTGAGAATCGGCAAAAGTCGACCTATTGCAACCCCAATTAACAAAGATGTTGCTAATTGCCACGGGCTAGCATTATGAGTAGGTAATAGTGTCCTTCCTATGATCCTCTTTTGTGATGCCGTGTCCATTCAGCTGTTTAACTCGTTGACACACTGCAGCAAAAGAAAGCGTAGATCACTAGTTAACACATTCTAAGAGGCTACTATACGGCATCTTCTAGCTTACATTAAGCTGAATCTTGTGCGAAAGGTCTTGAATATCTAGAAGAACGAGAAGTAAATGAGTGTTTCGCTTGAAACTGATCTTGGCGACATCAAGATAGAAGTCTTTTGTGAAGGTCGGCTTCCATGTTTAAAATCGTGATTTGAACATCCTTTTACGTGATTTAACTCATTCCTTGTTTCTAATAGCTGTCCCAAAGGCATCAGAGGTGAACATTAAGTCCAAACAACCTGATCGAACTCGTAGTTCGATTGTGTTATTTTCCAACGCAACAAAACTACCAGTCTTAACTGTTAATGCATATAGAATTTTCTTGCTCTATGTGCAAAGGGATACTATGAAGGATGTCTGTTTCATCGGTAACTGCCAACACCAAACACACAACCCTCGTTCTCATGCTACGCATCTTACATCTGGACCCCTGACATTTTACTCACGTTAGAAACATCAAAGGATTCATGGTCCAAACAGGCGATCCAACAGGCACAGGAAAGGGCGGGTCCTCAATATGGAATCGGAAATTCGAAGATGAAATCGCTACAAGTCAAGGCCTAAAACATTCGGAACGTGGGATATGCTCAATGGCAAACTCGGGTCCTAATTCGAATGCATCACAGTTTTTCATCACGTATGGGAAACAGTCGCATCTTGATGGCAAGTATACCGTGTTTGGAAAGTAAGTGGAGTCACAGTGTTTTTCTCTTGCGATGGTTGTATATTTTTGCTAATGTGATCGAGTTTTATTAGAGTCATTGATGGATTTGATACACTAGACGCATTGGAAAAGGTGCCTGTAGATGAAAAGAATCGACCGATACAGGAAGTTCGTATTAAATCTGTAACTATGCATGCAAATCCTCTCGCGGATGGCCGTTCGTAATCTATATGTGTATAAAAATAAAAACAATCGCATGTACATGAATGTCAAAGGATCAGTTTCGTACCTAGTTTGGCGTTCGTGGCCATCGAGCCAACGAGCAGAGCAAAAAATCCATCTGTTCATTCCTACAAATACGTCCGTCCCGGCCAGGAGTCTCTGTACCGTGACTGAACAGTACGCAAGAACTCAAAGACACGTTTCTACATAACCTCCATCTTTATTTCTACTTTCATACGGCACCAGCCGTCCACTCACTCCAACTCCTCGTTCCCTCCTTCTTACTCAACCTCCCATTGGCATAATCCGCCAACGCATCAACGAAAACAATACTACCCTTAATCTCATTCAGCATACCAATGCCAAAATCAACACCCGTTCGTCGGATCAAATACTGCAAATCCTCTTGTGTATCAGGACGGATTTTAGCTAGAGATATCACAAGAGATATCTTCTTCTCGTCAAAGAGCTTCTTGGACTCTCGACGATCCTGTAATTGTTTGATGAATGCTTCAGGGGTTCCGCTGACGAGAGTCGATGATTTTATACCAGATGATGCGAATGATGAGGCGGTTGATGCTGTATCGGTGTATAACTTATATCCTAATTCCTGTAGGCGTTTGGCGATATACTTGGCTTCCTTCATATCAGTCAGTTCGTCAACACCAATCAAGACGCCACTGCCAGCTGGCATGGGCAAGTTTTTCAGATTGTTATGGTTGGATATCAATGACGTGTATAATGCTTCACGGACATCACGACCAAAGCATGCGACTTCACCAGTTGATGCCATTTCGACACCAAGCATGGGGTCAGCACCTGCTAAACGAGTCCATGAGAAGACAGATACTTTGACTGCTTGGTATTTACGGGGCACAAACATGAGATCTGATTGTGGTTTTGCTGTGGCTAGAGATGGGTGTTTTACCATGGCTCGTGTGGCCAAGTCGATAAAGTTGACATCAAAGACCTATAAATATGAAGTGGGAGAAGCCGATAAGTTTTTTGTGCATATCCTGTGTCTTTATTCTCCCGTTCGAGAATCACATCAATTTTTCCAATCTTCATCACATTTGATTTCAACACCAAAAAATTGCACACCAACCCGAAGCATACCTTGGAAACAAAGGGGAATGATCTCGAAGCTCTCAAATTACACTCAATGACTTTGAGACTATGTTTACCACCGTCCAAAACCAAAATCACCTGCATATTAAATGGACCCGTAATCTCAAAAGCAGCAGCAACCTTATCAGCAATACCCTTACAATCCAAAATCATCTGTTTTGTAATACCAGGTACACCTTCCTGTTGTCCTGGCGTACATGGTGGGAGTACAAGAGTAGCATCACCAGAATGGACACCAGCGTTTTCTAAATGTTGGGATACGGCATATGTCAAGAGTTTACCATCGGCTGCGACTGCGTCTACGTCTAATTCGTATGCGTTATTGATGAATTTGGTTATTACGACTGGGTGGTCGGGTGAGACGTCTGATGCCATCGTTAGGAAGCGAGTTAGATCGGCCTTTTTGTGGACTACGTTCATGGCTGCTCCAGATAAGACGTATGATGGTCGGACCAGGACTGGGTATCTATAGATAGAGACCGAAAAGTTAGAAAGATTTGACAAAAAGCAAATGGATGGCACTCAGGAGAATGCAACAAAGAAAGTGCTATCAATCAGTCGGCATGCTCACCCAACGTCATCAGCAAACTTGAGCGCTTCATCAACACTACGCAATTCCTTCCACGCAGGTTGATCAACACCAATATTATCAAGAATACGTGAAAACTTTTCACGATCTTCAGCTCGATCCACATTCACTGGACTAGTTCCCAAACAGTTGATACCCTTATTCCATAACTTGAGTGCAATATTCTGAGGCAATTGACCACCGACAGATACTATAATACCAGAAGCTCCTTCCTTTTCGTAAATGTCGAGGGTACGTTCCAGAGACAATTCCTCAAAGTAGAGACGGTCACATTCATCAAAGTCGGTGGATACAGTTTCTGGATTATAGTTTACCATGACTGTTTTATATTTGAGGGATCGGAGAGATCGGATGGCTGAGACACCACACCAATCGAACTCTACGGATGAGCCGATACGGTATACTCCAGATCCTAATACCATTATACCGTGGTCTTTGAAGTCTACGTCATCAGATGATGCGTTATAGGTGGTATAGAGGTAGTTAGTTGAGGCAGGGAATTCAGCGGCAAGGGTATCAATACGTTTAACAAAGGGAGTTATCTTGTGAGATTGTCGTAGAGCTCGGATGGCAAGTTCAGTCGATCCGGTTAGACGAGCAATCTGTGTATCAGAGAATCCATGCTTTTTTGCCTGATGCAAGAGAGGTACTGGAATCGTTGACGTAGTTAACGGATACTGAGTGGTATGTGTTGGTGGCCCTGTTTTATTGACATTGGTAGTTTCAGGTACAGGAGATGGGCCTTTGAAGGCAGTCAGATCTGTACGAGTCTTTACGATATTCTCTAGCTTATACAAAAACCACTTGTCGATCTTGGTCAACTCGTGGATCTTGTCTATGGAGTACTTTGCATCAATCATGGCTTTACCAACAGCGAATAGCCGACGATCAGTAGGGTTTCGGAGAGCCTCATCCAAGTCTGGGAATTCCAAGGCTTGGAATCCTTCGAATGATGGATCAACCTGTCTAATAGCCTTTTGTAGAGATTCTTCAAAAGTACGGCCAATAGCCATGACTTCACCTACAGACTTCATTGAAGATCCAATGTCACGAGCTACATGCTGGAATTTAGATAAATCCCAACGAGGTATCTTGGTAACTATATAATCCAATGATGGTTCAAAGTTGGCGGTAGTGGTTCGAGTGACTGCGTTCTTCAGATCGGGTAAAGAGGCACCTAGAGCTAGTTTGGCGGCTACAAAAGCTAATGGATAGCCAGTAGCTTTTGAAGCTAGAGCACTACTACGAGATAATCGAGCATTGACTTCGATAACAGCATAGTTCAAACTCTTTGGATCTAGAGCATATTGGACATTACATTCGCCTACTACACCCATATGACGAATGATTTTGATGGCGGCAGTTCGAAGCATGTGATATTCTTCGTCAGATAGAGTTTGACTTGGTGCAACGACAATCGAGTCACCGGTATGGATACCCAGTGGATCAAAGTTCTCCATATTACATACAGTAATACAATTGTTTTCGGCATCACGGACGACTTCGTATTCTACTTCCTTCCAGCCTTTCATGGATCGTTCTACTAGGATTTGTGGAGATAGAGACAAGGACTTTGTTGCGAGTTGATTCAGTTCTTCTTCGTCGTTGGCAAAACCAGAGCCTAGACCTCCTAGTGCGAAAGCTGATCGGACAATGACTGGGTAGCCAATTTGTGATGCGGCAGCTAATGCTTCAGGGACGGTATTTACTGCTACAGACATGGCTATAGGGATATCGATTTCTGAGTTACGAAAAAGAGTGTATGTTAGTGAAGCAGATAGAGAGGTTGTGCAATCCAGAACAGCTCATCGACTATGAGCACGTTATCGTTTTTTGCTCGACGCAACCATACCTTGAAGAGCCTTGGCAAACAAATCACGATCTTCAGTGACTTCTAGAGTTCGTACAGGGGTGCCCAATACTTTGACATTATGTTTCTTCAAGATACCCTGAGCTTGCAGCTGTATACCGCAGTTCAGGGCAGATTGACCACCAAAGGTCAAGAGAATACCATCAGGCTTCTCACGCTCCAGGATATAGTCTACATATTCTGGATTTACAGGTAGAAAGTAGACGGTATCTGCTAGATCTTTACCGGTTTGGATTGTAGCAATGTTTGGATTTAGGAGGATGGTTTTTACACCTTCTTCTTTGAGTGCCTTGATGGCTTGTGAACCTATAGTGAGATAGATTGCGTACATGATTACAAAATCAGTCCAATTAATCAATGCAAACTATCAGAACTAGCCTCATACCAGAGTAATCAAATTCACCAGCTTGACCAATACTCAAACCACCCGATCCAACAATCAAGACCTTTTTAGCTAGCGGAGGTCTCTTCAAAGATGAATTTGGACCAGGAATCCAAGGCTGGGCCTCAGAAGACGAGTTTCGTTTGAATGGAGTTTTTTCAAACCCTGCTGGAGATGTCAAATGTTTCAGGACATATTGACGGAAAGCAGCGATGCGGTCGACCTGTTCTACAACAGCAATAGCGGATGCATGCGATGAAGATGCATGAAAGGCAGCTACACGATACAGTTTGGGCAGCTTTCGTGCTATCTGGGATGAAGCTCTGGTTGGCAGCATCTTTGGTGATGCAAGCTAAAAAGCTTAATCTATCTTTGGAAAGACTTGTTCGCCTAGGTAGTTGAGGGCGACTGTTTCGTCTCGATGCCTGTAGCCACCAATAAACAACATATGCCTCTGAAGCTCTGTGATGGGTTTTTTTGCGTCAGCAATTTTTTGATGACATCCTGCAAACAAGCCAGTTGACGTGATGGATGTCCAAAAACATTTCAACGGGATCTGTAGTATGATGTCGCGCTTGTAATCGTTTCTAAACGTTCTCTTTACGTGATACGTGATTGACCAGTCATCTGGAAAACGTTTGTGTTTTTAGGCCGCCGTAAGAATCGAGATTCTCACAAACGACGCGGACGATTTGTGCAAGATTAGGAGACACCTTTCTTTCTTTCTTCTGATTCGACGAGTTAACAAACCGCTACGACACTTTCGTTTACTCCCTTGACTGCTTGATTCGCAGCAAAACATTCTTTGCTTCCGACAAACGTACGCCACAAAGAAAACTAGAGAATTATACTACAATTGTAGAGTTCAGAATGGAGAAAGATCTACATGCAAATGCTATCAAGAGGATAAAGCGACAGATTGGAGGTAAGTTGAAGGAAGTTGTTTTATCTACTCTGCTGAAAGCGCTTGTGTGAAGAACGGTGGACACTTTGGGACTGGCAACCCGATTGCGTTGGATTGGAACCGTAAAAAGGCATCTGATACGGAATTAGACTGGCCCGATGTGGTCTGCTGCGCTTGTGTCTGGCTCTTAGAGCCTAAAAAGGTCACGACCAACATTTTGGTGGTTTCTTGCGGATGGGCAACACAAGCACTCGAGCAGAACGATTGGAGAGCAAGAAGCATCGAGTCGAATTTCGAGTCCTCTAAACTCATATGTGGCCGATATTACATGCAATGGCGTTCGGGAGGGCCTGCTTTGTCGGACTCGAAAAGTCACACACACAGAGCATAGCCCACACTGGCAGATACAAAATATACGAAACTCACTAATTGCTTCACTCTAGCTGTCGTGGCATCACCATCACCTGTCGCATCACCAACGATAGTGCCTTCGGCTGCAGCGGCATCTCCTATTGCTATTATAGCTTCAGCTGCCCCATCACCATCATTCTCACCATCACCTTCCACATCTGCTATAATATCAATAATGCCATCCGCGTCAGATGGTCCGATTATCGGAGGCGGCTCAACAAATAGTTTGGCTCCGTTGAACGCGACCGCTACAGCCACCGCAAATGCTGCTGGAGGATTGTCAACGGGTGCTCTGACTGGTCTGATTGTTGCTGCGGTCGTCATTATAGGTGCTATTGTTGGTATATTTATATTCCGTAGATGGAAGTTACGAGTAAGTATATTGGAATTGTGTGGATTTTGTTAAATTCAGGTTGTTGATTCGATTTTTATCAAACCTTAGCCTTCAAGTGATTTCAAACGACGTATAAATGAAAGCTATAATTGGCAACCTCCTGCCACCACTACTGGAGCTTCGAGTGCGGCCGCTGGCGACCGTTATTACATGAGGTAAATCCTGCGAGGATTGTAATGTAACTCCAAAGGGAGACATCATGGGACAAGACATTGTCTGAAGAGCTCAACGAACCTTCGTTCTCACAACGAATCTTGTCAATAGGGATATGGATGATGGATATGCACGCCCGGAAACCGCAGCCACTATTGAACGAGAAGGAGCACTGTATCCGCCGCAGCAGTACCCCGGCTCGCAACAACCAATACAGACGTACTACGATTAAGAACATTCTCTGAGTCCTTACAATCACAAATCGCCTCCCCGTCATGAGTCCTTCAGCCTATAATGTGTATCATTTTCATCGTGCGTCCGTGTTAGGGACGACTATTAAGTCATCTGTTGTCGAAAAAAAATATATTTTTGTCGTGATCTTTTGGAATGCTTGCAAGTGATGGTGTGTTGACAGACGAGGAACATGCACAGAGAGATACGAGCGTAATCAGAAGATGCGGCAACGAGAAAATACCTCACCTTATCAGTGATAAACGTGTCGAAGGCGCGGGGAGCTTGTGCTACCGAGCCAATATAGTTGATTTCGAATGCTTTGACTGTTACCGTCAACGTATCCGACTTCTCGGACGAAAATAGCAACATGTGTGCGTTAGTTTCCCATTGAATCACGACCTTTACTCGAAGCAGCTGACAGGAGAGAGGAAGCAAAAGGATCATAGCCTTCCAGGACTTTAACACCTTCCAACCATGCCGGCCGCTTCAGAAAAGAAGTTTCGAACTAAGCAGTCTCCGTATTCCAACAAGATCATCAAAACTCAGCAGAATGGACTCCATCAGACACTTTTACAAGTTGCCCACGAGCAGATCATTGATATCAGATCTAGCAAGTCTGAAAATAACCCTGCAACGCTCAAACAAGTGCGTATTGATGGCTACGATCGCTTTTTAAACATCTGAGTTTGAATGGTGGAGAAACCTCTATGCATTACTAGTTGCAGTTTTGAATCGGATGCTATCTATATATCTCACTTTGTTGCATCTAACTCGTTCATCTTTCAAAAACTTCTTAGAGTGTTGCTGACGGCTTGAATTTGAAATCCTACAAACCGCACGCAGAAACTGCCCACGCTTTGAACATTGCCGCGGATGAGAAAATACGCACCATTCCTACCATGGTATGCATCCTGAGCTGATATCACGTAGCTTTGTTTCGTTGCTGACGCTCGTTTTTGTCAAAAGGTGTTGTATGATGACAAGGGTCTTGACATTTACGACAAGATTACATACGTCGAAGATTATTACTTGACGAATGCAGAAATTGATATCTTTCAAAACCATGCTGCAGAGCTTGTTGGTCGTATTCCTGACAATGCTGTTTTGATTGAGCTGGGAGTTGGGTGAGTTGACAAATACCGGACCGGGAAGTTTTGCTCAGTAATCAACTTCTGATACTAAAGCTTTCCTCGTTTCTCACTCGCCAGCTCTATGCGAAAGACGAAATACATCTTTGCTGAACTGGTCCGTCAAAACAAGCACTCTGTCACATACTTGGCTTTGGACTTGTCTCTTGATACTTTACGTGCTTCTGTAAAAGACATCAATGCTGCGTTCCCTTCTGTCAAAACCCTCGGTTTATGGGGCACATATAATGACTCGTTGAAATGGGTCAATGACAATATTCCAAAGGGAGTTGCTAAAATCATGCTTTGGTTGGGCTCTTCAATTGGAAACATGACACGTCCAGAGGCTTCTGATTTCTTTTCAGCTGTACGAAACACGGCATTGGATGTTGGAGATACGTTTGTTGTTGGTATTGATCGCCGTAATGATGCAAAGAAGATTGAGTTGGCGTATAATGATTCGTTGGGTATTACTCGTGATTTTATTATGAATGGTAGGCCAAAAAAACGCAACAAGGGCTCTATTGATACCATGACTGACATTGTCTCACTTTTAAGGATTGGTGCATGTAAATACACTATTCGGCGGTGATTTTATTGATCCTGCCAACTTTGAATATGTCAGTCGCTATAATGTGCTGGCAGGCCAGCACGAAGCATATTACCGCTCGCTTACTACTCAGACGCTCAAGTCTGAAGAACCTTACATCAATGTCACACTTGAAGCTGGTGAACTCATCAACATTGAATACTCTGTCAAGGTATGAGTGTTTTTAGTGCTTGTCCCAATCCTCCAAACATCATGCGGTTGCTCAACCTGTTTTATCCGATTTAGTATTCTATGGAAGAAGTTGATGTCCTCGCTGAGGCTTCTCAGTTCTATCATTTGGGATCATGGGCAGACACAAAGGAGCAGTACAATCTGCATGTCTTCCAGAAACCACCGTTCTTCTTTCTTCGTTCTCAAGTCAGTCTCATGAAGTCTGCTCCATCGGTTGAGGATTTCAAGCGTTTATGGTCATTATGGTACGTTTTTTGTTGCTGGAGCAAGAAAGAACGTATCAACAGTATCATCACCTGCGGTCCATGAATTCGAACTCACTCATTGGCCGTCCTAATTTGCAGGGATACGGTGACAGGAATGATACCAACTGGAAAATATCTCGCTCGTCCCATCGCGCTTCGACATCCTTTTATTTTCTATTTTGGCCACATCCCAGCATTCCTGGACATTCAAATCTCTCGATGCTTGGAACAGCCTTTTACTGAGCCATGCTACTATACTGACATCTTTGAACGTGGTATTGATCCAGACATGGAGGATCCTTCAAAGTGCCATCCTCACTCTGAAGGTAAATGATTTGGAATCATCCTAACGTTGAACAGACACAAAAAACTACGGTTGCGGATCCTCCATGGGTTCTAACTTTACTCATCCCTTTTTCTCTACTTGTCTACATAGTTCCCAACGAATGGCCCAACGTTGAAGAAATCTTTGACTACCGAGATCGAGTTCGTGCTCGCATCTTGAACTTGGTAGAAGATTCATCAAAGGTGTCCAAGAGGCTTGCTCGAACTCTCTTCATGTGCTATGAGCATGAAGCCATGCACTGTGAGGTGTGTGTTCAGTCCTGGCATCGTCAATCATTTTCGTATCGTTTTTTCGCAACAAGAAATCTTACTTTTTCATCATTCAGACATTCTTGTACATGCTCGTCCAATACCCACATGTGTTACCGCCAAAAGGTATCTCAGCACCCATCACTCGAGCTCCCGCTAGCTCATTACCAGCTCCAACTTGGACTTCATATACTGGTGGAGACACGATACTCGGAGCTGATGATTCAGACGATTATGATTTGGTCTCGTCATCAGAAAATATCAAAGCTTTGACTTGGGACAACGAACGCCCTGCGCATGTAGTTAATGTCAAACCATTCAGCATCCAAGACAGACCAGTCGTTATTGAAGAGTATTTCAACTTTTTGGTCCAACATGGTGGTGATGGTTGGCAGAGTAGTGATAAGGTGCCTGCATCGTGGAGCTTTGAAGAAGGAGGGTCTGCTGATCAGGTTGACAGTTGGCGTGTCAAGACTGTCTTTGGAAAGGTATGTCAAATGCTGTTTGAATAAGGAGGGCGTTACAATTCAGTGAAGCCACTGACACCTTCATTCACTCGCTAGCTTCCACTGAAGCATGCTCTCCACTGGCCAGTCTCCTGCTCTGTAGAACAAGCTTCCGCCTACGCAGTCATCCAAGGTCGTCGCCTTCCAACCGAAACGGAAATCGCTCATATTCGCAATCGTGTCTTTATTACATCGTCATCCAATATGGGGTTCTTGAGGTGGTGTCCACGTGAAGTTGAGTTTGAGACTGGAGTAGTAGGCAATGGATGGGAAATGACTAGCACCAAGTTTGAGCCTTTTGATGGATTTGAGGCTTCTGCTCTGTACCCTGGTTACTCTGCTGATTTCTTTGTAAGTTTATTGTTTTGATTTGGAGTTGTAATATGTGATTCATTCAAGCTCATTTTGTTCGTTTTTGTTTTATAGGATGACAAACACAACGTCTTGGTCGGTGGTTCATGGGCTACTGTACCAACTATCGCAGCTCGTAAATCATTCAGGAACTGGTATCAGACTGGCTATCCATACGTTTTTGGCCAATTCCGACTTGCTTTGTAAAAGGTTGGAAGGACAGGAACGTCTGTGAATGTGTGTTATGTGTGTGCTATTCATTTTATCGACATTGTCTGCGTATTTCCTTATCTCAAAAAGAAATAAAAAATGGACTATTATTGGCTGTATCTCGCTGTGATTGTCATATGATTTCGTCAGGTTGTAAACCCAAGAAATTTTCTGTGTGGTTCGAATGAGTGTTTCTGTATCTGTTCCCGGAGAAATGATCAAATAGAATGTTTTTAAGCCAGTTTACTATGTTAATAATTCGATTCGATTTCGTTTTCAAGTCTACTTGACGACACAAAACAGGGAATAATGAAATGGACGCAGACAAGTCGAGCTATATTCAGACTTATCAAGACCTTTCGCCGAGCAGGCGGCTGTTCATTCCAAGAAATTGCGCGAACATTCCGGCGCTGAGTGGTCGTGAAGTGATAGTTCATCATCATCAAAAAAAGATCGAAATCGACAAAATACAAGGTTGCAAGCAAAACTTCGAATATTTCCTCGACATTTTCTAGGCCCACGTGAAATTTATAACTTACACTTCATGATAATTTTAGCCTCTGCGTCCGTCGGATTGAATACAATTTGGCCGGCGTTGGGACTCCAACTCCCGTTTCATTAATATAACCCAAAACATCCTTTCAAAAACCAACGTAAAAGAAGCACCTACAAGACCATGGCGCCGGTAATGAACACTCAAAACCTGATGTATGCTGCTGGGGGAGTAGCTGGAGCTCTTGTTCTATGGTACATCATCAGCAACGACGGGAAACGACATCCTCCAACGGTGCCATTCGATTTGAAACGTTTGGCCATTCTGAAAGAGAGGAAGCTCAGTATACAGTAAGGTTATTTTGATTTCATTGTTGACTTGGTTTCCTAATAGTATCTCGTTTCTAACACTCTCTTGTCTCTAGAACACATGAAGATCACAAGAAGCTTGGTATGTGAATATACAGTCAGGTTGCTCAAGGCTGTCGAGTACATCTTTCTAAGGCTCTCAAAATATCAGGTCCTGTACTTCGCTTCAGTTTTCTTGGAGTCGACCAATATGTAAGAACATCTCAACTCAAACCGGCCCAAACGATAACTGATGCACTCAACACTTCCATTCTCTTTATTATAGTTTGTTGCTGATGCGCAAGCATGTCAACGCATTCTCGCTGGCCCAGCTCAAGAGTTTTATCGTGACGACACGCTTCAAAACGCCTTCTCGTAAGCCATCTCAACCTGAGCTTCTTTGAGTGACACGACCTGATTCTAATCTATTGCATCTCATCAGTGGCATAGCCAAGATGCTGCTGTTTGCGATCCCTGCTGGTGATCAATGGGCTAGGTATTTCACAAATCGAGAACCTACATTTGCAAAAAGCTATCCCGACTCACATTAGATGTTGGCACTATAAGACACCGCAAGCTATTAAGTCCCTCATTCAGTCAAATCCAAGTCCTACACGCTTTCGGTGAAACCATCAAGGCAGTCAACACTCTGCTCGACATCTGGAAGAGTCATCCACGTGGGACGATTGTGAATCTTCACTATGATTTTTCCATGATGGCTTTGGATGTTGTTGGATACACTGGTACGTGGAAGTGCACAATGGTCATGTTGTATCATTCACACGCTTGGGCATACAGCTTTTGGACAGAGCTTTGGATCCCTTGAATCTTTAGCTGAAGGGAAGGATTCAGATGGATACCACATGGTGGAAAAGCTATCTGACAAGGTCATGTACCGAATGGTCGTGCCAAGGGTAAGTTAATTCACTAGTACTCTTGGTTAATCAGAATTTGGCCTTTAGCTAAGTAATCCTAAAAATCCTTAGTTCCTTTGGAGATTCATTGGTCTTGAGAACAGCAGCATCGCGGATGGAAGTGCCTACATTCGTGAAATGATTACCAAAGTGTTGGAAGCCAAGAACGCATCCACTACCATCAAACCAGACAGGCAGATGGATGTACTGGATCGCTTGCTTGCCAAGACTGATTCTGGTGAAGCTGTAAGGGCCCACTTTCTTGTCCTCAGAATCATCTCCTACTGATGAAGACTGTCTTCAGAGATTCACTCAAGAAGAAGTCGTCGATGAAATCGTTGGCTTTTATGCTGCTGGTCATGAAACTACAGCAAATACTTTGACCTTTTGCTTTGCTGCCATGCTTCTCAACCCCGAGACCAAGGCCAAACTGGTTGCTGAGATTGACTATGTTCTTCGTGGTGCTCCTCCAACATACCAAGATCTCGGCAAACTCAAGTATGTACCACAACAGTGCTCCCGAGAGTTCACCTCAATTATCGTTGAAACACAGTCCCTAACTTTATTACTGAAATAGGTACATGGACAACTTCATCAGTGAAGTGCAACGGTTTTATGCCGTCGTATTCATGATTCCTCGACGTTCTCGTGTCGACACTGAACTGTGTGGCTACCACATCCCCAAGAACTCTCTTGTCCTCGTCAATGTATTCAGTACTCATCGTGGCTCATGGAATTGGGGAGACGATGCTGAGGTTTTTGATCCATCTCGTTTTGATCGTCCAGTTCCTGGTGGTGCATTCATTCCATTTGGAGCTGGAAATATGATGTGCATCGTAAGTGCTATTGGGCATAATCCATAGTGCTTTTGTTTTGGCAAGACGAAATAATTTACTGAAATTAGACATGCACGTAGGGACAACGTACTGCTTTGGCAGAAGTCAAAGCATCCATGGTTGTTCTTCTTCAGAACATGGACTTTGAGCTTATGCCAGGACAAGACTTTGATCCCATTATTGGCGTCACCCAAGGATTGAAAAAGGGATTGATGGTCAAGACCTCCCCTCGTAAGAAGTACTAGTGATCATAGAGTAATATCTATGCTTTGTGGTTGATGATGAGCAGTCTGATTGAGTTTGAAGTTGTTGCAGCTGTTTTCCCAATAATTTAAGGAGTTCAAACCTACAGGCACCAGAGTTTAGCGTGATTTCTAGCACAAACAGCAGGCACCAGAGTTCAGCGTGATTTCTTGCGCACTGCTAATTTCTTTTGAAATTCGTTGTGCCATCATCCACCAGGTCATCCGTGTCGTTTACTAACCCACACAGACCAGCATTTTCATTTCGACAATAAAACCCCATTACCAGATCCAAAGGAACGGCAGATCAAGTAATTCCATAGCATCAAATCCAAACTAGCTCATCTATAATGTTGGCTTATGAGGTCAATCATGCTGAAATCGAAGCAACCGTGATGTCGACACAACAAATTAATCACGAGCATGGAAACAAGGAAGTCGTGAGGAAATCTGATGAGAACATTATACCATCGTTGCCGTGGGATATCCTACCACATATCTTGAGTGCCTTATCTCTGAGGTTAGGAGCTGTTTTGTTGTCGCATTGATCAGATGTTGTTTACTTGCACAGCATCTAACTTCGTTGCATATACTTAGGCACACGTTGCGAGTGACTCGGATATCTAGGCGGTGGCAGCAAGAATGCATGTTGAATATCGAACAACGGCTCCGTGCAATCAAACAACAAAAGCTACAGATCTTGTTTGTCGAGTACGATAAAGATATAGGTAGCTGCAAATCGTGTGGTAGATCTGAATCGTTATTGATGTCTTATCAATTGGGTTTCATTAGGCTGGTGGATTCGAAATAGAGGAGGTCGCGGCTATATCGCTGCCATGGTCTTAACCGACTATGAGCTCTTATCTCGTGGACACTGTATGCTCAAGTTTGAAGCTGATTTGGATTCAAGTTTTTTCTGTGTTGAAGAGGATTTGGATGAAAATGTAGCTCAGTCTCGGCCTCCTGTTGTTGGTACGTTTGGGCTCTCGTTGTCTTTTAAGTATCTAGTTTGTTAAATAGTTCTTATAATCAACAGCTGTGTCAAATTTGAACAGAGATTTACTGGCCGATGTCCCATTAAGAATATTACCTCGCAAGAATGTCCCACGACCGATCTTACGAGCCATGGCACAAACTCCAAAACCAAAGGCTGTGCCAACTGCAAATCCAGCTGATATCAAAACTGTTCAAATGGTTGCTACCTCTCGGGTAAGTTCTGCTTTTAACTTGTGATAACTTGGTGTCTTACTGGATTAATTAGTTTCCATTCATCCTGAGACGCATGGTCCCAGACTGTAATGGTGAAAGTCCAGACCAAAAGTGGCAAGAGTTGCTTCGTATATGCTTTGAAATAACGCCAGAAAACACCATCAGTGGTAAAATGACTCAAACAATAATCGCTAATGCTGGACAGATTACTCGAGCGATGGATTGGTTGTTGGAATCAACGCAACCTGTGAGAGAGACTCTGCCAAGTGTTTGCGCTGTCCATTTTGTTGGTCTTTCAGGTGAGTCCATCTGACTAGTTATATTCCTAGGTAAAAAGCTGAAAATTTCTCTTGTAGGTGGTGGACAGCTATTTATGCCAAGAGCCCCATGGTATGGTGCCTTCGCTGCGGCTTTTTAAGATATACTTTTGGGGACTTTTAATTCGAAAGACAGCGCACTAATCTATGACCTTGGACTTTTCTACCTGGTTTGCTAACTATGCCACAAGTGTAAGATATCTGTTGCTTTGTATATATCAGCAAACAAGATCTGTAAAAAGAGCACAAATATCTTGGTTTTATAGGATGTTTTATCATGCGAGTTCTATATATACTACTAACTACGTTAAGACAACTTTACTTTTGACTACAAAAAAATATTTTACAAGGAAGCAATAACCGACAATACAAGCACCAACGGAATCATTACAATGGCATGAACAGTGTCCATCTTTGACGAAGCACTGTTCTGTCCCCGTCCACTAGCTTTACCTATATTCGACGACGAGTTACCAGCCGCAGCAGTAGCAACGGATATAGCAGGCGATGTCGACGACGATGTGCTACATTGCGACAACCCGATCTGCGAGGCAGCGATATTAGCCTGAGCCAGCTGATACGCCAACGATGTTTTATCGGCGAGAGCTGTGGCGACCTGTCGTCGCACACAGTCTGTACATGCTATTTGTGGGGTAGCGAGCAAGGACTGTGCTCGAGTGTCGAATAGATTTACGTCAGCGTCTGCGTTGAGCCCCTCTGCGACTGCGATGGATGATGCGAGCTGGTTTAGACAGTATCCGGTCCCGTCTGCGGTTGTGAGACATGCCAGTGCTAGAGACGAGTTTAGGCCGCTGCTGAGTTGGTTTACACCGAGACCTGCTAGCAGCGATAATAGATTGGTTCCGGCAATAGCGGTGGTAGTGTTTGCGGGATTTACAATAGCAGTGTTTATATTTCCACATACGGCCAATGTAGCATTGTCAAATGCATACAGTGCATTTGCACATTGCGGGGTGGAGCATAGCGAAGCTGTTAATCCAGTGTTTGTTTGACTTAGAGTACCACCTCCGAGTAGCTGGAAGAGCTGCAGACCACCACAAGACGAGAATGTGGGCAAGAGCTGGTTACTTATAGCTGTTGAGCAGTCGGTCGACAAGGCCGGGTTGAGTGTCGTGGCGAGTTGGGATACGATGGCAGTCAGAGTTAGGGCGCCAGATGTTAGCGTTGATCCAGACAGGGTGCCGAGATTACCACCACCTAACACTGGGTTTATTGTAGTTGACGCAGTAAGCAACATCACTGACAGTATGGAGGGCCATAGTCTGGAGCGGCTGGGAGACATGGCTTTATAGGGTTGGTTTACTTGTAGCGGCAAGTTTTGGATCAGTTTTGCGATTGAGCTGGAATAAACGAAAGAGGCAGAGTTAGGAGACGTTTTCACGGTGAAGATATCAGCATGGTGAGCAAGTTACCTATATGATGTCCTATCTACACTTCTAAATAGTCGCTACGTATGGTTTGGTTGCTTGGGTGGTTGGAAATTTTGTTAATGTGGTTCTTTCGTTTGTCTAAATTGTTATTGATTGGCAAACAAGAAGACAAGACACCGCAAAGAGCCAAGGCGGCATATGTTTAGTGACTTTTGAGACATACTTAGGTCCAGTTAGGGCTCTCCACGTGGAGGCGAGCGTCCTTTACATTCTAATCAGCGTTGATGTTTAAGAATGCAATTCAGACGATATTTTGAAGATCACACGACAAAAATGTAAACGATCGGTGGTCGAGACTAGTTTTCTTACTAGAGATGTATATAGTCAAATTGTTATTTCAGCCTTGTTATCGCGTCGGAGAGCCTGTTTGGCTTGTTTCGTAGATTTTTAATTCTGGAGCAAATGCAGATGTGACAATTTACACGATTCGTTACTTTTAAAAATAAAATTTACAGTTTCAGGTTATTTTCGACGTTATGTACAACAGCTCTAACAACATCCAAAACCTCACTAAATCTATCGAATGCAGTATATGTAACGCCCTCTTTAAGACACCAGTCCTCTAGATCTAGACCTCTTTTCGCAAACAAAATATCAGCTTCACGAGCAGCTGAAATATCCGACACACCATCCCCGACAAAAATGACCAAGGGAAGGGGAAGAGTCGTCAAGTCGCTCTCTGGTTTCAGCACTGTTGCAGGAGATATGAAATTCGTAACTGGTTCGTGTCTTCCGTATGTTGCTTTAGCTTTCCGTATAGACTTTCCCTTGTCGTGACCGTATTGACTATTTCAAACAAGGGTCAGGACACAGTTGTGTGAATGCCAAAAAAAATGGATTGACAGTATCTCATTATGCGCAGCGGCGACGTGGTGTTACCTGTCATCATGGAATACAATCTCCCAACGTCTATCCGTCAGTTTTAATCCGTTGGCAATCACGGAAATAGCATCAATGTTGCTTCCAAGCTCCTTTTTTAGGAACTGTTTGACCAACGTGTCCAGTCCTGCGCTGAGCACAGTAACAGGAACACTGTGACGTTGGCAAAACTGCACAAATGTTGAAAAGTCCTCGTCCATCTTGATATCTACGATGGCAAGGTTGAAGGTTGAGGTGTTAGAATGCAATAGCAACGTTGACGTGTTATAAACGGGATCACAGGAATGGATATCCCAAGTTTGAAATACCTTTGAGCATATCCATAGCCTCGGCATACGTTAGATTGACATTTTCCCACATAATCTTGAGCACCTCAGCTCCCTTCAGTGATCCATCAATGACACAGAAATCCAGCTTTCTGCGATTCTCCTTGCCCATGCAATGATCAATCAATATCGTTCCTATACACGAATTTAGTACAATGACCCCTTGAAATTCGTAAATTGAGGTGGGAGCTGACCTGTATCCTGCAAACTTATCGTTCCTAGATTTGCAACAGAGTGAGGAAAGCGTTAGCACCAAGTTTAAGATCAAGGAGAGATCTGATTTACCATCGAAATCTGAAAATACAATCACGCGAACCATTCTTGTAGAGCGATTGCTTGTGAGAAATCAAATATTCAGAAAATCTCAAGTTTTTTTTTTCAAACACAAGAAGTGTTGGAACAGCAGGATGGGAAAACGAAGAGCACGGTTCAACGAGAAGGCGAGAGCGTCGTCATCGCATGCTACACAGCTGCCGCATGCCAATCCAAGGCACTCCTCAAAGAACATTGGACTGATCGCTCAAACTGCTCCAGCACAAATCAAGAACCAGGCTATTACAGCCGTCCAACACGATGAAGAGCCCACATATCAGTCGTAAGTCGCACCATTTAATGTTTTCTGTGTACATCAACTGAGTGATCGAGCCTTTTTTACCCCAGTTCTGACACTGCTATCCCAGACATTTTGATTCCTGGTGTTGATGGTCAACATACCAAAGCTGCCGAGATGCTGGCAAAGCTACCTAATAGGCCTGATGGGAAGATCACTTCCAAAAAGAGAAAGAGGCTGGAAAAGTTTATTGTGTGATATTAAGATTGACTACTTCTTTTCGTTTTGCTGATACCAACCTCTGCTTATAGGAGCAATCTTTGAAAAAGGAAGAACGAGTACGACTTATTGAAAAGCTGTCCAAGCAGCATTTTTCGTCGGATTTGCTAAAATCGAGTAAAAATATTGGACAGAAGGTAGAAAGGCCTCATGACTTCCCTAAAACGACGTTCGTGTACAATCTCACATGTTTCAACTTAGGCAACTGGACGTAAACATCTATCTACCTTGGACATGTACAATGACTATGAGGAGGAAATGCTGGACGGATCAGACAATGATGATATGATGACCGATAGCGACACTGAAGAAATCGAAGGAAACAGGTCGAAACGAATCAAAGTCGAGTCAATTACTAAGCCTATGGCATCACTACCACAACCATCTATACCCTCTAAAATGCCAATTGTTGAATCTACAGTCCCGGTAGTTCCTGTCATTGATCACTCTGAAGGAGCCATGAAAACGTCTGTTGCTCCTAAAGCTATATCACAGCCTGGTAGTGCCTTGAAAAAGGTTGCTCCAGTAGCAGTTTTGGGAAGTGCACTTAAAAGGCCACAGTTGGGCAGTGCGCTTAAAAAGCAAGAGTTGGGTAGCAGTTTAAAGCAACCTACTACAAACAAACCCAAAAATGGTACAAACCAACATGTAAAGGCACCTGAATCTGATTCATCCGATAGTAGTAGTGATGAAGAGATGCCAATGGTAGAAGAAGCGCTGGCTCAGCCCAAAGTTAGAAAGGGTGCGTGGATGTCGGATGTAGTAGGAGGTGAAACAATGCCTTCAATACCTATTGGAGCTATACCGTCTAGTCTTGTACAAAGGCAGCCAACACCACCACCAACTCCTAAGCGACCCCTAGTTTTGGCTCCACCATCGTCTGAGAAGGCGGTGTATGTATCTCTACCACGTCCCTCAGATCTCGCCGTAGCTCGCTTGTCTCTACCAGTAACAGGTGAAGAACAACCTATAATGGAATGCATAATCGCCAACGATGTCACCATTCTCTGCGGTGCAACAGGATCTGGTAAAACAACTCAAGTGCCTCAATTCTTACTTGAAGCTGGGTTTGGTGATCCCAAACACCCCAAATTTCCAGGCATAATAGGTGTTACGCAACCACGTCGAGTCGCTGCCGTCAGTGTCTCGAAACGTGTTGCTGAAGAAACGGGGTGGAAGAAGGGACAAGTGGCATATCAGATTCGGTTTGATGCTACGACCGTAAAGGATGGCGTAACGCGTGTCAAGTTTATGACGGATGGTATATTGTTGAGGGAGCTGAGTACTGCAGCTACCATACAGAGCAATGATGATGGATCTAATAAGCTCACTCAGGATTTGCTGTTGACGAAATACTCATGCATTATTGTTGATGAGGCTCACGAGAGAACAGTTGGAACCGATATCTTGATTGGATGGCTGGCTCGTATAGTCAAGCTACGAAATTCGGGTAAAATAAAGGGCGTGAAGCCTTTAAAACTAGTAATCATGAGTGCTACATTACGAGTAGAGGATTTTACCAGCAACCAAACACTCTTCCCACCACCACAAATACCACCCGTCATAAAAGTAGAAGGTCGCCAATTTAAAGTGACGATACATTATAATCGAAAGACAAATGATATGGACTACTTGGGCGATGCCTTTAAAAAGATCTGTAAGGTGCATACCAAGCTTCCGCCTGGTGGGATACTTGTATTCTTGTCCGGCCAGGGTGAGATTCAATCTATAGTCAACAAGCTTCGAAAGACGTTTCCTGCTTCTAGTCAGACTGCACGAGACAAGGACACTATTGTTGAAAAGCAGGAGGTTGCTCCTATAGTTGAAGGGCTTTTTGAAGAGACTGAGACAGGAGCAGCTGATGATGATAAAGTTGTTGATATTGATGCAGATGGGCTAGATGATAATGACGTGGATCAAGATTCCGAGGAGGAAGATGTAGATGTTTTGGATGGTGAGAGCGATGATGACGATGCCGACGAGTCATGGGTCCCTTCTGAGGAACAAAGAGGTATGTTGTCGTGATAATCAGAGTCGGGCTGCTCTTCAAGTCGTTAACTCGGTGTCCTTTGTTTTAGCCATGCCATTACACGTCCTCCCACTGTATTCACTCCTCCCAACCGCCGCCCAACTCCGAGTCTTTGAATCACCACCACCAGGCTCCCGTCTATGCGTAATCGCCACAAACGTAGCCGAAACATCTCTAACAATACCCAACATTCGCTATGTGGTCGACTCCGGCAAAGTAAAAGAGCGTCGCTTCGAAGCACGTACAGGCACACAAACATATTCAATTGGCTGGACTTCCAAAGCATCGTCAGATCAACGTGCTGGTCGTGCAGGTCGTGTCGGAATGGGTCATTGCTATCGATTGTTTAGTTCAGCCGTGTTTAACGATCGGTTTGAAGATTTCTCGCAGCCAGAGATATTGAAGACGCCTGTGGAAGGCGTTGTGCTGCAAATGAAAGCTATGGGAGTTCATCAGGTGGTGAATTTCCCGTTTCCTACTGCTCCGGATCGAGATGGGTTGAGAGTTGCCGAAAAGGTAGGCAAAAAAAGGAGCATTAAATCGGTCGTATTCTGCTCTTGAAGACGCAAGTTGAAACCAAAGCTTGAGTGTTGACTATATCCTTTCCCAACATAGCTTCTGATACACCTGGGTGCAGTCGATGCAACAGATTTACGAGTAACGGATCTAGGACGATTGATGGCTCGTGTACCTGTATCGCCACGATATGCCAAAATGTTGGCTGTAGCATTAGAGCAAAGCTCTTCATTGTTGGCCTATACTATATCTATGGTCGCTGGCCTCTCTTCTGGTGATCCATTTATTCGTGATGACGATGTCATGGCTCGTCACGATGATGACGAAGAGGAGGGTGCTGCTAGTATTGAGAAGGACCGTCGTCGTCAGAAACGTCGTGATTGGTATAGGATTATGCAGGTACAAATTGTCGTTGCGAATGTTGTGTGAAGCATGCAGGGTGTCGTCCAATTTTTTTCCTTCTCAACCTGTTTTCTCGATTAGACCTTCTCTGGAGAAAATCCCACTTCTGATGCATTAAGACTATTGCACGCAGTCGGTGCATATACAGCAGAATCAGTACGATGCACTCCACGCCAACTTGAAAACTTTTGTGAATCGCACTATATTCGATCCAAAGCCATGTCTGAAACCTTACGTTTACGACGCCAACTAACCACTATAATCAAATCCGAGCTTCCTTCACACCGTAACGTGAGAGCTCTAATAGTCGACCCATTCATGGCACCTCCAGACGCCAAGGCCGCTATAGCACTACGCCAAATAATCTTATCTGGATACCCAGACCGTATCGCGACGCTGGTAGATGCAAGTGGCACCTATATTGGCAAAAACACTAAATCTGGTAAACCTATATATCGAACCATGTGGGCAGGACAGCATGAGATTGCACAAATCCATCCGTCTAGCTGTATATATAGTGTCCGACCTCCGCCTAAATATGTCTTGTATGAAGAAGTAGTTGGACGAGAAGAACGGATTGCAGCTGATGCAGAATCAGTGCTTCTAACACGATCGGAAATGAAGTCATTAGCCAAAGACCCGAATTCGATAAACCCGGACGAGCCACCTAAACCAAAAAAGACGTGGTTGAAGGGCTGTGCTGCTATATCGGAGTCTTGGTTGTCGACGCTTGGACCAGCGTCGCTGTGTACGCAAGGAAATATCTTGGAAGAGCCGAGTCCACGCTATGATGCTGCTCAAGATGCCATTGTTGGATTTGCTGCTGCTAAATATGGACCACATGGATGGGAGCTGCCTGTACGTCAAGTACCTGTGACTGGTACTGAGAGATTTGTGTGGTTTGCCCGTGAGTTGTTGGAAGGCAAAGTTGTTCTTGAGTCGGTGTCTGAAAAGGCTGGGAAGAAGCAGAGGAAGGATTTGAAGCATGTCATGGGTTCTCTGAGCGTAAGTCATCTGTTAATGGATTAGGACGCCATTGGACATCATTTCATTATCTGACTTGGTTTTTCTCATTAGCAAAATCTGGTTGGCAAACCATCCATTCTCTGTAAACCATGGTCTAAAGCACAGTCAAGAGTCGTTGATCTCTTGAATACTCTATCATCAAATCAAGTGTCGTCGAGAAAGGCTCTACTGCTCAAATGGTATATGTTCGGATATACGTGGTCTTTTTTGCATCCTGCTGTTTAACCCCATCAAACTTTTCTAAAAGGACAACACACCCTTCATTCTTGCTGGAACAACTACTAGCTTGGTTCCCGCCACAAATGGCTCAAACTCTGAAAGAGAATTGGCCTCCAGTTGTCATTCAAGAACATCTTGGTGAAATCGATTCAGTCAAAGCCAAACCTAAATTGATGAATGCGCCACTGCAGAAAATTGATGCTGCTGCGCCAGCTATAGATTTCGATGTAGATAGTGATTAAAGTTGATTGTATATAGATAAATGCCTCATCGTCGCATCACTTTAAGATTGACGCTTTTTTGGTTGGTTTTCGCTTGATTGATTTCTCTAATGCGTCACAATTGAATACTGAATGTATAACTGGCTTTCTCTGGGTTTTTGAAATGGGGAATGGTCTGGGCGTCTGGTATAGGCGTCTGGTCTCACCCTGATGACCAAGTGGACGCAAGTGAGTCAAACTATCTCAAACCTGGAGATTGGTTTTCGCAGAGCGCCAGAAAACATTTGAAAATGGAGAGGCTGGCTCATTTGTCCGCTTTAGATGGTCGGGCATTGTTCTGTTCGTCGTTAGGCAGCATCCACCCTTAGGTTTGAAGCACAGCTTTCCGCTACAACCCATTTCTGCCTGTTTAAAAAGCAGATTCAACAGTGGATATTCGTTCGGCTTGGCATGTAAAATTGTGTGTCGAGAATCAACCACAGACACTGTGGTTCTCGAGATTCCATCTCATGTTGAGACAGTATTACAAGGAAAAAAACTTACAAGACTGCAGGGACACAGGACATAATATAAGTCTCACTCTCACCGAGTGGAGTTGAAATTCGCTCTTCTTTCAACCCAATTTGCTCGACAAGTGTTCACATTCTCACATGAAACATGGAGCCTTTGTTCAAGTGAATGCATTTCGAATTAATGAATTTTGTACGTTAGTTTACTTTTCAATTTGACTTCGATCTTACCTTGTTATGTTGTCTCAAACTGACTTTTCCTCTAGTTTGTTTCTGACGCTAGGGAATGGCACCGTATACTCAATTCTGAGGATTTGGTAATACGGAGACTGTACAGACTGTCTTTTCGGTCAATACGACTTCCAAAGTTTGCTTTCTGGAATCGTCACCAGCACGCCACTGTCTTTGACCCCTTCTGTCGACGTTTGGAACAGGTATGCGAACCCGACAATGGGCAGAGATAAGAGTTTAGACATGAATTCAGGTATTGACGTTGTTCCTCTATTTCAACGTAGACATCGAAGGCTCTTAAACCAATCATTCTCGAAAGTGCACACTCTGTGCAATATTTGACGCTAACGTATATGGACATCTTGTCCCGAAATATTTGGGTATATGGACATCTTGTCCCGAAATATTCGGATCTCATGTTCAATATTTATTCAACTCATCGTGGTGATTGGGATTGGAACGAACCTAGTGTGCTTGATCCTAAAAGTATGCCTTTGGATTTACAATTCTGATACAGTTACATTACCCAACTCATCCATGTTTTTAGGATTCAATCATCCCATCCCCGATGGTGCATTCATTCCTTTTGGTGAAGGTCCAATGAAATTTGTGGGTGTGTAATCAAAACAGCTTGAAAATAATCTTGATTGCTCGTCGCGATTCGACTCACTTATCACTGTTTCCTCCTCACTACGTGAACGAATGGCATTGACTCAAAATCAAGATCCCTGACTATAATGCTTCAAAACGTGGATATTGAGCTAATTCCAGAACAGGATTTGGAGCCCATCACGGGTATGTTTTGTTAGCTGTCAGACGTTTTCCGTTACTTGGATAATAATCCAATGGAGTTCAATCTCAGTCTAGATCTAACTCAAGGCTTGAGGAATAATCTTCTAGTCAAGACTACTTCTCGTCAATGTTATGCTGAAATCTGTAGCTATTACGATGCAAAGAAAATCCCAATTCCAAATGAAGCGTAAAGTCACCAGTGACTTTGGACAATTGTTTAAAAAATCAAACCTCACGTATGAAATCAGAAATGTGTAAAGGTGTAAAAGTGTAAACGTATTCAAAATTCATAGGGAATATTAAATCTAGTGCTTGCAAATGAGAGCCGTATTAACGGTTATTGATCATGCTGCTTACGATTCTTGGTGTGACACTGTTCGGTTGACGATGGAGTGGTGTTATTTCGTATGCGATCGCTCTGCGAAACACCTACAATGGATCTAAATTGAGATAATGTTTCAAATGCTCCTAAACACCCATCTCGTCTACATCAACGTTGGTTGTTTCGTTTATTTGCGACATGCACAACAGCAACGAGACAATAGTACATTCGACAACAGCAACGAGACAATAGTACATTCTCTAAAGTACTATGGTCTCGTTGCTGTTGTATTTCTCAAAGGACACCTTCGAGGTCCTATCGTTTGCAGCACAATCACTGATACCGTGCGTGCAAGCAAAGCAGTATGAGTCTTTTGTAGTGCATTACCAATTACCACCTGTGAATTTAAAATAGTATGAGAAATCCCAGGGCGTGTTTCTTCCGAATGGGGATGGGGGGACTATAGGTACCGATTGTCATATCTGACCGTGAATAATTCTATGATTTCAATGTGCGAAATTCTGCCATCGGATGTTTCGTTCAAGCTCCAAACATCACGTCGGCCGAGAGGTTTGCTAGGCTTTCACTGGGAATTTTGCCGTCGCATGAGTAATGCAAGTTGTCGGGTGGAAGATGTTGCCATCGGGTGTGCGTTTTGATCCAGCTCCAATCATCACTCATCACGCAAAGCAACTGCACTGCACAATCTCGAATTCGAAACCCCGGAGAAGCAGAAATCAATAGTCGAGCTATCGTGTACGTGGGCGCATCTGCTGCAGCTGTCCTGACCTTGTGGTATATCCTTGGTGGAAATGGCAAAAAATGTCCACCATCTGTCTGCATCCCTGTATTTGGGCAAAGGGGCAAAGCTTTCCGATCAGGAAAGATCAGCAAATACTCTTACGAAAGCCATCAGCAGTTTGGGCCAGTGATTAAATTATTTGGACAGACCCGTTATGTAAGTCAGTCTTGAAATGGCAACATCTCAACTCACGCACTTTCAAGTCTCTAAGCTTTGAACGTGTATTTATAACATTTTAACTGACCAAATTTACCTAAATAGTTGGTAGCTGACCCTAAAGCTGCCCAACAAATCCTGAATGGATCTGGCGATGAGTTCTATCGGTTGGACTTGACTTTCTTCTGTTTGTAGCACAATTGCACTGCCCTGCTAACATATCTGACCTCCCGAAAGTGATGGAACTCTTCAAAAGGGCTTCACTGGTGTGGCCGACTTGCCTCTCTTTGCAATCCCTTCAGGTGATACTTGGTACAGGTAATGCCCAAGTTGTGTTGGCGAATCTTTGAATATCTGATTCCAACTACTCTTCATTCCAGGCACCGCAAGATTTTATCTCCCTCGTTCTCAGTGGTACATTTGCACCACGCTTTTGACGAAGCTGTCAAGGCTTCTCAATTTCTTGTAAACGTCTGGAAAACTCAGCCAGCCAACAAAGTCTCAAATCTCCATTATGACTTCTCAATGCTGGCGCTGGACGTCATTGGTCTCGTCGGCTTTTTTCAGAGTTTGGGCTCTCTCAACACTCTTATTGATGGTCAAAAATCAGAATCGTACCGTGCTTTGGAGCGACTTGCGAATCTGGTTCTCTTTCGAACCATTGCGCCACCCTTGTTGTGGGAGCTATTGAATTTAGGCAAAGCTCAAATGGCGCCTGATGGTGCTTTCATGCGATCTATCGTTGCTCAAGTCTTGGAAACCAAGCTGGCTAGTAAGGTTGTCAAGGCTGACAAGGACATGGACGTTTTAGACCGTCTCTTGGCGAAGAGCGTAGATGGTGAAGCTGTAAGTTGGTTTCTGTATTGCAGCATGAGCGGTCATTATTGTGATGAAACATATTGACAAATTACTTTCATCTTAGAAATTCACTCATTCAGAAATCATTGATGAAATCTTTGGATTCTATGCTGCAGGTCTGTGTTGACTGATTGAATTCAGACCTGGCCTTCTTCCACTGCTGACGCTGAGAACTCTGAACGGGTTTACAGGCCACGAAACTACTTCGAACACCCTCACATTCTGTGCCGCTTCCATGATGCTTCATCCTGAGTGCAAGGCAAAATTGGTTGCAGAAATCGACTCTGTCTTGGGTGGTGCTAGTCCAACTTATCAAGACCTTCCGAAACTCAAGTATGCTCGATTACTCCAGTGCTTTTTAAAGACTGGCTCAAGCTTTCCAGATATCTGTTCCATGCGGCTTTTTGTCTGACGTCGTCGTTCAAATCACTTTATATAGGTATATGGACAACTTCATTAATGAGGTTCAACGCTACTATGCAGTGGTCCACACTGTTCCTCGTCGTTCCCGTGTTGATACTCAACTATGTGGTTTCGACATTCCCAAAGATTCACTGATCTTGGTCAACGTCTATGCCATCCATCGTCACAAATCTTTGGGGAGATGATGTTGATGTCTTTGATCCTCAACGATTCAACAAACCTCCACCTCCTGGAGCATTCTTGCCTTTTGGTGCTGGTCCAATGGCTTGTATTGTAAGTGGTTGAGCGCTTTGATTGAACACAACGTAACAGCACTTGTACCAATTCCTGGAAACTCTTGGTCGTACTTAGGGGCAACGCATGTCACTCACCGAGCTCAAGGCTGCTCTCGTTGTGATTCTGCAACAAGTCGACTTTAACCTCGTTCCAGGACAAGATCTTGAGCCTATTGCCGGAGTTACCCAAGGCTTGAAGAAGGGGTTGCTCGCTAAGATTACACCTCGTACGTAGGTAATGCAAGGCTTGGAGTCCTCATTGCTGAGAGTCTTTGTAAGAGGGAATAATACTCCTTTGTCGACGAATTCTAACTCGCCATGTGTCACCCCTTTAGAAAGAATTAAGGCCAAGGACGAAGTTTCTGTGTGATTTCTAGATCTTTTAAAGCGATAGTCGTCAGTTTCAGCTGAAGAAGTATCATCCAAATTGACCTTACGTAAACGGTCTAGTCACGATTAACCATCGTAAGATTTATGCTGGAGTCTGTAGCTAGTACGATGCAAATGAATATGTAATTTCAAATATCCACAAGGTTACCATTGTTTATCACACGACTTCACGTATGAAGCCAGAAATGTGAAGTTGTGAAGTTGTAAAAATATTCAAAATTCGAGGAAAATATTCAATTCGGTGTCTGCAAATACGAACCGTGCATCAAGATGCTTGGTATGACACAGCTCGATTGACGATGGAGGTCGAGTGTCTTTTCGTATGCGATCACTCTATGAAATGCTAACCGTGAATATGGCTAAAGAAGAACTTCTAATTGCACCGAACGTTCCGTTCTGTTGCATCAAACTTGGGTTTGTGTCTAGTTGCGACCCACCAGGAACAACATGATAGAAAATTCTCGACTCAAAAACAACTTTGAGGTCGTATCGTCCACACTGGAAACAATTGATATCCACAGGTGGATTGAAGGCAGTATGACTGTCTTGTGATGGGCCATACTCAGTCGAGAATTTTGTAATTTGAAAGTTTGAGGCATCTATTGCTTGCTGCTCCCGAATGGGATGTGGAAATAATTGTGGCGACTTTCATACCTGACCGTAAATATTTGCCAAGTCTTGGCCTAGGGAATTCGGTCGAGCTCCAACCATCGATCATCATTTCTTTGACGCGGATCAAGCACGTTTCACCATCTTGAGTCACTCAAGGCTCTCGTAAATAATTTAATTTGGTGGATAGGGTAAGTGTCTCCTGATTCATAGTCTGTAGCAAAAGCCTACAAATGTTCGATTGAGTTAACAAAGGTTAAGTCGAAACTCCAAATGTATTCGAATGCTTTATGGCATACGCCAACGAGTAAGAGGAGCGCAAACAACGACCCAGTAACTAGTTGATACATTTTGTTTCGTCATAAGGAGATAACCGGTGACAAATCGTTCGTTTCGCTCAAGTGGAAAACCCAAACCAGAATGAATGTGGTGAGCCGGTTGTCCACACACTCTTACGGCTGCACCTCTGATGATAAATTTTATCCACTTCCACGCAAATGCCCATTCGTTACCAATACTATTACACTGCATCCAAAGTCCGTCGAGAAGAAAGATAATGTTTCCAGATTTCGCAAACCTTGAATGCCACAGCATGAATGCCACCTGCGCGTGTTGCCACACGAAAAAAGAAGACAACTAGCATATAGAATTCACAATTCGATTGCAAAATTGAAGCTCTGCTGTTTGAAAAATTGTTGCCTTGGCTGGAGCACACTATCACAGAGTTCCATAGATCCTATCTTCCTTAGACTTTCCACGCGATAAGGAGCAGAGTCAACTGCTTGGCGATGCATTAATCAATTCCTTAGGGTAGCTCGTTGCGAAGGAGATGTTTCAAGAAGTTTTTGAGTTTTGCGTGTGATGTGGAACAAGGCAGCATCGGGCTCGAAGGTGCAGAGAAAATAGGCTCAATGGACTCCATTCCACAAATTCATGGATCTTCTTTGACGGTCGAAAGTATTAGTAATCTCGAAGGATAGAGTCTCGCGACTGCGTATTTTACAGTCCACCCAAAAGGCCCGAATGAAATGGGATAAAAAGGAGCCATCATTACCGAACGAGTTGGAATATTGAGCTCAAGAAGCTATTAGACGGTCACTGAAGAGCTTCAGTGGCTCCAGAAAGTCATCAATATGGACTTGAAGAGTCGGTTTAGCTCCATTTTTCGCGGACAAAGGCCAAGCAATCAACCACAACCCCCAGTAAGTGACGAACAAACCTGATAAAAGTATTATCATTAGATTTTCTAACTTGGGATCTACACAGTTCGTCACGAACGTCGCTGTTGGCCTGGACGATCCAAACGTTGAACATGCTTATCGTGTTGCCGATAATCAAAACAATGGAAGCAGCAATAGTAGCCAATCGGGAGTCAGTCCGGCCCTATCTGCTCCGTCTACGTTTAATAAGCAAGAACAGCTTAAACCTGTTCAAGCGGACGTTGTCAATCCTGTAGGTTCTCGTGCTTACCTCACACTTTACTCACATTGTGATGCAAGATTTACTAACGGACCGCCCGTTAATCTAGCCATCGTATTCTGATTCTTCACAAGCATTTACGCAGTATCGTGTGATACTCGCTTATACGCCTCTGGAACCGGATGAACTGGCGCTAAACTTGGGAGATCTGATCATTGTTACAGAGTCCTTCGTTGATGGTATGTGTAAGCAGATATAGAAGGTGCATCGAACCTCTTCAATAACAATATACTATCAAGGCTGGAGTCATGGATTCTCTCAAGGTAGTGGTCGATCTGGAATGGTCCCAATGGCAGCTCTAGAAAAACTACGAGGACAACATCTTACTGATCATCAGTTAAAGCACCATGGTTCTATGCAAAAGAACGTCCAGATCGCCCGAACGGAGTCTAGTATCCGAAATGACGAGTTGTCTGACTTGAAGACTTGGCTGAATCCTGCAGACTTTAGACTCACCATGTTTACACTAAAGGAAAAGAGACTCAAGTCAACAAGAGGCTGGCTCTTGGATGAACTGGACGAATGGGTTGTAAGTGATGGCCAATCAGGTGTCTATTGGCTATCTGGTGTAGCAGGTGTAGGCAAATCCGTCATAGCTGGTTGTTTTGCAGATGCTCTACAGAACCGCAATCAGTTAGCTGCACACTTCTTTTGCAAGCACGACGAGCTTGCTCGGAATGATCCATTTCGTGTATTATCGACATGGGCATTCCAGTTGGCTGCCTTCGATCCTGATATTAGGAGGTCTTTAAGGGATTTGCGTGAATCTGAACCAAACTTTTTAGTAAATACGCTATCAGTCGGTCTTCAATTTGAACACCTCGTAGTAAGACCATTATCTAGCTATCGTGGTGGTAAAGCCGTTATGCTGCTAGATGCTCTGGATGAATGTGCTGCGGAGGGTAGTAAATTACGACAAGAGTTTCTCAAGGCTCTTGGTAAAGAGTTCGCCCGTCTTCCCAAGAATATTGTACTATTTATTACCAGTCGCCCATTGCAAGATCTACGAAAGCAATTATCAAACTATAAACCACGAATGATGAAATTGGAAGCCGCCGATAATTTGCATGATATAAAATTGTATGCATTTTATCGATTGAAACACCTACGGCCTATCTTGAACTCCGACAAATTAGTAACTGCACTCGCCGATAAACTATCCGAAATGGCCTATGGACTTTTCGTATGGCTTTACCTGGCTTGCGATGCCATAGATACGTCTGACGATCCAACGCAAACTATCGTCGAACTAGATCAACGGTCTCTCGGCAATGATGAAGATCGTATGGATACTGTATATACTAGAGCTCTGGTGGCTAGTTTCAAAGGAGCTCCCGACTCAGCAATACAGCTATGTAATAAGTTACTAGGAGTGCTCGTAACTCTCCGGACAATTATGTCCGTAGACGATATATCAGCTCTAGTGGGTATGGCTGCAACACTGATCAAGCTCAACCTGACTCGTATTGAGTCGGTACTCGTCATATCGAAATCATCAGTACAGCTCATGCATAAATCCGTGGTCGACTTTATCACTTCCTCAGAGCGTTGTATAGGCGACGCCTTGCCATTCTATATCAACCGGCAACTAGCAGAATCACATTTAGCTGGAAGGTGTCTTGTGTCTCTACCAGCCAATTTGGAACTTAATATCATTCAGGTGCAGATCGAACGTCTCAGGGGTATCGCATCCTCCGACACTCCTACGTATAAAGGATACTCCCTGAACCACTGGGGCGACCATCTGAATTCCGTTGAGCAGATGGATATGGAGTTGACAGAGGTCCTTACTCGAACTCTTCAACTATATGGGCGAGCCATGCTTATCGTAGCGGTGCTGAAGAACTTGCCAGTCGCTCTCAAACATATCCTGAGAGTCGGTGGAGGTCCAAATTTACTGAAGGCTACCGAAGAACTCAACTTTTTCAAATCTCCAATCCTGTTGGAGGCTGCAATCTCGGGAAACGCTGAAGTCGGTGAGGTTTTGTTGGAATATGGAGGGGCTGATGTAGATTGTCGCAGTAATGATATCTTTTGGCAGACTCCGTTGTTTGTGTCTTCCTTTACAAACAAGACAGTAGACATGGTCAAGGTGTTGCTTCGCCATAACGCTGATATTGACTTGCTGACTGGCCTTGGTTTAAAGGCCGACGGAGTTGCTGCAGGTCAACCACTATCGCTGATTCTGCAAGAGCGCATAGGTCGAAAACTGAAACTCGACGAATCGCACATGGTAAGGACCAGCATTCGCAACCGTCTCATACCAAAATTATATATGAACATTTCTGTATTTAGAGCAACGTAATGAATTCTGCAAGGCTGGCAGATGTCGACCGCTTGAAGCAGCTTCTCAATGCCGATCTATCGATCGACATAAATCGACAGTATCGTGACAGCAGCAACAAGACTTTGCTGCTTGTCGCTTGCCAGTATGGATCTGTTGATGTCGCCATATATTTACTCAGCATTGGAGCAGACCCAAATATAACAGACGACCAAAGTCGAAGTCCACTCCACCATGCTTGTGCCTATGGCTCACTGGCCGTTGTCAGAGCATTGATCGAAGGCGGAGCAAATGTAGATGCAGAAGGTCGTGATAGTAAAGGCCCTTATTTCCAAAATCCCTTTGTAAGGCCTATTGACTTAGCTTGTGAGAAGGGACATATAGAAATAGTTAGGTGGTTGCTGGATACAGGGGTCAGTCACTCAGCAGTGGAGGATGATAAGATTCATCCTCTCTTGTATGCAGCCATCGGAGGCTCTGTAGATGTTGCTCAATTACTCATGGCGAAAGGAGCCAACGTTAACTATCAGAGCAAATACTTTGGCACCGCAATATTTGCTGCCGCCGTCTACGGAGTCCAGAACATGGTCACATATTTCATTCATGTCGGAGCAGATACTCAACTTGGATGGAATGCTCCAGATTTAGAATTAGACGTCTGTCTATCACCAGACCTCACACCCTTTACAGGTGCCTGCTGGTACGCGTCTGCAGAAGCTGCTGCTCTCCTGCTTGATAGAGGACAACCAATAAACGACAATGTATTCTTCATTGAACTGAAAGTAGGTGGAGGTGTGTGCCGCTGCTCATCGACACCGCTCATATATTCCGCCATTTGGAATCAGCCTGAATGGACGCGCACCTTGCTAGACAAGGGCGCTGATATTGAAGGCTCCAGTTTCCAACAGCTAGTTCCAGATCTAATTGGAGGCACTGCTCTAGTCAATGCTGTATTTTATGGTAGAGTTGATGTTGCGAGGACACTACTAGCAGCCGGTGCTAATAACAATGTACGGGTGGTTAATGGAAAGACGTGCATGCATCTTGCAGCATATGGTCCTATGATTGGAGACCGTGGAAAGTCTGACATGGTCCGCCTTTTACGGTTTTATAAAGCTAATCTGGACGATAAGGATCAGGATGGAAACACCCCCCTATATTTGGCCATCACGATGAAAGCTACACAGGTGATGGATACATTGTTGGAGCTTGGGGCTAGAATCGATATTGTAAATAATTCAGGAAACACGTGTCTGCACGAAGCAGTCAGACAACGAGCAGCTGGGATAGTCAAGGTCTTGACTGATAAACGAGCTGATAGGAATATCGAGAACAAGGAAGGCATGACGCCCTTACAGATTGCAGTCAAGGAGGGGTATTATGAGCTGCTGCATCTGCTGAAATGAAATGGACAACAATTGTGGAAGGTCTGTAAAGTATAACATTGTAATAGACGCGCATAGATTCATAGTATTGCTGTTATATGCTATCACCGTAGCGCGAATTTTACTTGACAGAATGGACATGTAAAAACGCACGTGGTAGCACTAGCTAGAGTGACAGAATGCAAAGACTGGGCAAGTAGAACACTTTCACCGCCATTCTCATATCAATTGATTGAATATAGTGTCATTCAACTGCCGTAAGATCAACCTTGGGTCGCTTTTTAAAGGCGGCCGACGAAAGCCAAAAGCCACTGGTGAACCGCCAGTACGAGACGCTAGAACAGACTGTATCTGATTACGCTACTGATTCTAATATATTGTCTGTTTAGTTCGCTACAAACTCCTTTGTTGGAGGAGAAAATCCACATTGTCACTACACCAGTCCAAGACCAGAGCCTTCACATCAGCCGACCAGCAGTAGTCAGATGTTCGTTTTCAACTATGTCGGCAGTAAATGTGTCAGCACTGCCAGTGCCTGCTCAAGTGCACGTCGCTAAGCCTGTAAGTTCAAAACAACTACGGAGATTGTTGTTGAATAGCTTTTCTAGCAATCGCATCCTGTTACTTCAAGATCCTTTATTGTGTATCGAGTCCGGCTGTCGTATACGCCTCGTGAACCAGACGAACTGTCGCGCATCTCGTCTTGTTACAGAGTCGTTTAGTGATGTTATGTGTCAGTTCAAATTTAACATGTATCCGTGTTATCGAATGTTATTTATTCTAAAGGTTGGGGCTAGTGAATACTCGCAAGCAACGAGTCAATCTGGAATGGTCCCTCTGTTAGTCTTGGAGGAACTGCTACACCAACCAATGACCGATGCTCAGTTTAAGGATGTTCCTATGAGTAATCCTGCTGCAGGAAGCGGATACCTGTCCTCACTTCATGACGACTTGTCGTATTGGAGAGATGGTTGAGTCCACCTGATTTCAGATGGACAATGTTTAGACTCAAGGACACGAGACTTGAAAACAACTCGAGGCTGGCTCTTGGCAGAGCCGATAAATTAAGTGGAGAGTGCAGATCAATCGCGAGTCTACTGGGCTGTCTGGTGAAGCAGGTGTATGCAAATCTGTGGTAGCAGGTCTCCGTGGTAGCAGGCTGCTTCGCTGGCGAATTGCAGCATCGAAATCAGATGGCTTCTCACTTCTTTTGCAAACACGATGAGCAGCCTCTTTCTAGAGACGTAGGGAGTCATTTGGTTTGAATACCGTGAAAGGTTGAACCGTCTCCATTGGATGTCACGCAATCGGACTTCAAATCAACATAGCCCGACCCAAAAAAAGGTAGTGGTATCAGTAACGAGCATTCAAATTCTATCATCACATCCAATGGATTCATTAGAAAGTCTCGTTATCTGGTCTATCGTGGGCAGCAATGGCAACAAAGACTACCACCGCTTCCATTGACTTTAAAACGATTGCTGGAGGGACAGGAGACTCAGTATTCTGTATGAAATGCATTATTTCTGGAGTTTGCTATTGGACTTGTTTCTATTTATAAACTCATTTACATTAGTAACCAACTTGACAGCAAAAAACAAACTTGACGAGTCGTACTTAATTGTTTGCTCAAACAATAATCTATTGGCGTTTTACATTCATTTTCCTACTTGAAAGTGCTTTCAAGTTCTCTAAACATGGCCAAAACCTGGTCAACCGTCATCATCCCCAAGTCTTCCCCACCACGTTTACGTACACGTACAGCTTGAGCCAATCTCTCCTTCTTACCCACCACTAGAGCAAAATTAAATTGCGAGGACTGAGCAAGCAAGACCTTTTTAGCCAATAGATTATCAGTCTTGTCCACATCAATATAATAATATCGATGCCAATATGAAGCATCAGACGATGCACGATCAGGTTGAGATATCGCATCTCGAACCTGTTCGGCATAATCAATATCATCGGCTTTTACTGGTAGCACTATAGCCTGTCGAGGACTCAACCAGAATGGCCATTTACCACCATGATGCTCTGTTAAAACCGCCAGCATTCTTTCGACTGATCCTATTACAGCACGGTGCACTATGACGGGTGTTTTTATAGTACCATCGATATCCTGATATTTAAGATCAAAGCGTTGTGGAAGCTGGAAATCTAATTGCACGGTCCCAGTCTGATGGGTACGTCCTAGAGCATCTTGTAGAGTGATGTCGATCTTTGGACCATAAAATGCACCATTTCCTGGCGAGACAGTCCATTCACGACCAGTATTATCCAATGCTTTACGCAATGCTATTTCTGCTGCATCCCATTGTGCAATGTCTCCAATAAAATTAGTGGGCCTAGTGGACAAGGCCAATTCATACGATGTGAAGCCCAGACGAGTATATGTCCGGTGTATAAGAGCCAAGGTCGACTCAATCTCAGACAGGATTTGGTCTGGAGTGCAAAATATGTGGGCGTCATCTTGATGGAATTGTCGCACTCGAGTTAATCCTGTTAATGCTCCTGAAACTTCGTTCCTAAACATTTAAGAAGTCAGCAAGACATCATCAAAGCATGGTACCAGTCTTCTGCTTGTACCTGTGGAGAGGACTGAACTCCGCCAGCCGAATAGGTAAATCACGATACGAATGAGCAGATGTATGAAATAGCAGACAGTGTCCAGGACAATTCATTGGCTTTAGTCCATGTATCTCAGGTTGTGAATGATGATGGTGATGGTGTTCATCCTCGCTCTCACTGTTATTCTTCACTAGTCGAGACTCCATATCATTTACTCCACCCACCATAAACATATCCTCTCTATAATTGTCCCAATGACCTGACGTCTCCCATAGCTCTTTATGATACAGTAATGGAGTCACGACTTCGGAAAACCCACAAACTCTATACTCGGATCGAATATAATCAATCATGCGACGGGCAATTCTAGCTCCATGTGGTAGCAGGAATGCTGATCCTGGTGCTAATGGATGATGCATAAATAGAGATTGAGCTCTTCCTACTACTCGATGGTCTCGTTTCTTCATTTCAGCTTGATTTAGTTCCCATTCTTCCAGAGCCTTTGCTTGCGGGAATGCTATACCAGTAACTCTGGTAAGCGGTTGTATTGATGAGCTGGTATCCTGTGCATCCCATCTAGCTGCACTGCTAGATATTAGTCGGAAGGCAGACAGCTGTCCGGCATGCTGTACATGAGGACCTCTACATAAATCTATAAAATCACCAAGCTTGTATACAGTCACGGATTCCTGTGGCGGTATTTGATACAAGAAATATAACTTGAGTGGTGAATAAGCAAACATTCGGAATGCATCCTTTCGAGATATAGCCAGTCGAGTAAATGCGGTCTTTCGTTCAGCGATAGAAGCCATGAGCCTAGATATCTTTTCTACGTCTGCTTCGGTGACTGCGAATATTTCACCATTGGCAGGATCAGGTCGCATCAGTTGTCGAATATCGTCTTCGACTCTCTCCAATGATGGTATTGCACCATCCTGCCAGTCCTTTAATCTATGTTCTATACGTAGAGTACCTTTACTTCGAAGTAAGGCATCATAGTAGAAACCACCTGATTTGAGAGCAGGTCCATCTGCTAACAGAGCATCGTCACCAAACTCTTGTTCTATGGCAGCTCCCAGCAAATGAGCTCCAGAATGCCATATACCCATCAATGCATCTGGTGTTTTTACATCGGGTTTTACCAGAGAGACGTGACAGTTTGTCGAGATGGTTGCGTCAATGTCACTGATTTTTGAGTCGATTTTCGCAAACACGGCATTCACTATAAAGACGAATGTAAGACGATGCGTTTATTCGAGTTTTAGCGGCAATAGATCAAATCAAACCTGTTCGTTCTGGTCTGAATACTTGACGAGGAGTAGTCACGTCTTTGATTCCAACGTGAACTCGTCCGTCCGGCAAGGTGATGTTGATTGGTTCCTGAGCGTCTGGTAGAGTAGACTGCTTCTTCTCACACTCATTCCAGACACGTATACGATGCGATGCATACGTGCTTGCCCATCCTATTAAGGTCGATTTAGATGAGTTTCCAAAGACTGTAAAAAGTGTGAAAAACGCAGAAGCTTTTAATGATGTATCTTACGTATAAGGTCTCTTGGTAGGCCATGCGTTTCAAGACTTGGCCGGACCTTCCAGCATCCTGCGCAACGACGAAGAACTACGGATTGTCGCATTCTGCTGTGTGTTGAAGAATTGTTTGAAAGATGTCACAAAAACACGTCAAGATCCTCATCGGTCGCTCCCTTCAAAGAGGGACTTTGGACGTGTTTCGGATATACACGTACCAGTACGTATTCGTACGTGACTGTCGGTAAGGTTGCTGGAAATCACCAACATTTTAGAATTGTCAAGGTCTCAGGGATATTCCCCGAATCAAACCAAGTTTCAATCAAAGGGTGCTCTCGAGCCGTTGAAGCTTAAGCGTCAGCTCAACGCTACATGCCCATTACTGGACAATGGAAGATGACGGTGAGTTGATGGTTACATTACTTTTAATCACGTATACTCGTTTTACATCGCAGGACAACCAACCGACGATAATAACACGTCGCATTCTCCTTCAAATTGCATTTGATTCTGTTACGTAACTAATTTACATTATAACTAGGTTCTGCAAGAGTCATCGTCGCAGTTAGGATTCGACCACTTAATAAGAAGGAGAGCACTGAAGGTGGCCCTGTTGTCGCAAGATGCCTGGACCCACGTACTCTTCTAGTAACACACCTTGAAGATGAAGACGATGTGTTGAGAAAGGATCGGCCAAGGGAAAAGCTATTTAGCTTTGACCACGTATTTTCAGAATACGATGGGACAATGGACGTGTTTGATAAGACGACTCGTTATCTAGTCGATGCCGTGACCAAAGGATACAATGCTACAGTTTTCGCTTATGGTGCTACTGGCGCTGGAAAGACTCACACAATGTTGGGCACGGAACTGTCGCCTGGGTTGATGCCATTGACTCTTGTACATTTATTTCAGTCAATCCGCTCTCAAAGAGAATGTTACCAGATATCGCTCTCCTACCTAGAAATTTACAATGAAAACATTCGAGACTTGCTATCAAACCGTCAAGAGTACCTCGAACTACGAGACGATGGAGGGAAGAAAGGTCCTGTCGTTTCCGGGATCACAACGGTTGCAGCATCATCAGCTGAAGAAATACTGTCGTTTCTGCGAAAGGGTAATCAGAAACGGACTCAGGAAGCTACTGGAGCCAACGAAACATCCAGCAGAAGTCACGCCGTGCTTCAAGTCTTTGTGTCGTTTCGAAAAAGGCCAAACGACGACGAGCGTCTATCCAAGCTTAGCTTAATTGATCTTGCAGGTTCAGAACGCGCGGCTAGAACGAATAATCGGGGTAATGGCGTCATTAGTACGAGTTTGTGGATCCATCTGATCTCTGTGTTTCTTTTAGGCCAACGGCTCATAGAGGGGGCTAATATCAACCGCTCTTTGCTCGCATTAGCTAACTGCATTGTAGCATTGGCTGAAAATGGGTTTCCTTCGTCAAAGTATATTAACTTTCGAGACTCAAAGCTGACAAGGCTGCTCAAAGACTCGTTGGGTGGAAACTGTCGTACTGCAATGATTGCAAACGTGTCTCCATCATTCCTGAGCATTGAAGAGACGTAAGTAATCACAGCATTCCTCCGTTTCAGGTTTCTTTGTTTAATCTGTCGTATTTTCTCAGAATGAACACAATCAAGTACGCATCACGAGCAAGAGCCATAAAAACAACATCAACGTTACAAGGAGCCATACCACAAACGGTAGCCAACAGATCAGCCAACGAAATGACATCTCTCAAAACCGAAATTGCTCAATTACGTGCTAGATTATCTGTAGCATCCCAGCAACAACCACCACTACCACCTCAACAACAATCATATCTGCCGAAAGCTCTACCAGCTAGCTATGGCAGACAGCCTATAATCAATGAGGAGGTGCATAGCAAAATCAATGCAAGGATTGCTTTGACCACTCCTGATTCGGACGTGCTTTCGGATGGCAGAAGGAAAATCGAGTTATTGTTTGCCGAGAGAGTTCAAACTACAACGAAAATCTCAGAGTTGGAGCAACAGCAAGATGTTGATTCAGGCGTCAAGAGTCAAGGAGCAAAGAAATTGACTGATATTGATAGAGAAATTGGGACTATACTACAGGTAAAATGTTGATCGCATCTGCTTCGAATGGCGGATGCTGTAACGTTTTTTTCTTCCTTGTTACAGCAATCACTTTCAAAGTGCGTAGATCGAAAATCGAAAATGTATCTAGAGCTTTTGGTGCGATCAAACTATTTAGAATGTGAAAGTAAGTGATGATGTCGCATAGACAAAAAACGGCATTTCTAGTCAAGCTTAATGAAATCTCACATTTCCACCTCCCCATCCCTTCGCCAGACTCAGACCTACGCCTCTTCCACAAACTCGCCATGCCAACAATCATATCAATGCAAGTCCAACTAAACAACACAGTCGAAAATGATTCCGTACCATCGCTACCACCCATAGTAATAGAATCCAACAAGGCGATCACCAGATTGAAATCCATTGCAGCACGAATGAGTCCACAATCAGGCATGATCTTACAATCAGAGCAAAACGACAGACCAGCAACAGCCCCAAGACCTAGTTCCTCAAATTCTCTTCAGCAACAAAGGCCCCAATCTGCCCAGAAAAGAGCTATACTTACGACACTCAATTCAACTGGTATATCTGGCTATACACCACCCTCTCAACTACCTAATATCTCTCGACCGTCATCTGCGGCACCTTTGTCTGATCGTGAAGTGCTGCTGAGAAGTGCACAGTTGTCTATGCAGTCATTAGTCGATATCCCATCAATGAAAAAAGTACTCAAGGCCTCTCCTGGAACGCCAACTCGAGCAAGAACACCGAATACTCCTGTGAAAACCCGTAGCACCAAGACTCTCGCATCAAAAAGCAGGAGTGATATGTCCTCGCAAGGTAGTCAATCAAGGTTGAAGAAATAGTAGTTAATGTTGTACTACGGGTCTGGTTTGTTGAATGTTGTAGTATATGTGCAGAAAATTCTATACAATCTTGAAGCAGAGGTACACACGTTTATCTTTGTTATGTTGGTGAGGGATACGAAATGAGTTCCCACTCATTACCAGTTCCAGTTTTCTTGAATTCGGGATTGGCAGTAATTTCAGTAATACCAAAATAATGTGCATCCACTCGAACACCTGTGGAAGTCAGGGGATTCTTCATGTGAAAATTTTGGTTGTGGTTTGAACATTCTCAGCATCACTTACCGATAACTTTGACAAAACGAGAAAAGGAAATGGTCTTGAAGCGTGCAAATGTGTCTGCTTTTATTTTCTTGATGACGTCTAGAAACTCATCCAGAGTATCAGTCGGAATGGATTCCACCTCTTGAATGAAGGTCATTGGCTGCAGCTTGTACATCTGTGCGGGCGTGCCTTGATACACCACCGAACACAGAACACCTTTGGGAACCTCCTTCAGTTGTTGATATACTGCGAGATGTGGCACTACAATGTAGGATTCACTGTGAGTTTTCAAATCTTGTAGAACGTCCCGTTTGTTTCTTCCTTACTTTGGAAGATGGCTCCACAAAACGAGACGATTCTTTCTGTACCACGAATGGCGTATATACCGAAGGGAACATGAACTCCAGTGATTTCCTTTCCATCACGCAAGATAGTCTAGACGAACTGCTGCGTCAGTAAAAAAAACCTCATTCTGTTACAAGACAATCTAGTCTTCAGTGTACCAGTTCAATCGAGTCAGGTCCTTTTGCAGATTCAATATCTTCAAATTTTGTCACAGTCTCTCCATCAGCAGCTAATATCAAGTCCGATTCTTGCAAGAGTTTACTTGACTCGGTACCAGATGTCATACGTCGTATGATTATTACGTTTCGTCGTGATTGATGACAAGCCTCAATTTTCTGGACCTAAGAATTACAAGCACCAAAATCTTAACATCGGATCGATACAGAACATGTGAAATAGAAGCCTCACCCATTCATCAGACAATCCAAGATGGCGAGCTTGTGCTATTTGTGTATAAGCCATTTCGATCTCAAGACCCTTGGTAATAATCTGGTCTTCTCCTGCTGGATTCTTTAAAGATTCTCGTATACGATCAACGATCTCAACCACAGGTTTCGGTTCCATTCCCATCAACACGGCACCACTACCAGTTTTATCTTGTTTGGAGAAAGCACTAACAATAAGGTAGAAGTTGAGGAATGCTTGGAGAGAGTGGTTCGTGTGGCAAAAGAATAACTGAACTTGTGAGCTCTCTGACCTCCAGAAAGCCTGAACTTTCCCATCGTCGACATCGACAATGACTCCTCCATGGTGAATTGGATTCTCAAATTCAAATACTTCACTGTTCACTGCTCTGAACGCGGGGCTGTGGCTGTCTGGGAGAATGAAAGGATGAATAGTTGTGACCTTGGTCGACCTCACTATAAACAATCCGTCAGTAATGTTAAACACTTTTGATAAACAACCAAACTCTGACCTATTGGTGTGAAGTATTTCGTCAATCCCACCATGATGGCGCTAGAGCCTTGTTTTAATTTCTTGGAGCTGATTTGAGCGGAAACAATAACAGTTTCACCTAGTAACCTTGTATCATATCGAAGGACAGCAAAATTATGTACCTGATGCACATACAAGATTTGTGCATTCACTATGATACTATTCGCGAATGTAATAAGCGTATCACCTAAAGTTGTTGGAATACAGTGCCTATCTACCACAATCAGGCCCAATTCATGATCCAGAACCACACCGACGGACGAATGGATCATTCCCATGACACCGTCAATATGAAATGGAGAGTTGAAGACGACTTGGCATAAAGCCGACACAACGTTTCGTCCTATACCGATTGAAGCATCAAGCTGTAATTGTGCTGCTTTATGCGGCTGCATCTGATATACACCTTGACATGGTGGCATATTCGTATAGTTCCAAAAACCAGATTGATCGTCTCGAATGGCTAGGCGGAAACTATGATACCGACGGTCTACTCGAATCAGAGCCACTCTTGGTTTATTAATGTCACCAACAGAGTAGTATCGAAGAGGTGCACGTTGCCCATCGTGGAGTTCTTGGAAGACTTGGATGAAGGAGTCCAGATCCGGAGTCAATTGATTGTTGATGGATACAATAATCGAGCCTCTAGCAATTCCTGCTAGAGCAAACATATAGCCTGCCCCACTGACCACAACTCCTTGAACTGGAACCATGTAGCCGCTTGCCATCTATGGGACAGTTTTTTATTGGCAAATACGAAGGAGGCAGTCAGACAAGTTTTGACAAAGGTCTTGCTTCCGATGACGTACCTGATACGAAAGCGCATGCACAATCCCTCCACTGACTAAGAGAAAGGAAAAAATGATTAATTTCCAAGCTGTGCCAAAATATGACTGTTCTTTACCTTCCACAAATCGATCAGGAGTAATGATGTGCAAATCCTGAATGACAACGTTCACTTCCAGCAGCGTTTTTGCTCTAGAAGGGGAGGTGGTTTACAGTTTTAGCATAGATGTGTTTTCGAACAAACAATGAAGTATACTACATTGAAACGACTCATGCTACGTATCTTTGGCTTACCTTTGGACATGGAACAAAGCAATCCCACCAACATTATCATCAAAGACTTCTTCAACAGGTATAAACGAGTTTACAAAGTGGCCATTGATTTTGTAGATGATGTCACCGGTCTCCAGAATACCATCAGCGGGGCCTTTAGGGAGGACCTGCCCGACTTGAAGCATACCAGTAGCTTGTGTGCCAAAGTGTTTTCTGATATCATGTTCAACGGTTTTATCAAGACTGAGACGTTTGAGCTCGTCAAATGTCTTGAAGCGGAATATGGTTTGAATCGTTCCACGGGCAACTGGTTTACCAGCTTTTATAAGATCCAGTGCTCGTACGATTCTGTCGAGAGGCAGGAAGAATGACGATGCACTCTTCCTATTACCACCTGCATTCAAAGCGAGACACTCTCCTTCAATGTCAATAACAGGCGAGCCTGAACTACCGCCTGAAGTCATTGAAGCTGCTTGGAAATAAAATGTGTTGAAGTCGTTGTATCTCCCTGTTCCATAAGCTGGTGCTTCTCGATCTAATCTTGCCATAATACCACTCAAAATGGATAGTCGTTCACCAGCGTCGTTGCCTACTACGCGAAGATCTACACCAACACGGGCTTTGGAAGGACATAGGGGGATTTCGTGCAAGTTCATGTAGTTCACTTTCGAGATATCAAAGGAGAAGAATCCAAAATCATGGACCTACAACATGGTTTTCGAAGGATGAGATCTGCAGAGAATCAAAGAGCAGGCGCTGCAGCTTATGCAGCATACTGACAGCAAGCTCATTGTGCTCGATAGGTATAACACTCTTGGCTGGAGAAGGTTACCGGATCACGATATATAGCTTTTAGTTGGACTTCCTCTTTGCTCTCTGTAAGAATTCCTTCTGCTAAAGTTGGACCTGTTCATAAAGGGATCGTGCATCGTAAGCGGAATCTCGCTTAATCACAGTGGAGCTTCACACTGCGGGGCAAAGCTCTGTCAACATTTGCGCGTACCTGGTTGAACAACATGACGATTGGTCAAGATGATTCCTCGAGTTTTGTCAACTATAAATCCAGACGCTTGAGATGCACGTTGCTTCTCGGTATCTAGGGTTTAAAACATGGCTGTTAGATCAAAGCTTCTGATGTTTGATTTTCAATAACACATTGAATGACTCGAAAGAAAAAGAAGAGAATCGCTAAAATAAACGACAGATTGAAGCATTTCCTCACCAAAAGTTCGAACTGCAATGTTGCGTATCGAGATGAGCGAGCTGATTGTACTTTTCAGTGTGCTCTCCCAAGGAGTTCCTGGCATCAGATCTGCAAGTGCCGATGTTTCAATGCCGTTCTGATCTTGTAGTGCGTCCTGAGCCTCTTCTACCTCTTCCATCCTTGCTTGCTTGGTCGGGTCAATATACAACAGCGTTTGAGAACACAACGAACACGAGCACACACGAATACCATTCATTATTTACATTTAAGAAAAATAATTTACACATTCGGTTATACTAGAATCTAAAGAGTTCAATGTTGTTTCAAGAATTGATCTAACAGGTTGAGCTTGAACACGTTCGTCCTGCCGCAACCTCAATGTCCCCTCGAGTACTCTATCCTTTTCTATTACTAAAATGCTACGCATAGCACCTATAGCCATACGCTCATTTTCCGGTGATATGCAGTCATATTCACCATATACGACTTTCAGGAAAATCTCGTTGACTTGCTCCTTTGGGATCTGAGTGCAACAAAGAGCACACCGAAGTCTGAGCGCCATCAGGAGCCGATACGATATTGGTGCTGATACCGAAACGGTGTAGTCTCCTCGGTACCCAACAGCCTCAAGATACGAGTTTGTAGTTTCGAGATTGTCTGGTTTCTCGTTGTCTAGACGGAACTCATCATAGGCTGAATCCAATACGGCATGATCGTAGGGATTATTCGGGGCCACAAATCCATATTCTCGCAATAGAAATGGATTGTCGTGCGGGCCATAGTTGATGAAAACCTAAAGTCGAAAAAATCTCATATAATTCGTGAGTTTATCGAAAAGAGTGCAAAGCTGTACCTGTTGATTCGCTTGGATGTGCTTGAGCGTCCAGATCACATAAGAATTGGATTCGTCCAGACCGGCTTCCACCGCGGCCTGAGGTGAGTGATTAAACAAATCAAGCATTGGCATCATGGCAAGCGTAGGAGATCCAGGTTTTGGTTGCCTCTTCGTCGTGTAAGTATATAGAGTCAAGCACCGTGTATTTACTAGCACACGAGTGGAGTTTCAGCTCAAGTTCATAGTTTGAGGAAACTGTGTACATATATGGGAAACTATGTTAACATACCAGCACACCACGCCCAAGCCACATCCTCTCGTGATGAAGGATGTCCGAGATTAGTAACTACCTCAATGTCGGCGTCCATTTTGTGTATCTGCCGTTCAATATCGGCTAGAAAGGAAGAGAATCAGCACGAGTTTACCATGCATGTCCATGTCGAGTACCTTGTGTTTCACGTTGTAGGCAGCGTTTGAGGTCTTCTGGAAGGAACATGGCCAAGCTTTCGAATGTTTGAGGCAACGATTGGATGAATGGTTTCCAAAACGATGCTTGGTCGTAACGATGGCGAAGCAAAAAGAAGGTCAAGGCCTGATGTTCCGTCAATTGCCTGGTAGTTGAAGGTAGGATTAGCTAGCACAATTCCACAATGCAACGATGATGATGTGTACCTTGTGTTGGGATGTTGGATGTTGATCACATCTTTGGTTAGCAAGAGTGGATTTGGCACGCGCACCAAAACAGTTCCAGCTTCAATAGACGATTTTGCTTTAAGCCCTCTTCCAGTTTCCTCGAAATGCCAAGGCAGAACGTGTTTGAATTCAACACTGTGCTCCTTCAACCAACTTCCAAACATTTCCGCCATCACGAGCGAATCAAACCACTGGCCAGACAAGAGATATCCACACTAGTCTGATCTATCGTTGACATAGGTATGTCGGGTTCTGTCCCTATTAGAGACTTGCCACCACCTCACTACCTGTTACTAACAACCACGAAAAACCGTTTTGTTGGGCTAGAATAATCTGTTCTTGTCTCTGAGTCCTCTAGAAACTACTAATTGGGCATCAAAGGTGGCCAATTCAAGAGACCCCTCGTCTACTCGTGCCTCGTTTACTGGGAAATTCGTACCTGCAGGCCGGAGCAATCTGTCCAAAACCAATCGTATACCGTCATGACTTCCTTACGAGCTCCAAACCCGAGGCTACATATGAGACTCAAGGATCAGACTATTCCACTGATGGGAATGGGTTCTGTAGCCTCGCCATTTACAAACTTTCAGAAATTCGTGTATGTTGCATCGTCGTCGTGACTCCTTCACCACACATCACACCTGTCTTGTAACTGATGATCTCGTCTTCTACTCTAATCTTAGGGATCCGTCGGGATCACTGAACTTTGCTGGGAAGGCTGTATTGAGTGCTCAGGGCGTCAACTTTTCATCGGGTGTCTCGTACAAGATCAACATGAACGAATTGGTACTGCTAGAAGAACTAGGCAAAGGTCAATATGGAGTAGTGCAAAAGGTGCACCATCTACCAACCAATGTCACTATGGGTAAGCCCGCTTGACGCAATTTCTGCTTTTAGATCGGCCCAGTGGTGGTGACCTCAAGCCAATAAGCCAATGGATTTCCTGACCTCCCATTTTTCTTGGCAATATAGCAATGAAGGAAATACGACTAGAACTAGACCAAACTAAACTTAATCAAATCCTCATGGAGCTGGATATATTACATCGTGCTCATTCACCTTATATTGTCGAGTTCTATGGTGCCTTCTTCATCGAGTCATGTGTCTATTACTGCATGGAATACATGGATGGTGGATCGATGGACAAGTTATATTTTGATGGGGTGCCTGAGCCTGTCCTGGCAAAGATCGCTTTGGGCGTAAGTTGTTCAGTGTCTAAATATCGGAAGGGGACTGATCATCTGGAAAATATTATAGATGGCAGAAGGACTCAAGTTTTTGAAAGAAGAAATGGCAATCATACATCGTGATGTCAAACCTACCAACGTGCTGGTCAACACGAAGGGGGAAGTAAAACTGTGCGATTTTGGAGTTTCTGGTCAGCTGCAACAGTCATTAGCCAAGACTAATATTGGTTGCCAACCATATATGGCTGTAAGTAATGATCTTTTAGTTAGATTTGACCTTCATATCAACACGTCTTTTAGAGTCTCTATCGAACATTGACCCAAAACAGCTCACACGTCACTCCATTACAGCCTGAGAGGATAAACACCATGGAAGCCGGCACGTACACTGTCGCTGCAGATATCTGGTCATTAGGTCTATCACTGGTCGAGATGGCAATTGGACATTACCCATACCCCGCAGCTCAGTTCGATTCGGTATTCGCCCAACTCAACGCCATCATCAGCAGTGAGCCACCAAACTTGCCTCCTGATCAGTTTAGTGAACCTTGTCGTGACTTTATATCCAGATGGTATATATACACTTTCCTTTGAGCTAGTCACTTGACGCACTCACTCACCCATTGTCATTGGTAGTTTGAGCAAAGACCCATTGAACCGACCAACATACGCAACAATTCTCGATCACCCTTGGCTGAGGCTTTATGAGAATGTCGAGGTGGATATGAGGGTAAGTTCAATAGTTCAGTTTTTGATTCTTAGTAAACCAAAGTTCCGTTGCTCTTGATACACACTTTGTCACCAACCTTGACCAACTCAAACTAATCACTCAATTTTCACAATTACAGGGTTGGGCCCTGAGTCAATTGGCAAGACGAGCCGCAGCTCAGATACCAAACGGAAACACGAATGGAAACGGCAATGGTGTAGCTCTTCCGCCGCCATAATACTCTGTAAATACGCACCAACAACAGATGATAATAGTGGCTTTGAGAAGTTTAATTGAAATTATTAGGCAACCATTTTGTATTTTGTTTGAATGAGCAGACAATCTCCCCACCTGCATGAATTGATGTATGATTATACCATTATACCATCATTTTCGTCATAATATACATGTGTTCATCGCGTCATATCGTTAGCGTACCTTTGTTTGGCGAAGCTTAAGTACACCTTCGCTTTTTCCGATGTTGTCTAAACTCGACGAATAAACACATCAAGACCCACCAAGCTATTAGAGCTTCTGGTAGAATGAGGATACGAGTACAGGCACAACCGCCTCTTCCCGCCGTCCAATACTATTATCCAGCTCAGAGCTCGCAAAATGGACCAGAAGAAACAATTGAAGTCTTGACCAGACGAGTCGCTACAGAGTTATTACGAGTAGCTCCCAATGAAATAGCATTACATATTGATCAATTCGAGCTACCAAATCATGTCTCTGTGGTGTCTTTACTCAGGGATAATGATCTCATCATGTATGTTTTGATCAAACATTGCGGTGAAGAAAATCTCAGTGTTTTGATCAGACGAGGAGGCTGGTGAGGATCTTTGATGAACGCAGCTTTATTTACAATATTATACTTTTGTCCTCTAGTGTACGAAGACGTGGAGAACCAGTAGGTAATGGAGTGACACGTCAACAAGAAAACAATCCTATTATACCTGCTGCCAAAGCTACAGAACAAGCTTCATCCACTTCATCATCAACCTCGGAATCAACTGATAATGACGATGACGAAAATAGTGCTCCACCTGTCAAAGTCGCTAAAAAGACTGGTGTAGTTGTGCCAAAAAAACCAATCCAAGAAGAAGATGTTGAATCAAGTAGTGACGAGGATGAATCTAGTAGTAGGAGTAGTAGCAGTGAAGATGACGATGAAGATGATGAAGATAGTAAAATGGAAATATCACCAAGTCAATCCGTAAAAGCGAACGGTGGTAGTAAACGCCAACAAAAAACACCACACGCGCTACCCAAACCATTGTTAAAACCTCGTATGCCACCGCCACCTGGTAAACTAAAACCAGTTACGTCTCCTACACTACCAGCTGGTCCACCAGTCCCACTTGTATATGATGCTACGCCAGTGGACAAGACATCGCCACCTGATGATGACTATGCTCCACCTATACCCGTCACGGTTCGTAGCAAACCTATAAAGAAGAAACAGCTTGTCAATAATCAAATGTCTGGTCAACCGCCTTTGAGTCTTGCTGGAGCAAAACGAAAGACTTTGCCAGAAATGTTGGCCAAACCGCCAAGTCATATTAGGTTTGGAGGTGTTGCCAATGATGATATTCGTGAAGATACATACGATAATGGTGGAGACGCGAATAATATGGAGGTTGACACTGAGACACAATCACAAGTATCAGTGAGTATTTTGAATGTGCTTGGCTTGGTTTTGTCGTTTTCTGCCGTCGCTCATTTTCCATCATTCACTAACATTCATGTTTCTTGTTAAGGCTCTACCAAAAATATTCTTCACAAAAGCAGATCTGTATGATGGTATGCCATATGACTCTCCTCGTCATCGACCAGGTACTCCAATAGCAGCTCCTCATGCGGCAATGAATCCCACGCCACGATCTGGCAAAGCTGCTGCTGCTGGTAAATCTACACCACCATCAGTCAATAAAGCAACTGCATCAATAAAACCTACTCCGGCATCTGTAAACGGAAATGGTAAACGCCTTCAACCTATTGACGCTGATGAAGATGGTGAAGGAAGCTCTGCTGAACCATCGCCCAAGAAACGTAAACGTACTCGTCGCAGAGCTAGAAAGAATCGAAATGCTCTAAAGAAGCAGGACAACAACGATATGGATGGCACTCCTGTCGACTTTGATCCACATGATGCCATCGTTGATGAAATTATTGATGCTCAACGTGTTGATATACAAACCAATGATGTCGACGATGATGAATTAGACGATCATGATAAGGAGGAGAGAGAAAGAGCCTTCCTCGAACGAGTGCAAGCTGAATATGCAGTAGATGATGGATCAGAAGACGAAGCAGATATATTGTCACGTTTACAAGCAGAGTTTGCTGCCAGGGAACCAGATGATAATAATAACGACGAAGATGATGAAATAGCAGCAAACCCTGATGAAGCACCAGTCAATCCTGCTTCATGGAAGAACCTGATGGAAGACTGGAGGGAACGACGAGCCAAAACAGGAGGAGACTCTGCTCCGAAAATCACGGTAGAAGAGCTTGAAACTCAGGTTTTGCAAATGTGGGAGCGAGTAGCCAATCCACATGCTCAGCCCAATAAAGCAGTTGACAAGAGCAAACCTGATATATTCGGTAAACCATCACCAATCCCACGGATATTCATGCCACCACCAGCCACCGCTACTCGAGTTGCCAAAAAGGATAGTAAAACCAGTAAAGCTACAGCCACAGCCAAACCTCGAATGCCAACCAATAGTAGCTCTACATATCGAAATCCTCTCTTTGCCAATGGTTATGTTGACAAAACGAAGAAAAAGAAAAGTAGTGAACCTGCCAAGGATGATAGTGCAAATAGTAGCACCAGTAATGAAAATACCGCCACCACCACCAACACCGCATCGATTACCACCGCAAGTACTGCTATGGCTACCACTACTCCCATCGTAACATCTCCAATTATCACTCTGCCAGCAGAAGACGAGAAAAACTATCTTGACTATCCCACACTTGGAATTCCAACTGCAGGAGACGTGATTGCCTACAGAGTCCTTCAACTCGTCGGGTATACTCCGACTATATCAGATTATCGCGAAGCTCGTGTCATCAACTTTGATGCATTCAGCTCATTATTGACCTTACGTCCCGTTCATCCACCACAATCACAAAAGGTCGATGATGCCGTCCAATCACCTAAAGGCAAACATAATGAATCAGTTGATGATGAATATCAATTGGGTGGTGATGATGATGAAGATAATGGAGAAGCATATGAAGATGCAGAAGAAGGAGAAGAAGATGGTGGACGTATTCGTGACAAGTTTGAACTACCACCTGATGAAGATTATGTAGTTGAGAGTGCCAGTGTTGAGAAACAGGATGGTGAAGACATCAAGATTCGAATGTCTGCTATGATTGATGCTCGAGTCATCTCTTGAATGCATTATAAGGTTGTGAGGGGAAGGAAGGATTGTAAGGAGTGAGGTTTATATATATATATTCGTCAAAGGAGAAAAATCAGAAAAAAACAAAGGTTTGCATAGTTTAGAGATGTTGATATTATTATTTGTAGCTAGTTAACTCATGAAAATAGAAGCATCTCTGCATAGTTGGTGACGTGTTGAATGCGAACGAGAGGGCTCGAATGGATTTGAGGAGAGCATCATCAAATCGGAGAACGTGTCGTTTTTTTAGCTGCAAAGCTGCAATGCAAGGTTTAAGAAAAATGGGGTCTGAGCAAACATCAGTCTTTGCATCGAGGTGGGAACAAACAAAAGAGAATTGTAACGTTTGAAAGGTATGATGGTATATGCGTAACCCAAAAAAGTCCTCTACATATATACACAATTAACTTAACTCATCGGATGATCTGCACTGATTTCAGCCAAGACTTGAGCCACCTTATAGTGGTTCTGACGCTGTATGGTAGGCTCTTCTGCAGCCAAAGCGACATGGTCAAAGTTTAGAGGACCAGGTGGGAAGACATAATTCAACTCGTCACGCCTGCGTGTGCGAGCTTCCTAAGATAGAATAAACAGGTTGGCTAAAAAGAACTGGACAATTGGGTGCATGAACCAACCACAATGTCCTTGTATCGAACTTGGTATGCAAGAATGGGAAGAAACATATCCCAAAAAGTGAATTCCGGCCAAAACTTGGCTGCGAAATGTATGTGGCATGATGTAGAGCACTAGAAAAAAAAGACAATGTCAAGGGAAGATTTCAGGACAAAAAAAACCGGACGAGTTGTGTTTCGCTCGAAACTGACCTGCCACAACAAGAAATCACTCAACCGGATTTCACCACTAGTCCTAACCAACAAATCCAATTCCTCATCGTCACCAGTCCCCAAACACCTCTCAATCATTTCTGCAGTGATATCAGTTGGAGCGATACGTCCATCTTCTACCGCCTCGACTAGACGACGGACTGCAGAAGTGATTTCGTGACGTGATGTGTATGGGAAGCAGATATTTAGAGTGGCGCTACGTTAGTAGGAAAGAGTGAGTAAGCGAGACAAAACAAGGAAGCGAAAAAGGGATATATACTTTGAGTTTTGACGAGTAATCTGCGTAGCTCTTGCAGCAGCTTCCTGTAATTTCTCTGGTAGCATGTGCGTCTCGCCAATGACACGGACACGTATACCGTGTTTGGCAATCAGATCACTAGATGAAAAGAACGTGAATTAAGCATGGACTCTGAGTGACAAAAAAAAGAGTGGAAATACCAAATAATACCTCTTGGTAGCAAACTCTTCAAACTTTTCAATTGCAAGCGACATGAGGGTATTGACTTCCTCTTGCGACCGTCTAAAATTTTCTACTGAGAATGCATATACCGTGACAGTCGAAACTCCTAGTTGCAGACACCAATCCAATGTCTTGAACGAAAAAATGTGAGATTGATTGCCAACACGTGTTTTTCGCGGAACCACACTTCCACACGTACTTCTTGCAATCTCCCAAATCCTTCTCGATGACCTTCGCCAGTTGTCTTCTTCTTGTCTTTAGCGTATCGCCTGTTTCCTAAACAGGGAATAAAAGTGGTTGAAGCGCTTGACAAAAACACGTAAACAAGCTTATAGGGCGTTTTCGGCTTCACTTTTTCATATTCACCAGAATGCAACTAACTCTGATGCTGCTCACAAAATCCTTGAACTGAAATGTGCAAGGCTAAATAGCGACGAGATGTTTGGATTAGATCGAGAAAACATTTACCATCCATTACAAATGCCACATGTCGAGGTATTGGCCCCAGTTTCAGCAGTTTGAGAGCTAGAGTCCTGGCCCGTTGCTCTATTTGCAAGTATTTCCAGATTGGATTTATTAGAGACCATGTCAATTCGAGAATCCAAGCAACGGTTTCGAATGCAATCGTTGCATAGATGGTGAAAATTTTGGATAGAAGCATGGTAAGTAAAGTCCTTTTCTTGTAGTGTGTTCGCGACGACTGAATGCACATTAAATGCTAGAGGCTAGGTAAAGTACAGGGAACTCAGATTACGTGCCAGACGCGTGCGTCACTACCGCTTACAAATTACAAACTCGTTTATGGGAGCAGATTTCTCATTATATTCAAAAGTAACAGCACTTTATACTTTGTATATACACACTTCATCTTGTTTTTACTCTGGTCGTACTTTGTTGGACGATCCAAGCCTTCTAGTTAGCAACGATCCAATAGATGCCTCCAAAGAAGTCACAATTCTTGGACCTGGGAAACTATCAGCGCTACTGCTGGTTTTAGATGACTCGGCGTTGGGAGATAGCGGTGGTTTTACAGATGCGGGTGGTAGGAGAAGCACTTCTGTAAGCTTACGAATATCATCTCTTAGCTGTCCAATTACTTGCATGGACGTAGTCATGGCTTTTTGGTGGTCTTCTTCCATCTTTTTCATTCGTTCCCGTTGCGATCTCGATTCGGCCTTGATGAGCTCCTCTAAAGCTTTGGAATCGTCGTTGAATCCAACACCAGACATGACGGGCGATAATCCTGGTGGCTCTGATAGGAATCCGTGATCGGTAAGTCGGTCTACAGAAGCAGATAAACTCTTCCCACCAGCCATTCCTCGAATAGATCCAACCACTGACGCTCGACGGGAAGTTCTGGCAGCTGCTGCATTGAATCCTTTATTACCACCATCTCCGTCTAGCGAATTGGAATTACCAAGATTGGCTGTCTCTTCGACTGGATTTATACGAGAAAGCCGTCTCTCGGCAACTCGAATCAATTCTGTAGAGTCCCAAGCTGAAATCTTGTTGGGCTTGGCATTTGATGCAGCAGCGTTGTTTAACTTGACAAGGGCTTCTGAGACCTCACCTAGACCGTGGCTGTCGTCGTCACTTATCTCGGAAGGTCCATTGATGGTGACTTTGGCAGCATCGAGGGGTTGTGCTAGTTTTGATGCAAGATCATTCAATGCGTTGTGAGATCTGGCTGTTGGTAACAGGGCATTCATAAATGGTAGGGTCAAGATTTCTGGTGACTCGGGTTGTTGGCTTTCAATTTGTGGCTGTTCGGATGGAGAGTCAACATCAGAAGTAGCAAATGCAGGTGTCCACCAGCGGTTTCTGCCATCAGCTGTATCATCGTCAATGTCTTTGTTAGTCTTGCTGCGTTTATTGGCTCTGGCAAGAACTGAGCTCCTCCTTCGTGCTCGCGGTTGGGTTTCTTGCGCTTCTGTTCCAGTACCTGGAACTGTATACCATCTGGTCTTTTGCACTGCACTCAATGGCCACGAATATAATATCACACTCTTGGATTTCAGGTCTGCAGAGATATCAACGGATTCTTCGACACCACCAAGCGATCTGTCTGAGATTGCGGAACCACGGTATCGAGAATGGAGCGGCTTAGGCTTGAGCTCAGCGCTTTTCAACGTCAGACTGTCAACCAAATTATATCGATTTGGGAAGGGCCAATATAACTCCAATTCGGCCATTAAGCCAGCAACTATGTTCAAAAGTTGAATTTGTCAGCATGTTGATACATGGATATTACTCATTTAGGGAAATTTACCTTCGCATAACCATTTTCCGGTTGTATTTTTGTGATCTTGTTGGTAGATGTTGGTGGTCATCAGCGCAATGATGATATTAGCCTAGGCGCAGAGTGTTTAGTAAGAAGAAATACAGGAGTATATGTACACAGCGTACAATCATCTTACCAAGAAAATCAAAAACACCAAATGAAAGAGAATCCTCAGAGTAAAGATTTGTGCATCTGAGACATTGTCCACTACAGAGTAGTCTCCAGTAATCATAGACAAAATACTCTGGACCGAGACACCCAAGTTTTCAAAATGTGGTGACACTCCAGTATTTGACAGCGCTGCTGCTGCGTTCTCAACCAGATAGAAACCACCCAAAAACGATGTTGCCATTATCAGATATGGAATGAAGATAGGAACGATGTGAATGGCAGCGATGACCCAAAGTCGAACCTGGACAAATAACAGGGTTAGCGAAAAAGGAAGAGCAGCAAATACGGAGGGACGCACCAGAGGTCCTATACTGGGTAATATCCTCAAATCCAATATACTTCTTAAGGCACACATAACCAAGACCAAACTCATAATGATCGGAGGAACATACAAATCGAGGAACGCCCCACGAATGGAACACACAATCACAGCCATGTGAATTCCGTTATCCACCAGATTAGTGTGTGAGGTGACGTAGTCTGCAGGATTATCAATGAGCTCTCTGGCCTCTTGCAGCAAAAAGAAGAATGCAAAGCCAACACTGATGCACGCAAGTGGTAACATTGCATAAGATGGAGGAATATCGGAAGATAGTCCAGCGTAAAATCGAGATAGCGCGGTGGCTCGTTGCTGAATAAGGATGAAGGTGCTTGTAGCACTGGCGACAAAGAGAATCCAAATCAAGAATTGCACTGAGAAGCGTCTCCAGAAGTTACATCTCAACCAATGGTATTCCATGAGGGCACGAATGACGGGTTGCAATATAATATCTTCGTCACCACATTCCAAAAGTCGTATCAGCGGTGATGTTGGTTGTCGCAGTAATCGAGCCAAGGGATGTGTTGCCTCATGAATACCGTCCATTGTAAGCATAGCAGCTGGAGCCATACAAATGACTGATTCTGTTTCTTGGAGTTCTCCTTTTGCACTCGACTGTGTTAGTGGTCCTTCGAAATCCAGCTTTCCCCACATGGCTTTCGATCGTGTTTTTTGAGTGGCACCGTATAACGACGTGGTGCCTAGTTTCAATCCACGTACTGGATGTCGTCGAATCTCTGCATCGTGTAGCTTATCACGTGGTACGCAACCGGGAACGGGTACACATGATACTTCATTTAGAAACCATCTAGCTTCCTCCGGAAATCTAGAAACGAAAAAATAAGACCACCAACTCGTAGCATGCTAAGAAAGCGAATCTCTGGATACCTTTCAGCGATTAACGGAAGAACTTGCAAAGAATCGCAGTTTTGACGAAACAGTTTTGGTATTGCTCCTGGTCCACCAGACGTAGGGGAGCTCATTAGACTGAGATCTGGATCCAACATAGATTCTAACAATGTGTGGACCATGACCTATCAGAACGAAAATCTGTCAATATACTCTACGACCGACTGGCTTGACTTTAGCCTTTAGTCCACACATACCTGATGACCACTTTTAACAGCTTCAAGAAGTGGACCTTTAAAGTCCGAACACCATTGAGCTTCCAGAAGGACTTCGACTATTCCAGCGTGGTTTAATGAGCAGCAACGTTCGAATAATTCCTTGACAAAGATTTCGTGTTTTGCGGGTGTTATTAAGCCTTCCAGGAAAGGGCCACAGGGATCGTTATGAAAATCAAGGAGCTCCGAAACGGTGGAGACTTTACTATGACCACCACAAGCTGCTAAATACAGCAAAACGTAGGATGAAAGTGACACAAAGTTCAGGTATTCCTTGAGTTCAGCCACTTGACTAGCAGCATTTCCTTCAGTACTGGCCACTACATCGTCAGGCTGATCATTAGAATCAGCAGCTCCAATAAACACTCGTGGCAGATCGTCCCTTTCTTCAGCGGCATCGTGTAAGGCAACCACCTTGTCCATGATGGCAAGTTCCATAGCTGCAAGAATGAAATCCATTCCACGAGAACATATCGGAATAGCAGCTGTCACGAATCCTTCAGCGTTGATCTTGGAGCCAAAGCAATCTAGTATAACTCTAGCACATCCAGCTCGACCAGCATGTGCAGCAATCTCGAGAGCTGTAGCTGCTGTTTCACCATCGACGGTGTTAATCACGTCCATCTCGAACGACAGGAGTTCCTCTATCAGTGACACGTCTTCTTCGATTGGTTGTAGAAGGGCGAGAAAGAGGAAGGATTGGATGATGGCGATATCTCGGCTTCCACGTTTCTTGTCGATAATTTTGAGCAATGCTGGACCAACGTGGTTGAGTACTTTTGATGCCATTGTGTATGAGGGTATGGTCAGGAATACCGATTCGGCATCTTCTACAGTGTCGATCTTTTGTATGTGGCGTAGCACTTCTGCTTGAAAAAAGTCTAGAGCAGATTGACGTAGTTCGGGCATTTCATCGTCTATGGCACCAAAATTAGATCTACCCAGTACGGCTATAGCGTATCCATTCCATACAGCATCATCAGCGTTTTCGTTTGGTTCTCCAGTATTCGCAGCCTCTATAGACTCTATAATCAGATTCAGCATATCCATTTTTGCAATGACACCATATGGCGGACTGGTTTTGGCCATAATGTGCTGGGTCACATGCTCGAAACGTAGTGCTCTCGTTGAGCTCCATCGTGCCAGATTCTAAATCAACAAATCTGTTAGATCGCTTTGCAAAACCAAAATGTTGGATGCGATAGCAATATACCGATGCAGGCTCAGAGATCGGCCTTCCAGCCAATAGATTCGAGTGGAATTGAGCGATCGCTGCTCGTTTTTCAGCACTGTCGAATAGAGATGAAGTATCTATCTCATCTTGGCTGTCTATTCTATTTCCCTGTTCTAAACTCTCTCCCAAGGTATCAACAGAGGTCCCTATTATAATATGAACAGATCCAGCAATTGGCTCAGTGCCTGGATCTACCTTTTTCACTAACGACATTCGCCGATTCATTGCTGCCTTCTTGTTATGTCCAATGTGTTGGAAAAGCGATGCGTTATTCGGGGGTCGGGGATTTTATGTATGAATCGGTTGTGTCCTGCAAAGAGACCCAAGGATACGCTTCGATTCTCTGCATTTTCCGGGTCTTGTCAATCGTTCTCTTGCGTAAATGCCTAGAGACTTCTGAATAAAGGTCTAAACAGTCGCAGCATCACAACGGACGCAAAATCAAATAACTCCTGACGAGCGATATTCCTGTCAGTCCAGCCTACACAATTCTTCCAATTTCACCTTCTTCAAGCTTAATTCGGACATTGACGTCTGCCAACCTTTGCATCTTCATTTCTCCCTCGTATATCGAAGAAGCCGAGAACGAACACTAACTCGCTCCCCCTTTCACAAAAAGACCAAGAGAACAGAATGAATGATATATTGCTTTTGCTTTTTGCGAAAGTACAATGTGTATTTGAATTTTATCCTGAAGGCACCTTCTTGGAAGGGAGTTGTACGTTTGTGGGAATGAGAACCTTGTTTATGACGTGCACGACGCCATTTTCTAAAATACATCAGATTTTGTCAGTCATCCTTGCCACCAGTGCCTTGAATTTGTCCAAAAACTCACCAGCTGGTCCATCGGCGAACTTGATCTTAGCCATTCCTTCATTGACATCGTAGTCCCAGTTTTCTGGATTATCAATACTGCCGTCATCACCTATAAATACCATGTTAATACGAGCTAGTGGAGACAGAGAATTGTCCATTATCACCATCAAAGATGCCAGCCAGGCTGAGAAGGTAGTTTGTGAAGTCAGCTTTATCTTTTTCGCCATGGCATACTTGTCCTGGGCTGCAGCGGGGGTGGCCATAGCAGTCTTGGCCAGGTTGACAGTTTTGACTACCTTGAGTAGCTTGGATCGAGATAGAGTGTTTTCCATTCAAAGTCTTGAGGTCGACTTTGCCTTCAGATCTGAACTTTGGGGAGTACTCCAATGAAGGGACGACCTATCACATTCAGGAGAAGATACGTCAGCTGCAAAATACTTCCACTGAGCCCAGCGCAAAAGAAGCAAGGAGGCTCTCACATGGTATTTCAAGAGTTTTTTCAAGTCACTCTTGCCTTCCTTTGAAAAGAGGTAGTAAACGTCTTCAAATTCAAGGCCTGTCAGATTTGACGTGAGGACGGTTAGCCTTTCACAGTCATTCAAAGCCAACAAGGAAACGACTTTACGACAAGCGTTGAAATGGCACCCACCTTCTTCCCAAGCTCGATTATCTGGAGCAAAGACAGTGATAGCTTTTGACTCTTCTAATTCCTTCTGTAGTTCTGTGCGGAAGATAGCAGTTGCTAGAGTAGAGAAGACTTGGGGAAGAGAGATGACAGCCTCCATGATGTCTTTAGGTGGCATCAATACTACATCAACAGTGGGTTTAGGTCGTAGCAAAGTTGAAACGTTCAAATATTACTAAGATACCTCTGTCAATGACCAAAATGTTTCCATTGGAAGCTGCGGTTTCAGATATGATGTGAGCCTAGCACGAAAATCGTTCAAAATGGTCGTTAGTGTTGAGCCCTTGTCAAGAAACGAGGCGACAGATTTGGGTCGCAGAAACCGTGTCACTTTGAGTTGTTGTCAAGGCGACTACAGGTAACAGACAATCGGATAAGACAAATGTTTACCATCATATTGACATAGATTTCATTGTCCCGCTTGGTAATACGAAGGATTTGACGTTCATTCTTCAGGTTCTTTTCCTTGAGTTGAGTAGCAAAGATTTGACCATCTCTCAAATCTTGGATCTTCAAGACAGAGTCACCAGTAATGTGGTAGGAAATGAATTCCTTCTTCTTGAAATCCTTTGAGAGGTTGAAGCTTTGGAAGGCCTATGATAAGGTTCACATGTCGTTGTTAGCGATCAACTTGGACATGAATCGTACAGACACCCCTTATGAACTATTCCAGCCATGGTTCGATACCACTCTTAAATTCGTTTTGAGGTCTCTGCAAACTTAAAGGACATCAACGTCCTTGGGGCGTACTTCGTTGGTTGGTGCAAAGAGAGTATATTTGCGATCAGGGTTTGAGAGATCGTCCTTCAACCCTTTAGTAGATTTGAGCAAGTCATGCTAAAGATAAAAAAACGATAAGGTCAATAGGCTGTACGCAAAGAATTTTTCAAAAAATTTCAAATACGAAATCAATGTTCCATGCAGTACACACCAATTGACTGAATTGTTCATCGTCAGCAATTGTTTGAGCAATAGTCTTTTCATCTTGATCTCGAGAATGAGGAGCATCCTTGTCAAAAGCTGATGGTGCACCTCCAACGACCCAGAATGTCACTTGGTTCGACTTTGGTAGAGCTGTTGTTGTCAATGGAGCCAATAGAGCTAGCACGAGTGGTAAGTAGAGCATCATTGCGCTATCTTTACTTTTGATTTGATATTTCTGTGTGGGGTGTGTTGTGGACGATGTTACGAGAGGAAAAACTGACGGTCGCTAATTGTAGTCGACAAATTTTTGACAGGCAAGAGCTGTAAGCTTTTTCATGGTAAATAAGTGTGATTCCACGCGTTTGATAAAGCGAAATCAACAATGTAAGGGTGAAAGAGCGGTCCAACCAAACACTATCATCCAACACACAGTGAGCCCTCGGCAAACAGGCACTTTGAACATCAAAAAATCTTTGCTGGTGCCTGATTAAATATAATGCAAATTCAAGAGCGTATGTATACAATGTAAATGGTTGACTCGTCCAAGACGAAGGTTGAAGTTGGTTCACCGACTGACAACTATGGCAGATTTGTCTACTTCCTGACTTGAATTGACTTGATGTAGCTGCATCCTCACAGACATCATGGTCTCATGCATGTACTTGATATCTCGCTCACGAGATGCAAGCTTCTAAATAAATCGATTTGATTGAAGCCTGTCAACACGGCTACAACACTGCAAAGGCACCACCCGAAAAATTGCAATTCTTCTTACAGCACGTAGATCATCTCTTTCCTGCCGAAGTCGTTCAAGGTCTGGTTTCGTACTAGCGCACTAGCAAAATTCAACTTCAGTCAAATTGATGTTGACGTATTTCCACCCAAATTTGACATCACGCAAATATAAGCACGTGTTTTGAGTACATACAGATACATCAGCATTCTGAAAATCCTCAATTAATCGTTTGATTTGACTTAGGGAAGTCAACAATTCTCTTGAATCTGAAATCCCATTTTCACCAATTGGCTGAATTTGTTTCTGGATAAAGACATTCAACTTGGCTATCGCTTCATCAATTGAAGATATCGTGTCCATTTTACTTCGTCTGGCCTGCCCTTATCTCAATGGATCATACTCATCATGGTGAACATAGTCCAACAAAGACGACCTCCGCTTCACATTCAATGTCGATGACGATAAATTGGAATTATGGTATTCTGAACTATTTCCATGAATCGATACCAGATTTGTCTCATTTCCTCCTATCTAGAAACTGTCATTGTGTTTGACTTTTTCCGGACTTCAAGTACGTGACGGTCAGCTACATTTTCTGCTATGATATACTGCTAACGTTCATGCCATACGGATAGCACCATCAGGACTCTTTATTGCTTGTCTTTGCGTGTCTGGATTCTGTTACGGGTGAGAAACCTCACACGTTCGACTGTGTTGAAGATAATACATGCCTTGCTAACTAATTTTTTTGCTCTATCTAGGTTCGAAGCATTCAGACACCATCGAAGCAACTACGATCGAGTTCTAGTCGAAATGATTCAAAAGGAGCGAAACAGTTTAATGGGTGGTATTGATATGGAAGATGATCTCAAGTCAAGACCAGCAAAGAAAAGGTAAACGCTTTGTTGCGGTACAGTGAAGATACTCCAGAGATTATTGATAATTTTTTCTCTTGACTTAAAACATTAAAACAGCGAACAATACTATCAGCTCATTCGAGCAGGATTACATGGTATAGAAGTCACTGTTGGATTCTTGATAATGTTAATCACGATGAGCATGAATGCGTTTCTCTTCCTCTCGATTGTAGCTGGCTCGTCAGCTGGCTTTTATGTATATCAGAAAGGTCCGTTAATGGGGACCAAGAACGCCCTGGCTTGTCACTGATTCCACTGATTAGAAAAGAACAGTCTTGTAAATAAACAGCAACAATACATATTCATCATATCAACAAGTAACATGTACAAATCGCCAAATTTTCATGGACGCCAAATTTATATTTTGTTTTTTTACGTTCTATACAAAGCATAAGGGGTTGCTACAATCGCCGATTAAACTCAGTCCTCGCGATATTCAAAGGGTTCTAAGTAGCGTTGAGACTGCAATGTTAGTCATGACAAAAAAAGTACAAACTGTTCCTTTGATTACCTGGAGGGGCAGGCTCATTTGCCGTATCTGGAGCATTCAAAACAGCAGCAGTAGCTGCGGTAGTTGCTGGAGCAGCGGCCACTGGAGCTGCAAGAGATACAAGTTCTTCTGGCTCTGTTGGTCGTCGATCTTCAACAATGACAATACCACCAGTAATAGTCTAAACGACTCGAGTTTATAAGCAAGAAAAAAATCATAAATCGACATAGATTCGATACTCACCGACTTGACTGGTACATATCGAGAATCTTCCTTGAAATTCAGATACTTGAGCTGTTGGGGTAATACACGTGCCATATTTTGCAGAATCTCAAACGACTCTTCCTTCTTGCGCTTCTTCTTCTCATCTTTTTTATCATCAGCCTGGTAAAAAAACTAAAGCTTGAGTAAAAAGGGCTTGTTTGCATACCGCACCAAAGATCATTAACCTTTTCATCTCCTTCTTTCTTATCATCAACATCCTTCATGTCAACATCCTTCTTGCCATCCTCCTTCTTTTCATCTGTGTCCATAGCATCTCCCTTCTCCTTTTCAGCTTTACGTGCTCGAGCCTTGGCCTTTTGTGTAGTTGACAAGATGGCAGTTTCCACCTTTTCAATCTTTTCTACTGTCGGTGGCTTCAAAGCGGGAGGATAGGCAAACATGGATGGTTTGGCATTCGATGTTACTTCAAGTTTGGGTACCTGCAAAGTGAAGTTGAGTTTCCTATACACAAAAAGAAACCAACAACTCTGGATGACACCTACATCGAGATTATTGTTGAGAGCAATAACAGCAGTAGGAGTGAAAGCCAAACTCAAAAAGTGAGTCAATGGATACCAATACCAGAATTGCGTAAACAAGGCCATTCCAACAATAGCGCTTCTGTTCAAATATCCATTTCGACTTGCAAGCGATAGAGTCACATTTCGACCACCAGCATCTAGAATACCTTGACCAATAGTAGCACCAAACTTGGCCATTTGTTCCTCATGCTTATCCGATACAATCTTTTCATACATTTTTCTGACTGAAGCGACTCGAGGTGACATACTATCGTTGTGTTGAATGAGGATCATGGCATTAGCTATGAGAGCACCTTGTCGAACGAAATCGACAGGGTCTTTGAGCATTGGATCGAGTAATTCCAATGCTTCCTAAGGAAGGATACCATGAAATGCAAAGAAGGTGAGCAAAAACAGGAGAATAAAAACGTAACTTATGCGACTCACAGTCATGCCAGTAGCTGCACATGCAATACCAAGAGCCATGGTAGCTCCATAACGAACATGAGGGTTGTAACTCTCTGACAAGAGTTGCACGAGTTTGGGCACTTGCGAAGCTTGTCTAAACAAGACAAATCCAAGACCCATAACTGCAGCTCGTCTCACATCATCATTGACATCAGATACAGCGACATGCAACAGTTTACGTATAGCTTTATTATTGCCTGTTCCTGCATATGCCATTGAGATGGCATAAATACCACCATAACGTAGGATGGGGTCCTTGTCAGAGACCAACTGTTCAATCAATACGTCGGCTTGTTCTTCTCGACCGTATGCAATCAAGGCCATGCCTAATGCGAGACCTCGAATAATCTTTTCGTGCTGAGTTTCATGGGCATATGGGAGCATATCATTTAATGCCTTGTCGGAGCCTGTTCCTAGCATGACTAGACCCATGGCTATGCCAGCAGCTTCTCCAGCTACAGCGGACTCACTAAACAAGACATTCTTCAAATCATCGAAAATGTCTAGAAGAATATGTATGAGCATGTTTGCGAAAGAATGTCATTGCGCAAAAAAAGTTTTTGCAGAACACCGACAAATTGGTTCATACCCTCACTATCAGATCCCATGCTAGCAACACCCAATCCCAAACAGGCTCCATGCTGAATAACTTCAGCTTGTGTATTCTTGAGGGCATTTGTGAGATATTCGATGATGCCAGAACCATGGTTGGCATGTATCAGACCCAATGCGAATAATGCACCTCCTTCAGAGTATGCAGATCCACTCACACCATCTTGTGGCAGATATGGACCAAGAATGGCCTTGCCATGAGTAATTTGTCCCTGTACAAGTATATGATGGGTCAAAAAAAGCTGGACAACCCTCAGAAGCAGGCACACACCTTGTGAATAACACCCAATCCTGCAGTGGCACTAAATTTCGTCCAATTTGAAGCACGTGAGAGCCATTCCAGATTCTGTCTCAAAAACTCGTCACTGGTTGTTCCACAATTGCTGAATGCATTAGCAAAAGTGATGGCTGAATGATAGACAGAGTTTCGAGATTCAAGAGCATTCTAATGTTCTCGAACGAGTCAGACGCTGGAAAAAATGATTGAGGAAATGCACAAATCCAACCTTGGTTGCTTTGAGGATTGCCAAATCGGTATGGTTGTTGCGTGTGAGGAACTCCAAATTGAGTTTGATGGCCAATTGTCCAGTCAATATCTCTCGAATCTTGTCGAATGTGGCTTGATGTGGATCAGCTGGTCCCTATTCACAGAGACGAGGAGGATCAGGATATAGCATTCATTATTGCAAAAAAATAGGGATCAATTCCGCAATCACCTTTCCAGGAGCAGAATCAACATCCATAGCAGTTGCCGATGGAGCTGACGTAGCTCCTGGTAGAGCACCAGATACTTTTTGCAACATGTATTGAGTGGCATTATTTTCGAGATCGAATGCGATTTGGAAGGCAATGAGAATATGTTTCTAAAAGATACAAGATACAGGTCAGACAAATAAACCGGAAGGGCGCAACTGCTGAATTTCCGCAATGGAAGTTCGCTCACTTCATCAACCTTCACAAGTGTTTTGAGTAACTCAGCGGCGGATTCATAGTCATCCAAGTGAACCAAACATTGCATCATGGAAAAGTAGTCGGGTTCTGGAAGTGTCTTGTACAATTTGACTAGTAATCGTAATATCTACAGGAAGCAATGAGAGTGAGGACACGTCATTTCATTCCAAGGGTAGACTACCCTACCTCGTTACGGAAGATCATATGCACAACCAATGTCATGCTCGATTCCAACACATATAGCAATAAATCTCTGGTTTGGGTGGGATCCAGCAAGCAGGCCTTTTCAATGACATCTAATCTCCTGGATTCAATAGCGATACCAATGGCCTGGCATGAGCAAAACAACGTAAATGACCCATTGTTGAACGAATATTGCGAAGGATGTATAAAATCTATACCTGCTTGTACTCCTTATCATCATAACACCTCCTAAACATACGTTCTACAACATCTTCTAAATCCTTGTCGACTTTGACTCCAGCTGTTGGGTGTTCGTGTTGGTTGGTACGGTCTGCTATGTACTTGTCGATACATTTAGCTATGAGAAAAAAAGGAGAAGAATCAGCTCCGATGCACAAGAGGAGATTTGAACCTCAATAAAATATTAGAGGCAAGACAGTGATTGACGACCACAAAAAGGTAGAGTAGTCTGCAGACATTTCTGGCAAACGTTGCTTGACCCAGAACTTACATATGATTGTTTCTACATATTCGCTCTTGGCAGCAGGATCAAAAAGCTCTCCGGCCTTGAGTGCAAAGGATAATGATTCGTTGTACTCTCCTAAATGATAATATACCTAGAAAATATGTTGTGTACGTGATGAGCGTCATCTTTTATATCGCACATCCACTTTTTTGGCCTTGCCTTGGAAGCCACTAGAGCAGCCAGTCTCCTTTGCCCAAACTTTTCATCCTCATACAGTATTTCACTACATCACGATAAGCAGTCGAGTGGTTAGTACGTGTCCATCGTTTGAAGTGAGAGGAGAGAGTCATCCATTATGAAAAGAATCCAATGACAAGCCATAAAAATTTACATTTTTGAAACGGCATCGGATATTTCAGCCCAGAATTGGTCGACAATGGAATTCAATGTCTGCAGAGCATAGACCTTCAACTGTGCTTCCCGTTCGTCGAGGAGTGAGATGACACCCGCTAGATGTAATAATTATGATTGGATTTTAATACACTGTATAGATGCCGAACGTGCATGCAAACATGCACATAAACGAGACAAGTTTTGACGTCCATCCAACATTCAAGATTATTATCATACCAGCAGAAGTAAGGGCGACCATTTCTGTGGATGCGAATAATATGACGCTAAATGCAATCGATTCAATACGTCTTGGTGGTTGTGATGCCTTCTGTCTCTGTATTGTTTAAGTGCAAATGACGCGTACTCTTTGAACGGATAGAGAACTCCAAAGTCGAAAAAGTAAGTCAAAATATTTTCGAACTAGTGCCTGAAAATGCTATAAATCATATCAGACACGTCGTGTACCCCTTAGTATTGGCTGACACGATGTTCAAGCTCAGTGTGTTGCTGCCATTGACGTGATTTCCGTTCAAAGCTAGTCAAGTACTCAAGTACATAGCTGAGCCTTATAAGAATGCTCTAGGCGCGTCAGCTACTTTTCTTTTGTGCGAAACTAGATCAAGCAATCTTCCAAACCTTCATCACGATCTAGAGAAATGTCGACAAGATGACGCTCGTTTGTGTCGAATGCGGTACACCATGTGCTTCATTATACACGGAATACAGTAAAGGAAACATCATCTTGACTCGCTGCGTAAGTCTAGCTCGTTGCACGGTTTGTGATTTTGCTCACACCTAGAGCTTGACTCATCATCCTTCTCCAACTAGGATCGCTGCTCACACTTCACGGACAAGTACTTGGAATATGACGGCGTCATCTTATTCATCGATATGGTGTTGCTCAAACCGCAAGTTTACCGACATTTGATCTACAATGTCCTTGAAACCGGAGACCAAAAGCTCAAGGTACACTTATACAAAACGCGTGAATTCACTTTGATCCATCTTCGGAGCCCCATTGAATCTCTATGGCTGACGCGTCAACTTCCATAGTCAACATTACCAAGGCTAGCTGTGTTGTTTGTCTTGTTTGATGTTTGTAAGCGTTGGATGACCTTTCTTCAGTTCATCTGGAGCACTTAGTGTCAAACTTCTCGTTGCTCATTTAGATCTGAAGTGGTTCAAGTTGGAACAAACCTATGGACTTGGACAATTCCCACATCACGATTGGCCATTGCTGTCGCAATACCTGTACATTTTGAGTATGAGTGCCCTAGGTGACAGCATCCAATTGCAGTAGCGATGAATTATGTGGTTTAGTAACACTTGGTTATAGGTTTTCTGTCGCTTCTTGTTGGAGTTCTGTTTGGGACAGTGCTATCTAAAGGGTGGACTTGGGTGTCTCAGAGGTACCTTTTTTTCTGGAAGCTATGGTTGTACATGCCAAATCTAAGACCAAGCCATTCAACTAGGTACGACACCATATGCTTGAGTGTCATAGTCTCCTCATTCGGCAAACTGTTGCCTCTTCTTATGGTGATTTGGGACTATCACGGAATAGAATATGTGTGGTTGGCAGAACTGTTCGTTTTTCTCTCAAACATGGAAGCTCTATCAGGTAAAAGCAATAGGTAGTTCGCGTGACGCTCTGACTATGTGACTGACGTTTTGTTGCATTTCCCCTAATCACTCTAGCATTCCTGGGATCTGGAAGCTTGTTCCCATTCTTCATCATGATATCCGGTAATATGTGTCGAGCATTGACACAACATGCATTTGGTGTTTTTGACCCAGAACTCCCTTTCCTATTGCTGTAACCTCATATGTCGTTCAATGAGCACATTGTGTATATTTTGTCGATTTAATATAAAGATTCTTTGTGTGATTTTACATTCTTACTCTAAATGGGAGAGGAATTCTGAATGGATCAATTTGCGTGAAATTTCGGGACATTGAGACTTCGTACGTTAAGATCGTTTTAGAGTTTCTCAACAATGGAGTTCTTGGTCGCAAGCAATTGTTCTTGGGTGGGCTTCAACATTGGCCACTCAATTCCCAAGCCTTCTGTTTCGTTTGGTTTTGGGATGATGTGAAAATGGACGTGATCAACAGCCTGGTGTGCTAGACGTCCGTTGTTCTGATGGAGTGTGTGAGTGTTAACTTAGGTGTAAATCAGAAAAGTGTGGACACGTACCTGCAACAAATTGTAATCTTTTGCGCCGATGGCGAGAGCAACCTTCTTGGCGACAGGTAGCAAGTCTGCCAAGTTCTCGTCGGGAACTTGATGGAAGAATTGAGCATGAGCTAAAGATAAAGGGGTTGATGAGAAAGGAGTACGTTGCGCACGCCGCTTCAAATACGTACCCTTTGGGATGACGAGCTTTGGTCGGCGTGAATGGGGTAGATAGTGAGCGAAACTGGATTGGAAAACATCACTTTCGATGTTTCAGAGAGAGTTTACTTACAACCTAAAAAAACGGAGTTAGCTGTTAGGTCGTGCTACATGATGTTTCTGATGTTGAAGAATGCAAACCTACGTGACCAGTCTGAAGAGGATTAAGAAGATCAGTAAGCAGGTCAAGCTCAACTCGAAATGCGACGCTAATTACGCTGGCCACTTACCGATAACGGGCTGATATCCAAGAATGCGTATGTCAATTCGGTTTCCAGCACCTTGTGTGAAGGGATAGCTCCTTTGATGATTTTGCAAAAGATGCAGTTGGCAGCCATTTTGACGTTTCTATATATAGACCCTACTTGGAACTCCTTTCGTGCTGTGTGAATCTGGATGAGGTCCCAAAATCTTGCTAGATTTGGTGGAAGGAAGTGAGCATCGTCGCATGAGAACCGTGAACGAGTGAAATCAATATCCTCAAGGCTTTCAACATAGTTTTCAACCCGTCTTCTCGTCATACATGCTTCACGCTATGGTTTTAATCCAAACCGCATGATAAACCGGGACATAAGTGATTCGAAGTTGGAGGTCAATACTACTTATAGTACCACACCGCAAAACTCAAAAGACACATTTCATGAACGCATGGAGCTCTGCAACCAAGAGCACGGAGCCTTTGGGAGGTCAAGCGCCCTCAGCGAAGCACGAACAAGTTTCATGCATTTACGAAGGTGATGAGGGAGAGACAGTCATTGTCGAGCAGAACGAGAGCACGAACTGATCTGAATTGTCGCCAGTTCTATCCAAGTCCATGGCCTTATTGGTATGCCATATTAGAACGAACGTTACCGTCGACCGATGTCAGCGACTTCAGACCTCCTTTAACGAGAAGACAATCAAACCGTCTTCAAAAGTGGTAGGTGCCTCTGGTCACTCTCTTTCTTCTCCCGATTCCAGCGAGAATGAGGAGGGTACCGGGTTACTGAGGAAACATTCAAGGTTTCGAAATATTGGACAACTTCTTCACGTATGGAGGACTTGGCTATGCCGAGGTAATTATATCACAGGATGACGGGATTTCGCGACCTTCCTGATGTAAGAGACTATGGATTCATTGAAGTCTTGTAGTTCCCATGAACTCTCATTGACTTGTGTTCGCTTGACATTGTAGTTCATGTCTATTGTGAAACTCATCGCAGGTACTCAGGTTCTCGAAGTGCTTCGAGGAAATGCTATTAAATCAAAAAATCATCTTCGCATGACCTTGACTCTCATGGTGAACGAAAGACTTCCATTTGACATCGACGTTTGGAGTACATTACCAGTAACAAAAACAAAATCGAGCAACAAATATTTCTAGTAATGAATCGCTGGAACTAAGCGATGCTACCTGCCGCAGGAGGCAGGTTTACGAGGGCTTCCTCGTAACGTAAACGAAATTTTTCCGCGAAGATATCATCCATTGGTAGCCGACACATTTCAACCTCATTGTCAACTATTCGTCAAGATTTCAGGTGCACTGAACTGCAGGTTGAACCGAATGAAACCATTGGCAGTTGGCAAAGCAACATATTCAGTCAAAGAAGGAGTTACTACCGTAACCAGCGCTTGAGAGATGGTCTTCAAGTTGATGACCAAAAACTCTTATTAGACTAATAGACGCCATGGTGGACACTATCGACCTTTTACTCAACCACACGCCGTATGATTCAACCCTGAAAATTTACTGCGCCCCCTCGTCGGATCCACAAGGTTTCTAACCTTTCCTCGTCCTTTTCCCGGCTGTTGAATCCACCTTCGGGTACGGAATGTACTCTGCTTGCCAAACGGACGAGATTGATTTTCTCACCACGAAAGCATGGACCCAAATTTGGGTGCCCCCTTTTCTGTTTTTGAATGGAGTGCTGCAATCATCTATAGCACCCTTTCCGCTCTAGGCCTGCTCACGACCCAAGGTCAGTTCAGCTGTATTCAGCCATTCCTTCCTCTCTTTTGGGTCTCACTTTTCTTATTGGCCAACCACATGTTCTATCTCTTATAAGGACTGCTTGCAGTATTCGCCTTTGACAAATCGTTGAGAAGTGCCAGCAATGTCTTCGTGTTGAACGTTCTCCTTGCATTTGCAACATTTTGCTACTTCCAAATAGCAAAGTTCCTATACATGTTGATCTACGGCCACTACGTTCCATACCAGTGGTTTTGTGATATAGACGGAGTGATGATCGCAGGACCTCTCCTCACCGCTGTCGTCACTCAAGCATTGATGGCGCTAGATGTCTACTGGTTGATTTGCCATTCAAAAAAGATGACGACTCCTCAAGTTTTGGCAGCTTGTGCTGGCGCATGGATTCTAAGCCATGCAATTATATTGGTCGACCTGGCAGGCGGCTCACACATGATTTTACGTGAGTTTGCATGTTGGATCAAGTCCAACCTTTAATGACAATTCGTTTCGTAGGAAATCCGCCTGGGTATTGTATGAATGATTGGGCATCGCGTCACCCTGTCGACCTTTTGGTTACGATGATGGAGCTAGTGTTGATGAGTTCTGTTCTTGTAAGGAATTTTGTGTTTCTGCACTTACCGGTATCAGTCACTGACTGTCTTAAATAACGCATACAGATGTCTATTGCCGTATTCTACTACCAAATCACTTGTCGTATCTACGCCAAAGGACGGGAACTGGCGCACTTTGGCCAGAAAAGTAGCAAAAGTGCCAGCATCCAACCGAGCCATACAAGACGTCCAACCGTAATCAGCAGATCGGGAGAAGCGGCAGACCAGAGATCCATTGTTTCAAGACTTTTGACCCTGAACATATGTGTGTTGTCGGCTTGGATACCCACAAATATTAGAGCGCTCTTCGAGCTGTGGACTGGCACTCAAGTGCCCCCTCAATACGAGATCTTTGGTGCCACAACAATTTTCCTACAGCCAGCAGCCGTTGGTATGTCGTCAACTGCTAACACCGTGTTTGCTATTTCGTGTCAATGAAACTCTCGTTTGATAGCAACCTTGATATACATTACGCGACCCTCTATTCGTGTTGCATTTTGGGGAATGCTTGGATGGACTTCTAATAATCTACTGGCTCGTACTGAAGACGCAGCAGAACCACCTTTGTGATGCACAACCAGACACACCTCCACGACTGCAACATATACTTGTTGATTTCCTCTCAAGCCTAGTAAATTCAAGATATTTTGGTCCATGGTCTCTATCGATAGGTGTACAATTAATGTAATCGAGTTATGCAAAAAACTTTGAAACAAATTCCGTTTTATCATACTTACATTCTCTCCCACACGCGACTTCAATTTGCGTCCATACAAGATTCATTCCTTTGCGATAGTACCAAGTACTTAAACGAACAAGCGTACTTGATTACAATATCACCAAAGTAGCTGCCAGGGGCAATAGTGAGAAACGTGAAAATCAGCCTTCCGATTTCTCCAGGACTCGAAATTAACACAGTCTCAATCTTGAATTGTCATCAAGAAGATAGGCATATTCTTATGATAGGAGGTGCTGGACGACATCTCATGTCGGATCGGTCATATAATTTGTATGCCTTCCAATCACTTTCTTTGGTGGTGGTCGTTTGATACTTCGCTACGACGAAAATCCTGACGTGTTTCGTGTTTCGACGCAATTCAGAGTTGAAGGACAATACTACATATAGATGCAAACCGCAAAAATTAAATCCTACATTAAATGGCAAGCTTCAAGCGATCCATCTAAGCGAATGAGGCCTTCGAGAGCTCGAAACGCCCTCCGTGAACCTCTGAAACTTTATGCACCAACACCAACGAAGGTACCAACAAAGGTGACAACGAGGAGGAGGCAGTCCTTGTCGACCATAAGGAGGCTACAAGCTCATCTATGTTGCCTTCATATCTACCACAGCGACTGAAGTATTCGTCACAAAAATCAGATTATTCTGATTCCTCAAACTTCTTCAACGTCTGCAACAAAGTGCAAAGTGCACGTATGGTGGACTGGTTATATGCTGAGAGTTACGTTTCAATATGCCCAAGTATTTGTGGCGTTCCTCTTGTAAGAGACTAGTGATTCACTGAACTGTGGCCATTTCAACCTTCTCCCATTGACCCACTTAACATGATAGCATCATAACTCAAGCCTGCAGTGGCACCCATCGCTGGTGCAGAGCTTCCTGACGTCCTTCAAGACAATGCTATTAAACTCGAGGAACGGTTTTGCGTGACCATGACTCTCATGTCGGACGAAAAGCTTCGATGCGAGCTCGACATTTGGAGTACGTCGCCAGTCACCAAACAAGCAACTATATTTCTTCTCAATGGATCGCAGAGGAATCAAACTATGCTACATGTGCAATATGCAGCTTTACACTGGACCTCCTTTAAATGATGCAAAGAAACGTGTTTACGATAATGTTTTCCGATAAAGATTTCATCCTTTGCTTTGGGGCACCTCTCATCCTTCTTTCCAGATAGTTTTCAGGAATCTACACGGTGGCAGATGGACTACGCTGCAGGACGAATCGAACGAAACGATTACGCGCTTCAAAGCAAAATACCAAGGCCGGGAGGCAGTTGGTTTTGAGAGACGGCTCCTGATATTTGGGCGACAGTACTTCGATGACGAAGAGCTTTCGCCAGACTACAGTATCAAGGAGAACGCCTATCGATATTTTACTCAGACTTGCAGGCTTCTGGAGTGTTTCTTTCCCCACTTCAATGCAAGAATAAGACAAATGGCAGACTGAATTACCCTCGTATTTAGTTTCGGAAGAGAGTGGTACCAAATTGTTGATTTGATATGAATCTCTTCCGTTGGGTGCTGTGTGAATCTTGACGCTCAATCGTGTGACAAGAATATGGTTGTAGACGAACGGAAAAAGCATGAAGGAGCTTCAATCGTCGTTTCCAGAACGAATTCAGTATGCCTTCGACGGAGCCAACCCCAATCCAAACACTTAAGTTTTTGAGGGTCATTGACACACGGAACTTTTCAGAGCAGCCATTCGCAAGTGAGACAGACCTCTTTGATCCTCATCAAACTTAAATTCAAAGATTGGTTTGTCCAGTCGGGGCGAACCCACGTTCGAAGACAGATTAATTCAAGCTTACCAGATACCTTTGATCTGTCTGTCAAGTCATCACGAGAGCAATGGACCCAAGTCTGGGTATTCCGTTTTCTGACTTCGAATGGGCCGCCGCGATTCTCTACTCGTCCTTCTCTGCATTAGGCCTGGTTACAAGTCAAGGTCAGTCCCCTTGTGAAACTCATCTGCGTTCAAGTTAACCAGTCGAGCTTCTCTCTCTTCTATAGGGTTGCTTGCAGTTTTTGTCTTTTCCAAGTCATTGAGAGGCAGCAGCAGCAATCTATTCGTTTTGAACACCCTTGTGGCTGGCGCCTTGTTTTGCTACTTTCAATTGGGAAAGGCGGCATATATTTGGACCGAAGGCTACTATGCTCCATATCAGTGGCTTTGTGATTTAGACGGAGTTATGATGGTCGGCCCCTTGCTCACCGCGGTTTTCACTCAAGCTTTGATGGGTCTGGAAGTTTACCTACTAGTTTGCCATAAGAAAAAGATGACATATCATCAAGTGTTTGCTTGCTGTGTGGCAGCGTGGATGTTGGGCAATTCATTCATGTTGATCGACCTGGCAGGTGGCTCACACATGATAATACGTGAGGGTTTATGCGTTGCGGGGCTGAAGTCAGGACTTTGTTCACACTTTTCTGTACAGGAAATCCGCCTGGGTACTGCATGAACGATTGGTCATCCAGGTTTCCTATTGAACTTTTGGTTACTACCTTGGAGATAGTGCTGATGACCATTACTCTGGTACGCCGTTTTCGTTTTGCTGGCTGGCCAGTAGCAGTCATTGACACTATTCAAACAGATTTTTCTGGGTGTTTGTTATTACCGTATTGGTCAGCGTATATACGTTACTGAACGGGAGCTTGCCCCTTTTGGTCGCAAAAGTGTCAGTCTCCATCCAAAACGTCACAGTGCAACTAGCAGATTGGGGGAAGTGTCGGCTCAGAAAGCAATTCTTTCACGACTTGTGATTCTCAACGCATGTGTTTTGTCAGCCTGGATACCAACAAGCGTCAGCTTCCTCTTTGAACTCTGGACTGGGGTTCAAGTACCTCCGCTGTACGAGTTATTTTGTGCTTGTGCGCTTTTTATACAGCCAGCAGCAGTGGGTACGGAACTGTCCAAATGGATTTGCGTTGTTTGTTATCTGCCCACAGTTTACTTTGGTGACTTGGTGACTGAAACAGCATTTAATCTCACACTGGTTTCATCAATAGCAATCTTGATATACTATACACGAAGACCCGTTCGAGTCGCATTTTGGGGAATGGTGGGATGGCAGTCTATGGAAACTGTGATAGAACCTTCGTCGGAGTCCGAGGACAACTCGCCTGGCCTGCGGGACACGTTTCAACGTCAAGTTACGAGACAACACTCTGCTGCATACTCTTGTTGACATGTATTCCCTCCACCCTTATAAATTCGGTACGAAATGGTCGACGCACACACAGCTCTGCTGCTTATTCTTATTGGTATAGTTCTCCAGCCAAATATAATCACCATTCATGCAAAAGTTTTCGATTTTGTGAAGAGTCGCAGATGATTCAAACTTTCGAGCATGGCAGACATAAGAACATTGGCATTGTGAGCGCTTAACGAGATTTGTCAGAGTATAAGTCCTAGGTGATTACGTCGCATCTTGTCCTCAGACTTACTGGACGTTGACGCAATTGGATGGGAGCCTCGCTGGAACCTAGAAGAAGGTCATTACATCGTTATATCCATAAACCAATCTGGTTTATGAACATAAATAAATCATTGGTTTATGAAGCAAATGATGCCTAAAACGCGTTCTTTGGTCGCCATGTTTTTGTGAGTCTCGCTGTGTTGCGTCTTCCAACACACTGGCGGAGAAGCCAAGCAAAATGAGCAAAACCATGGCAGGAAGCATTGCCGATTGAGGCCCAACGTCTTATTTTGGAAGGGAGGCAACTTGAGGAAGTCCGAACCTTGTCAGATTATAGTATTGGCGAAGGTGGAATGATCCTCCTCATGATGAGACAAGCAGGCTGTTGAGGAGGTGTTGATTTATCAGAAGAGCAATAAATCACGCGTCACAACATCCATTGATAAATCGATAAAAAACACAGAACTGAAACTCATTACACCAATTTCTAAGCAAATCGTCTTTTCGTGTTGCAGTATTGCAGTATTTTCAGAGTCAAGGTCAGAGTTTTAGAATCTCCTGTCCTTTGTCCATCTCCTTAACTCTTGCTAATTCAAGTGATCTTGACAAGTAAGTATTACTGTCCTCGCATCGTCATTCCTGCCTTACCGAGAATTCTAACGTGATTTAATTCCTTTATTCAGACGTCAACCGGCTGGTTTTCAAGGATGTTGACGACGCAGGTGATGTTTTGTTTCTGCTGCAACTGATTTTTGTCGAGATCAATCTCAACACCGTACTGACTATGGCGATATTAACTAGGCATCGACCAGTAAATCTAGGAAGCATGCTTCCACTGAAAACGACGAGGACGTGCAAGTACTAGATCAAATTCCTCAAAACATTCAAGAAAACGCAGCAACAAAGGAACCCAAGAGTGCGGCTGCAAAGAAGAAAAAGAAGAAGAAACATACTTCCAAGTCTAATGGGAGTGATGCTCATGATAGTGTGGATGCCCAAAATATGATGGAGGTTACTCCTACAGAGACAACCACTCAATCAATTCATACAGTCATGGGCACGTGTTTGAGTCAAATTTATACAGTTAGATCTCTATCTGCATTTGGGTGCTAAACATATTCACGAATAGATGCGCCAGTTATAGAAACTCCTTCGATACCAGACCCTCCTGCTTTGCTTGTTGAAGCAGTCAAGCCCAACACGAAGACGAGCAACTCAAAGAGTGCATCGAATGAATCAATTCAAGGTGAAGATACAGTCATGGGTAAGTTCTAGATTGAGTTTGCAGTAGATCTCAATCTGAATTGTATTACTGAACCTTTATTGAAAACAGATGCCCCAGTCATAGAAACTGCTTCTATACCCGTAACACTGATGGTTGATAAACCCGTCAAGCCCAAGAAGAAGAAAAGCAATTCAACGAGAGCCTTGAACGGAAATCAAGAGTCGAATGTTGTTGCTCCAGCCGTACCCGTTTCTGATGAGTGTATGTTGATATAGGCAAAAGAATTGATTACATTACTTAATTCTTGACGATTGTTTTTTTCTAGCCAAACCTGTTTCTGAATCCACACCTATAATATCGAATGAGTCCTCTGGGCAGGCACGTCATTTCGAACGAGTAAGTACATTGCACAAGCGGATTCTTTTCTCACTATTCTCATACATCATCATCACAGCTCCAAGCGGCATACAATGATTTGCAAGTGAAATATGAAGCTTTGAGAATCAAACAAATTGATCAGCATCTGGAAGCTCAGATCCAGCTGAAGAAGGCAGCCGAGGAGAGAATACAATGTATGTTCAATATAGGGATTTGAGATTTTTTGTGGCGCTAACAATCCATCAAATTAGTATCCGAACGCACTATTACTACCCTCACGGAAGAAAAGGAGAAGATTTCATCAAAACTCGCCGAGGAAACCGAACGACGTAAAGAGCTAGAGGTCAAATTACAATCAAATGGTGGCAGCAAGTTAAGCTCCTCGAAGCGAGTAACAGAGAAAGTAATGGAACCAGAGACGGAGGTCAAGACCTCTATATCTCTCTCTGAATTCAAGGCTTTGCGGAAAGAATTGGATGCTGCCAAATCGAAAGGTATGATCTGAGACAAGTCTACAAACCAACAGGCGCAAAACTGAACCAAACTCAAATGCAATTATAGCTGCAAGAGCATCCGAACTTGAATCAGAGATAAAGCAGCTGCGCACCCAAGTAACTGAATTGGAATCTCTTCGCATTCAATTGGCAACTGCAAATGAAACGATTGCATCCGTCACTGCCAATGTCAGAACAAAAGACCATAATGATCGTTATGCGCTGACGCTGGAACGCATGACTCGATTATATGAGAGTTTTACTGGGTTGACTATACAATCAGTAGAGGAAACAAATGTCGCGAATGATGATGGTACTGGGGAAGCCAAGATGCTGGTCCATAAAGTCTGCCAGAAGGGCAATCGTGGTGGTAAGCTTCAATCGTGTTATAAACCGTACTCTTAGGTTGATTTTTCGGTTGTTTGCATATAGTATTGAACTATTTGTTCACGACAACACAAGAACCAACGCCCGATGCCGTCTACACGTATACACCAGTGAATGCCGCCAATCTTGAAGGGCTGCCACAGTGGTTGCGTCAAGAAATAGAGCTAGATGCCTTGCAGTCTCAAAATTTCTTTTGGCGTACCATTGATTGGATGCAAAATCCACAGAAATCAATCGCCTAAGGATTAACCTGAGTATAAAGTAACGTATCGGTTGTTGCTGCTGTTGTAATTGCTATATATATAAGTTACAGATATGCGTTCTATTAAAAGTGCGAAAAAAGGGCTACTAATCCGTGTTCGTGTCAGGTAGCTTCCATGTAGGACGTCCTATAGTTGGATTTCCATGTATTCCCGAAGTAGCGAATCCATACTTTTTCAAATCAAACAAGCCCATTCCATACGTGACAGCAAACAACTATAGTTCAGCCAAAACAAAAAAGCGATAAGTATAGCAAACTTATTCGAGACCAACGACAGACCAGCAACTCACAACAGCAGAAACAATTCCAAAAGCCATACAAAGATTCCACGGAAAGCAAACCGATGAAATCAAATAGGCTCGTGACGATGTAGGAGGACACTGTCCCGATGAAGCCATAGCCAAAGCAGCTCCAAGCCAAAACAAGACATATATGAAATCAGCAGTGACTTCAACTCGTGAAAACCGTGGATGTCGATGTGGAGGGATTTTCAAGGAGGCAGGACAGAGGTATAAAAGCATGCATGCTGCTGATATGATCTGTTTCAAAAAACGTGCAGAAATGAGAAAAAAAATATTCAGACGAGATCATAGCAATGATAAAATTCTTGGATATAATTGGCTCTTTATATTTACCATGCTGGATATCGAGACCGAAGTCATAAAGGTCATGCCGCTACCCTGTATTGGAGCTGAAGTAAAGGTAGCAGAGTAAACAGATGCAGCGAGCGATGCAAACGATACTATCGAATAAAGAATACGAGATCGTTAAAACTACGTTTTCGTCTCCGGCGTCCTCCAACATTCGGCACCACCTTTTTGCTCTCCAAATGTCGTCAAGCAAAACACCACCGCTCAGATCAACAAAAGCAAATTTCAAAACCAAAATCAAAATCGGAATCTTGGGCACATACTGCTAGCAGACAAGAGTTGCATCACACGAATGCGAAATCTTGTTTCTCTAAACGTATCGATCAATGTCGGCGGATTCACAGCTTTGGTAAAGAGCTTTGGGTTTGTAGGCAGTTTGATATTGCCTGCAGACATGCGGGCTGCACGGGTCTGATGACCGGACTCCTTCTTCACCATCAGATTGTCGCTCATTCTCTCTGGATACACTTTTCGCAGATCTGGCTCAGAATACATAGATATGACGGTTTTATACGGGTTTGCGGAGACCACAAAACTGCGAACATTACCGTGATGACGTGATAACTACGCGTATGACTCTCAAACACATTTAACAAAAAGCGAGATTCCATGTACATATTGACATAAGACTAAAGTCCATATAAACAAACCGCATTCCTAAAATACTTATTTAAATCGGCACTACAAAGGAATCACCACCACGGCCCTTCCTTGTTGTCTCGCTGACCACCCTCATTTGATCTTCCTCAATCTTCATACGTTCTTCGTCAGCCTTATTCCTCGCACGTTCTCGAGCAACCTGCACTCGGAATGCACGGTTCTCTTTATCGTCCTCTAATAATCTCGGATCATCAGCAGAGACAAGACCTCCCCAAGTCAGATTTTCATTTTCATTGGCATCATTATTCAAAGTCTCGGGTATGGTCGAGGCAGAACCACCAAAAGATGCGTTCATGCCTAGGAATGATGTACTGGAAGCTATAAAGGACTTGTCGGCATCCTGAGGGAGTTGAAGACTAGCACTGCCAAAGAAGGTATCTCGCGGATTTTTGGAACCTAATATTGATCGTGACATTCGTGATGGTGGTGGTTTGCGACCAGTGGATATTCCGGCACCAATAGCTGCTGGTGTTGTTGGAGCAAATGGTACAGGTCGGATAGACTCGACGTCACGTTCAAGGACAAGAGTCTTTCTACGTAACTCATCTCGTTGTTTAGCCAAGACCAAGTTTTCCTATTTTTGCGCCAAGTGCATTACATATGTTAGTGGGGTGCTATTGGCAAAAAAAGGGCGATATGTCGCTGTATACCTTCTTCAGGCGAACATTCTCTTCCTTGAGTTGAGCGATATGCTTTATCTTTTGACGAGCATTATTGTGACCAAGCAGATCAGCATTTATTTCAGCGAGCCGACCCATCTCAGCCTCTGCTAGGCCTGACTTAGACATGAGTAATTGTACTTGAGACCTCAATGTCTCTTCAATCTCTAGTCGTCGATGATCGGCTTCATCTGCCACAGCTTGCAACCTATAATAATCAGTCGTTTGTGAGTTGTGCGAAAACGAGTGCAATATGGAAAAAAAAGAAAGCGACATTTAAGAACCGCTGATGACAAGTTACCTAGTCATTTCTTCACGACCTTGTTGCAATTCATGAGATTGCTCTTCCACTAATGCTTCCAGTCTCTTACGATCACCATCCCATCGTGATTCACGACTCATCCAATGAGACCGCTCTTCTTCAATGGCTCTCTTGTTTTGTTCAGAATTCCTTTTAGCAATATCCTCAGCATCAAAGTTTTTACGAAGTCGAATATTCTCATCACGTAATGAGTCGAGCTGTTTACGTAAATCAGATAGTTGTCCATCCAATAAACGTAATCGCTCATCACGGCCTGATATATCATTGGTAGTTTTCAGTTCGGTTATTCTCATTTTACCACGGACTTCTTCCAGCTGTCTATCTTTATCAGCCATGCTCTTCTTCAAATCTTGAACCTGAGCAGTCAAGTCTCGTTCACGACGATCTCGTAGTTCTAGCGCTTCTGCTTGCCTTTGACGCAAGTCAGACATTTCAGCGGCTCGAGACACCTTTTCCAAATCAGATTCGGCGGTACGTGCTTGTAGAGTCGATTCTAATTCTTCTAAACGAGCTTCTTTGCGGGATAGATTCTTTGATACATCCGAGAATTGACGTTCCAATTGCTCAGATCGTGACAATAGCTTTTCTACCTGTTTACCAAGTTCTAGCATTTCCTTCTCACGACGTTGTCGATCCTGTTGATACTGCTCGTTTGCAGAAGCAAGCCTCTTGGTCGTGGTTGCTTCCAATTGCTTCATAGCATCATCGGCTTCCTTGATACGATTGGTCATGGTGATAATCTGAGCATGACTATTGGAAGCCTCGTGAGCACGTTCTTCACGTTCTTTACGAAGATCAGACTCAAGAGTCGAGACACGGGATTGGAGAGTGGTATTAGCTTGTGAGAGCTTATCATTATGTGTTCGTTCGGTAGCCAATTCGTCTTCCTTAAGTTCAACCATTCGAGTCAATGCCTGAATCTTGTCATCATCGACAATCTTCTCTTCACGACCAGCTTCAAGGGCGACTGACAATTCATCAATCTGTTCTTGGAGATGGAGGCGTATCGAGTCATGGTTTTCTTTGGCTTTGCTACTCGTGTATTTGAGTTCCTCTACCTCTTTAGCACGTGCAGCCTTTTGTGCCTCAAGTTCGGATAGAGTCCTTGCCAATTCTGCTTTAACAGTTGATATGGTCTTATTAGCAGTCGACAATTCGGCATGTGTACCACTAAGATCCTTCTTGGATCCAGTCAACTCAGTCCTTGCTTGAGCAAGGTCACTCTTGACCTTGGCCAATTCAATCTTAGCCTCCTTGGTTTCAGTCTTGGCATTCATCAACTCTGCCTTGACCTCTTCAATAGCTTTGAGAGCTCCTCTCTTTTCTCTCGACTCTGCTTCTAGACTAGATTTGTATGATTTATTTTGCTCGAATAGGCCTTCGAGACGCTTTTTCCATTCCACCTTGTCGGCCTCAAAGGCTTCTTCAGCAGCTGCCCATTGCTCACGAACGGCATCTTCAGCTCGAATCGTGTCTGCTCTAGCTCGCATGGTCAAATCTTCATTGGCCTTGAGAGCTTGAGCTAGCTCAGCTTCTACAGATTCTAATGCCGCGGATAGTTCAGGAATGCGAGAGTCGAGGGTCTGTCGTTCAGCTTCTTCCTGTTGCAACTGGTGTTGCAAGGACTCGACATCTGACGTGAGTTGGTCTATCCGGGCGTCATATTCACGAATTATAGTTTGGTGCGAGGAGGAAGATTCAGCTAATTCTTCATCTTTAGCCTGAATCATTTGTGATAACCCCATTACTACATCTCGGTGAGAAGCCGTCACGCCTGCCATTTCTTGATCTTTGGCTTCTATTACACGATCTAGAGCTGCAAGTTCGGTTCGGTGAGAGACAGTCATATCGGCCAATTCTTGATCTTTGGCTTCAATTATACGTTCTAGATCGGTGATGCTTTCTCTAAAGGCCAGAGACTCTTGTGATCGAGCATGCCTTTCAGACTCTAATTCAGTAGCCATGGCTTTACTTTTGTCAATTGCTGATGCTAGTTTAGATTGGACGGCTGCCTGTTCACTAGACCAATGTTGACGGTTTGCTACTAATTGCTCCTCGATTTCCGCTCGATTTTGTTCCAACTCTCTAACTTTGGCATCAAGTTGAGCCTGCAAATTCTGATTCTGAGTCATAACAGAGTCAAGACGACTTCCATATATGGATAGTTGGCCTTCCAGCTCTCGTTTTATATTATGGGATGATTGTTCTAGGTCATCATACTTGGAAGCGGCAGCAGATTCACTAGACTTCCATTTTTGCTGCAACTCTGCCACCAAAGCTTCACGTCGTTTTATATCGTCCTGCAATTTCGAGACTTCTTGTTGATGAGTTTGATGACTCTCAGCCAACTGTCCCGTTAACGACTTGATTTCTTTTACATGAGCAGATTCGGTCTGATCTAGTAATTCGGACAAACTGGATACTTCTTCAACTCGAGCAGCATGAGCACTACGTAATTGTTCTTCCAAGTCTCGGAATTTAGTAGCATTGGATGCGGCTGATTCGACAATACTAGTCTCCAATTTACTGATAGTAGCAGCATCTTGCTTCAACTTGGCCTCTAGTTCCTTTACTCGTGACGACAATTCCTTTTCAGATCTAGATGCTCGACTCTGCCATTCTTTCAATTCTGACTCTTTATCGGCAAGAGCTTGACCACTGCGACGTGAGAGTTCATCAATTCGTTGCTGTAGACTATTGAGTTTAGCATGATATTTGGCTTCCATAGCTTTGGATCCTTGACAAGATGCATCCAATTCCGCCTGAAGTTTATGAATTTCCAGACTCTGCGCTTCGACCTGTTCGGCCAGCAAGGACCGACCTTCTAAAAGATCATGTATACGGTCTTCCATCTCAACCCGATGTGATTCACCTGTACGACGTAAATCAGCGAGTTGGGATTCTAACTGAGATGTTTGCTGCAAGTGTTGGTGTCGTTCACGTTGCAATGTCTCTTGCAGGTCATTGAGTTGATCACTGACTTGCGTTAGAGTATCTTGTCCGTCTTGAAAGGCATTATTTAGACGTTCAAGCTCTTGCAGAGCTCGCATCAATTCTTCGTTTTGGTTTGCTGAAGCCTGTTCTACATTATTGCTGAGTTCTGACTTTTCGAGGCTAAGTCGTCTGAGTCGATCCTGGAGATCACGGTTCTCCTTGACGAGACCTTCCACACGTTTATCGACTACAGTTCTAGCTTTGGCTCCATGCTTTTCCAGCTCATCGACCTTCTTTTGGAGAGCACTATATTTGATGGCCTTCTCATGCAGATTTGTGACTGCCTTTTCAGCCTTGTCCAACTATTTGAGAAAGAGGAAGACCTGTTATGTGAAGATTCAAAAACAGAGTTAATAAACAGGACTTACATTTGTTCGAATGACGGCTTCACGTTTCAAAGCATCTGCGATTTCCTTTTCTTTGGTAGAATTGCGAGTCTGCAAATCAGCTCTTTCCTTGATCAATTCTTTGATTTGCGCTTCAGATTTGACAATTTTCTCTTCGAGGAGGGCAGTCTCACGTTCTTGGACGACTAAAACCCTTTCGTATTCGCCTTGCCATCTGTCGCACTAGCAGAATGATCAATGAGATTTCAGTGACTCGAGGATATATCATCTTGTTTAATAAAGGGGTAGATGTAGGTACCTCCTTCTTCCACTTCTGAGCATCAAATATGTCTTCTTTTCGGGACATTGTTCGACCTCTGGCATTCTCTGTCAATGTTCTAGTATCGTCATCCTCTTCATATTGACCATCTGGACCTTCTAATAAACATGAGAATGCTGTAAGACAGAGCTGGATCAAGCCACAGGACTCGCCAGCATGGTCAACAACTGATGTTTTGTTGCAAACCAAATGTGATTACCAGGTCTTGGAGAAGGAAACCGTTTCGATTTCTGCAAAAATCCATAGTGTTTGGCCGTGTTTGGATCAATTAGTCCAGTAGGTTGTTCGTATTGGCCTGGACCTGGCAAGTCCTCGACAGCTACATTCCAGTGTTTGGTTAAAAACTAGATCTTGCGCAGACTATGATTTGTTCGAGTTGATCCAGTACTGCAATAGTCGTATTATGAGCCTACCTTTCTCAGGGAACCTCCTTGAATTCTTCCACATGGTTCGGAAGCGCCCCTCACCAAAAGTAATGTTGTGTTGTAAAGAACGAGAAGCATTGCACGCTTAGAGCAAACCATGGGGCCAGAACGCGAGTAAAAACACGTTTAATAGCTAGCAGAAGCTAATAATCATACAATGGTCGCGCAGAACAAACGAGAACTAGCAATGCACCCCATGAAACACACCACATCGTCTTGTTTCGAAACATAGGAATATCAATTGATAAAGCTGCTCAAGAGCTTCTACACTTCTACACAATAATAAATAATAATTGATTTGATGAAAAGCTTCAACGCCGTCTACTTCAACAGCCATTACAATTTGCGAGTGTTACAAGAATGTGCCATCCACATAGGACATGGCCAGGTAATCCGCCCCCAAAATATCAGATATGGTGGCTGAGGTATTGGCTTGATGACCAATTGTTCTATTGCCAAGAGGTGCACCTGGACCAGTATTTCCAAACTCCTGAAACTCAGCATTTGCGGTTGACATTGTAGACATCCATGGTGCCCAGCCTATTTCAGCAAAGAATGATTGGTTAGTTCCCATGACTATGGCACAAGTAAAGTCGTCTAGACAATCAATCCTTGCCGCTTACCACGAGGGTTGATAATGTCGGAAAGGTATGAGTGCTGGACAATTACTTTTCCAAATGGACGCCACGGGCGCCCCAAAAAGATCTTATGCTAAATGTAACATAAATGTAGTTGTTTGGCACAAAAGTTGGGTTCAGACAGAGTTTAGCAACAAAATACGAAGAGCTTACAGTGGTACCAGAGTCTCCACCATCTATATGGCACTGATCCAATAGAATCCACGCAGAGCTGTTGGCAGCTTTTCTGCCAGAAGCCGTGATATAACCTAGCACGAGAGAAAAAGAAGAGCGTTTGCCTTACTGTCAACTTCCTTCCGAGCTGTGGCAACTGAAGGATTTTACATTTACATACCAACACTACCAGGAAGCACTCGAACGAATGTCTTTGTGACAAGGGCTCGGCCGCCGCCAAAAATGAAGTCAACCAGCCCGGAAATCATGCATTTGGAGAATACTTGATGACCGCTATCAGTCCACACAGTATCTTGATATGCACTGAACTGGCAAGCATAATATCCTTGCATCTGTATGGATGTTGTGCGTAAAGTCAATCTTCCAGCGAATAAACCAAAAATAGAGAAGCGACAAACCGCAAGACTTACACCAACAGAAGCAGCCAAAGCTAAAGCCTGATGTGCACTTGGCGGACTAGTATTCTCAACGTTGATGTTGTAAATCTTGACTTTGGAAGTTAGGATCCGTAAAGTGGCAGTATGAAAGTTATCCGATTCAGTTGCGCGATTCTTGTTGCAGGATATCGTAACTTGATTGTCGGTATAGTTCAATGATGGAGTTTTTAACCCATAAACATTCAATTGACCCTGAAGAAAAGGGATGGTGACCTGTTCTAGATACTTTCCAGGTGCAATCGTCAGAACCTTGGAAGATGAGATAGATTTAAGCGTTAGTTTGCAATTGAAGCTTTTACTACACAAGGAAGCACAACATTGCAAGTAGTTGGCACGAACTCACTTGGGCTTCAGTTGAGGTGAGGGACAAGCTGTTCACCGCTTCCTGGATTGTTTTGAACATGGCACCATTACCACGCCAATCTACAGTGACGGTCACGGCCAAAGCATGACATACAGGAGCTAGCAATAACACCGATTGCACAATAACATGTTGTACCATCAGGTTGAGGCAATGATGTTGCTCTTTTCGTCTTGAAAGTTTTCGAATAAGAACAGGTGGGCTGGTGTGAGTTTGACTAGTTTCGATGTCGAGCTTGCTTGAAAGACTGTTTACTCAGTTGTTCGATGTCCAAGGCAAAACCGATAACGTGGATTTTGTAGATTGATTAGGAATCAATAACTACAACCCGCACACACAACTACAACTTTTCGGAGTCGGATAATTTCACCAAGCTAGAGTAGTTTGTGTTATTGATGAAGCCGAGTAAACGGCGTTCGCATCATTTCGGAGATTTCCAAAAACGTCCCATCGATGTCGGCATGATCGTATAGTTTGCACCGAGAACGTCAGAGATGCTTACTGCAGCAGGTGCATGTCGACCAACGGTACGATTTCCAGCTGCACCTAGCCCAGTATTGCCAAATTCTAGAAAGGTTGCGTTTGCTGTGTTTGTCGCGTTTGAGCCCATGGTGCCCAGCCTGTTGTAATGAAGAATGAAAGAAAATGAATAATACAGCTCGATTTATGACCCTCTTCACACTCACCAACAGGATTGATAATCTCTAGCAGATACAAGTTCTGTAAACAGAACTTGTTTGGGCATATAAATGCGATAGTAGTCCCAAATAGATGTTGTGCTATTGATATTTCATGGCTTTAGCAACAGAGTCAAGCAAAAAAAATACTTAAAGACTTACAGACGTCCTCAGATCTCCACCTCTAAGGGTGCATTGATCCAATACAATCCATGCAGAGCCTTTGGAACTTTTTCTCCCAGAAGCCGTTATATAACCTTGAAGGACTGAATCATTGGTCAACATTACGTTCCGTACCTACGAGCTTTTCAGTCAGACGGCTGTTCTATTAACATACCAACACGACCAGGAAGCATTTTTACATCAGTTTTTGTAACAAAGGATCAGCGCCCCCAAAAATGAAGTCCACGAGCCCAGAAATCATGCATTTGGAGAACACTTGATGACCCTTATTAGTCCACACAGTATCTTGATATGCACTACACTGGCAAGCATAGTATACTTGCATCTAACGTTTGTGAACGATGGTCAAGACTGACTGAAGGGTTTCCTTTGACGGAGCCCTTGGACGACCTTTCTCACGATCATACCTTTGTCCCGTGGATCCTTCTTCACATGTGCTGTAAGCATCTTGCCGGTCCATATCTTTTGCACAAAAAGATCTTTTCGAGATGAACACACCGGTAACTTCGGAAACCCCCAATGGCAAGACAACGACTTACACCAACAACGTCAACCACACACAGGAAATACTTGTAGAGCTCATAAAGTCTCTCGTGTTTAGAAATAAATGTAATATCAATTGATTCAAGCCGAGTAACAGCTTTCTCAACAATTTCACCAAGAAATTACAGAAATTTGGCATCCACATAGGGCATAGTCATGTAATCTGTACCCAAAACATCGGCAATGGTCACTACGCTACCAGCATGTTTGCCGATTGTACGATTACCAGCTGCACCAGGACCAGTATTACCAAATTCGACAAAAGTTGCGTTAGCTGTATGTGGCATTGTCGGTGACCATGGTGCCCAGCCTGCATATTATAGAAAAACGCGTTAGCTATGATTCCATAGTAAAAATTGTTTGAACTCACGATGAAAACTCACCATCAGGGTTGATAATGTTGGATAGCACCGAATTTTGTACGGTCGTTTTGGCGAAATCCCCCCAAGGACGTCCCAAGAAGATCTTGCCCTAAAAGTGATAAAAGTTGGAATCTTGGGCAAAGAAAGCCTGCTTACAATAAACCGCTGAACAAGAAATTCTCGCATACGTACGGTGGTGTTGGCATCTCCACCACCAATATTACATTGATCCAACACCAGCCAAGCCTGACTAGTACTACTAGCTCGCCCGGAAGCCGTAATAAAACCTAACAAAAAAACACACATCTGTCAGTAATGTGTGCAGAAACATTTCAAATTTACAATCAATATATCATATACATACCAAGATGACCAGGAACCACACGAACATCAGATTTCGTCACAAGAGCTCGACCTTCGACGAAAATGGCTGAAAGAGTGTTGAAGGTGATTTTGTTTTGTGTTTCTTCTTACCTTCTCCGAAAATGAAGTCAACTTGTCCAGAAATCATACACTTAGCATAGACTTGATGACCTTCGTTAGTCCACACAGTGTCTTGATATGCACTGAATTGGCAGCCGTAGTAACCTTGCATCTAATTTTTCGTAATTGTAGAAGTATGGTTAATCAAACTGTTGATGCGTCCACCAAAAAAACCAAACTGGCCATTTCAAACCATGATAATAAACCTCACCCCAACAAAAGCGGCCACTGCCAGAGCCTGATGCGTACTTGGCGCACTCGTATTCTCCACATTCACATTATACATCTTCACTTTTGACGCCTTCATACGTAGCGTAGCAGTATCATAATTGTTGGTCTCAGTCGCACGGTTCTTGTTGAATGATATTGTAACCTGGTTATCAGCATACGAGGTAGATGGGTTCTTCAAACCATATATCGTTAACTGGGCTTGACGATCAGGGATTGTGACTTGCTCAATGTATTTGCCTGGTGCAATCATCAGGATCTAAAGTATTAAAGTGAGATTGCAGAGGCGGAAAACAATAGTTTCAAGGCAACGATTTGTACATCCAAACTTACTTGGGTTTCAGGAGCAGTAGTAGACAAGTTATTTACAGCTGCCTGAATCGTCTTGAACATTGCTCCCCCGCCACCATCTACAGTGACAGTTACGGCCAAAACGTTACATGCAAACGCCAGTAGCAAGCATTTTATGAATAAGTGGTGTTGCAACATGAGATGCTAGCCGTGTGCTTTGAATTTCAGAAAGAGAGGAAAAGGTACACGGCTGAATGGTCGAAAGCTAGGTATTCCCTCGATCAGAATGGGCCAATTGCTGGAAAGATTTTGAAAATTTTGGTGCGTTTGAGATGGTAGCAAAATTTTGTCCCAACCGAAAATCACCATCTCGTAAATTTGTTTCTAGGTACACCACTGGGGATTTATTTTCAGCGAAAGAAAAACTTCAGTATCTCATCATTCAGTAGGTTGCTTGCATTCTGACTCCCTCTATGATGAAACTGCGAGCTTTGGTATTAGGAAACAATACAAATTGAGTTTGTTGTTTGTTGCTGAAAACGTTTCGTTCAAGATTGATGAAGCGCCGAAGCTGCTGTATTACCACGAGTCTATTCTCAGCAGGTGCTTCCGCAAATTCAGCTGCATACTGGTGGGCCAAAAAAACCGCAAACAGGTGCCTTGCGACATGCGGCTTGAAAATACAGACGCAAACACATCTAACACACACACTTGCTTACACGAACATGAAGGAATACATTCAATAATACGTGATAAAGTTAATATAACTACTTTGCTAGAGTGAAAAAAGAAAAACACCAAATAACTACAACAAAGTTTCTAGCGTTGACCACCATAGCTATTCTGTCCATTCTGCACATTCCGATTCCATGCAACGTTTGGAGGTGGTGGTGCTCCACGACCAACACTCGGGATGTAACCTGCACCAGGTGCAAGAGGTTGCTGTTGATTTTGTTGTGGGTAACCAGTATACATGTTGGGATTTGGTGGTGTTGGGTATCCATTATTGTATTGTTGTGGTGCGACATTATAAGGAAGTGGTGCCGCTTGCACTACAGGCAGGCCTGTATACGAAGAGACTTGGACTTGAGGTGTTCCACTGTATGGTGATGGTGCTGCACCGTGTGGCTGTGGTTGGTATGTCATGGGAGTTGGATTGAATGGGGTATACCCAGATCCATACTAAATGACGACGGCACGTGTCAGTTAGCAAAGCAACAACGACGACTTGTCACGGCACAAAAAACACCGTACAACGGACAATACCTGACTTGGTGGACGAGCTCCGTAAGCATTCACAGGTTGTTGAGGAGGATACGACTGTCTTGAAGAATCGTAACCACCCTGTCTATTGTCAGATCTATTGTCAGACCTGTAATCACTTCGTCGATCATCATATCTCCCACGACGATCATCATACCGTCTCTGATCTCCATATTGCCCTTGTTGCTGCTGTTGTTGTCCTCGTTGATCATATCCATTCCTACCATCATATCCTGATGATCGACCACCACCACCATTATAATTCGATGCACCACCAACCTCTCGTCGCTCATCACGACGAGAATCATATCCACTATCTGTTCTCCTATCGTATGACTGATTAAATGTGGGTTGTGGAGTTGGAGTTCCTGCTCCTCCTCGGTATTGTGAAGGTTGACTACCATATGGAGATCCATACGGAGATGCTGGAGTATTAGCTGCTACAAATCGATTAGCAACATCTCTTTGAATATATGGACCTCGTCTGTTGTTGCGACCACCACCGCTAGATTTATTTGCAATCCATTGCATGTCTTCGAGAGACAAGACTTTTGGTGGGAATTGTACATTCATTTTGAGTTCTGACTTGAACATATAGCCCTCTGGGAATTTCGGCATAAAGTACAAGGCACTGATAACGGAAAAAGCGATATTATAAACCTTGCAAATTCGACAAATCGCGACAGATTCATACCTTAGAGCGCGAAGATCCTGAACATCCTCGAGACCTTGACTCGTCAATGGTGAAGGGTAAGTACCTCCTGGAGGAATCACGTCTGGATCTGCAAGAACTGACCCTTGCATCTTTTCAGACATCCTAGGATCAATTACAAGAGGCTATCAAGGAAGATATAAAAGCATCATGAGTTAAGTTGACAAGTGCAAATAATACCACCTCCCAACTACTTTTTTGGCTCATGCCACAACACAATAACTCACCTCCGGACTCCTTGTCTTGCCATACAATTTACACAATGGTTCAAATAAATCATTGAATGCTCCAATACACAATAACTCATACCCAATAGAATTACGTATAGTCTCTTCAGCAGTCAAATTATGGTATAACGGCATCATAGCCTCCAATAATCGTGCTTCATCCACCCACGTTAGCTTGGCTACTCCTTGCCAAGCATACTTTTTACCATCCAAATCAATCTCGAATTTCTCGGGATAGAAATCATAAATAGGACTATCTTGACTCAGCATTAAAGGGTGGAAGACTTCCGGAATGTGTTTACGTGAGCGGGCTGGGAAGACGGCCATGAGTTGCTCGAATGGACGGAATGGTACGCCGAGTTCAAAGGTAATGTTGAGAGCGGATATCCCAACAAAATCGGAAGCGAATGGTGAATAGTAGAAAGGGTAAAACCACTTCCATGATTGGACACCTTGATAGTAATATTTCAGAACCCAACAGAGTCCTTCTACATACTTTGTTGCAATGCTAATAGTGAATAATTGAAAAAATCAGTGAGCAATAGTGTCTTCAGATAGGGACGAAAAAACCAATGATTTCCTTAATGACTTACTTGCGTCTAAACTCCTCATCATCAGGCTCAACTCCAAACTTGCTACGATAATATCGTTGCTTCCATCCTGGCTCCCACAACCTCACAATATCTGGCGGCTCTTCATCATCATCTACGACCTTTTGCAATAGTTTTGGCGGAATATCGGTAACTACATTTGTATCTACAACATTTGCGTCGTCCTCTTCTTCAACATCTGGTGCTGTTGCTGCTGCTGGTGCAAAAGCTTGCCCTTGCCCAACAAATCCACTTTCTAATTCTTCTTCTTCAAGTTGATCAGCTTTGCGTTTTACACCAATCTGCACTACACCATCCAAAGGAACATCTTGAATATTCGGCTTGACATCAGTATTCGTTGCACCATTATTCAGACTCAAATTTATGCCATTCACATCAGGTTTGACATCAAAAACATTAATATCAGCCACGTTTGGCTTGACATCATGAGGAACGAATGCAGGTGCTGCTTTGAGTGAAGCCTTCAAAGCATCTGCAGCAGCTTTATTGGCAATACGTCTCTTGGCATCTTGTGCTTCGGTTTGAGCCTTTTCAGAGAGAGTTTTTTCAGCTTCTATTGCTTTGAGACGGTCTCTTATATAATTGGCGTCGTTAGGTCGATTCGGATAGGCATATACTTCTTTACCAGCTGTAGCAGTTACAATTTCAGGTACTTCATTATACTGACGCTGCTGTTGCGAATGGGTGCCGTAATTACCCCTATTTTGTTGTTGTTCTTTGCGTCTCCTATTATTCTCCATTCTCTTTTCTTCCTTTTGTCGACGATTGCGGAATATATCGTCTTCGACTTCGGCAAGACCTCTCATGATTACTTCACAACGTCGCAAGTCAATCGATCCACTATCCGTCAACCAATCCCCTAGAGTGGGCAGTTCCTTCTTCCATAAGTCCACCAACCGATCAATAGCATCTTCTTTGATGTCTAGAGAAGGCAAGTGTGGCAAAAAGTCATTTCCAACGAAAAAGATTAAAAAAATCCAATCGTCAATGGCTCTTTCGAGACTCCAGGGGAAGCCAAGATCAAATATTTGCAATTCGGCTTCCAAGTATTCTCGTAATACATTCAAATGTAAGAAGAGATGAGGCTTGTCCAGAATTCCAGGATCCTGTTCACCAAACTGTCCAGTTTTCTCCTTTGGCTGACCTGGAGCGTACACGAGGATTGATCAGAATCTCGGAATTTTGACACTGTTTTGCGAAAACTGATGCCAGTCCTGAGGCCAAAAAAGCAGTGAAACTAGCAGGTGTCGTCAACACCTCTCCCTGGCCTCTCGTACCTTACCTCTACACTCTGAAGCATTATGCCCAGTTTGACCACAAGTAAAACAAGCAGCCCTAGCACCTTCCTTGAAAAAGACATCTTCTCTCAGAATCTTGAAATGCGGTTCATGCGTAGCCAATGCCAACATGATCAAGTCAGCATCCAATCCGTGCAAGACATGACTAGTGTTTGGATCAAAGTCACGCAATGCACGTTGTCGACGAATGTAATCCATGATCTTGTGCTCTCCTTCACCAGGTACACTGGCGTCTGAGATGATGACTTTGATCTATTTGGTGAGTTAGCGGGAAGGGTTTTCTTAGCGTCCGCAATCATGAATGAACAATGGGGAAACATGAGCCTCCTTATTGAAGACTTACCTTTGCCCAACCAGCATCTTCAGTGAACTTTCGAGCTACATAATATCTCAAGCATTCTGCTAATCGAGTCATGAATGGAGTTCCAGGAGTAATACAATTCGAATCAAAAGACTCGAGCTGAGGTGGCAGAGTGAGTCCATGCTCCTCTAAACAGCAAAGTAATCGTGAATTTCTGTCGCCACAAAAGCAAAGAAGATTGCATCACGATATACTACAAACCTTCATATTTTCTTCTCACATCCGCTTCAGAAGCTTCCTTGGCATCCGCTTCAGCCGCAGCTCGAAAACGACGAGAACGCTGTTGATTCATCTTTGCTCGAGGAGCAACACCATCTGTAAATAGAAGCAGATTTTTTTTGTCAGAATGACAAGCCATCTGGCGAGGTGCAACATCGGTTTTCGTACCAATCGCCATGTACAAGACCTTTCTTGGTCTGACCATCAGCATGATCCGATCAATATACTTGAATATTTCAGCCATCATAGCATCTTCACTTGATGGAGCAGGCTATGAATAAAGATGCGTTAGTCAACAAGTAATAGGTTCTGCCACATTACGACATGATTCCATGACAACTCGAGCCCTTCCCTTCCTCTAACTCACTCTTCCTTCAGGATGACAGCAGGGATGAATGATACCATTCATGTCTAGATATAGATTGTCGGTTTCGAAGCTATTTGGGTTTGGTTTGTTCATGTCGATGGGCAGATTGAGGCCATTCACTTCGAGACATTGTTCTTCTACGGCAGGAGTGGTGATTTTAGGATATTTCCTAGTGAGCCATCTGAATAATGCAGGGACACTATAAGGGATCCAGGTTAGTGCATGTGCTAGATGCTAAATATTTCGAAGAAACCCAACTTTACCCCATCCGAAGAGTAGAAGACTATAAGAGTCGAAAGCAATAAGGTCTCTTTGACTATGCCCTAGCTGCTACAAAAAAGGCCTCAGACCTCAAGTTAGGATCTATGCTGCGAAACTAGTTTTGTTGGTCTGAACGAACAAGACCAAAAAAAGTGAGATCAGCATTTTCTAACAGACTAACAGACGCGGCCATTCACGTCAATAAATCTCTCGCATCACATTGATTTCTATAAATCGACGCGTAGAGCTGACTTGTCATTACGTGATATACCCTCGAGATGTTCAAAACTCTGAAGCCAGCTATAGACAATGGATAGAAGTAGAAGCACAAACACGAACTATGGCATGATGCCAATGATGCCACCTTCCACTTCAGCTCCATTTCAACCCCCAGGAACTCCCATAGCCATGCCGAAACTTCCAAACAATCGCCGAAACCAAGTGCACATTTCAATTGATCATGACTACCATGCACCATCAAAGAGAATATTGGACGAACAATCCATGCTCAACTGGCACAACTCGGAAGCCTTTGCAAGACTCGTCGAATTCCTGCAAACTTTGAATCTAGCTGTGAAATCAAAAAAGAATTCCGATCAATGTCTTGTATCCGAGGTAGGATATACAAGTAACGGATCTCCATGTACATATGCTCTCATTAGAGGTTTGTTCTGATTCCGCTACTCGTGACTAGGCTACCATGAAGGTGATCGCAGTGTTGAAGACGGTCGACCAATGGACGGACGAAATACCGCCGCTAGAATCTCCACAACGTTTTGGAAACAAGGCTTTCAGGACATGGATTGATCGTCTTGAACAGGTACACACGTTGTTAGTGTCTTGGGTTAAACTTGAAATACCACCGGATTGGTTAGACCTTAAGCCCTTTTTTTTCGCCCTTACAGAACGCACACAACCTCATAGACTCCATACTCCCCGAGACTTGCAAAAACGCAATCCCAGAACTACTCCCATACCTAACAGGCGCCTTCGGTCACGGAACTCGCTTAGATTACGGTTCAGGCCATGAATTATCCTTTATCGCTCTACTCTGTTGTCTTGATTTGATGGACGTATTCACTCCCGACGACCATCAAGCTATCGTGACACATATATTCGTTGCTTACTTGGAAGTCGTCCGCAAATTACAAAAAGTATATGTTCTTGAACCTGCTGGTTCACATGGAGTTTGGGGCTTGGATGATCATCAGTTCATACCGTATTATTGGGGGAGTTCTCAGCTCATTGGTATGCATGATTTCTGAACACAAATCGTTTTTTTTTTTTTGCCACAGTCAGAGCTAAAACATTTACCCAATGATAGATCATCCACGTCTCAAACCAAAATCAGTAACTCAAAAGGAGATTGTGGATATGGTCGCCAAAGACTACATGTACTTTCGATGTATACAATTTATCAATGAGGTAAACGGTTGAGGTTGAGTCTCTATGGAACGGGGAGTCGAGTTTTTTTGCTCTTGTATTCTAACATATCATATCGCCACAGGTCAAGAATGGACCATTTCACGAACACTCACCCATGCTGTATGATATATCAGGAGTCCCACACTGGTCCAAAGTCAACACGGGAATGCTCAAAATGTATATAGCTGAAGTGCTGGGCAAATTTCCCGTAGTCCAACATTTGACTTTTGGCAGTCTACTACCATTTGTTGAGGTATCTGCAGATTAGAGTTTTGCTATGTAAATAGTGCAGATTGCTGTACAATACAGTAATATACAGCTTCTTTGCATGACATTGTGGACGTGACTTGGCACTTGTTGACAACTTGTAATCAGGATGCAGAGCTGCCAACAGTCCATTTTCGTTCCTCGGTCATGTTCTTGTTGTTCCGGTACGCCTTTCGCTTCAAATAGCTGTAGCGGTGGTAAGGCTGGTTTATAGGAGAGAGACATGGCCGTATGGCAAGATATATGAGAACAGTAGCGCTACTGTTAATTTCCATTTTGGCATTAAGTATCTTCTTGGCCTCCCTACGAAAAAGCAGTGTTCGGAAGAAACCTTGGACTGCACAGGACATCCCGCTACATTTACTTAGAGAGTCTGTACCAGGGTGATTATTTCATTGCTCTTAAATCGCTTGTAGCAGCCGGCTTTTTTGCATCAGTCTCGCCAACATCTCCGTTAACATTTAAAAACAATCCAGCCCATTGATAATACCAAAGATCATACATACGAGCTGGAAGACAAAGGAACTGCCACCGGTAACGTTTCGATTCAAGCGTTGATAATAAATCCTTTCATTCGGTTTTTTTTTTGCTTGTCTTAACCCCTCTTTTAACACAGAGATTCAAAACATGGTCAGAAACATGCACGCTCTTGCATCCCGACTGGGAATACAGGATATGGACGGACGAAGAAAACCGGCAGCTCGTTGTTGACAATGCACCGTGGTTTGTCGCGACATATGATGCATTCCCCAAAAACATTATGAGGGTTGATAGTGCACGGTATCTATACATGTACGTCTACGGTGGGATATACATGGATCTAGACATGGAGTGTCTCAAACCAATGGATCCGTTATGTGGGGCTGGTAAAGTACTATTACCGTTGCTCTTGTATGATATGAAGTTCCCTATGGTGTGTGAACACATACGGCAGCTGAATCTGCTACCTTTTGTTGTTACCGCCTCTCATTCGTAACACCTTACCCAATAGGTCATACCAAATGCATGGCTAGCAAGCATCCCAGGACATCGTTTCTGGATAACGGTGCTGTGGAACGTGATGGTTTTCGCACACGACGCAACAGTCGATACCGACAATCCAGAATCGGTCACTGGACCAATCGCGTTATATCGTGCATACAATAAGTGGACTGATGAAAAGGGTGATGGTACAGAGGGATTAGTCTTGCTACAACCGTATTTGATCTTCCCGTTTGCGTGGACTACGACGAATCTTGTTGAGAAGAGTGTTTGTTGGGCTCGTAAGTACATCTTCCCCGTTACCTTTTTTGTGGGTGTTTGATTCTGACGGGCTTTTGCTCTGAGGGTGGTAGTTCAACGCAATTTCAGTCGGTCTCGATGTAAAGAGTATGTTAGAGTCGTTGAACATGGATCTTACACTATATCATGTGTGTAAATGTGTTGCTTTGTTATCGCGCAGCACTCTTTTTCAAACTCTTTCCATATTTCAGATTGGTCACACTCATGGGATTTATCTGCAAAGGACAAGGAGAAATTATTAGGATCTAAACCTGCTGACTGAACCTGGAAATCTTGGTTTTAACAAGATGCACATTTTATTACTGTACACTACTACTTCTACTTTTTCTGTCATCAACTTAATTCTCCTTGCATACATTACAATTCTATAATTAAAAAGATGGTGCTTTTGTCAGAAAAAGTCCTTGTTCCCATCTTTGTACCCATTTTTGAAGTCCATTAGCTGCAGCTACTGCAGCAGTCTTAGGTATCAGCGGGCTGAATGATGCATACAGCTCGTGAGTTGTTGTCGCCTAATTTTGATGCGAAAACAGGGGTTACGAGTAGAGACTTGTATGCAATGGATGAGTGACAAGTAACTCACCACAGCCAATACAGCTTCAGCGGATCCAACATTAAAAACAACTTTGGCTCCATGTGGCCGTTTGTATAGTTTCGAATGAGCGTGTTGGTAGAGAAGCAGCAACCTGTTCAAAACATAATGATGAGCATCAGTAGAGGCGACCAAAAACGCAACATGATGCCATTTCATACCGCTTCCAGTCCTGCTTATTTGTATACGGTGGCGATGGACCAGGCTGTGTATACTGTACAAGAGCACGAGATTTGAATATGAAATGCCGCAGAATGGGTACTCCAACTTCATCTAAGAAATGCAAAAATGTAAGCACTTGGCAACAGCAAGAACATCCACCCACAAAGACCCTGAACCGGAATGACAGTTCTTACTAATGCTATAAGGATCCATCTTGATAGCATCTTCTAAACCTTCAAAGCATCCTTGTTCTGTCATCGCCTAATAGAAGAGAGTGTGAAGAAACGATCAATTGGGGGTTATTCATGAGCGGCAATCAATATTTCTTGTTCGTTGTTTTCTACAGTGTCGAACTTTTTCACCAAGCGTCAACTTACCTTAACGACCCTAGTCTTGTATTCCGAGAATTCAAAGAATGCATCACGTTCAGGTCCAACCAGAATCATAGCAACATCTCTAGCTACATAGCATACATACACATGCAAATGATTTCGTGGATTGAAACGAGGTAGACAAATTGGTGTCCATGATTCAGATGTTTTCATGCCAGGGGAAGCAGCCAGGAGGTTTATGAGCAATAGTAAATCTACAAAATCACAAAAGGGAGAGGTTAGGTTGGCAAGAAAATCTGATATGCATGAGCCTTTACGAATATAATTTCTATTCTTTCAAAGGACATGGTACCTGATGGATGCAAACTATGCGTCTTGGGCCGAATCAACGTAACAAGTCGTTCCTTAGCTATGATCATTGCGAATGCCAGTGTTTTGGGTATAGAATCAGTCATAATGGCACCAATGCGAGTTCTCAGTCTATGTGACATTCGCAATGGATTGATGGCAGACAAGTAATGACTCGCTGTCTTTTGAAACGAGTTGGATAATTCGTCTAGTAGGTTCTCCGTACCTGCAAGTGATTAAATAAAGCGCAAAGAAGTTAGCATTGCTCGTGCGAACCTCTTTTTTATTCGCATTTGGTTCTACCAGCCAAGAGATTCCGTAAATCATAGTTCACTCGTTGCTCAAATATTCTCGTCAGTTGAGCGGAGGTGAGAATGAATAAGATTTGATTGTACAAGTATTGTATCTGTTCTCGTAGCTGCAATGTGGAAAATGCACATTGTGTGAGTTAGGTTCCGACAAATGGTGAGTCCGTTGTGAATATGTATCCAGGTTTTATTTTGCTTTACCTGATTTTCAGATTCTCCAGTTGATGAGACGGCCACGAGGTACAGTGGTCCACGAGACGCAAAAACGAATTTATGAGCTCCAGCGTTGATGCATCTGAGAAGGAGAAGATAAAAGTGATAAGAACAGAAATAAAAAAGAGTCAAAAATGGAGGTGCGATTATAGTGATGCCACAAATCTTACTTCAGCGTATCATCCTCACTGGCAATGAAAGACACAATAGCCTGGATAACACCCATATATGACGATAATTTCGACTCGTCGCCATATCTAACGTGAGTACAGGTTCAGTTCAATTCAGACCGCAGAAAATGTATCAGAAATGTCTCGAACCTGGTATATATCGGTTTACCAGCACTACTCAACACGAAAAAGTGCTTCTTCCGTGCAATCCAGCGTTCAGAATTGGGTCCTACGACATCAAATTATATATAAGCTGAAAAATGAGAACAACAAAGTATAGAATGCCTTCTGAACTATTGTCATCATACATACCATCATGACCATTCTTGCGTTGAAATCCACTTTTTATACTTTCACCATCATCTATATACAGTCTATTACCACCGTCAACGAAATCTCCTTGTGGTGGTATTGGTGGAGGACGTGTGTTTACAAGAGCAATAGGTCGTGCCGGAGACAAGACACTATTACGTGGTGTTGAAGCATCGCTATCTGGATCATTTCCCTTGTTTATACTGGTATTATTATTTAACTGTTGTTGCTGTTGGGTGTCTTCTAGTCTCGGTTTTCTAGTTGGTGTAGGCATGCTATCATCATCATCGTCGTCGTGTGTGCGGCGTGGGGTTGCAGGAAGAGACACATCTAGTTCGCCAAGCACATCAGCCACTTGATCAGGCAGTAAAGAAGATGAGGAAGAAGCAGCAGCTAGCCTAGTAAATACATTCTGGCCGAACTGTTGAAATCCTCCTCCTATGGACACACCCCCTCTTACAGGAGGAGAAGCCGCATAAGGAGGATACTCTCGTGATGAGCGAGCAAGTTCGGGCGAATCTTTTTCCCCTTCGATATCAAAGTCGTCGGTTAGAGTTTCAGGGGAGAAGGGTGAAACTTCCACAAAGTCTGGAGATGCTGTTGAGGTTGAGGGATTCAGCGTGGGCGATTAATTGGAGTGCGTGGGAGTAGGCCTGAATTGGAATTCCAAATGAAATAACAGCGATCAAGAATAGAATCAAGGCCTGTTGTAGTAAGGGAGCGTCAGTTCACAGAATCACGAAACTCTCAAACTTTGCAGCAAACATCAAAGAAAGGAGCTCTTGCAATGATTTAGCCCGCTTTGAGCCCTGTCACGCAATAGAATGATGGAGCTCGTGCTAAGAAATAGAAGGTACCTTCTTAAGTAGTCCAACTTTGCAGCTCTCAGCGATATGAATAAATTTCAAGAGGTTATCACGCATCAAGAGATCGCAAAGTATAGTGGAACATTCGCAGTATCGAATTGCACGTTCAGACGCGTCCATTAGGTTTTTCTGCTCCAGCAATCCAGTCCTTGTCGCGATGTATCAAAACTCTCAAACCATTCGCCGAATCGTTAGAGCATACAACTGATAGAGCTCTGAAGTCTCTCATAGCGCACATTTCTCTCGTATTTGGACGAATGATGATATGATTTTACGAAGTCAAACTAGAGTCAAGATGGCATCTGATGACAAGAACGATCAACAGGATTCACTGCTGCCTCAAGGAAGATCCAGGAAGGCGTCTCTGCCAATTTCACGATGGCAAACTCCCGAGATGATACTCTACATTCTCATCATCCTAGTTGCCTATCTGTTCTTCATGATCCCAATCCCCATTGCTCTCAGTCAAGGTACAAGACATGAGCCAATGTTGGACGTGTTGTTTTGCTCGTGATTTTGGTTGAGAATGCATGAGAGATACATATTTTCAACACGATTTTCCCTTTCCAAACTTAGAAAACTCAAAAACGTATCCATCGTACATGCACAGGCTCAAACCTGGTTGGATCTTTGGTCGTCAAGTCGTAAGTTGGACACTCATGCCAAAAAATGCCTGATGGTCTTCTCCTAAACGAGGTATCTACTCCCTTACTTACATCAACCCACGTACAGGACGACTCAGACACCCAATACAGAGCATTCAGATCCCACATATTCCAAGCTACTTCCATCGCCATCCTTCACGTTTCGATTTCCCGTCTAAGTCGCTTCCTATTCCCGGACTGGCCTCAACTATATCGATACATAACACTCACATTCTCTGTCTCATTCCTACTCATATTGCATGGCCCTGCTGGATGTATTAGGCTAGGTGCCCTTCTCGCATTAAATTATTTCTTGACTAAATACCTTGCTGGCAAGGTCGTTGCTCCTGTGCTTGTTTGGACGCTTAATATTGGGTTACTGATTGCTTCAGAATCGTACTTGACCTTGTTCAAGTTTGGGGAATTTTTTGAGGGTTGGTCTGTTCTGGTATGTCCTGATGTTCATTACACTTTCTGGATGATTCGTTTTTTGCTTGTGTGTACAGTAAACAAATATATCTATGTAGGACTCGAATCCTTCATGGGTATTGACACCCAGATGGTGGGAGAGTTACAATTTCCTAATGCTGAGAATTATCTCATTCTTTATGGACTACCATTGGCTGAAAAATGGGTTATCTGAGGTGTCGGCTGGTCGAAAACACTTTGTCATACTTGCGTACTGACCATTTTCCCCCTTCTTGATTGATCATTTTCAACCCAAACAGATCAATGTGGAAAGTCACACCAAGAAATGCCCCGACTGTCAACGTGGTATCATATGCGATCAGGCCCGAATTGACGCATCTCATCCAGAAGATGATTACAATTTCTCAAATTTCGTCAATTACGCCTTGTATGCTCCTTTATATCGAGCAGGTCCCATTGTGACATTTAATGACTTCTTGTCTCAGGTATGCTGGAAAGTGATGTTTTTGAACGTATATCTTTCTGACTTGCGAGCAAAAAAAGCTGAGTCGACACGACGAGGTGAATATATTGCCATACTCACTTATTGACCTTCCTAGGTCAAGCAACCATCACAAAAGATCACCTTTAAATTGGTTTGTATGTATGCGCTCAGATGGGTATCTGTAGTATTGCTCATGGAAGTCATGTTGCACTACATGTATGTTGTAGCAATCAAGGATGCTCATGCTTGGGAGGGGTTTACGCCACTTGAATTCGGATTGATTGGATATTGGAATCTCAAGATTGTCTGGTTAAAGGTAATACACTGGATGAACGTTGATCTTTTTTGCGTGACAACACTTGAGACTAATTCCAAAAATGTTGCTGTGTCTCTCGCGATTTCTAGTTATTGATTGTATGGAGATTCTTTCGATTATGGGCCATGGCAGATGGTATTCTTGCACCAGAGAATATGGTTCGATGCATGACAAACAACTATTCTGGAATGAGTTTTTGGAGGTCATGGCATCGCTCGTATAGTCGTTGGCTCGTTCGGTTAGTCGTAATGATGATTTACGTGTGTACACGATGGAGACAGCCATTTTTTCTTTCTTGCTTTCACCAATCTCAATTCCAATTCGATTTTACGCCGATAATTTCAGATATGTGTATGTACCACTAGGAGGAAACAAGACAGGGCCAATTGGGTATCTGGTCAATTCGTGGCTTATATTTACATTTGTGGCAATATGGCATGATCGAGAGCTCAAGCTGCTAGCATGGGGCTGGTTGATTGTGTTGTTTATAATGCCTGAAGTATTGGCGACGCGGTTTACCGTCAAGGTAAAATCAAGCATACAAGTTCCTTTTTCGGTTGAGCTACGTAGTTTTTATCTTACGTTTCTGGCACAAGGTGTCTAACTCGAACATCCTTGTAGTGGAGGTCTCGTGTTTGGTATCGACATTTAGCTGCTCTAGGAGGAGCTTGTAATATGTTTACCATGGCTGTTGCGAATCTAGTAGGATTTGTAGTTGGAGTGGATGGTATTTCGTATCTCATTGGGGGCTTCTTCTCACTCCAAGGTGAGCTGCTGTCGTAGTCTATGACTTTTTCCTCATCTTCAAACCACTTTGGCCTCCTCGCCAATCAAAATCCACATTGCAACCTAGGCCTTCCATTAACAATATGTATGATGACTACACTGTTTGCTGCTGTTCAAGTCATGTTTGAGATACGAGAATCAGAAAAAAGACGAGGAATTGTTGCTCGTTACTAGTAAACTGGCAGAAGTTGAGCCCCTGTTGCTATACTCGATTCATGAATGAGGAGGTATTTCTATTCAGACTATTTTCTACTGCAATGTACAATATTTAAGACTAGATTACATTTTATAATTTGATGATTGTTATGTATGAATCAGCTCATATCCATCAAAACACCAAGTTGAGCCACTGTATCATCATCACCTGTAGCACCCGTAGGTTCACCCAACATATTTTCTTCTTCTACCTTGACACCATCCCTACCATAATCCACTTGCTGATCTATATGATCTGTGCCCGTAGTCGATGAAGAAGATGCCGGGATGACAACCGTCGAAGACATACTAGCAGATCCAGGCCCAGCATACGCGATGATTGATTTCACATTATTGGGCATGGGCCCCTGCCTTTCCAATTCTTTACGATTTCGATATGTAGTCCAATGACGATGTTCTGTTAGATGTAGAGTTTGTTTGAATGCTGGGGATTTCAAGGAGTCTCTGAATGCAGCGTCTTGGAGGAGGCGGAGCATTTTCAGGCAGTATGGGAATCTACATGCGTTATTGACGTTGGTGAGCATTCGTGATGGTGTGAAGGAATGAGGCATTTGTAGTAGGTGAATGATTCATAATCTGAGGACGTGTCTCTTTTTTGTCTTTGACAGAAACGAATGTGGAGAGATCCGGCCAGGATCAAATTGATGCGAATTCAGTACCATCATCCCTCCAACATCAATATCAAAGCCCTCACTCAAAACGTACTCGATGTATTTTGCATAAGTTGGTTGTGTCCAGTATAGCAAGTATTTGCAGTAATTTATGAATGGAGGCTCTCCAAAACACCCATTCTGTGCCAAATCTATAGTAGTTTGAAGCGGGATGTGCGTGTTAGCTAGCATCACCAAAGCAAATGTCAAACAACAACCAGATGAGCGTACAATGTAGATAGTCCGGATTGGCCAGACACTGCACAAACTCCAGTTCAGCTAAGAATCTTGTCTTTTCAGCAATCTCGGTCATCCTTGATGTGGATGTTTTGACGATGCAATTAAAGCTTGAATTAAGACGATAATTAAGGATAGAATTTGACGCGTTATACGGATATGATGGAATATATTGTAGGTGAATTAGTCGTCTGGTAGCCTGTTCCTTTGAATCCAGTCTTCCTCATCGCCATAACACGACGCGTCATATTTCAGCTTAATTTAACGTCGAGGCATCAAGCAAACAAGACAGGAGTTACAATAAGACATACCAGGAGTCGATTTCATTACTATTAAGCCTTGGTTTTAATAGGATACCATACCCATCTACCATATTAAAACCATAACACACACCATTGCCAAACGATGATTCAAATCACTTTTAAAACTGTCACCAACCAGGTCTTTTCTCTCGAGTTGGAACCCACCGATACTGTACGCCATGATCATATTATTCGTCTTGTTGCTCCCTTCTTTGGTTGAGCTACAAGCTGTACTAATCAAATCCAAACACATTCAACATTTGCAGATTGCTGCTGTGAAGGCAAAGATTGAAGCTGAGCACAAGCACCCAGTCGCCCTACAAAAAGTCATATTTGCTGGTACATGATTCCTCATTTTACTTGATTGATATCGTTGTTGGAGACAGGATGGGGTCAAAGGACACATATATGACCGTACAATGACTTGGCCAATGCCACTTACATTCAATCACCTCCATAGGCAAAGTCCTGGCAGATGAAAAGACAATGGCTGATTTGGGTGTCAAGGACAAGGATCTGATGGTGTTGATGGTATCAAAGGTACCCAGACGGCACTTGTCATATGACACCCCCCCCCCCCCCCCCTTCAACACTAATCATCATATACCATACAGCCAAAAGCCGCTACATCATCATCATCCGCAGCTGCTCCTGCTCCTGCTCCAGTCGCTGCAGTCCCAGCTCCAACCACTACCACAACAACCCCCGCTGCTGCAGATTTAACACCAACAACCACCACCGCACCTTCAACTACACCAGTCGCTGCCGCTCCAGCAGCTGCCGATACAGCTTTTGCTGGTTTGGGTAAGTTTGAAGCAATGAAGACATCACGGAACAAAAACTTATTGATTTTTTGCGATCAAATTAGCAACTGGAGGTGCCCTCCAAAGTGCCATAACCAGCCTAATGGAAATGGGATATACAAGGGAAGAAGTCATGAGAGCCATGCGAGCTGCATTCAACAACCCTGATCGAGCAGCAGAATATCTATTAACGGTAAATTCTAGAGTTTTGTTTACGATGATGAAGAGGATCAAGGAACATATAGCAAGGACTTTCACTTGCATCATCGTCTCAAAGCACCTGCACTTACACGACATAAAATTTCTCTTTTAGGGCATTCCAGATAACATTGCCGCAGAAATGGCGGCCGCAGCTCCACCTGCAGGTACTCCAACAACCGGTGCTCCAGCTCCAGCTGCAGGTGCTCGTCCAGCAGCTGCCGCAACTGGTGGTACTCCAGCTCCAGCCGCTGCCGCTCCACCAGGAGGATATGTCAACCTGTTTGACCAAGCTGCTCAACAACAACAAGGTGGTGGAGGCGGTGGTGGAGGAGGACTTCCTGCTGCAGGTGGTGGAGGTGGTTTAGGTGCAGGCGCAGGAGGTCTAGGCCATTTACGAAACTCGCCTCAATTCGCTCAAATGAGGCAACTCATTCAACAAAATCCTCAATTGTTGCAACCTATTCTACAACAAGTTGGTGCAAACAATCCTCAGCTCATGCAAGTGAGTACCAAGTCAATCGTTTGTTACTACTTGCGTTGCCGAAATCAGTTGAATGTTATGTTTGGCTTTATTGGTGACAGACAAAGCAACCCCAGCAGTCCCTGCAAAGATATGATTTCCTTTCATTTAATAACGCCTTGTCCCTCTTCGCTTTTTAGCTCATTCAACAAAATCCAGACGCCTTTTTACAAATGTTGGCTGACGGAGGTGAAGGTGACGAAGCTGAAGATGCAGCAGCTGCTGGTGGACAAGGTGGATTTGGAATGCCTCAAGTAGTACACATTACACCGGAAGAAGATGCTGCCATCAACCGGGTAAGTCGCATCATAAATAGATTGGGTTCTACTTTCTTTTGCATTCGCTCATCTAACCGTTTTTTGTCTCTAATTGTACAGTTGGTTGGATTGGGCTTTGAACGTGCTATGGCTATTGAAGCTTTCCTCGCTTGCGATAAGAATGAAGAGTTAGCTGCAAATTACCTTTTCGAGTGAGTTTCTCGCATGCATGCTTGTTTTTTGCCATTCTATGTTTTCCAGGAGCGCGTTTCATATGGAAGCCTAATACAAACTTCCATTTTTTCGTAGTCATATGGCTGGTGATGACTTTTAAAGAGGATTGCAGATTGAAAACGAAGTTGGGGTGGTATTATATGCTTTTCACAAAACTTCGAAAAAGAGAAACCCCTTTATATTGTAGTTAGAACTCAAACAAAACGGAAATACAAATCCTCTCGTTATTGCAAAGCAACCAACAAACTGCATCCAGCCCAGAAATGATTTCCTTGACCAAGTTCGACTGAGAGAACACACAAGACGTCCACGCGAGATACGACGCTCAACACGAAGCAACAGACGAAGATGCCTTTTTATGCGTTATGATGTGTTTTATATTGTTTCTCTTGTCAACTATAATATGCCATGTAAGAAAAAAATAGCCCAGCGACACAAAAAACCACCTTTTTTGTCTCACTCGAGAAGCTCCCCCTGAGCTCCATTCCTCAACACCTATATCCCACCTTCTGCTTCGTTCATTATTATAAGCTACTTGATACAGTTTAATGCGCAGGGCCGTTGTTAAAGCGGCCATCAACATAAAGATAGATTATGCCTATGCATAATAATTAAAATACATAGGGTCTCATTAAGTTCTGTTACTGTTTTTCGGTTCTTTTCTTTGATTTTTGTGGATGTGTCGTGTGCTTTTTGTCTCCAAATTTGGTTTGATGGGCTGGGCGGCGACGTCTAGTTATCATCGATACCTGACTTTTCGGCAGTTACGTATTTTTCTTCAACGGCTGTCAGTCTTCTGATACTGGCTTCTGTACTCGGTATCTATATTTGCGTTGTTGTCGTTAATTAGTATCAAGCAAACAAAGGTGTTGTAAACAGCTCAGTAATTCGACAACGACTACAACGCACACCATCACTCGCGGAGTCAACATAAAACGCAAATATATATGCTTACCGTGAGGAAGAGGAATGCAGACACAGGCAACCAACAATAGTCCAAAAGGTATTTAAGACCACGTCCCTCTCCTTGCGTCTTGCCCAACAGAGTCGAATCAACATGACGATGTAACCCCTCATACACAAAAGCACATAATAATAATGGAAGTCCAGCTATAGCTCCCAAAGCCTGAGCAGCGAAATACACATTCGAGTAGAACTTGTCATCAACAAATACACCTGCTGCTAATGCCTGGAATAGCGGGACGGCCAACATCATCATCCATCCAGATGATGCGGGGACTGCATGTGCTTCCAAGACATGGAAGCATACCAGGAATCGATCAATCATGCCCTGGAGGTATGTTGTGCTAGTTCGTGAAGCTCGTCGGGCCAGCCGGCGAGCTTCTCTTATGGTATAAGCAGTGTCGGCCAATCCAAAGTAATGGCGTTTAGCTTGCACGTATCGGGCGTGCATGTTGTTTACAAAGCCTGGAGTCTGCACGTTGGTCAAATTTATCGGTACATAGATTGGGACCCCACGGGCTTCACCATCTGTTTTAAAGAAGCATTTCAAGTACCTATGTTTTCAACGTTTTAGGTAAGAACAGATTCAGGATCGCCGCAACAAAACTACAACCACAACGTCCAGCCATCAAACATACATATGAAGATCTTCACCAATAGCAGAGAAATCAGTGTCCCAATATCCAACTCGATCGGCCAAAGTAGCAGACAGCGAGTACGTTGAGCAAGGGAATGTAATTCCACGAACATTAGATAGATTTTGCATGACCATTACACTCCACATGATATCAGTAACTCTTACAGCAGCAGGCACAGAAAATGCATTCCGTGAAAAGAAGATTGGTGGACAGAACACCAGATTTAATGGATCGGGTGCTGCAGCTAATTCCCGTTCAACGTTAATTACGTAGAGTTCAGGAATGGCCGAGTCGGAATCTGATACGGTGAATATTTGGCTTCTCATTGGGATTCCTTCCCTTATTAAGACTTGGCATGCACGTCTGGCGGCATAGTTCACTAGAGTTGAACAGAATCAGAAAAGAGGGCGATGGTTTTGCTGCAACGCTTCAAAAAGCCCATCGATTCAATACAAAATGCAATTTTCACAAACAAATCTCACCATTAGATCCCTTCCCTCTAGCCTCTCCTGGAATACCAATAGGATGCACCGTCACCACAACCTGAAGGAATCTAGATTCAAATTCCTTGACTAGAGCTTCACTCTTGATATGGTTTCCACCTTCAGATTCTTCCATGGCCAGCACAATAACATAGTTTGTCCTTGCATTTTTATGGGAAGCGAGTCTTCCAATAGTCTTTTGCAGCAGCGGTAAAGGTTCATTATAATTGGGTATGAGAAAGACATGACAGTAATCGAATTTAGAAGACGGTGAAATCAATCCGTTATTCAAGCCAGCGGCTTCTATATCTGCGGGACGACGATCAGATAGATTGGCATACATTTTCGAGACAGTCTTTGAGAATTTGATCAAGTGGGAGCACGACAGAGTAAAGAACGTAGCAAAATACAGGACGAGGAAGACCGAGTATGCTTTTGGGAAGAGTAATGGACCTAAAAAGACGATGGTGACGGATCCGAGAGCTACTATGGGAATCACTAGATCGTATGCGTCTCGTTGAGTTGGTTTTACGGGCTGTATAGCCATGGCAGTAAGAGCAGCATCCGATTCATGAGTCATCTGGTTTATGAAGTACGAAGCGTCCTTGTCTGTCAGCATGGGGTCAGGCAGTGTCATACCATACTTTTCAGCAGTCGGTGAAAAGAATTCATCATTCGGGTTTTCGACCACTACGGTTTTGGCCGACGATATCGACGTGGATGATGATGGAGATGCTGGTGGCGACGAGTTGGAAGATCCCATGACTTCCTTGTTATTACTATTATTAATATTACTATGATATAGAGAAGCAGCCGATGTGTGATACTTGTTGTAGTCTCCGTGGGTGGTATTTGTTGTTGGAGTGACTTGGATGTCGTCGGGGGAGTTCGAGGAAGAGAAGAAATTGGATAGCTGAGACACAGAGAAACGAGTTCGTACTATGGGGCTGCCAGCAAACAATGGTGGTGGTGGTTGTTGCTTGCCATTAGCAGTAGGAGCAGCAGGCGGAGCTCCCAATGCGGTGAGCACTGAGGATAGGGCTCTAGCAGCCATTATGTTATAATATATAGATAGATAAGGGGATGAGGTTTTTTGTGTCTACTACTGACTTGGATCTAAATATATAGGTGAAAGGGAAAGCGCCCCGAGTTGACTAGATATCGGAATAAGAGCGGTCAGTATTGGGAATGCAGGAATTAACTATTGTCTGTTTTATGAATACCCTTTAAATGCAAGTTGCCAACAAGTGAAGATGGGTGGCCACCAAAGAATTGCAAGTCAAAGGGTCTGTAATTAGAGATGGATCTAGAGAGCTAAAAGGTGAGAAACCATGTATCGGATAGGTGGGATGGCCATAAAACGACGTCTTCGGAAGTGCTTTGAAAGCAATCTGCACATTTCATAAAGTGCGTTTCGACAGGTGGCTTCATAGACTTGTTGCTCACCAAAAGTTCAATAGAGCAATATAAAACAGTTCCCGAATGACTGCTATTAGATGGCGTCTGCCTCTCCCAGACCTCTCTTCCTTAGTCGTCTTCCCTTTTCTCCTTAAACCTCAATTTCTAGCTTTTTGCTGTCACAACGATTTTTTTTAAATCAAACGAAGACCGGGAACTCAGGACGTGTGAATAATACAGGCAGAACCAAACCAACCGATGCGATGCCGGGAATTATTGAACGATCGCCAAGTGAGAATTTTGCTGCCAAGTGGCAAGGGTCGTGAAGAACTGCCAGTCAATAACGAAACAAAGTTCCTAACAACATAAAACATGTTTGCCGAAAACGTCAACTTATGCACAACACGAGCTAGGCGAAGAGTTTGAGCATTGCCTTTTTACAATCTTCAATCATTTACAACAGTTCCGTCTCGTTCTATTTACGACGCCATTTGCGATTGACCTTTTTGGATCTTCCTAAAACGGCATCATTGCTCTTGAGCTTCTTCGTCTTTGGTGCTGAGTGTGATGGTCCAGATGGTTGAGATTGGGCTCCATTAACTGCTGGAGGTTCCTTTCTCTTGGCCCTATTAGAGGAAATGGTTTGAACAAACAATGCGCAGACGACATGACTCTTGACGAGTTACTTACGAAATCTTTGGTTTTTGTTGAGGATTGGATGATGATGGTGTTGGTTTAGAGCCACTAGCTGCTTTCGCTGCTGCAGCTGCGGCAAGAGCGTCTGCTTCGGCCTTCGCTGCTTCAGCCTTCTTTTCAGCTAGTCGAAATGAGAGTGTGTCTCGAAATTTTCTTCTAGCGGTCTTGGGCTTCAATAATTCCTACAATAATACATAAAGTCAGAGCTGGATTTCAAACATCGTCTTTGCATTTTGCGGGGTTGACATTCGAAGAGTCATATGATGAGTTTCGGAACGTGCAATTTCATGATGATCTCGCATCAAAACTTCGAGCTACTACATTTACACACATACCTTGACGAGCGAAAATACATTGTTGAAGGCCGTCAACCTTGCATCCCATTTAGCCGAATCCACAGCAGAGGTGGTGGCCCGATTCAGCTTCTTGTATTGAACAGTTTCTTCCGAAATAACGGTCTGCACTCGCATATAAACATGCTTCAATCGGCCCTTGTCCTCTTCTGATTCTGTCGTGTCATCCAATGCACTTCCCGTCAACTTCATTCCAGCTTCATGAATAACAAATAGGATTCGTTCTGCAAACGAGAGACTGCAACGTTAGCGGCGGTGTTGCATTGCCGCAGTGTTGCTTGAAAGATTGCCTACCAAGTCGAGTATAGTCCAACTTTTCCACAGAACCAACGACAACGTAATGCTAAGGACAATAATGGATTAGAAGGACACACAGAATATTCAAACGGTCACCAGCCAACCTCCAAAAGGGCGTTCATATGTGATAAAACAATCTTCACCAACTCGGCGCTTGTGAGATGGGGAGTTCCTTCTGCAAGAATCCTCAAGACAAGCATGTTGACTTTGGTGCTGAGTTTGTGGAATGAGGGAGTTGTGAATAGGTTGGATATCATCACTTGTAATAAGGCATCGGATGGTCCTCCTTTCTACAATATGAAAACGGTGGTCAGCAATGTTTGAATATTGCTTGACAATGGACAGCTTACTCGGTATATTTTGAGTGATCGTTGAGAACATAGTAGTAATCGGTCTCCAACAGTGTCATCCGTCGGCTGTACATTCAGAAATTCGATTAGCTTTTGTTGACAAATGTTTTGAAAGCAGAAGTCATGATCATAACACGTACATTCCATTTGACATTCTTCAACCCTGATATTGTCAAATATAATTCAAGCAAATCTCCAAAGTTTTGAGCATTCTGATACATGGGAAGCTTGTGCATTATCCGTGAAATAGATTCCAGCTCTTCGTTTGAGGCACTTGCCCACCACTAGAGATATAAGACGGTCAATACCAGACGAATCCAACTACTCACGATATGCTTATGATGGCCAACCCTTTTGATTTGTGGAAGCAGACTAGTCTCGATTTGAGGAACTAGTGCTGGAAAGTGTGATATCACATCATTCTCCAAAAAGGAGAGAGCAAATTCTCGAGCTTCGTGATCCGTTCCTTCGTCAATGCCCTCACACCGATACATGAGGCCTTCCATGGCTTCCTTTGGGTAATTGCTGAACATAACCACTAAGGCTTTCCGAACTGCATCTGCTTCAACTTGTTGACCTTCCGCTACAGTCCAACGAGAAATCGTGAGCACAATTTAAATATTCATCGAAATACCATTATGAGCTTACGATAAGTATTGTGCATTTGTGATAGGATGTCAACGATTCTTGCAGCTGAGGCCGAGTTGAATGCCAGTTTGGGCAGCTGTTCAATAGCGTTTTTCCGTAAAGCTGTCTTGTCCGTATCTTCTAGCTCTGTAATATCCTAGCATACATTTGAACGTATAGATATGAGTTTGGGCTCAATAAAATGGGAATGTTGTCTTGCTCAGTTACCAATATAGCATCCAGTGCTTCTTGGAAAACATCCATGATATCGAAATGAGGTAGATGTTTTGGAATTTCCACAATAGCAAGAGGACATATCTTTTCTACTTTTGTGGAGGCCAAAATGACTCTGAAATCTGGGACAAGCTGAAAATTGTTTAATGTCAGATTTTAATGCATGTGGACAAGCTCGATAAAGAGGATCTTAGAGGAAAAGAGAATGAAGCACTGCACTTACTTCTTGATAATTCTGCTCTGCTTTAGGTTTGGACTCTTCCTTCCACAATCTGTTGACTGCGTCGTAAAACACATCAGCTTCACTCATGATATTCTTGTTGACTTGTACTGCACCACTGAGCATATCAAAGTTAAGTCAAATATATATCAGAGGTGTTGCCAAATACTGCTTTGGACTTATATCACTCCTTGTGCCAAAATCGAGTCGGAAAGAAATTGAACAATGATGGATGCTATGCTGAGGATGTTCACAACGTGCGTTGCAATGAACGCGATAAATTTTTGACCTTGAAAAGTTCAATAGTTCTGCTCCCTGAATTACGTGGCTAAGTGGTACGGTGTGAGTCTCAAGCTTTAATTGGAATGTGCAATGTTCATGTAGACATCTCAATAACACAAACGATTTCTATTCAGTATTCTTCTATATATGACTACGAGTTTATAAGTTTAGAACGTAACAAGAGCCACCATTCAATTTCCACCACTACATTTGCACGCACAAACGATCAAATGATTAGTCTAGCCCCTCTGTGTTTCAAACGGGCTGAGGGCCGACTCTGGCCACATTGGTTAGTAGTGGAAACAGCAAACAAAAGTTACCAGCAGGCGAGTTTTTATGAGTGTCGGTTTGCCACCGGACAACCACCACTTATGACCTAATTGGAACCACAAGCCCACTTGTCATATAATACCAGGTTCAAGACCAGCAGGCATCTTGAACCCGGCCACAGTGTAGATGCCAAATACATGACAACGTACTAGTCGACGGCTTGTTTCGGCACAATGGCAGTCAGCAAAAGATCCAACGCGTGACTTAAAGAGCACGGCCTACGTCTGGTGCATGACGGCCCTATTGAGGCTCCAACAGCTCTGACGGGGAGGTTCGCCTCTCCTCAAGTTTTGACTGAGCGCCCAACCGACAGCATAAAAGGTATTGATGCCACTTGAAGGTTGTAGCATCAGATACAGTTCATAGGCTAAGACGGATAGTCACTTGAGAGAATAGTCCTGATGGAGAGAGAGAGACTTGATCCAAGAGAGGTTGGCAATGCAGAAACAAAGAAATGTTGATATTAGATCAAATCAAAACGAATGTATGCAGAGAGGAAGGAGGGAGGGAGAGCAGCAATATAGCATGATGGTACATCCATCCATCATGTGAAGTGATTCATACCTGTTGTAGTGCCTCTGGGCAGTCTTGATCACGTCTCTTTGTTGCGAAGACTTGGTGGAGTGAAGGCGGCAGGCGATTCGTGCAGGTGGCTTTGATTTTGCTTACTAATCAACATTCTGGTTTATGAGACATAGCGACGAGTAGAAGGTGTTTGCGACGTGATAAAAAATATAACAGCCTATATGATTGTATGCTTCATTGCAAGTTACGTGATTTTCTCCTCGTCATGCCGAGAAATAAGCTTGCGAATTGCATTTTGGGTGAAACCCTGTTAGAACTCTCTACAGAGCACTAGATCACATCTGGTACAGCTATAATCCTCTGATCCTCTGGATTAGCACTGTTCTGCTTGCATCATCAGTGGGGAATCACTGTAGTTTCGTGCTCGCTGTCGTAATTTGTTGTTCTTTTGACCTGTCACGGCAAACATGATAACCTAAAACCACAAGGCGCTATCAAGACGGGATTAGTACTCTTTGTTTCCCGGCCTGTTCGACGCGATTCGCGTCCATCACATACATGGTCGAAGAGGGAGTCGTACTCAGCACAAGCTGTGAGAAAGTCGTAGCCAACCCGCAGCCTTTCGTGAATTACTCCCATCAAATCCTCCATCTGCTTAGTAAGGAGTTTTGCTGCGAACCTTCCATGACTGAACCTATTTGAAGCTTTATAGTACCTCGGCAAGGTGGTAAACGATCCAAGTGGCGTTTGCGTCGTAACCAACACCAATTTGTAACATCATTAATACAATAATGAATCCCTGCATAGATGGTGCATCCTTCTCGAATAGGTTATATCTGAATGCTAGACATTAAGGCAGTGAGCAGCATGACTTTCAGATTGGTTCACGGTGAGGATTGACAACCCAGAGTCGATACGTAAACTAAGGACTAAGTAACTTAAGAAAAACGAGAAACAAGGCTATAAGTTGCTTCAAATGGAAAAGAATTCCTTACTTCCTTAGCACGGTTAGCAAACAACCGTTGTCTCATGGCAGCTTCCACATACACGTTCGTCGCGGTTCTTGATGTTGACGACTTAAAAGTTTGAGGCAGCTCCAAGGAGCCGAAAATAGCGTTAGAATATTGTTACCCAGAGGTAGAGATATTTTCGCCTTGTTCACCAACCTAGAACACGTTGAACGTGGATTTAGAATCGGAGCTCTTCAGAAGTACCAGAGTTCTGACAAGGCTGCAGTCACCCAAAAAAATCTTACATGCTCGGAACGCAGCCTCGCCACAACACTCCACGCCTTTACAGCCCGGTGAAGTGGTCACTCCATCTCTGCAGCTTTTGTTAACAATCTCATAAAACGTTGGTAGTATCAACATGATACGTTTCACACTAATTGCTCGAGCTTCAGATGGGCTGGCACTCACGGCCACGATGGAGTCCCCAAAGGTATGCTATCTAAACGCGTTCTTATGACCTCCACTAACAGGTTCAACACGTTCTAGGAGGAGGAATCAATCCAAAATCACAAAAAGCTGTCAAAGACATTGTTAAGATTTATTTCCACGCCTTCACACCATGATCCGCTTCCGAAATCATGTACAATTATAGCCGGAGACTACTCATTCCATTACATTGTCAAGGATGGTGTCGTGTTCATCACATTGTGCGAGAAGACGTATCCAAGACTCCTAGCCTTTTCCTACTTGACGGAAATTGAAAGAGGGTTTTTTGAGGATTCTTCAGCAAAGTAAGCTGGTTTCTCAATGTGATTGTGGTCTTCAATTGAATGTACAAACACCTTTGGATCTAGAGACGCAGTGAGGAATGCAGTTAGACCATATTCCTTTATTAAGTTTGGTGAGTCTCAAAACGTTGCAAGGCTCTTGGATCTTGAGCACCTTTTTGTATTATACTGACATGATTGTTTCGTAGAGCCATATATTCAAGGTGCAAAGAAACGTTACTCGAATACACGAAATTTGAGAACCGACATGGATCTAGTGGAGTTATCTTCACGAATATCTGCAGTTGATATTCTGCAAGCTCAGAACGTGTTTGGAGCAGAGTACTCGAAAGGTGAAGATCTGTTCTCAAACCTTTCAAGAAATCCTGCTTGCTGATTCTTCGCTCGTTTTGCAATTACACAGCTTCGTTGGGCTATGGGTTTAGTAGTTCTCTCAATGGAGCACTCAAGTTTGAAACTGATACTTCTACGAGAACATGGCGAATTCTGGTTCTGATATTCATGACAGGACTGATTGCCACCATGGATTTGCTTGCTCTTGTGAGATGGAGTCTCAGTGGTAGTAGCCCGAATCCAATAGCAGATCCGGTAGGCTCATTAGGTTGTTTTGGGGATGTCTCGGAAATATATGCTGACCTTGGTCAAGCTTAGAATCAACACACGTTAGGCCATGTTCTGCTGATACCACTTGGCATTCTGGCGCCATTCCTATTCCTTCAGGTATGCCACGTTGGGCCCGGCAATCGATACGTCTATCTCCATTATGTTTCTGTGCTCACAGCAATCGAATTCATCCCAGATCTATCAACTCAACAACAGTGGATCCTTAAATCCAACATTATCTATTGTCACCACCACACATGCTCTCATAACGGCACTTCAAGCAGTATACATCGTTTTGGGTAGTGCAGAACCAGACAGAAAAGTTATAGGAGGAAGCAGATGGTCACTCCTCTATTCCTTCGCTAAAGGCTTTTATGTTATCGTATTCATGCTCATCGTTGGTCTACCTGTACTGAGAAGATGGTTGTCTAAGCTAACACATAATGATGGAGGAATGTTGGGCGCTCAACTGAGTAAAGGAAGGAGAGATTAAAAATGTCCAAAGATAATATATGTAAATGTTGCATATGCTACTTATGCTATCTTGTATAAAATACACGTGGCTGATTTCATATTACTATATTAGTTGCTGTACTCTCCTCTTATCGACCAACATCTTCAGAGGTTGAATCAGCGATTGTGTCGTCCGAAGACACCTTCATGTCTTTGACACCACTCTCGACATCATCAACAGACACGTCCTCATCTGTTTCCTGTATACTATCTGCATCAGGTTCAAATGAATCTAATAGCAGTTGCGAGACTTCCAAGTGCCCCTGCTGCTCGCTCATTGTCAAACTACTCCTTCCGGCATTGTTCTTTATAGTCGCATCGGCACCAGCCTTCAGTAGCAAAGACACGACCTGCTTATGACCATTCAAAGAAGCCCAATGTAAGGCCGTAGCTCCGTCATCGTTCTGGAGGTTTACGTCCCCGTTTGTCAGATGCTCGAGCAAGTACTTTACGATATCGATATGATTGTTTGCAGATGCCATATGCAGTGCCGTTGAGTTTGATGGTGGTACTTTATAGGTGAAGATGCTCCTCAGAGTTGCAGCATTAGTTTCCTCAAATGAAGCTCGAATATTCTCCTTCATTTCTTCTAAATCACCGTATCTGGCACAGGTTGCGAACTCCAGGTAGTCGAATCCATTTGCCATGTCCTTCTCGTTGCCTATAGTTGTGATGATTTAGTTCAAGATCAAACAGAAAAAAAGGAACGTTCACAATTTTGACGGAAGAACACAATCACGTCTCGGTTACGACTTGGCAAGTACCAGATTACTGCGAATAAGGCAAGTAGAGTTCAAAGTCACGTCCTGCTTGTCTCTGTTTCTGTCTGGGCTTGATTTCGTTGGTTTGTGGAAAAGTGATTTTGTGGGTCAAAAACGCAGACTGCAATCAAACGCAATGACACAACAGCAAGCAAGGTAGCTTGATATACTCATTCTTTGTCGCCCTTTAAGGATCAGCACTTAGCATGACATCCGAAGGTGGACCTACTGGTCGAAAAACAGACCTAGAGGATGGCGAATTGGTCGACGACGGAACTATAGACGCCAGTATACCAATACCCTCACTAGAACAGCTAGAACGTGCTGCAAATCCACCTCATCTATCATACCCATCACATCCATATCCCGTCCGTAGCAGCAGAGGGAAGTTGCTGAAACGAACACGAAGGGATTCATATCGACCACCGCCTAATTCTGCTCCCAACTCATCACGCGCCGATCTGCCTTCGAGATCATCGAATCCTTCTCCGAGTAATGGGTCGCATTGGTCAACTACAAACTCTAGTCAACAACTGGAACGTAATGATGCTGCGCGGCCTCCAAGACGCTCTTTTACTTCTCAAAGTGGTCCAGGTAGGACATTCATATGTGCTGGACATGTTGCTCGACGTGATACTGCAAGTTACAAACGCAGGTTGACGCGTACCTTCACACAAACAACAGGCCTAGACACACCACATAGTGGTCCACAACAACGCTTTCCTCCCCGATCATCACCACAAGATGATGGACATCCTGATCTACGACGACTATCGCTATCATCACCGCGACGTGGTAGCCAACGATTTGCGCCATATCAACGACCAAACCAACAACAGCAACATCGTAAAGGACAATCTGGAGATCCACGACATATAGGTCGTAATCTGACGTTTTCTCCAGCACCTATAAGACCAATGATGAACAATACTAGAGGTGGTGGACCAATGATGAACAAGAGTAGGGGTAGACCAATGCTGAGAGGTGGACCAAAGATGAATAGCACAAGTGGAGGGCCAATGATGAACGGTCCAAGAGGTGGATACAGAGGAGGCAGAGGTGGCAGCCACAACAGTATGATGGCTGGCTCTCATCCTCCCAACTCGATGATGTATAGACCTTATCTCATGGCCGAAATGGGAAGAGGTATGCCACGGGGTAGAATACGTGGTCGAGGTGGTAGTCCGTTTAATAGGGGCGTAGGACGAGGAGGAAGAAGACCTATTCAACCACGACCACCACCAATCCCCAAACAAGAAGTACCTGTATTGAAACATTCGATAGAAGTACAAGCTACTACTCCTCCACAATCAGGATACCAACCAGGTAATCTAACTCCCAGGATTACATCACCAAATGCTACGCCTGCACACAACCCAAACAGTCCCGATTATCTCTCCCTTTGGAATTACAATTATGTCCCGTCTCCTATCCACTATGCGGAAGAAGGAGATGATGACGATGAAGAGGGTCATGATGGACACAATCCAGATGGTTTAGAGGAAGATGAAGAAGAAGATGACGAAGAAGCTTATGGAACTGATATGGATGAATGGCTCGAAGTTGGGACACCATGGTATCAACAAAACAAGTCAGATTACGATGCGGCCATGTAAGAGTTTGGTTTGAGACTTGTGACATCTTTTATCCACCGTTTTGCTGACCTCCGTTTATATTTGTAGGTACGCACTGTATCATCCAGAAGAAGGAGGTCATAATGATGATGACGAAGATCAAGAGATATACTCACCTGTAGAAGGAGAAGCACCGTTTGGAGAACAAGATGATGAACATGATGACGAGGAAGCCTACTATTATGCCAACCACGAGTTTGATGACGAAACTGGGGAAAGTCCTTTGAATCCCGTTCTTCCTTTAAGCCACCATTTATTGACTTTCCCTGTATTAAAATAGGAACGAATGTGGGCAGATGGCATACCAGGAGAGGAGGCGCTGATGTATCATGACGAAGATGCCGAATGGATTGATGAAGGACACCATGAAGAGGACCCAGATTGGGTAGATCGTGATAAACCACCAAATGACCAGGACGACTCTGCAGATTGGATTGATAGAATTATAAACGAGGAATTAGCATCACAAGCAGCAACAGCACCACCACCACCACAAGCAGCAACACCATCACAAGTATCACCACAAGTAGAGCAATCATATGGCGGTCATCATCAAGGGAAAGAAGACGATGCAGATAGTAGTGGTCACCAAGGAAAGGACGAGATATCATAACTCTCTCGCTCCATATATATCCACAGACCATATATCTCATCTCCGCATCTTATTGTAAAGCCATTGTAGATAACCAGCTGCATATAGTTAGCACAAATGCACAAAATATGCCACAACGTATACATAAGCTAAACCTGAAAGTGTTGAGTTTATAAGTTGGAATTTATATTTTGTGTCTGTCAGCTTTGGCGATTGAGTGTTTTACTTTTTCTTTACAAAACTGCGATTCTATGGTGGATGAAAAGTAGGATGTTAGCACATGTTTAGTCGGAGGTGATCTGTAAGTAGATGTGTCTGTAGCATCACTCCGACCAAAACGAGCACCATATGACTCAACACCTCCCCACCCCAAAAGGAAGCCTATCTCCATATACATCCATATACAACACTGACCCATTTCGACACCCACTACTTACCAATACAGCTCATTCTCCACATTATGGCCCCCCGTCAAGATGGGGAGGCCTACATCACAAATTTACTCTTCCTCGTCAGCGGGTTGAGCAGCGGACGCATTTGGGGCGTCGACAGCGAGAGATTGCCTCCAAGCGACTTCCTTTTCCTTTATTTCAGCCTGGACCTTTTTAAAGTAGTTGTCATAGTCGTTGAATTGTGGCGTATGAATAAAGTGCCAGTATCCAAAAGCGAGCACGGTTCCTAGAGTGCATGAGCCTACGACATCAAAGATGACTCGTTTGCGGAATCGGCCTACGAGGGGTGCGATGGCTGATGACATTATTATGTTGAGATTGCTGGTTTATATGGTACTCCTTGATTTTGTGATGTTTGACGAAATTGTGAGGGTGAAAACGGTTTGTATGGTCGTTACGTGAAGAAAGGGCAAGCAATGAGAATCAGAATGTACATGTATTCGCCAGTAAGATGCATTAGACACGTTGAAACGCGAAACAACCCAGTGATGCTGATGCCAAACGAATGTAAATGATAAATGAGTGTTGAAAAGCCATAAACGAGAGTGTACATAGGGATATGTTTTATATTCTCCATATACACACGTACACACGCAAGCAAGCGGGCCTCTTGTTACAAAACCACTCGTTTTCTAAATCCTTTCTTCTGTTCATCTTTTTTTTTCTCCAAAAACATCACAACCTAACATTCGATCAAAGCTCCACGAACAAACATCTAGGATGACTTCCAACGGGTTCTTCGGTATGTAATCACCATGTAGTAGTACATCTCATCGTGTTCGGAAGTCTTGACCGTGCTTGATGAAGAGCCTTAAACATTTTTTTCTATTGCTCAGTTTGACACTTGAACTGATCTTCATCTCTCTTCATTGAAAATAGGTCTGGTAGTCCAACCTGGCAAGACTTATGAACAGATCACCGAGCTGCCATTACGTCTTACCATGGTATGTTTCGAAAACAATCTTGGACATCTGGTTCTATGGCTGACTTTTTTTCCTGGCACATGTTAGGCCTCAATTGGTCCTGATGACAAGAAGGAGATCGGAACCAAAAGAACCTACTTGAACTTCCGTAACGATGATCAAGACTTTACTGTTTGCTCTTTGGCTCCAAACACTGTATGTCTTGACCTTGTTTATTGGGTTGCCACAAAAACGCAAGATTATAACAGCAGATTCTCTGTTTCTTAGCACGAGACTCAAGTCATTGAGATGCTCTTTGAACCGGGTCAGCCATTGACATTCTTCTCCACTGGTGACTGGTATGGATCACAGTTGTATTGGCAGGAATGTTCAATTGTCACTTGTTGATCATCCTTTTTTTGTCTTTCTTTCTAGTGCTATTCATTTGACTGGTCACTACATGGATGAAGACAACTACCCAGTCATGGATGAAGAAGAAGATGACGAAAATGAAGAAGGCATCGATATGGGTGATGAAGAAATTGATAGTGATGAAGCTGGTGATGTTGATGAAGTCATGTTCGGAAAGGCTATGTCCAAGAAGGGTATGTTGTTGGTATTTTTAGTTATTCATTGATGTGTTACTTGTTTGACTGGTAAAACTCAATCAATTGACCAAAAAACACCGTACCTCACCGCATAGCTCTCATTCCCTCTCGCAAATCCGCCATGGAAGGCGACGATGACTCTGACGAAGACATGGATGGTCTCCTTGAAGAAGACGACGAAGACGATGAAGCAGACATTGAAGAAATGACTGAAGATGAACGTCGTGACCTCATCAAACACTTGATGGATACTGCTGAAAGTGATGATGGCTTGACTGCTGAAGAACGTGAAGAATTGATTCGAAAATTCGTCGAGGGTAACTACTCTTCTGATGAATTCGAAGACGAGGATGATGATGACGAGGATGATGATGAAGAAACGGAAGAAATTGATGATATGGATATTTTCCGACTTGCTGCTGGTGTAAAACGTAAGGCTGAGAGTAAACCAATTCCTATTCCTCCTGCTGGCAAGAAGGCGAAACTTGTTGAACTCACTGATGTAAGAAATTGTGTTCTATTAATGATATCCTTATACTCATCGTGTTTGCTTTTTTTCTCCTCTCAATCTTTTACAGGCAACCGAGGTCAAGAAACCTGAAGTACCCGTCAAGGCTGCTGCAACATCTAGTGCACCAGCTTCTCTCGTCTCATCTGACGCTCCAGAAGCCGATAAAAAGACCGATAATGCTACCTCCGCTACCACTCCCAACAGCGCCACCACCAACGGTAAAAAGACCAAGGCACAAAAGAAGGCAGAAAAGAAGCAACAAGAAGCTGCTGCCAAAGCTGGACAAGTTTCAGCTGCCGCTGCTGCCCCTGCCGCCACTGCTGCCAAGGTTGAACCAAAAGCCAATGGAGTCACTGCTGAAGTAAAGAAGGACGTAGTAGCAGAAAAGCCTCAACCGTTATCTGCCAAAGCTGTTGCCAAGCAACAACAGCAACAACAGGCCAAGAAGGAAGAATCTGGCTCTCCCAAAGTAGAAGCTAAAGCTGAAGTCAAAACCGAAGCTAAACCTATTGCAAAGAAGGAAGCCAATGGCGATGTTGCCAAACCACTTGAAAATGGTGACGCAGCAGCAGCAGAAAAGCAACCCAAAAAGAAGACTCTCCCCTCTGGTCTACAAATTGAAGATATCCTTGTTGGAAAAGGAGCACGAGCAAAGCCTGGTAAACAAATGTCTGTCCGATATATTGGTAAATTGGCTTCCAATGGCAAAGTCTTTGATTCAAACACCAAAGGTGAACCATTCAAATTCCAGTTGGGTAAACAAGAAGTTATTCGTGGTTGGGATGTTGGTCTTCAGTAAGTTGTTGCGAGAAGAGTTTGGCTTTTGTTAGTGTCTTATTTGATTGCCTGTTTTTTTGCAACATACTCATCATTTTTCATCTTCTTTCTTAGGGGAATGAGTGTAGGCGGTACCCGTAAAATAGTCATCCCACCTGCATTGGCATATGGATCTAAAGGTGCTCCACCAGATATCCCATCCAACGCTACTCTTGAATTCGAAATCAAGTTGCTTGATGTTGGTAAAAACTAGATAGGTAGCAAACGGAAGATAGTGAGCCAAAGAAAACTAGGAGAGGATTTTGAAAAAAAAAGGGATGTAGAGTAGGTGTGTGTAGTAGAAGGGGTTTGCATTTCTGGTGGGTGTTTGGGTGATGTCGCTAAAAAGGGTTTGAAAGATGCAGTATTTGATGTAGTCATTTTCAGCAACGAAAATATAGATACGATACTTTTCAAAGAGGATTTGGTGTTGATTTAAAGCTTCCCTTTTTATGGTATAGGAAGGCGTTACTATGAATACAACGAGTTTTTACGTGTGTTTTACTCTTTATATATATACAGATCTACAGTGGGTTGTACAAAGTCCATCACCCTGAAGAGTAATAATAGGAAAAGGAGTTTGAGACAATGTCATACTAACAACGAATCTTGAAACAACAACACCATCAATACGAAACCTGAACACCATCAATACTTACTTGATCTCTTGCTACCCAATATAGGACTCAACATCACACCAACCATATTCACAATACCACCAACCGAATCGTAGATTGTGCGTGACACTGACTTCCTGCCTATATCTGTTATATCGGATGCAGCAGTGGAGGATGCAGAGGAGGATACAGCACCACCAGTGGTGCGAGAGTTGGTCTCTAGTACGACTGGAGTAGGCGCTTCTTCCAAACGAAGTCGTTTGGGTGGTGATTGCAACAAAACGACATCCTCCCCATCCTCTTCATCTTGACCAACAATGTACACATCTCCTCCACTACGCTTCTCTTGTTCGTCTTCATCTTCTTGTTCATCATCATCACCTTCCTGCATTGCATTTTCCTCCTCTCCTTCTTCTGATGGTATATCTTCTTCAGTTGCATCTGTATCTATCCCAACGTCCTCAATTATGGACATTTCAGAAGATTCATATACTTTGTTGTTGATACCCTGATGACGTGAAAAATCGGAGAAGACGGTTTCTCGGTCACTGTCGTCATACACCATATCACTGGTAGATCCTGCAACTATTGGGGCAAGATTTTCGGTATCGGATGATGATGTGTCGATGAATTTTGCGGAGATAGGCCTTTGGACATCTGCTAGACATTCGTCAAGTTCAGAGAAGTTTGACTCGTCAATGGCAAAGTCACGATGCCTTTTACTATTTACATGCTAGAAAAGTGCGTGAATGTTAATCTTACGTCTGTTTTTCTGAATATCAAACAGATAGTTGAGTTCAAAAAATGAATTCAAACTCGAATTCAAACAGATTCATTACCTCAATGAAATCATCATACTTGTCACAACAATTCTCACAGTATCCAGGACGGTGATAAAAAGCTTTACCAACAGGCTTTCGACTATCAGTTGTGTCAACCTCTTGATGCTGTCGTTTACGAGGAATAACCTGCGAATCACCATCTTCACTCTCTTTTCGTACTTTTACATGCTCGAATGTAAGTTTACATTCAGTACGAGCAGCCTTCCATACCTCTTCAATTTCATCATCATCCATCAATTCCTTTTCTGCAGCATTAACTCCAAGTGCTGCAGCAGCATCTTTGGCAATCTTTCGTAATTCATAATGAGTTTCTCGTTCGCCAGACCATTTGACCTTGGCCCTAACTCCAAAATGACCTTCAGAATCAGTCAAATATCCTTCATCTACTGTTGGCAACCATGATGCTGGTGGTGGGATAAAGGCACATCGGTTTATCTGGTTTGGTGCATATAGTTTAGGCCATGGTGGTAGTTTGTCTGCTGGATTCATGTTGAATTCCTTGATGATGATGGGTCGATGAATCTTGGTCGAGTCTTCGACAACCAGATATTCTCCTGTGAAGGGTCTAAAGTTTTGTTGAGTGGTATCACGACCTGTGACGGGACCAAACCAGAACTCCTCCTTGAGTATGTCATCTAGACCACGTTTTTTGACGGGTTGTAAGTATTGAATAACATCCACCAAGCCTGAAGAAGTAGAAAATGGGTGTCGGCGTACGTGTCGTGGAGGACGAAAAACATACCGGTGCAGTCTGAGTGATGACTTACGTGAAATGTGCCACACTTTCTTGCCCAAGTTCTTGAAGTGCTCAATCAGCTCTATGGGTTTGGGCTGAACTTGTTTCTACATTTGAGAAAGTTAGGTAAAGCGACGCCACAACGAGGACAAGGCATTGAAAATACTTACCAATCGCTTGCCCAGACCATCACTGTTGACCAAAGGACGGATCAGAATCGAAAAAGTGTTGATCTCAAAAAAAAAATGCGACGAATTTTTACGTACTTGCAGTCCAATTCAATCACCTTTGGTCCTGGCAACTTGTATCCGACACCGTCTTTTATTTCAGGGCTCTTGGTCATCAGTTCAACTTCCATGAATGCTTGGACGACATGAGTAACTCTGGGACATAGGAACTTCTCCACCTTCTGCAAACACAAAAAAACAAGATATTGACGTTAAAAGCTTTTATGGATCAAAGTGACACATTTGAACTTACTGCACCATGGAATTCGACCGCCTTTTGCAATCGTCGATGCTGAGCAGGATTCAAATCATCTGAAGGGGAAAAAGGTCAGGTTACCATTACAATACGTGATCATAGTTGACCATGTCAATTAACATATCCATACTCAATCACAATGTCAACCATCAAGATTACCACACATCAAGAAAAATCACAACTTACAAAAGTAAAAGACAGTTCGCCGCATTTTCTCCGTCCAAGCAGGTACAAATGACTTATCATCCATCAAAGTAGCCTTTATATCCTTTTTTTCTGCCTTTGTTGCTCCAATTTGCTGTGATTTGCCCTTACTGGTGTTGCCCAAAACAGGCTTGTTTTTACCGAGTGCAGTTTTAAGAGCAGCAGCGACTGTAGCTGGTGGAGGAAATGCAGACTTGCGTAGTGATGGATGGGGATTGACATTCTCATCATCCTTGATCTTGTTGTACCCTTTCACAATTGTAGGTTGTTTACTTTTATCAACTGGTGGAGTGACAGCCCGAGTACCACGAGCGGCCACAGCAGTAGAAGCGTTGTTGAAGTTGATTGCAGCAGGCTTTTCGATCTTCTTTCCTGGATTTTCAGATGGTTTTCTACCATTAGTACGAGTAATAGCAGTAGCGGTAGTTGGCCAGGTCACAGCGTCATTTTTACGGTTTTCATCCTCCCATTGTTGAGTAGCAAATCGTTCTCCAGTCAATGGTGGTAATGGTACCTGTCTACTATTGAAAGTGGCAATGAGTTTATTGGTTGGCTTACTGGCATTCATTTTCGTTGCTGCAGCAGCCTTCAACTGAGCATCACGAATCTGCGCCGAGTTACGAGGTTTGGCAGCTGGTGGATCCATGAGTGCATTACCAGTAGTAGTGGTTGTTCGAAGAGGTACACTACGTAATCGACTATATTCAGCAACGGCAGCTGGAGGTAATGGAGGTTTGGCAATGCGTGATTGCGCATTGCCAGCAAGTGGACTATCATTTTCATTGGCAATACGAGGACGTGACGAGTTACGAGACGGACCTGCAGCACTAGCGAATAATCCAGAGTTTCGATTCATCATTTCGTGAGCAACAGTTTTCTTTTGAGGTTGTCGAGCAGTCGGCCGTATACCATCATCGTTTGTACTTGTTCGTTTGTTGGTTGTGAGAGCATACTGAGGCTTTAGTCCTAATATCTTTTCATTGCCTCGATTGGATGGTCTCAAAGCTGCCATCGACTTGTTTCCTTTGAGCGCAACACCAGAATTCTCATTTGGCATGGTGTGATGATGGTGCTGACGAGGTTTGGATTATGATATACTAATATACGATAGATTCGATAATTGAGACAGGTAGATCAGTGAGTTTGGCAGATGAGTTCAGGTTCCGTTCGAAGCAAGAGCGACGAGATCGAGGTTTTTTAACTAGGATTTTAAATCGGGCATCATGTTGTTAGTATACTAGTTGAAAATGAGCATGTTCATAGCTGATTTGGCATTGATGGATACCTGTTCATATGATCCTTTTCAACGCCAAGTCGTTCTGTCTCTCCTTTGAGCTTGTCGTAGTGATGACTCGAAACCTCCTGTTTGTTGATGGTGCTGAATCGCAGTCATTCACACACACGCGGCCGAAGGCGAACCAGTTTCGTGTAATTATTATCAATTTGTCAATTAACGGTTATATTTTGTATATGGATCAGCGATGTTTCTATTGCATGATGCAAGGTGACTGCGACTACAGAAAAAAAGTACGACATATTATCACCTACCGTGTGTTGACTCGAACGACAACACTTTCTATCGTATGCCCTGAAGTCGTCTCTACCGACAGCAAAGCGATGGGGATTGAGTTACAAAAACACGTGTACAACACAATGTCTTACTAACTCGGATTTGGTTTCAAGTGGACGGTTCATGTCATGGTAGCAAGTTACTTGCGGTATAAACATATGTCTGTCGACATTGCAACCCATACATTCTAGGCAAGCCTAGTTTTCACATCATACGTGTACTCTAGGTACATTGATTCAAATACCAATATTTGTTCAAGCATGGTGGTTTTTCATGTTTGCTGAGAGCCAAGTAGCTCATAATTTCCTTCTAGTTGTTGTTTTGTTTTGATTCATTTTTTCGACACGGAAGTCTACCGACTTGAGTCTCTCGTTTTTCTGGTGCCACAGCACCATATTTGATCATTTACAACAAGGATTTCTTTTTGGCAAAACGTCATAGAAAGGTTTTAGTTTCGACATCAAGAAAAGTCCATTCAATAAAATACAACTACATCATAACTCACTTTTTTTTGCAAAACACCTTTGTGTTGCTGTCTGTTCTTTGATGCATCCTTAAGACGCCATCACAACTAGTAATTTCATACACCAGTACCGAAATACTGTGTTCTTTTCGAACTCCGTCTTACTCAATATGACTATGGGAGGATATGTTTCTAGAAACAAAATCCAATGGGGGCAACCAACTGGAATTATTCCAAATTTTGATGTTGCTTGCACATGCAGTCTGCATAGACACACATGTGCTTATCCAGACTAGTTGCAATGACGAGAGGTTCAGCACAGAAAACCTTCCGAGGAAAGTCACTGAGTGAGTAGTCTCCCATCCAGAACACTAGCTCTATCATCTGTTCATTGGCTTCCTGAAGTAAGAGCGCACCTAGTAATTGATAGAATGTTCGTAAGTAATTATGTTATCCCACCCACGAAAATATGTCATGAAACCCACGAAACAAAAATGCAAATGTGCAATGGAAACATACCAAGTGCTGGCCATCCATGTCGCTATACATCCAAATCCCATTAAATGAATAATGGTTTCCGGAATGGCACTACTCTCACTTCATTTGTAGGTGGAAACCAACGTTTGGTCGTAAGCGACAGATGAGCAAACATTGTTGATTGCCAAGTCATCGATGAGGGGGATGTTCTAGTTGCTTTAGATAATAAACTGTCCACTTTCAACCAGAACTGCCAGAGAGAGGAAGTAGCGACCTACTCAAGCAGTTGACCTATCTTCCACGATTGTGAAGGTGGTGGGAGACAATATCGTTGATTTGAGAAAATCAGAGAGCTACATGTTCGCTTGTTTTAGCCTCGGTTTTAGCAATTGGGGATATGATGACCACGCCCGGCACGTACGAATTTACACCCTACATCCAAAGATCAATGTTCATTTGAGCACTTTCAATATAGTCGCTATAGTGAGGCAAAAGAGCTGCTGAATGACATTGATCTCTGATACATTTATACAGATCAGAAAGCTTGAAAAGAAACTTTGGGAAACGAGTGCTCAAAGCTGCAGCTTTCAGCTTCTTGTCTTGATCTTGCTGAGCGTCCGTCGTGACGCAAGAAAGCTCCCTGGCGCATTCGTCGTAGATCTGCACAGATGGAAGGTAGCTAATATGATCCGAATTTCCGACATGATGCGATCTGCTGTTCTTTTATCACCTTATGGCCCACATTCCTTGGTAATGCGATGCTCCATTGAGATTTTGAGTGGTTGGCTGATCGTTGCTGATGGACGTGGCAAAGAGCAGTTCAGCGTGTATTTTCAGTAGATCCAGTCACATGCAGATATTTTGAAATCCTCGTTTGTCTTCTAGCACGTCTTCCTCAAGTTTTAACTCCTCACTTTCTTCGTTTTGGCAAAAATCCAAAAGATGGCTGGAAGGTTTTGCTTTGACGTTGACTGGTACGATGGCCATGCACAGATCATACGGTCATATAATCTGTTCCTGTTTCCAGCCGATGGTTGTGTCGAAATGGTAATTGATTTTGAGAATGATCATGATAGCGCGCATAAAGAGACAGAGTGATGGTTGTTTCGTTTGTTCCCAACTTGAGACTATAGGCTCGGTGTATTTAGACCGAGTTAGTGCTTACGGCATCTCTCACTCTCTGTCGCTGCCGTCGTATATGTGATTTCATGTGTAGATCTAACTCAGTTTTTTCAACGACTAGTATGATATTAAGAACCGAAGGACATTCTTGAAGAAAACCAAGGCTGATGTATTTGTTGAACAATTGAGGCCTGGAAATGCGGTCACGATATTGTCACGACAGGTGTGATATACAATTGTATGGACAAATTATTACGATTTTTGGGATCTAAATCGTTAATTTATTCTAGTTGATTGTCAGAGATTACGGAGATGACTATACAAGGACGCATCTTGCTCAACAAATGCAAAAGTGGGTGTCGAAACAAACAGACAATTCCTGTGCCGTACATCCGTTTTTTGCATCTTACCCAAATGCTAAAAACAACACTCCCTTGTCTGTGGATATCCAGAACACTACTCATCGTCCAAGGATCCGCCATACAGCACTTTGGATCAATCCTAGACGACTTGCTATCAAAGGATTTCACCTTGTCGCGTTTACGAATGATGGCACCATCAGCAGCTATTGGAAGCATAGTGTCAAGTCAAACACCTTCAAAACAAGTCATTGTAACGGAACTAGTTCGTGCTGATGCCGTGCAACTCACAATGAATATTGTTGCTGAGTCGAGGAAGCGATTGGGGATTAGTGATGGGAGTGTGCATGTGTCCATGTCTGTTGAGGCTGCTGGCAAGGTATTTGTTATTTCGTCAACTACTCCTGGAAAGGTATTTCTTCGTTTGATTTATCGCCCTCGTTGTTGCTCGTACAGGAATTGGAAGATGTGTTTTCAGAAAAGTCAATGCGTCAACTGCCTAGAACAGCCAAATTCGCAAACTGTGCATTGGCTTTAATTAAACCTCATGCAGTACTGTCAGGTGAGTTGAAAGCAAAAAAACCATTACAGGCACGAAATGAAACCTCTAAAACTCTTTTGCTTTTCATCAAGGATTGACAGGCAAGATCTTTAATGCTATCATCAAGAATGGCTTTGAGATCTCCGATATGGAATTATTCAATCTGGAAAAGACGAATGCTGAAGAATTCTTGGAAGTTTACAAGGGTGTGACTCCAGATTATCATGTACGTAAGATATACAGCAAGCGCAATCAACTTCAATTCAATGTCTCGCCGTTTTGCATCCTGACCATTCAAATTTAATCTTAGCACATTGTTGAACATATCAGTTCAGGACCACTAGTCGCCATGTGAGTAATTGGGTAGATTTTTTGCTCCTTTGTTAATTAAACCTTATGTGTAGGGAAATCACATCCTCTTCCAAAACCGTCGTATCTGATTTCCGAGAATTCTGTGGACCATCAGATCCACAACTAGCCAAACAACTACGACCGGAATCATTACGAGCCAAGTATGGAAAGGACAAGATTCAGAATGCTCTTCATTGTACAGACTTGACGGAAGATGGAGTACTGGAAGTCTCCTACTTTTTCCGGATTCTTGCCTTATAAACTAGTGACAAATGGGGATGGAGAGGCAGGGTTTGCTTCCAACAACTGTAGATGTGTTTTCTACCACATATTTTGGCGACATCAAACTTGTAACGTAAATAATTGTGAAGCTTTGGAATCCAAAACAAAATTCGTAAGATAGACATGTTGTTAACAAAAACATTCAGTACTGAGCAACTAATAGGGGTTTTACAAATTGATTTTATGAAAAGTTGGACAAGTACTAAGAGGGAAGTGTGTGTTAAATAAGAGCAGTCAGTTGGCATAAGGGAAAAAACCCAACTACGATGTATATCTCACAATCTCGCACAAGACTTACAGATTCGGCGACGATACGAGCACGAGCATTCAGCGATAATTTCATTTCCGAGATTTCCTTGTCAACCTCTTCCATGAATTGGACGATAAAGTCCACCAGTTTGTGTTTATACATTTGCTCAGTATGGAAGTTTGTGATTAAGAAACTGATATCATATCCCTAAGTACAGGAAAAGTATAGAGATTGTGGGAAAACAAGCTGTCTTCAGTGGATGAACTACTCTCAACATATCGTAGGTTTTTTGCTCACGCTAGACTTACATCAATAGGTTTTCGTCTCAGGACCACAAAGTTCTCAGCACGTTGAGTCATGAATCTGGTGAATTTATGACACAATATCCTTTCAATGTCGTCGGCTTGTTTGATCTTGATTGATACACGTAGGGCATTGATTGAGCCCTCGACCAGCACGCGTTCGTTTTCATTTCTGCTGATGGCTACGGGTGTCAGCAAGACTTCCTTTGACACCCTGATTGATAGAGTATAATAATGTTTTGAGTGAGTTGATTCGAAACACCAAATGTATGTGTGTTGTAATTTGATGTTGCCATGTTTTACCTAGCTTCAACTTCGGGTTTGTTGTGCCTTTCGACGACCTGCGATGAGAAATTCTCCAAGCACATTGCAGCAGTCAGAGTAGCTCGAACAGCAGCCAAATACGGCCGCAGTGTATTGGACATTAATTCCTAGTCTCCTTCTGCGGTATCTAAGAGTTGACGTTTTGAAAGCAGTGGACCAAATTCCTCCAAAACGATAAACAGAAGAGGGGATTGGAAAGCAGGAAGGGATACGGGGAAGGATACATTTCGTGTTGTATGAATATCCAAGGCTATTCACCCTCTTTTGTTGCGGTATGAGCTCTAATGCCTTAGAAAAACGCGAAACCAGGTTTGTTTCTGACATGCCGTAGTCTGGTTGTTATGGTTCGTGGTTCAGTTGAGGTATACCTTTCTACCTTTTTTGGCTTGATTTAACTTTTAAATGTAATACGCAAATCTATGTTTTATTGTTGGTCCACATACACAATACCCTTAATACCTTATATACAAAATGTTCCTTCTTTTACACAATCTTCAACCCATCTCTTTATATTTCCATTAATGGATTTGAATGCTAGCATCGACCTACCATCATCATTTCTACATCACAACATCTTCGTCGGCATCTGATACAACAGCACTGCGTCTTCAATAGACAGTAACTTTCGATGAAGAGCAAAAAGGAACGGCCTGAGCACTAGGAGGATTGTTTGTCGCTCCGTAGAACAACCGTAATTTTCCAAATATGCCTGCAATGACGTTGATGTCTTGAATATTCCAGATGCAGACTTAGCAAAGTTAATGCGAGCCCACTTCAGTAATGCGTTCGAATCGTACATCTGGTCATCCGAAGGCTAAATATCAAACAGATGTGTAAGATCAAGCACCTTCATATTCATTGATGCTCGAACCTCACCGGTCAATGGATATCTTGCACCCCTTCGGCAAATCCTTCACAGCTTTATAAGTTATACCCGAACCTGCATAACGAGATCTACCACGGTGCACTAGCTCCAATAGACCATTCTTTCTCTTCAGATGGATATCAGGGCTTTTATCATCTACATGACGGTACACCCGCATATCTGGGTCTGGAATGGGCTTGCCCTTACCCTTTCTGCCAAATGCGCTCGACTGAAAACTAGTACGACTTTCCGGCATCATATTTGGAGGAAAAGTACTTGATCTCGTCGGATGTTAGACGTTCTGGATTAGTAGTCTTGTAGCAAATATCTGCTGACGCTATGTCCATATGTCGCAGAAGAGTCTTATCTAGTATCCCTCTATCACGTGCTCCGTAATACCTAGATAATCCAACTTGTGTGCCAAGAAACTATCAAGTGTACCTGCTTCACGTCCAGAAAGTGGCAGTAGCTGTACAATTCATGAAAGGGACCACAAATCTAAATAGCGCTTTTGAATATCAGTAATTCGATCATCTGAAATCATGATTGCTTCTAGTTACCCGTCGAAAGAGTTGAAAGATTTTAGTTATCTCGACTTGAGTCTATCCAGAAGGCATGTGTGTAATAAGGAGTACTGTACATGGACCATCGTTGTCATCTCGCGGTTGTGGATATGGAATAGGGTATCGATGTTTTGCTACCTGTAAAGGGAGAGTGAAGATTTGTTCAATCAGCCTCATCCCCTGGGGAATTCATTGACACAAGACCAGAAATATGAATACTTACTTCATACGTGATGACTCCAACAGGACGAGGTTTGCATAATGCGAGAGCAGCGAATGCAGAAGCCTCAAATCGGACAAACAAGAATGATTCACATAATCCTACCAACCCAAAGGCAGCCAGACCACGAGTTGTAACATACTAGAATGAGGAAAAAGATCCAAATTATGAGAATATTACCCTGGTTTGGTTAATCAATAATGGAAAACCTATGGATTGTGGATGGCTTCCTTTTTGATACTGGATCAAGCAAAAAAGTTCTTGAAACTTACCAAGTCGCCTCTGTCCGTGAACCTTGGGTCATAGCGTAACGTGCAGAGTATTTGATGAGCTGATCCGCTACTGGAAGGAGCAGAATCGGTAGCGGTAACAGCCAATGATAATGGTGGTAGAGTTGGCGTATCATTCCATGGATGACGCCAATTGGATCCAGTAGCAGCTTTGGAGGGTGCCTATACGATGGGTATGATGAGTTCATTAAGATGAAGTGTAGATCACTTATGTGATGGGATAGATCATCCAGATAAACGAAAAAATGGAGCGCGTCAAGACATCGTGACAGATCACATTCAGTGTCACGGATCCTTCTAGATCCAACCGACCGCTGATGAGTGCGCTGCGAATACATACATTCAAAAGCACAGCATCGTCAGAAGGAGTAGAGATGCTCGCCAATTCAAGTGCATGTTGGACCTAAGTTGCTTCTTGCGGGATGGCAGACACGCATGGGAGCTCGGGACGACGAGGACTTGATGCCTTGAACATATCAGACTATAGAATGATATTATTAAGTCAGATCTGGTCATGAACGAATGTTGATGATGAGCGAAGAAAAACGAGGAGGGTTTGGAACATACCTTCATAGAATATCAGAGTGGAGGTGTAAATAGGTCACAGGTTGAATTTCTAATGATTATAGGCTTACTAGGATGTGCGTCTTTCAGTTCACCTTATGAGTTCACGTTATTGTGTGCGTTTGTTAACGATGAGGGAGGATACTCCGACAAGCAAAGGCCAACAGAAAAGCCACGAATTGTACAAAATTTTGCACAGTTTTGGCACATCGAAGGCCATTATTTACGCGTAACCGAGTTGAAAAACGGAAAACGATGTATCTGCACGCTCCATTAGATTCAAGTGTGTTCGTCCTAGGATTAAAAGAGTAGGTGAGCATGGCGAGGACAAACATGAATAGCTGAAAAACATAAATATGCTAAATATGTGTACTCAACATATTCTAATTCCCTTCAAAAAACAAACCCTCAACCTTCCTCTGGTTCGAAATGATATGTGATTGTAGTGTTTTGACAAGTAACGTGAAGAATCAAGAGGCAAAGTTGAACTACAGAGAGACGGACGACGTAACCTTTTCTTCAATTCAAATATATTAATGATCCAATTACTTTAAGAACACGTAGGATTGTCACTTGAGACCATTAGATACGCGTGGCGGATGTCAATCTAGGGTGAATCAATCTGTACAGGAACTCGAGGGGCCACGCTACCGCACAAATATTCATTAAATCCGTAGATCAAGGCAGATCACTAACTGGAGCTCGCAAACAAGTATGTGGTTGGAGCGGGCGGTCCTTCCAATCGTTAAAACGAGCCAATCTCTCAAAGAATTTTTATTTTTTTTGTAGCAGCGACCACACAATCAGAAAAGAGGCAGCTGTCAAGGAAGCATGTTACGACGTGTAGCAACTCGAACGGCATCTCATGTCAACCATCTAAATAGGCTCTCATCTGCTGTAGCATGCCAATCGACGCGTACATTTGCTCATGCAACCACATCAACCAAGGCTGCTGCATCGGCCCATCTGATAAACGATTCTCCTTCCCATTCCATATCCTTCAAGTATCCAAAACATGCTGACTCGGTCTTCTCTCCTACCGATACCTTTCCTCGTCGCCATTTGGGTCCTTCTGAATCAGATGTCGCAAACATGTTGTCCACCGTTGGTGTAAAGGACTTGGAGGAATTGACGGCTCTGACCGTCCCTGCTGCAATCCGTATACAGAATCCTACTCGTTTGGGACCTGCTCTGCCGGAAACTACGCTGTTGAGTCAGCTAAAGGCAATCGCTGTCAAGAATAAGGTGCTCAAGTCTTATATCGGTATGGGATATACAAACACGACTGTTCCTCCCATTATATTGAGGAATATCATGGAAAATCCACAGTGGTATACTCAGGCAAGTGTTTGGTTGGGTTGCCTATATATGGCGGAACATGCGGGTTTTTTGCTATCAACCCCTATGCCCAAACTCGTTTGCTCGATCGATCACGATCATGAAGCTAACACAATCTCCCTCAAATAGTACACTCCATACCAACCTGAAATATCTCAAGGTCGTCTGGAATCCCTAATCAACTATCAAACCATGGTCGCTGACATGACTGGTCTTCCAATTGCTAACGCGTCCTTGCTGGATGAGGGCACCGCAGCTGCTGAAGCAATGTTGATGAGCTTTACGCAATCACACCGTAAAAAACATATATTCTTTGTTGACGCAAACTGTCATCCTCAAACTATTGCTTGTGTACAAACACGTGCTGAACCATTTGGTATCGAGGTCGTAGTAGGCTCGTTTACTGACTTTGATGTATCAAAGTATGCTGATACGCTTATGGGTGTGCTTGTCCAAGTAAGCATTTGAGGAGAATGCCTCTGCATTTTTTTCTGCGACGTGGTGTATGACTCACACACTCAAACAACCTCCTAGTATCCAGCTACAGACGGCAGTATAGTAGACTATGAAGGATTCGTCAAAGAGATTCACAATGTCGGAGGTCTAGTCACCGTCGCATCAGACCTGTTGGCCCTAGCCCTACTAAAACCACCAGGAGAATGGGGTGCTGATATGGTTTTAGGCAATGCTCAACGATTCGGTGTACCTCTAGGATATGGTGGTCCTCACGCTGCATTCTTTGCTGTGAAAGATGAGCACAAGCGAAAAATGCCTGGTCGTCTTATTGGTGTCTCAAAAGATGTAGATGGTAAACCAGCTTATAGATTGTCTCTACAAACTCGTGAACAGCATATTCGTCGTGAAAAGGCTACCAGTAATATTTGCACTGCCCAAGCCTTGTTGGCTAATATGTCGGCTATGTACGCTGTTTATCATGGTCCTGAGGTGAGTTTTGAGGTTGCTCATCGCCAGTCACTCTGTTTTCCTTTTTGTGCCTTCTTCATAGATTAAATGCTTTCGTTTTACTCTTTTCAATTTTTTAGGGCATTCGAGAGATTGCTCAACGTGTACGAAACCTGACAGTCATACTCGCCGAAGGCATCAAGGAACTGGGACACACCATTAAAAACGAAGTCTACTTTGATACCATAACAATCAAATTAAATGGTGCCACCGCTGAAGAAGTACTCGAAACTGGTGTCGAAGCTGGTATAAATCTTCGACACGTAGACACGGACCATGTTGCCCTAACCTTGGATGAAACCGTCACCAAGGAAGACCTCATTGACATACTAGACGTATTTGCATCCGCACCATTCACCCATCGCTTCAAATTCGGATATAGAGCCAACTACCATGCTGATACTCCAGATATCGACGCCATCGCAAGTAAAACAGGATTGACGGCTTATGATGCCGTTGCAACACTACCTGCTAAGTTTGCTCGAACTAGTGCATACCTCCAACATCCAGTATTTAATTGCTACCATTCCGAAACTGAAATGTTGAGGTATATTTCACATTTGCAGTCCAAGGATTTGTCATTGGCTAATGCTATGATTCCATTGGGATCATGTACAATGAAGTTGAATGCTACTACTGAAATGATTCCAGTTACTTGGCCAGAGTTTAGTAACATACATCCATTTGTACCTGCTGATCAAGCTGTTGGGTACAAGATTCTTCTCGATGTGAGTGTCTGATCAGTCAACTCTTGCCTTTCTTTTGTCTTTTGTAACCTTCTAACATTTTTTGTTGTACAATAGGAATTGGACTATGCTCTACAGGAAGCCACTGGATTTGATGCCATATCTTTACAACCTAATAGTGGTGCCCAAGGAGAATACGCTGGTCTACGAGCAATTCGTGGCTACTTGCGTGCCAAGGGAGAAACCAACCGTGACATATGTCTTATCCCCGTCTCAGCTCACGGAACCAACCCAGCTTCAGCCGTCATGTGTGGCATGAAGGTCGTCACCGTCAAATGTGATGAATTGGGTAACTTGGATCTCACAGATCTAGAAGAAAAGGCCACCAAGCATGGTAAAAACCTCGCTGCCATCATGGTTACCTATCCATCAACATATGGTGTCTTTGAAGAACACATTAAAGAAGTTTGTGAAATCATTCACTCACATGGTGGACAAGTGTATATGGATGGAGCTAATTTGAATGCTCAGATGGGCTTGTGTAAGCCTGGTGAAATTGGTGCTGATGTATGTCATTTAAATTTGCACAAGACTTTCTGTATTCCTCATGGTGGTGGAGGACCTGGTATGGGTCCTATTGGAGTGTGAGTATAGACTAGTTTGGAGTAATTCATGAGTCATCTTTGAAGTCGCGTTTTTTTTCTCATCTCGAACTTCGTGATAGTAAGAAACATCTATCTCCATTCTTGCCTGGACATCCAATTGTCAAGATGGGAGCTGTGTCTGAAAACATGGGTCCTGTATCAGCTGCACCATGGGGTTCAGCTAGTATTCTTCCTATATCGTGGGCTTACCTCAAGATGATGGGTGAGCATGACTTCGTGTCAATGAAGTTTTTTTTTTGCGATAGACGATCTCCTTCCTCAACATAACTGATTATTAAGCACATTCTTCTCTCGTAAACTAGGTGACGAAGGTCTAAAACAAGCCACACAAATGGCTTTATTGAATGCCAACTATATGGCTCGTCGATTGGATGGTCCATACAAGATTCTATATACCAACAAGAATGGCATGTGTGCCCATGAATTCATTGTTGATATTCGACCATTTGAAGCATCTACTGGAATTGCTGCTATTGATATTGCCAAGCGATTACATGTACGTTATCCAAGGTTTCGAATGCGTTTTGGCGTTGTATTCGCAAGTCCACTGACCTCAACTGACTCACAAACACACAATATCTAGGACTATGGCTTCCATTCCCCAACAATGTCCTTCCCCGTCGCAGGCACCCTAATGATTGAACCAACAGAATCTGAATCCAAGATAGAACTAGACCGATTCTGTGATGCCATGCTACACATCCGCCAAGAAATCGCTGATATTGAATCTGGTAAACAGCCCAAAGGAAACAATGTGTTGACGAATGCCCCACATCCCATCCATGTCGTGTTGAGTGATAAATGGGATCGACCGTATAGTCGAGAGACCGCAGCATACCCGATGGCTGATCTGAGGAAGAGGAAGTTCTGGCCTAGTACATCCAGAGTTGATGATGCGTATGGTGATCGGAACTTGATTTGTTCGTGTCCTCCGCGTATGTATCTTCTAAATTCTCGTTTTTGGTGTTTGGGAGTATGAGATTAGATTCTAACACTGTGATCTTGTTTCACATAGTTGAAGACTACGAGTAATTGAGGTAGCCAAAAAAAGAGTCTATTATTACACTAGAAGTTTTTTCCTTCACTGTATATCATTTAGTCAAGAGAAATCATAGAAGAGGAAGTTTGAATCAATCCAACTTTTTAATACAAGTATTTGAACCAAACGTGAGTGCTCCTAAACCATCACATGCCACACTTTGTTTAACGAAACCAATGTGACACTGATTGAACAATCGAAATGGTCGACGCGTCTGAAACAAGCGTATTCACGGATCGCAAAGCGAACCGAGCGTGTCTCCATAGGTCCTGAACAACGTTGTCAAGCTGGTTGCTCTTGTTTTTCTAATCAAAAGGGTCTACCCAGCCTTTGAGGATGTGCTTTTGTGTGTTCAATCGGTTTCAAAATAGTGCAAAGCTACGGATGACCCAAACCAGTTTCTCCCAAACCAAACCTCGACACTAGATAGATTGAAAGGTCAGCACTAGGTTAGAGTACTCCCTTCCCTACTTATCCTAGACCTAAGTGGTCTCTGTCCCAGCAATTTTCGTTTCGAGATAAACTACTAGAGGAGTCCCTTGACGATTAGACGGTCGATAGTCAGTAATAGCAGCCCCTGAAATTCAAAGAAGAAGAGAGGTCGTTAATATCGTATCAGCTCGCCTCCTTTTCTAAGCCTGTGAATCATCGAGACAACATCTGACCAACCTCATCGAGGCAAACGCAAACATTTTTGAGGACTCTTGGATAACGAACAGTCGCTTGGACAGATATGGGAAAGTCAAATTCCAAACTATCGGATGATCAGATCAAGACCCTGTGCCAGCAAACATATTGTAGGCTCTAAACTCGTACCAACACCATTGTCTTCTGTTGTCGAAACTCACAACGATCACCCTCTCCATACTAGTCGATCGAAAAGAACTCCAGCAATGGTACCGAGGCTTTATAAAAGACTGTCCGAGTGGCCAATTAGGCAAGGACGAATTCCAAAGGTAAGCAATTCTTCGAATTTGAAAGATACAATACCATAGAGTCTAACCACCTTCTATATACCAAATCAGAATCTACAAAACATTCTTCCCATTCGGAGACTCGAGCTCGTTCGCGGAATATGTATTCAATGTGTTCGATGAAAACCACAACGGTGTCATTGACTTCAGAGAATTTATCGTCGCTCTCAGTATAACGAGTCGAGGGCAATTGGATGAGAAGCTCGTGTGTAAGTACTTCTAATTGTTAATTCTTTGCTTTTGTATATAATTGGTGAAACGTGTCGTGGTTTGTAAACGCAAATTCGTTTCGTGAGATTAATCGTGCCCTTTTTTTGGGGTTACAGGGGCATTCCAACTATACGATATAAATCGAGACGGATTCATCACAAAAGACGAAATGTTGGCCATTGTCGAAGCTATATACAAGATGGTTGGAGGAATTATGGAATTACCAGCTGATGAATCGACTCCGCAAATGGTAATGCAGAAATGATATTCCTGACATCGTCTTGCTGAACGATTACTCACTTGTTTTTCTCTATTCGTCTGCAGAGAGTACAAAAGATATTCGACCTCTTTGATACAGACGGAGACTCAAAAATCACACTTGATGAATTCAGAGAAGGCAGCAAAAAGGACCCGTCTATAGTGACGGCATTGAGTCTATACGACGGTCTGGTATAGGTCTCAAAGAACTGAGTGGAGCTGCTCTTCTCCTCTGCTCGCGCACATCTCAAAAACTATCCCCGTAGTCGCTTCCAAAAAACCGACCCAGACACACCTTTCTCTCTACACATATTTTCTCATAGTCATTTATTTGGTGTATATATTTTGTTTCTCGTTTTGAACGTGCATAACGTTTCTAGTTACAGTTGAGAACTTATTTTTGATCTAGCGCAGGTCAGCAATGTTTTCTAACCTTGTTACATGGCGAAAGTCAATCCTTGCGACTCGGGAATCGCCATGTTGTAAAGGTTTGGAGCGACGAAATGTTTAAAAACAGAATCTTGGAGTGAATGCCGGACTGAATTTTCCACGTAGACGATTGCCGTACTTTGACCACCGTTTTGTAGACCGAATAGCTTACAGTTTCAATTCCTGTTCAATAGCACCTCTAGATTCTTTTAATTTTTACGTTGCGTCTCAGTTACATCTCACCATCTCTGTCACCAACAACCAACTGACGCAAAGATCGCATATCGTAGCGCCCCACGGATTTTGAAAAAGCAAAGCAGTTCGCTACCTCTCTTAGGTCAATCCCAGATTGGACAGCTGCAGCTCTTGCCCTCATTCTTCTAAGAGTTGGTATTGTCGTTTGAAAGCCAATTCTGCTGACTTTGCAGACATGCTGCGAGGGCTTGGCTGGTTGTAAGTATTCAAATATCAGTCTAATTGATTTGTTTACGATATATGAACGAAACTATTTGGCGTTATGATCGTGCAATTGCAATCTTGACCATCTCAAGTCTGTGACTGCGAGAAAATCACTTGAAATCCCCTAACCAACTTGCAGCTAAATTAACTTTAGTTGTGGTTTTTTTACTACTGGCGAGGTTATTCTCGTGACTCTTATTGTGATATGCATATTTCCACCAATGTTTGGAAATGGGACATTGTTGTACGTGTTGCCGCATTCACACATCCTGACCGTTGTTTCGACGGATTTATTGATATTTCAACTGTTATGTAGACTTAGCTACGGATTTCCAAATGGTTTGATTCCAGGTTACATAGGTAGTAGGTTATGTACTGGCCATCACACCTTTGCTGCACCAGTCCCTTCGACATGAACAATGCTCTGTTTCCTGACAGCTCGAAGGCTCTTGTCTGAGTACAAGCACAAAATCGCGGTCTGGTAGTCGAGAGTCTCCTCTCTTGTAACATATTAAGCTTTGTAGTTCAAAGTAGATCAATAATGAATGGAAAACGCTCTAAATTCTATTGTGAATATCTATGTGAACATTGGTCAGTGTATTTCGGTTCTGGCCTTGCACGCTCTGAAGAAAGTGTTGGATTAATCACGCAACGCCCCTTAGTAAGAGCTAAAAACAACAACACAGTAAGCAATCACAATTCATTTCTTCGATATTACACACGTATTTTTCTTATTTGAACAAGTTTTATCAACAAGGGCACTTTTACACAAGAGTAAATCAACAACCACCGCCACCAATTCATCATACAATCCTGTCAATCAAGACCCTTCAGGTGCTGTACTATAGAATTGATCAACACGAGCCATGGCTGTCAGTTCCTTGACTTTAGAAATGAGTTCAGGAGCAGTCAACAGCGATGAAGGGAATGTTGGATGAGACACAGGCAAATTATTTGGATCCTTGAAGGCAGTGTGCATGGACAAGATGACATGACATACTACAAAGCGAACCATGAACTGCCTCAAAAAGTCATCTAGGTAGAATCGCCTGAATGCTTTGTCTATACGAAACGGGAGAGGAGAAAAAAGTCAACATGGAGCAAGAGGTAAGATTTTAAGAAGTACTTCTGTTGGCTTAGACAACACTAACCGATGGATTCAATTTGAGCCTCAAACAGATCCTCAACCGTCCTTTCTACAGCGGCCATCTGTGCAACACATCGTGTCCAAGTATCCGCAGATACTTGAGTAGCATCTGATACAAATGCAAAGGCCTTGACAGGACAATGTAAGAAGAGCGTAAACAGGCTTCCAATCTGTGTCGTATCTAATTTGAAATTTATGAGGCATGTTAGAAATATTCGAAAGTCCTTCTCAATCAGTAACAATCGGCGTCCATATCGGCATAAGGTTCGTGTCTCACAACCGAATGGTTTGAACCACCTGGTTACCTTTAATGGTAGCAGGATATTCAGTAGGTGACATCAGACAGACCAACGGTTGCCCAAATAACTTGGGCATATTCTTAAATGCCGCGCTATTGTTACTATCCACTACAACAAACAGTGCTTTACGTGTAAACGGTGTCAAATCTTCTGGATGTAAACAGTTGATGAGAGTGCTAGCCGCTTCAGGTTCTGCCTTGTCGTTTGGTTTTCGACCAACGGTAACTGCGGTTGCCACACCACCTTTGTATGCTGAAAAAAGGAAACGCAATTCAATAAGCACGGATGCTTCAATTGTGAAGAAACTGTCTAAACAGCTTACTAGTCTCCTTGTCATCCACCTTTCGTTTCATCCCATCAGCTGAAACATACAGCAACAGTGCAGAACTATCACTGATATCCTGTAGAGGTTTGTTTGTGAGGGAGAGAGTCAGTACTGAGACAACAAGAAGGTAATGGAAATTGGAATTTTCTTGGAATACCTTGAAACAAGTCGACACATAGAGCATCAATTGAGCAAACGTAGGTCGATACAACAAATACTTGTGTGGATTGCTCCTTCTTACAGAAGCAGCCTTTTCACTGGCACCTGCATCTTCACCAGCAGCACCATCATCTTTGGGTGCTTGATCCGTTGATCCTGCTGTTGTACCCATCGACATGGATGTAGTGTTGGTACTTGATCCAGCCAAGGGTTCTCGTTCCAGAGCTTGCAACATTCGATACATGTCTAGAGTCAATTCTGAGAATTTAATCTAAAAGGCATGTAGTGTTGGTGACTTTGAAGCAACAAAAAAATGGTAAACTAGGATGAAGTAGTACTTGATTCTGATAGTTGCCAACAAGTATCACTTCACTCAATTTTAATTTAGGAGCATCTCTATCAATCTTTGGAGTTCGATCCACGTGAAGACGGGATGGTACAGTCAACAAGTTGCCATCCAAATCCAAAGGTGTCAGCTTTTTCTCGGCCTACAAAAAGACGACCATTAGTTATGCTGTATTCAAAAAACCTCTCCCCCCTTCCTCTCTCTCTCTCTCTAGGCCTACTTCGAGGAAGGTAGTGATTTCAGATAAGACGACATTCCATTCCGAAGCATCAGCAGGATTGAAGGTTGAGATATATTCTTCCACCAAATTTGACAATTCGTCCAGCAATTTCTTGATGATTTCGTTGCGGTTGAGTAAAAGACAGACTACAATGAATCGGGCATAGTATCGTAGCTTCTTGATACTCAATCCTGGGCTATTGTAAAGAGGATTGGGACATTTTGTTAGATCTGAATTCCAGAGTGTGACATGTCAGTCTTATCTTGTCAAATACGATGATTACTTTTTGGCTTCTACGACATCCTTAAAGTATTGTCGTTCTCGTATAGCATCATAAAAGACATAAGATTCATGTAGATAGTTTGTTTCACTGGTTCTCAAATAGTAGTGATAGTACAATTCTAGGTTGATGTTGTGGGTATCGTGTCAAAAAGTCATCAACCAGAGATAAGGGCTGTTGGGTTTTGGGTGGTCAATTGACTTACGACCAATCTTGGAAGCAACTTCACCGATCTCCCATCTCTTTAGACCATAAGCATCTCTGTTTTCGAGTATAGATCTAAGATTGGGCGTTGGACCGTGTCAAAAAGTAGACTCGAGGTTTATCGTCCTTACGAATCTCGAAGTGAGGATACTTGCCGGTGTTGTTGCTGATACTTCCACAACTTGGTGTATACTTCAAACGTTCGTTGGAAATATGGCTGCCAATTACGACCAGTTGGGGGTAAATCTCTAATAACGGAGAGATCCGTGTCATGATAATGCAAATGTGATGAATGTTTGTCTAATGTTTGGGTTACCGTAGACCAGCAAACAATTGTTGCGATTTCTCCAATAAAAAGAGGAATTCTAAGTACGGAAAATGGATATTAGATCTGTGACTCGCCACGAAATAACATGGCTGCAGCACTAAACTAGTCGCATACCCTCAACTATTTTGGCGTGTTCGGAAGGCAGGGCAGGTGAAGCAGCTGCATTGCTGGGCAGGTTGTTTGCAGATATAGCAGTCACGACACCGCCTCCTTCTTCCGTAATCTGCAAAGAACTCATTTAGTCAAAGTTGCAGCGACGTGAGGATTCGACATCCAGGCAACTTAAAAAAGTTTTGACAACAAAGTGCTAATTTAAGGGTGATAATCAATACGAATATTACCAAAATTACTACGTCTCGCTAGATACTGGTGGATTGTGTTTTTGATCTGCCAGTAGTCGCCAAATTACCAACATTCAAATACATCTAGTTTTTACGTCCAATTTGAGCTAAACGGCTTCTTGGACGTGTCAGTTGGCAATCCAAGTACAAAACACGCGTCAACTGATTTTTCTTTGCAGTGCCAATGCCTTTGGGGTATGAGTAGACCACTCAAGCATCAGCATCAGTTTCAACCAGTTTCGCTGCAGTTCCAACTCTTACATTGTTGAAAAAGCTGCCAAATTATGAGCATTGAAGCTGCTATAGTCGCTTGGGTGAGTGAAGCCCCTGCTGTCGCTGTCAAGACAGCGAGCTTAACATGCGCATTTGGCAAATCTGAGATATTGTTCAAACCATTGCTGTAACCGCCGATCAAAGCTTGAAATATCCGTTTTTGCTGTAATTCTTGATTTAACTATCGGCATTCTATCCTCCTTCTAACATTTTCCTCACGACTCTTGTTTCTAGGTCAACACATTTGACTCTGTCATTCGCAAAGCTACTTCCATCAAGGATCTGGCTGATTCTGTGATCTTTTTTGAAATCGTCCTTGAAATGTATTCAATTCCTCCCGGAATTCAAACATTACCACAGTTACTAACCAACCTACTTACTTGTAGTGACCCTCAATACTTTAAAACACGGCCGGTCGATGCTTCAAAGGAAAACTGGATTTTCAAATTCAACAACCTGAAGCGGCTTCACAAGAATGTCATATCGTATTATGAAGAAGTGCTTCACCACACTCTTCCTAAAGCGCTGGACGTCAACCTGACAAGCATCGCAAGGGATCAGGATGTGGACGAGCTGGTTAAGCTGGCTCAACTTGTCCTTGCCATGGTTGTTCAGAGTGAGTCGAACCAGATGTATATCGCCAAGATGCAGAAACTGGATGAAGTCAGTCAGCAGCACTTGATGCTTTTGATTCAGCAGGTATGCTTGGGAGTACTGCTTGAAGTGTGTTGATCTTGTTCTAATTCCATTGTGTCCGTAGGTGATGGATATTCTCGGAGGTGCAGAGAGCGAAAAGTACGAAGTGAAAAATGATTTGCAACAACGTCCATCTCATTTTTTCGCTCTGACTAGAACGACAGAAGCTCCTGCTGCTACTAGTACACAACAATCTGAAGACGCACTCAAACAACTGCGAACTCAATTTGCTGATCTGCAAGCTAAATACGTGAGTTCTGCATTACCTTGAAGAATTTCAGATGTATAAACGCTTGACATTGGCTTTTTGGTTGATTCTTGCCCTTAGGATGACAAGGTCGCCGAAAATAATGACCTCGAATCGCGGCTACATGATATGGAAGAGTCTGTAAAGAAATTCCGTGAAGCTGGACAATCAGATTTCTTGCTAAGGACTGATATAGAAAACCTCAGGTCAGAATTGGAGCAAGCTGAAGCAAAGAGGCGAGATGATGAAGCTGTTGCAGATCAATTGAGGGATACTGTCAAGGATTTGAGTCGACAGGTGAGCTGAACGAGCGCACATTCATTTACTAGATGAATTTTTTTGGGTCCTCTCAATAATGACTTAATCACTAATAGTTGGAAGAAGCGCATAGAAAAGCAAGTGCATTGTCAAAGTTGAAGGATCAGGCTGATGAACATCGTCATACAGTTGAAAAGCTGCAAAAGAGTGAGGCCTTGTTGGCTCAATACAAGAAGAGACTGGAAGGGTCTGGCGATTTACAAAAACAGCTCAAGGTATGTTCCAGTGGTCCTGGTTTTGTCACATTGCAGAAAAAAGAGTAACTGTTGGCTCGTGGGCAGACTCTTGAAGAAGAAAAACAGCTCGCAACAACAAAGAATGCTCAAATACAAGAAGAGTATCGTAAACTGTCATCGTCGAAAGGAGCGATGGAATCATACAAGGAACAGATGGCTGTTTTGGAACGTAAAGCGAGTGAAGCCACATCTGAAAAGATAAAGGCTGAACAGGCATTGAAGGACGCTGTGCTCAAGATTGATAGATTAGAGGCTTCGAGAACGGCGGAAATGGAGCACATACAGTCCTTAGAGGATTCTCTGTATAATATCCAATTAGATGGAGGTGTTGGTGGTATGAATGGGCTAAAGGGTGACGACGATTCTTTGTGCGTATTAGTCCGTCGCAACCTCGTTTCTTTTGCTCTGTTTCGTGTCTCTCCCTCTGATCTTTTACTTTTTTGTTAGACGACAGCGAATCTCTATGCTGGAGGCAGAAACAGAAAAGATTGCATCATACAAGGCCGAAATAGACTCTCTGAATGCTAAATTGGCGTCACTTGCTGGTGCCGAAGATTCGGCTAAAATTGCTGAGCAGAATGCTCTGCTTCATAAGGCACTCAAGAAGGCTAAAGATGTGAGCTGAGCCCTCATATCTGATCCTGAGAATTCCACGAACGGTCGTTTTTTTGCTCACATTGTTGTTTGATAGCACATCCTGTCACAAGAGAAACAAATCAAAGACCTCAAATCCACGTCAACATCATCATCACAATCACAATCAAACTATGCTGAAGCCCTAACGTCTTATGAAGCCATGCTTCACGACAAGGACAATGAACTTGAGAGAATACAGAATGAGTATAATGAACTATTGCATGCTTCGAAAAGAGAGCAAAAGCTGATTCTTTCTGCATGGTATGATTTGGGAATGCAATTGCAACGCAAGAATATGGAAAAGGGACAAGGTGGTGTACCAAATCCAACGTCTTGGTTGGCACAACAGCGTAAATCATTAGATGCTTCTATAAAAAAGGGATTGTAATACGTTTTTGTATGATTTTGTAGTCATTTTGGACAATAGCAATATCAGTATCAAGTAATCATTTTTTTTTGTGGGGTTTGTTATTAAAACGGTAACGTTAGCAGTGTCAACTGAACCAGAATGACTTCTCGGTTTTTGTGAAAACTAATCTATTTTGATAACGAGTCTTTGTGTGAACCGTCAAACCATACAAGTACTACCTAGCTAGCCCTATGTCGAAATCTGCTTCTTTAACAATTACAAGCGGAAGCATCGCTTGCTTTTGGACCTGAGCCTCCCAATTTGACATCAATCACTAGTTTGAGAAAGGTTGAATGAACACCAAAAGGACACGGACTGAAGTCCAATAGCAATCTTACTTTGAGAAGAGTTTCCACCTTCCGCTGAAGCATCCATCCCTGGTAGTGCTTGAGCAATCTTTCGGAAGAGTGTCTTGACATTGTATCCAGCTTTGGCACTTGTTTCGATATACATGACATTAAATTCTTTAGATTTCTTTTCACCTTCTTCTGTTGATACTTGTCTAAATAGGAATACGGCGATTAGCAAATGTATAATTGATTATGAAGATTCGGGTGCATTATGATCTGTAGGTGATGACTCTTCTTTGTTGGTTGGCACTGTACCTCTTGTCACTCAAATCTGTCTTGTTTCCCACCAACACGATAATGACATCGTTGCCTCGTTCTGCCCTGACATCATCAACCCATTTCGATGTGTTCATGAATGAGTTTCGGTCTGCGTTTGGAAGATTGTGTGTGGTAAGGACGGGCTCGCGAGGCGAGAGAGAGGCGTATACAACAAACATACTTGTAATGTCGTATACAACAACAGCAACAGATGAATCTCGAATGTATGAAGGGATCAAACTACGAAAACGTTCCTGTAATGTTTAAATGCGAGAGTTAGGTCCAAAACTGTGATGGTCGATATTCTTCACTTTTTTGGTAGAGTACCTGTCCAGCAGTGTCCCATAGTTGTAACCTGACAGTTCTGTCTTCCAGATACATTGTCTTTGACAGAAAGTCGATACCGATTGTTGCCTATGGTTGCAAAATGAATCAATCATAATTCAGGTCGGGTCTTGCCACTTGGTGCACGAGTTGAGAGCAGACGTACTTGGTAAGTGTTGTCAAAAGTATCATACATGAACCTCGTAATCAAGGAAGTTTTGCCCACTGTCCAGTATATGGGTTGATTAGTTGGACAATCCGTATAATTCAAAATTCATCGAATGTGATTTGATTTGGGGACAATTACCAGATTGTTCTCCTAGGAAGACCAGCTTGAACTTCCTGAGGGGATTGGAGAATTCGGTATTGGCAGCCATGGATTCGTAGCGCTGTCTGTCGAGCGCTGAAGATGAAATCTTGAAGGATTGATTCTGAGTGGCAAAAGAGAGATTGTCGTGGTATGGATTTACTGGATATCTAAGGGAGAGGATTCAAATGGACTGACTGATTCTGTACTCGCTTCAGCAACGTAGTCTCTCTACTCTGCTTATGTTTCAATGGAGCGGACAAAACGGCGAGAATCAAGGGAACCAAGATGAAGAGCAAAGATGACTTATTTAGCGTGAACATCGCGTCGAAATATCAAGTCTCAAGTACGATCAAGCATTAGCCTGACCTGTCAAATCATTGCGTGCTCTGTGTGTGTTTGCAATCGCTCGTCACAACTGTCAAAATGTTGGCCAATCCAATGTCCCAACTAGTCGACACCAAGCAAGCTACAAAGATGACGAGATCCTCGTATCCGCATTTGCTGCATCGTGTCAAGACTTCTTTTGCATCATCAAAAACCAAAACCATGGCTGCTCTAGTCGCTCTAATGTTATTTCTCGCTTTGAACCTCGTTCTGCTGGTGCTGGGCGTGAGCTCAAGATACGTTTGGGGATCTCAGAAAGATCCAAGTAAGTTTGCTTATTCGCCCGTCTCGCCAAAAAGTCTGATGCAGCTTCTAACTCGTCATATTTCCATATTACAAACCAACACTCCTTTCGTAAACTTAGGACTAATCATCGCGAAACAAGGAGCTGTTTCTTCTGAAAATCCTATTTGTAGCTATATTGGAACTGGCGTGCTGCAAGAGGGTGGATCTGCAGTTGATGCAGCAATCGCTACGACGCTATGTATTGGTGTTACGAACTCGTACTCTTCTGGCATTGGGGGGTAAAAAACGCTCTTACCTGCAGTTGATCGTATTTTGTTTTCATACGTGTATTCCTCATGTTGATCCTGTTGTAGTGGTGGATTCATGCTGGTTCGAAATGCTGATGGATCTTCTGAAGTCGTTGATTTCAGAGAAACCGCTCCTGCTGCTTCAAACAAGACCATGTTTCAAAACAACCCAACTTCATCTCGTATTGGGGGATTGGCTGTGGGAGTACCGTGAGTTCTATTGGAAGGAATTGTTCCTGTGCTTTTGTTGAAGATCTCACTCTTCACAATTCTTTCTGTGACAGTGGCGAGATTCGAGGATTTCAGCTAGCTCATCAAAGACACGGAAGGCTGCCATGGGTGCGTCTCTTCCAGCCATCCATTCAATTGTGTCTCGAAGGGTGGAAGGTCAACCAAGTGTTGGCTGCACGAATCAATGTATGCAGGCGGTTTTCCTTTGCTTTTGTGGCATCTCTTTGTCGGACCTTTATATCGAATTCATATTTAGACATCTATGGCATGGATACTCAAGAACCCAAACTTTATGGAAGTTTTTGCACCAAATGGAGTTGCTCTCGTCCAAGGCCAAACTATTCGACGTACTCAACTTGGATTGACATTGCAGCAGATTGCTAGAAATGGGGCTGATGTATTCTACAAGGTAAGACAATGGTGCCGAGTCATTTTGGTTCATTCCTAACGCTTTGGCTTCCTTTTTTGTCTCAGGGTGAGATTGCGTCGCAACTTGTTGCAGAAACACAGAAAGCAGGTGGCATAATGACCATGGAAGATATGGCTAGTTATGAAGCTGTCCTTGTGCCAACTCTAGTTGGATTCTATCATGGTCATCGTGTTTTGACGGTGCCTCCTCCAGCTAGGTGAAAAGACGCGAGCCATTTATTCACCAGTCTAAGAGACAATCACTGAAATTTGGTTCCTACTTGTAGTGGACCGGTTGTATTATCTGTTTTGAACATTATGGAGGGTTATGATCTGAAGTCTGAAGGTCGAACTTTTACCAACATCCACAGGTGAGTTTACTGAAATGGAATTCTGAGATTATATCTACTTTGGTTTTATTAAATGGCCAACACTTACAGGCTGACTGAGGCTTTCAAGTTTGGATTTGCTCAGAGGAGCTATTATGGAGATCCAAGTGATGTAAAGGGGAAAAAAGTTTACGCATCGGAATCTGTCGGTGAATCTAACCTCGTTGTTTGCCCTCAGATCTCCAATATAACTAAATATGTTGATGAGTTCGTCACGAAGGAACATGCTGCTGAAGTTCGACTGAATATAACTGATGTAAGTCATGTCAATCATGATCTTGTTTCAAAAAATGATTCTAAATCGTTTCACTTTATTACGAAACTTAGTCAACCACACATAACGTATCATACTATCAACCAGCCTATGACATTGAAGAGACCGCTGGAACAGCCCATATATCGGTATATGCTAATGGAGAAGCCGTCTCGATAACTAGCACGGTTAATCAGGTATTTGGCGCTCAGCTGATGAATCAAGCTACTGGTATTGTGCTTAACAATGGTATGTGCACTGGCAAAAAAACGGCTAGGGAATGACTGTAAATTGTTTTCAAACGCATCATTCAACCTGCTTTAGAGATGGATGACTTTTCTATGCCTGATTCGCCTAATGGTGGCACCCAGTTCGGATTGCCTCCATCACCATTTAATTTCGTTGCACCAAACAAACGACCCTTGTCGTCATGTGTGCCAACCATCGTTGAAAAGAATGGCAGAGTTGAAATCGTTGTCGGTGCTAGTGGAGGCTCCTTTATTGTGACTGCTACTCTTCAGGTAGACACCCATCTCTCAGCTCGTCAACTTTTAACTTTGAAGCTACCAAAAAATCCAAACTAACAACACACGTTTGTATAGACCATCATCAACATACTGGACTATGGACAAGACCCATTAGAGTCTGTTTTGCAGCCACGCTTCCATCATCAACTAGTGCCAAATATCTTTTTGTCTGAGTTTGGATTTCCAGAGGATGTGATTCTGAATATGCAACATAGGAATCATAATGTGAGTGGTCGCAATAACGATACGGGTACGGATTTTTTGTTCAAGCATACTGACGATCCGTTTCACTTCTAGACCAGCAGTTATCCTCTATTCACCGGTGTTGAAACGATACGTGTTTTAGATGATGGGCTAATTTTAGCTTCTAGTGATCCAAGAAAGGGAGGTCTTTCTGCCGGTTATTAAAGCAGATGCCGAAGAAGCGGTAGGGTGGTTGATCTGCACTGAATACCCACAGCCATTTTAACGCAATTTAGACCGACTTCTGGTTCAAGAAGAGGAGATCTTGTTGTATATATACTTAGAATATTAGAATACGATGGTCATAAATAGATTGGATTGCTTAGGAATTGTGTGTTTTTGGTATCTACTTCAGTTTCATAAGAGTCCGCAGCAAGTCAGACGTCAGTAGCTAAGTGGACGCGTCAATTTAATGATACCAACTAATACGAACGCGCCGTGGCTTCAACTGTTGTTGGCTTCCACATCGCAATGACACTTCTTGAAATCACTACAAATTCCTGAATTCGCTTGGGAGCTCTCTAAAAAATGTCTGGTAGCAACAAGTACAAGCTGGGAACGCAAAAGTACTGGTGTGGTATGTATATGCTGATAGCTTTCCTGTTACTCGGTTATGTCCTTTGAAGCTAACATCTCCTTTCAACGTTTTAGATCGATGCAAGATATTCGTCACAGACAATAAGCCCGTATGTTTGAAGATGATCACAAGTTCATTTCGAATACTTGTTACTATGGTCCGGCTTACTAACTCTCCTTCCTTACGTAGAGTCGTCAATTACATGAAAATGGAACAAAACACAAGCAAGCTGTTGAAGAGTATCTACGCGACATGCATAAACGGGGTGATCAAAAGAGAATTGAAGATCTCAAGACTAGAGATATGTTGCTACGTATTGAACGGGTGTGTTTTACGTTATGTGCGTTTGCACTCAACCAACACCATCTGACGGTTTTTTGTCCTTTCATACACAAATAGGCTGCTACACGTCAATACGCTCAAGACATGACTGAATCGGCTCCCTCATCGTCAGGCACAGCTACGGCACCATCGTCTATACCGCCATCCATGTATCCCCGTGTTGGAGCAATCACGAGTACATATATACCACCACAACCATCTGCACCATCCTCCTCATCCTCGAATATAGTGCCAACAGGATATACAGGTGGAATACGGCTAGAAGATAACAGTATCCCCGTCGAAGTGGCTCCTGATGCCGATCAAGGTATCGCTGGTGTATGGACTTCAGTGCCTAGTCATCAACAGGTGCTGCCCTCTACCCGTTCCGCAACGACAGTAAAAGACGAGTTTGGCACGGATGATGTAAAGCCAGACGTCACGAATCTGAGAAAAGAAGCTGTTGATGAGGACGAAGCTGGTGTTGATTTTGATGTTATTAGTAGTTTGAATTGGAAGGTTGTTGAGAAGGTGTTGAATGTTGATGATGGTGTTGGTGCGGCGTATAATAATGAGGATGAGGATGAGGAAGGGGTTGTTAAGGCGGCTCCTGCTTTTAAGAAGAGGAAGGTGGATAAGCCGAGGAATATTAGAAAAAAGTGATTTACAAGAGCACTTTCTTATTTTAATTAATATTACTATAATATAGCATTTGCATCAGTTGGAGTAATTTTTTGATTTGGAACTGAAACTTTGTGTTCTTCTTGCTTAAAAAAGGACTTTCGTACTGGCTCTCAAGGTAGTTTTTTTTATTACCTTACGAACAAAGAGCTCCTTACAGTACAAACAAGAAATTCATTCGATTATGTTCTACTAACTTGCACACACTTTTAGATCATGCAATTACAATCGTTCATTTCAACAAATCACTAGCATTCTGAATCTTGAAAATGAAGGGTCAGTGATGCGACTGTATTCTCGAATGTAACACAAAGACTCACCACTCGTCAGAGACCAACACAAACGTCTCATCTCTACTTTGACGTCCGCTCATTGCACCATTGGGTGGTGAAAACCAAGGATTCGCTTCCTCAATGTCATTCACTTTTAGCAACCCCAACACCTCATCAGCTTGCGGTATGACACGTCGGAGAGGTGAATTTTCCATCATCAGAATCGTGGGAAACCACATCAGCACTGCAGCTGCAGCCATTCTAACGTACAATTTCAAACCCAATCTGGGTGCCAAGCGAGACTTTCAGACCCTTTGAAGATGCCGACTATTCCGATAGGAAATGAGAACCGTAGCAGGGTAGTAGTGAGATGTGTCTTCTGCATAATAATACCTACACTTAAATCCAAAGACTTGAATCATTGTGGTCTCCTACATGTGGGAACAACAAGAAAACTTGTCCTCACATTGTTATGATAATCACAAATGGAACATCACATGCGACCATCATCAACCCGTGTTTGTCGCGGTTGCTCTTTGAGCAACTTGCTGGAAGATCGGCAATTGCAGTTGCAGACTGTAGAAGATGACTCCAAAGAGGAGGGATACGATGTTCACTCAAGCAAAAGTTGGGTTTGCAAATTATGGTAGGTAGACTATGGGTTCGTATCTAGTATAAACTATAAGATCAGCACCAACGAACGGTTCCAACACGTTTCGGATTTGGTCGTTTTGCCGATTTACTCACGCCAAATGTTCGGCAATCAGAAAGATTACGAAGAAGACTCCTCCAGCTGCAAAGGGTCCTATTCCCATGGGATCACTCCGTGACTTTCCGTGCTTCCCTGAGCGAGAGCAACGAAGAAACAAACCGTGAAGCAAAGCATAAGCAATGAACTAAACCATTCGATTCGTTTCACGGCCTCCTGGAATGTTTCTTGGGAAGAAGAAACCATTACGTTCCTGTAGGGATGATCAAGATAGGCAACGCAAAGTAGAATTCCCAGCGCCAGCTTGTGTTGTCGACAAAGAGTCTGCAAGAAGAAAATGTGATCTCTCTTGAGCATTGTGTCAAAATCGTTTCGGTGTCTTCTCTCCTACCCTCCCTAATTTACACGACATCAAAGGTTTGAGTGATCTGACAGCGAGTGAACCAAAACCAGAGACTTACGATTATCGGCCCAGTAGTCACAGAAACCAAAGCAGGCAAAGCAATCACGGACGGGTAGCTCCCACGGTTTGGTGGCCTACCAAATCGGCAAGTATCAAGAATTGAAGCGTATAGAACCCTCCAGCTCCAAGTCCCTGCACTACCCGTGCTATAATCAGCCATGTTATCTTTGAGTTTGCCCCCGATAATGCAGATCCACTATCTCAAGGCCAAATCCTTAGAATGTGTGCGACCACCCTCCAAAACAGAATCTTAGAGGAGGAAGAGCGAGCTGCAAATGAGAACCATTGTTTTTCTTCCAAAGCAGTCAGAGGCCTTGCCCAAAACTAGTGGAAACAAAATTCAAATCCAAAAGATAGAAGCGTCTATTTCAACAAGTACATTCACAAACAGCTGATGAAATCGTGGTGGCAAGCATGAAAGCCGGCCGTAGCACACCATGAGATTTGTTGAAAGGCACCAAGGTCAGACCCAATAATTGGCAAACTTGTGTATACAATAGTGGTATCAAAGCCTAATGTAACGAAAACAAAATTTGACGAATGGGTTGTATTTGATGATTTCTCTCCACCGAAATTGTAAACTCTCAAACGAGGCATCAGAAGTGCATCAACGAAATCTCACATATTTGCGACAAACACCAAGACGGAAGTTGCGATAATAATCAACAATACACGTCGTTTCGGCAACGCCAATCCATCGTCGGCTTCTTGGTGCTCGCCCTCGTCCAGAATTTTCGTGTCCTCAGAGACAGTGACGTCCCTATGTTGCAGTTGTTTGAGTAGTGTGGATTGTTTGTCGTCGTAATCCATAGTTCTCGAGTCGCATATGTCAAATTGAACAGTGAATGAAAGGTGCAGATATGTTCTTGCTTTTCTCGCTTTGCGAGGGTCGTGTACTTTGTGGCCCCTGAGATGGTCTTTGATGAAAACTGAGTGGAGTGTTAGAAAGATAGGCCCACGTCGAGATCCTTCGTCTGAATCCAAAAAACTGTATCAAGATAGTGTTTCATGGCGTAGTCCTGTAGTGCGTCAGTTTTTCGGGCACACATGGGTTTCTTGTAAAGAATTGACACTCAGTAAATCCACGGAAGGAATTGTGACGTGGCTTTCACTTGTGTATCGATGGCTGATACCGCCTAGATAGACGGACCCTTCCGTTCGGTCGCTCATCTCTCAGCGCATTTTCACACGTTCGAGATCGTAGAATTGACCATTAGTACGGTCTTACATCACAAACAAATAAACAAAGTATTTCCCTGGTCCTATCTATGTCTCAAAATATATAATATTATACTATCAACTCGCCAATAAATACATATCTACTTGGGTTCCCACAATACATGACTTTTTTCAACACCACCTCTACTCTAAACCTCTACAAGGTAATTCCCTTCAGCGGCCTCTTCAGCTTCCTCTTCTACAAGATAATTCCCTTCAATATACTGCTCATCTTCTTCTTCATCATCGCTACAATCATCAAGATTGGCCATCTCATCAGACGAGCCCAAAATCTCTGGCTCATGTTCATCCAAGTAACATATAGGCACCCACCCCTTTTCATAAGCACGCTGCCCTTTAATTATATCACTATCAAACTGATGTAGATGACCATAACCCCATCCGTCAGCATATGCAGCTTCGATATTAACGACATCACCAACACGTAGTGAAAGTTCATCTGGCCGTGTTGGGATGTGATCGTAATGTACATATAGTAGAGGGAGTGTGGATAGTAGAGCTGGAATCGTATTGAGGTTGTTCCCACTGTCTCGTTCTGGTGTTTCGGGGGCTACTTTCTTTACGTATCGTATTGAAGGTTCTGGTGTTGGAGTTGCTTTTATAGAAGCTGGTGATGACGATGGAACTAGGAAATACGAGTTCCAAATTAAGTCTAATCAAATGGCATCGAATACGCAAACAGCAAGGTTACCTGGTGAAGCTCGAGCAGTAAGACTGCTCCAGATATAGCCAAACGTACTCGTTCGCTTGTTTGACAGCACCGCTTCTGACGACTGCTGCATGTTGGGAGATTGACGAGGCTCTTCTTCTTCGTCACCCTCTTCCTCTTCATCATTATCGTCTTCGTCATCGTCATATTCACCCTCATCATCATCACCTTGACTACTTTCTTCGTCGTCACCTTGTGTGCCTTCGTCACTGGATTCACCATCCAGTTCGACATGAGTTTCATCCAAAACTCTTGAATGATCGTGCTGTTTTATAAGATTATCATTAGGATGCGCATCAGTTACAGATTCAGATTCCTCCTGTTCTATTTCCTGGTCGTCGTCTTCATCGTCATCGAGTTCATCTGACGTTGAGGATTCTTCAAAGACGACTAGTGGAAATACACCCTTTTGGCCAGTAGTTTGGTTATGACCCATAGCCCAACCATCAGAGAACTCGGCTGTAACATCTACGAAGTCACCTACAGAAACCATCATTTCATCATTACGTGATGGCAAGTATTCTGATAGGGCTGATCTGGCTATCGACGTTTTTGGTAGTGACATTACTATTGGGTTACTATCAGTGTCATTAGATGATAGTATGGATGGCAATGAGTCTCCAGCAACAGAGACAGGTGTCCTGGTTTCAGATGGTGTATTTGGGAAGGGTGTTGATGGTGATGGAGTTGATGGAGTAGTTGCCATTGATGCAGGGTATCCTAAATGCGAAGCGGCTGGTCAGCTCACAAACACTGCTGTATTGACTTGTAAGGCTGCTTTTGGCCACATACCTTCTATCGGCGACGTGATTGATTTAGCTCTCCTCAAAGCCGGTATGACCAGCGGAGAGACAATCGCCCCTGATACAGGTGCCCGTACGACTACTTCGGGAGTCTTCATTATTGGATCAAACTGGTCGATTATTGGGGACCTGGCATGCTGACTCGACTCAACTGTGGCCAGCACAGTCTCGTTACCATATACAGCGTCAGACTTGGCAACAGGAATACTCGTTATAGGATGGACGGGTTCAATCAATTCCATCAAGTCAGCCAAAACCGGTGATTTAATGGGCGATACATGTGTAAACGCTTCTGATATAGGCTCATCCAAAAGATTGATGAGAGGCTCGTCCATCTTGACTGCACCTGGAGGTGTGTGCATTTCCATAAGCTTCTCAACGGGTGATGGCGATTTGGAAGCTGTGTGGCCACTATGGTTGGTTTTGATGCTACTGGTACTACTAATAGATAAAGCCTTGGTCACATCATCGCCATGGCCGTGAGTAGCAGGATACCGTTTATTCAGGCGCACTTCACGACGTTCTAAAACGAAGGCTGGGATTATTGGTGGTGGAGGAGATGTCACATCAAGGCTATCCCGTCTTTCTGCAATGGCTCGAGCTACAAGTTCGGGAGAATACAATACTGGTACTGGTGATGGAGTTTGACTAGTATTACTGGTATTCGAGGTAGCCTTTGGTTGATTTTTATTCTTGATCTTGTCACCACCCTTCCTTTGCTTTTTACCCTTTGCAGCCTTGGTCGATTTCACTTCGTCAACAGTCGTGGATGTTATAACAGTCACTACTTCTGTTGTTACTACTTGAGTGGTTTCTTCTACCACTACTGACGATACTGTTGTCTTGTGAGTCATGTCTGTTGTTTCGTCTACCAGTGTGGCTGATGATTCCGTGGCCTTAAATTCATCACGAGATATGCCCATAGAACCATCTTCGGTGACAGCCTGTTCCACACCGTTTATACTTACGACGGGTACTGGTGATGACGTGTCAATCTCATTACTAGGTCGAGTATGCATACTCGAGTCGTAACTTCGACGAGGTCGGTTGCGCAGCGAGTATTCATCTGATCCTCTTATATCTCCATTACGTTGCTGCGTTGAAACTACTATGGGATCTACGACTGGTTCTACAGCAGCTGGAGGTGGAGTATCTGCAGTTATAGGATCAAGCCTGACCTCTGAAGTAGAATTATTTTTAACCTTGGACGACTCCACTGACTTTGATCTCCATAACTTGACTCCACGGCTTTTAGGTTTGGTGGGTTTACTACTTTCTACTACTGCTACTACTACTGGTACAGATTTGCTTGACTCTGTTGGTGACGATGGCCTTAGAGTATCGTTATTATCAACTGGCGGCGTTGATACGTCCTCACTGGAGGCAGCAGCAGTAGCATCATTCCTCCAAAACAGAGCCCGTCTCATAGTCTTCTTCCTTTCCAACACTACTACAGTCCCAGTCGTCTCATCAGATACTTCAGGAGTATGATGACGTCCAGACCAAGTCATGGCATTCTTGACTCGTTTCAGTGTTCCATTACTAGGTTGCTGATGCTGTGTCTGTTCAGGTTTATCATCCACCATAGGACTCTTACTACGTACTGGACTCTTACTACGTAGTGAGATCATAGACGTGGCGACCTTGAGTCTCCATTCTCGTTTCCGTTGCTTCTCATCACCTTCCTGAAGCTTCATATCAGATGTCTCCGCATCACTGAAACCTTTAAAATCATCCTGTTCTGAAGCCTTTTTATCGACCTTGGACGATCTCATGCGACGTAAGGTAGGCATTTTAGCTCGTAGTCCACGTGGCTTGTCTACCATAGCATCTTGATCAGCCATATCAGTGATCTCGAGGGTTTCGGTGTTTTTGATAGTTTGGATTTCAGATGGTGATGATGCGGTAGGACTGGTACTAGATTCAGCAGTTGCTCTCTTGAGCCACGATAATGCGGTTGCAGATAGTTCCAATACTTTGCTGTTCCGCTTCTTTAGAGTGCTTGTAGCAGGAACACTGGTTGCGGTCGATGAGTCGGGTTCAGAGCAAAGTGACGGTGAAGTGGCTGATGCAGTTGGAGTAATGGGAGATGATGGTTGGAGGTTGGTATCTACTACAATTGAAGATCTGTCCCGTTTAAACCACGACTTTCTACGTTGTGGAGCCTTAGTTGGTTTTACTTGTATTGGGTTTGCTGCTTTATCGGTTTTAGCTCGGCCAAGAGATAGAGTCCAGATGCTGGGCTTCGTTGGCGTCTTTGGACTAGTAGTATTCGTAGTCTCACCGTCTTCCTTTTCTACAGTAGATGCCTCTGCATTATTGCTGCGTGTTGATATTTCACCAGATCCAGCGGGACGAAGCCGACGACCCAGGAAGGTTCTACGACGTCTCAGAGTGGCCGTCCCGACCTGATCTGCCATTCTCTTTTACCTTGTTGTGGGCGATCACATACAATTCTTGTTTGAATGTTTCGTCAAAAACACCTATGATTGGAGTTGGTCTTTCTTTTTTTCTTTGTGGGATGACCAAGCAGTTTTAGATAAAATCGCATTGATTTCAGCATATAAACTTTCGATCACTCGAGTTGCAAGTGTGAAATGGCCAAACCCGTCAATACAGCGAATCACTTTATTTTTGAGCCCACTAAGGACAAGAAAGTGCGATTCGGGTATTCCAAAACACAGATTTATTGATTTATTGATAAAAGATTTAATACCCCACAACTATACACTGCTGCCCTCACATTGGATGAGGCGACTCGCTGAGTGCTCGTAATCCTACTCCTATAAGCGTAGCAAAAGGCGACGAACCTCGATTGACGTCGAATTCCGGCATTTCAGGCATGGGACTAGATCCAAGAGGGTATCTATCAGCCCCACGTAATAGGTCGTGGTTGTAAAGACCATCTTCATACGAGTCGTGGTATCCTGTGAGACGAGAGAGCCGGCCTGGATTGGCGGGTGGTGGCGCGAGCGTTGTTCCATACACTGGCACCATACGATGATCATTATGATGACTGTTGCTACTAACAGGGTGTTGGTCCTGCTTGCTATATTGATATGCAGGTCGCGAGTATGGCAATGGTGCTTCAGGAGATGAGTTACGATCCAAATCGTCGTCCTCTTCATCGGCTGCGAGTTTCTCATTTTGTGGGTGCTGATTTATACGTTCGTATTCTTCTGACTCTTGTCGCTCTTCCTCCTCCTCCTCGTCATCCTGATCTTCATTATTAATATACATTCGTCGGTGGGGTTCATTGCGAGTATCTTCCTGCTCATCATCACTATTGGACATTCCCAATTTACTACGTCCAGGTTTATTCGCCTGATCGGGATGCTTAAACCTGAGATGTACAGCCAATGACGATTTCCTAGTAAACTTCATATTACAGGATGGTATCGGACAAGAAATCAATTTTTCTGTTTGTGGTTGAGGAGCAGCTGGTGGTCTCGGTGGTGCCCTGTTTCTACGTGCTCCTCCGTTCCTTGTTGACATGGTCAATGTACGTGTGGATACATCTTCTTCTTCTTCAGATTGAGGAGCCGATTGCTCATCATCCAAATCCTCGTCCTCCTCACTATCATATCGAGCAGCGACACGACGTGTGCGTGAAGTTGGTGGTGCTGGTGGTGGCCTTTTTCGAGCATTCGAGGGTGGTGCTGATGGTTCCTGTGATGTTGAGGCAATAGCCGGTGACTTTCGTGCATCCGACTGAGTAGACTGACGACGACGGCTATTGTTGGAATTACTATTAATGCCGTTGCTGTTGTTACTGCTGTTGTTATTATTGTTTTTACGAGCATTAGAAGATGAATTCCCACCACCTTTAGCTTCTCGACTACTACCCCTTGACGACTTTGTTTGTTGTTTCTCTAGCCAGAGATGGTGCTGCATCTCAAAAGGCTGATCTGTAACGTAATAGTTTTGAATCTGGGCTGCATGGCTGACTCCCAACAGTCGCAGGGTATCTGGAGGAGGGTTTAGTGGACAACGTGCTAATAATGGATCTGACCTTTTGTGTACGAATGAAGAGAAAATGAGAGTTGAAAATGACTGCAACTGATGGCAAATACATTCAAATGCGTCTGACCTATCGTCCATGGCAGCATCCACAAGCTCGGTAGCCTTTTGCGCCAATAATGCAGGATCGTGGATCAAATGAGGATCTACTAGGGCTAGTTCTAAAGCGGTCCTGTTGATTAGCTGTTCGGCACGAGTCAGAAACGTTCCAGGAATATTTTTGCCACAAATAATAGCACTATGAATGAATTTATGGAGCGGCGATGCAGACTCTGGAGGTATGCGTACGCCTAGTAGAGAAGAGGTGATTAGATGGAGCTTTGTTGACCAAATCACCGGTTTATAGTTTTTTCTAGTTTTGTGCGAGAGAAGAGTAGTGTATACCTGTTGATGGCATTGGAATCGCGGGGGCCGACCAGTTTGGGAACAATGGGGAAGGAGAAACCATGGGAGTAGGGCCAGTGAGCCTCGGCACACCAAGTCCTTGTGGTGGTAAAGAAGGAGCCTAAGTTTTGGTAGAGTAAAGTGAGAAACAAGACAATGCAATCAGTTCAACGATAGAAACGGGTGCAAATGACATATACAATCGTCATCAACTTGAGCTTGCGTCTCATTGTTTGATATTGTTGTAATCCGACAATTTGTGCCCCCTTTCAAGCATGTGCACCGACTTACCAGATTCAACAGAGCCGTGGCAGCAGCTTCTCTAGCTCGACTTTGATTTGGAGACTCTGGAATGGGTATTTGGGTACTTCCTCTACGGTTTGGAGTGCCCTGATTCGAACCTCTCCGTGACGAATTGTTGGTTCCGTTGTTTTCATTTTGAGCATCGCCCGAAACAGAATGCCTCTTTGGCCGTCCAGTTGATATAGTCAGATCACCATTCATCGCTATCCAACTCTTCTCCTCCTCTTTGGATGATGGAGCTATTAGATTGTTACCACTTGGAGTGTCGTGATGGGGACAAGAAGTGCAAAACTCGAATTTCAACTCTTCCAACGGTTCAAAGTTGGAAGAAATGGGCATACGCTCCTATATCACATACAAGAACATCCAAGATCTCCGGATTGGTTAAACTGTATTGCGCAGTATTTCCTATACGACCCTCATTAAAGTGGGTGAGCAAGCTCACATCCTCAGGGCAACCATGAGAAACTCGATTGGAGCAACCTTATGGAGCTGCACACGCTGGCTTCAACCAATTTCGATATACCGTCTATCGACACGAACCAAACTATGCCACTTGGTAGGGCGTCAATGGACGGGCTTCCCGTCTACCTCAGCGTCAATGGTGTTAGAGATGAGCTGGTTCGCATTTCTCCTGCAATGTCCGTCAACGAAGTTCGTGCGTTGATGTGTGCCGCTGCTGGAATGGACTTTACTCACGATGTGGTATATACCTCAACTACCTGCCCCATTTTCACACCTCCCTCTCAAATACTCTTCGCCCTCTTGAAATTCGCAGGTCGCAAAACTTACCAAAACTGATGGCACCCTAATTGTCCTTGGACCTAGTATACCACCAAATACTTCTTCGACACGTTACCGATTGGATTTGAGAAAAGGCAAGCAGACACATCAATTTGATTAAGCAGGTTTGCATTTTTGACGCGTTTTCATACCAGCATCTGGTCCAGCACACGTGAATTATGCTCCAGAAGTCGACATTGTTTTGCAGAAAATGCAAACTGCTGGAAAGATGATGAGTGAAATGCAAATATTGAAGAAGGAAGTCGCAGAGTGCCGTGCTCAGGTATATACAGTTTGACCAGGAGCAACGACATATGAGATTGTCAGATTTTCAGCTGACACTTCCCCTTTTACAAACAAAGCTCGAAGGCCGTGGCCCCAACAATGTTTCAGATCAGTTCACCCACCCTGCCACACGAAGAGTTAATGAGCTGAGATTGTCGCATTTGGAAGCCATACCTCCGCAAACATATAGCGCTGAAGTCATGGAAGCACTCAAAGTACGACTTGCAGAGTGCCAGGTCATCGACCACATATGTCTGACACGATTCTTTATTAGAACCCAGGCTTTGACGTATGGAAGTACAACAAGACTGAACTTATTGGTCTATTTGAAGTCATGTACGAGGAGTTCAAGCTCTTTGACCGCTTCAAGATTGATCCCGTCGTGTTTCGCCGTTTCATTGCTGGTGTCAGTGAAGGATACAATGACAATGTAAACTAATGCTGAGGCTGGCCGATACGTATTGAGTTCTGATATCATATTTCATTCTAGCCCTTCCATAACTTTAAGCACTGTTTCTGTGTGACTCAAATGGTAAGATATGTTTTTGCAAAACGAAGTAATACAACCTCAATGGATTGACGTTCATGTCTATATAGTGCTATGCCATCTTGCACGTCAGTGGTGTTCATACCAAATTATCCATTATGGAGAAGCTGTGTCTGCTCACTGCTTGCATCGGGGTAAGTTGTCGGATTTGTATTAATTGAAACTTCATTGGTTCTGACGAGAATACCAAACGATAGCACGACTTGGATCACCCAGGTTTCAACAATGCGTACCAAATCAATGCTAAAACTGAGTTGGCTACTGTGTACAACGATCAATCACCTTTGGAAAATCACCACTGTGGTATGTCATCGAATAGAGATGCTTTTTTTGCTTGCCTTGTAGGAATACTCAGAACCAACAAATCTCACAATGTCCCGTTTCGCAACTCTCAGCGGTTCTATTCACTCTCTTGAAGCAGCCCGAAACCAACTTTTTGTCAAAACTGACTGAAGCTGAATGGAAGGAATTCCGAACACCTGTTGTACAATGCATTTTGGCTACGGATATGGCGATTCACGGTCAAATCATGGCTAAATTCAAGGGATACGTAAGTTTGTTGAGTCGAATCGAATGGTTGGGCCATATAAACCTTTCTTATACCATGTTTTTCGCTCCCATAAATAGACCGAAGCCTTCAACTATGATGATCCAGCACAAAAGCTCTTGCTGCTTCAAATGATTGTCAAGTGCAGTGATATTTCCAACGAAGTGCGTCCCAAACAAGTCTCAGAACCTTGGGTTGGTAAGTAACAAGGAGTAGGAGTAGAGAGGCAGAAAGATACGCAAGAGATCGCTGTTCAAAGGGCTAATTCTCTCATCTTTTATTAGACTGCTTACTCGAGGAATTCTTCCACCAGTCTGACACTGAGAAAGAACAAGGATTACCCACTGCCCCATTCATGGACAGGCAGAAGGTAACCAAGCCCGGGGCACAAGGTATGAACAAACGCCATCCTTGTGTATTAAGACACTGTTGGCTGTTTTTGCAATATTCGAATCCTTTACAAGATTTCCAAATTAAAACCAAAAAATATTTCTAATAGTCGGATTCATCGGCTTCGTCATGATCCCATTATACGAACTCGCCGCCAAAGTACTGCCTGCCATTGAAGAACCCATCATTGGTCCAATACGAAAATCCCTGGACTATTACAAGGCAATGTCCAACCCAGAACCACCAAAATCCTAATTCCTCGACGATAACCCCTGTATCAAATCAAAAGTAACAACAGAGTTAAAAAAGATTAAAAAGGAAGATAAAAAGTGGAAGGCTGCATTGTACACTAGTTGTTGGACTTGTTTAAATATATTTACATCAGAAGACAAACGCATGTGTTTAAAGGTTACTTTGGCAGAGGTATTTATATGGTTTATGGGTCGAACTAGCACTTTATGGATAGCAAAATGTGGCACAACCACGGAGCGTTATCGGCAACCTGGACTCCCGCTAACAAGAACGCGACACTCATGTATGTTATTCCGATCGAGAGTATAAAGCCGACTCCCTTGAATATATAGTATTTCCTTTGGTCGTGGCCGAGATATGTCAACAATAGAAGACCTGCTCCGAATCCTGTCACGAATCCAGCTACGTGTACAAGATTATCCACGAAGGGCATTAGAGAGGAGGCGAATATTAGGATGGAGTTTATCTGGTGTTAAGAATAGGTGAGTAACTAAAATTGGGCTTTTTAGTACGAGAGGCACTTACAATCCAATAGACAAGACGCCATTTTGGTTGGTCCTATTTGCCAATATTAAACGCTGTCAGTGAAAAAAAATCAGTACTTTAAGACTTTAAAGAGTATCTCCTACCATATCCTTCCAGTTCATAACTATATCAGCTACATTTGCTCCAAACAATCCCATTATTGGGCCTGACGATCCGACCGATACAGCCATTTGCGTTCTTAATACAGCAGCGACAGCATTACCACCGATACCAGATATCAACCATATAGCGAGTACCGGACGGTATCCTAGCCACAGCACTACGTTACGTCCTACACTGATTTCGCAGGCGACATTAACCGTTAAATGAATGAGCCCCGAATGTAGAAACATGGCGACGAAGAACCTCCAGAGGTTGGCCGAGACTACTTGAGCAGGTTGGTGCCTGAATGCCGACTGCGTATTACCACCAAACACTGTCAACGTAGTGACATCAGGACCCATCATTGGATTTACACTGAGAGAAGCGAAGCCGTGGTTGTAACCAAGCATGGCTATGAGCAGGACTACATGTATGAATAAAAGGATGTGCGACATGATCCTGGCGCGTGCCTTGTTTGGAACTAGTGGTTTATGTTTTCTGGAATGAGAATTGGTGAGACGAGGTGCCTTGCCAAAGGCAAGACTGCACATACATGTAGCGTTTCTCTTCCATATCAAGGAGAAACTGACAAAACTTTTCGAATCTTGTTTGCGGAGTTGGAGGAGCATTAGATCGTCGTCTCGGTATATCGACGACTTCGTCAGTGCTTTCAAGGTCTTTCGTTTCTTGCAGAAGGTCTGCACTTGAGTCTTGCCTAAGAAGGGTCGACAGCGAATCTGTTGATGGCAATGCTTTCATTTCCCAGTCACTCTCTGTTGACGGAAGAGCTTTCATTTCCCAGTCATTGCTTAGTGTGGGAGTTGGTTCAAAGTCAGATGGGACATCAGGAAGTGGTCTCCTATAAGAAACTCTCTTGGCATTTGACAAGGTTCTAGCTGGAATTTGAGATAAGTGATCAGTACTTGAGTGCATTCTGCTTGGCTTATTTCCGTTTGTTGAAGGTTCTCTGTTCAAGGTAGGGTTTGGGCTAACGTTCGATGAGATGATGTGCGAGATTGCGAGAGGCTAGACAGCGAGTATCTAGAATTTTCAAATATAGGATCAGATGTAACAGTCTACGTTTAAAATTCAAACAAAGAGGGTGTCTTGAAACACGGGAACTCTTTGACAGATTATGAACTCAAATTTCTCACCTATTTGTCTACCGAGCGCTGGGTTCAATATTCATCTGGCTCATGGACATACGTATGTAAACATCAATATCGCGTACTAGACGTCAGACGTTTCCTCTCTCCTCTGTCCCATCTTGTTCCTCTTGGTAGAATGAGACTGGCTCACCTCTTGCTCCCTTTCACATCGAACACCTCGGGAAGGAGACCTCCACTTGGGACATTATAGCACCATGTCCACGATAGATAGAAGGCCACCAACAATCTCTAGACCTCCTGGCCTGATTGCAAATGAAAAGGCAGCGTCAGAAGTCAAGGAATCAGCTCCTGCTCCAGGAAGAAGCAGCTATCTCCCTTCATTTCTTCATTACACTGGTCCTGGTATGTGATCATCATTTGTAGAGCTTGCTTCTCCGTATACTGCTTTTCTTTAATGTTGAAGTGTTGGTTGTCAACATCTTGTCGGGAGCTTCATTTTGCGCATGCTCATATTGTTCGATCATAGCCATAGGTCAAGGTGCAAAGCCGACTTCTGAAGCTGGTTCCTCTGGGTACGACTATATCTTGCTATCCCCTGATGACGCTCTTCTGCGATTGACATTTGATGACACTCTTTTGCTCACCGTTTTAATACTTGACAGAACACTTCCTACGAAACCAGCTCCTGTCCTCGTACAATATCCACCTGTCAGAAGAAGATATTGCTGTTGCTTTCCTACAAGGTGAGCACTTGATCTTATAACAGAAATTGCCTGTTACCACCTTCGCTAAATCGTCTTTTTTGGGGCACAGGTTGAGATGCCTCTGTTGCTGTCTGGTTTTCATTATTCTCCTTTTAGGAGCTGGTAAGCTACCAAGCTGCAGAGCTGTCACCAACACTTCAACAAAACCGGTTTAATCAACACAATCCCCCAATTCCTAGCCGCTTTGGCAGTCTTCTTTTGCTATCCACGCATCACAAACATCAATGCTACAAACCCGAGTCTATCCAGTGCCAGCAACTCGCTAGTGACGACTACATCGAGCGGAATCACTATCACTTTCAACTTGACAACCGATATTTCAATCACGAGTGCAAGTTACATAGATTACACAGTGCAGCATATTGATGTCGTTGCAACACCACAAATGGGCAATGCTTCCACCAGCATTGTTGGAAAAGGAACTTATAATGACCTCACTATTGCTAAAATGGCAGTCACTACCTTTGTTTTGGTGAGTTTTGTTGATTTCCAGAATTGCAGAAACCTGACTCGAACTGACTTTCTTTGTAAATCCAGCCATTATCTTTCTCCTATGCTGCTACTTCCATTAATGATACTGATCCAACAATGAGACAAATACTGGTTGATTGTGGTGTGTTGAACTCAACAACTGCAAAACAGCCAATATCTATCGGCTACACTGCGTCCTTGTAAGTACTGTGTTGTCATGAGACTTCCTAATTTATTTAACTTGATTCATATACCTAACTTTAGGTATATAAACTGGCTCTCATGGACTTCCTATAAACCAACATTCAACGGGGCATTCTCTTTTGTGTGCAATTCGACCCAGTTCGCCGGATTGGTTTTCTAACAAGCAAAGAACACACATCAGAATTGAAGGAGCTGTTGCATACTTTATTATTGCTACCTAGAAATCCATACTGTGGATCTGCACTCATCCAAAATAATGCTCGTTTCGACTATAATAGCTTAGCTAATCAGTAATATCCTAGTTTTCACCAATAAAAACGATTTCAGAAACGCTTCTGCCTGGATATCCTGCCGCAATTCGAACCGGCAGCTTTTTATGACTTGACATTAACCCAGGCAGAGACTTTTGGGCTTTAGTTGTAAAGCTGATCAGGATAACAACAATTTAGTCAATTGCGAAGCGGCGGAAAGATGATTAGGTCGGCCATATCACCTTAAGAGGTTCTTGGTGGCGGGGTTTGATGTCAGTGGCTGTGAAGTAAGAATGAGGTTTGTGAATTTCACGATGAGCTTATAAGAATTGCACACAACGGTGCACATGAACGTTCAGAAATGAATAATATCGATTTACTGCATCTATTCCAAATTTCAGAACTATGAGGGTCGGTGTTGCGAACGACGGAACGACGTCACTGGAGGTCCGTCCGGAGTCTCGATGCCTGAGTAACGAGTACGTAGCAAATCTGGTGGCGGCAAGAAACAATCAAAGGAAGAGAACTTGCATATTTCTAGCAGATGTTTCTGGCGATCCGACCTCTTGAATCAAAGACTTTTGTCGTTCTTGCACACCAATCACATTCTGTGTGCACATTCTAGCGGCGCTTTCTTCACATCTGCATTGGGAAATTGCCGCTCTGGTGGAGCATCCATGTGGGATAAGCGCTTTGCATCTCAACCAACAAGAGAACATTTTGCAGAGTGCATCGTAGAGGGATTCGTCGGTAAAGGAAAGAGAAGCTTCGCATCATCTCTTCTCGTTGCTTGCCTAGGTTTTCTCAAAACACATTCCTGTTTTGTAATCACTCCGTCCGTCTTTGAAAAACTTCTGCTACTGCCACTCAAACTTCTAGGCGAGCAACAGAGTACGCAAAGGTAAATTAAGAATTTAAGCCTCATCATATATCATTTCAAGTTGCCAAACAAGCATTTATATTACCTATCTTCCATATATAGCTTCGGTTGAAAGCCAACACTGCCATCACATTGCCTGCCTTGGCAACAAACCATCCTTCCTTACATTATGCAGCAACGAGTCCTGACTCCTCCATTGAGTGACAACGGTACTTCAATCGACTTTGGTAGTAGACTCGCAACCCCCAGACGCACGCCCTCTTTGCCTATTGGGGAAAAGGTATGCGCATCATCGGTGTACATTGAGTGGCTTGTTGGTTTGCATCTCAACCACGACTTATCTTGCACTCTAAAATAGATGGATGCTCCTTTAAATGCACAAAAAGTTGGCCCAGATGCATCGAAATCGAACGATCCGTCTTTTTATATACCAATTCCCATCCCGCTGCCAACAAGAGGTTTATCTCTCCAACAGTGCCAGAACCCCTTACAACAATTCATCTTCCACTCGCAAATATATGGCAAAGAACAGCCTACACATCTATTATCATTTTACGAGCATAGAGTAAACAAGGCTGCACTCGAACTAGTGCTATCAACGCCATCCTTGTTGAAAACTCCAGATCAGTTGAAGGACCGAGCTATAGCTGCTGCCGCTCCGTTCCAAAACAACACCCCAGGAGCCCGAATGCACTGGACTACTGGATCGTTTCCCCAAAATCCACCACCTGTACGGCTACGACGTGTTTAAGGTTTCTCGCAAAATGCTGACAATCCATCCCATAGGAAACCCTGGCTTTATTGGGTGTCAGTACAATAGCAGAATTACAGTCACGGATTGCTGCCGATTGCATATGGGATACGTCAAGTGCACCACATCCAGCTTTGTATCCATCCCAGGCTAACAAGGATGCTCCATCTTCATACAATAATGGCCCCAATTCCAATCCACCAGGTCGCCCAGCTCCATACCCAGCCGATTCATATCAAGCGCAGCCATGGCCAAACTCTCATATGCCACAAAGTCCACCACCAAACACATCTGTATTTAACAACATGCCTCCAGGACCAAACACGTATTATGAGCGACCACAGCTACCGCCACTACATCCATCCCAACAGCCATATGGCTACGATCCATTCCATCCTCCTCGTCAACCACAACGTATTAATAATAATTATCCAGGCCTACCACCTCTCAACACTCAACCATCATCAATAAATGCACCACCACATCATTACTTCCGTGACGCTCCAATGCATCCACCACCACCACCACAACCACAAGATAACAGTTCCCAAGCCGCTAGGGTTCTAACTCCGACATCACCAACGGCGCCCTCAGCCCCGCATTTCAATCAATATAATCAATCTGGTGGTAGCAGTAGTAATAGTAGTAACGTACCACCAGGAATTGCTCCACCACGAGGACGTCGACCCAACTCATCAAACAAGGATAGTCAATCGCCACCAAAGAAAAGAAATAGCAATAGTGGAGGTAGCGAGGATGATGATGATTCTGGGAATGAAGGAACTACAGAGAGGAAACTACATCTATGCACAGTGCCTGGTTGTGGTAAAAAATTCACTCGTCGTTACAACTTGAAATCTCATCAACGAGCAGTAAGTTGCATTCTATCATGTTACTCTCTTGTTTTTGGTTCGTCGGATACAAGGAGCTCGTGATTACCCCACCTTTCCTTTTTCATCCAGCATTCAAATGATCGTCCGTTCAAATGTACATATTGCATGACATCCTTCTCACGAACGCATGATCTTCGTCGCCACGTCAAGTCTCTACATACACAGCAAAAGCCTCATCAATGTCCTCATTGCAATCTCGCTTTTTCAAGGTAATACTGTTAGTGTCTGCTCATGTTCTTTGGATTTGCTCAGTCTAACTCGCTTTTGATTCAGGAGTGATGCCCTCAAAAGGCACTTGAAACTGGTATTGGAACGTGGTGGTGTAGTCCCAGAAGTACTCAAAACTGTTGTCTCTGGTAAGAAATAGATTGTTTTCAAAAAGCTGAAAGCAGTTCCTTCAGACTAAATTTTATTTTTTGCGGCTGTAGCTCCATTAAGTAGAGCCGAACTGGAAAAATTGGTGACTGCAGTTACTTCTCGTTTGAATCCAACTGCTGAAAAGAAGTCGCATGCACCAGCCCCCATAGCAGTCTCTGCCCTACCTGCAAAGAAAGTGCCAGTCACTCGTCCAAACACTCGTCCTCGTCGTGCTCCTCCAAAGAAACGAGACGACATTGACGATTCAGACACAGAGGGCTCTGTTGAGGGCTCTGATGATTTCTATAATGAAGATGACAATGATGATTGAATGATGGGGAAGAGAAGGGGCCGCTCAAACAGTAGTTAGTTGTAATTGGACAGATGAGAAAATGGGGTGTGATTATTCCCGACACGCGTTTGCAAAGCTTGTGTTTTCTGTTTTCGTGTTGAGGTTCACAATACCCTTGACAACATGGATTGGTCCAACTCTGATTACGAGTCTTTCAAGTGTGTCCGAACGAATTTCGTCGCTAGTTAAGATGAGATCTGCCTTGGAACTATCGCTAACGCCACGTTGACCAATCTGCATCGTAGAGCAAACTCGACTACACCGGAAGTCTTTGAATGGTTTAAAGTCAAACTAGGAAGAGCACCTGAAGGCTCTGATATCTACCGTTTCGCAAAGGGGTTCTTCGAATTGGGGTCTTACTCCCGTGCCTTGTGCTGCCTACAAGCATATGTGCGTAAACATTTGACCAACTTTTTTGCATTTTTGTAAACTCTTGTTCTACAAACTTAATCTCAAACTATTCTACCTCTTTAGATCACACTGCCAAATCCATCGCCACAAGCGCGACATTTGCTCGGATACTGCTACTTGAATTTGAACGAACTGGAAAAAGCATTACGAGAATTCAAGTTATGTGTAAAGGACAACTTCCACGAAGACTGGCAGCTAGTAGTAGAATTGTTGCTCGAGATTGCTCAGAAACAGCATTCACAGTCGAGTGAACCCCAAGAATATTAAGCAACACCCACATAAACCTATAGCAAACATGCACTTTCACGTTCACACATAACTAGTCTGATTTACATACAATGCCTCGTTTATTGCTATACGGGGATACAATCAGCTTTCTTTTACTTGGCAGCTGGTGCACCTCCAGCTCCAGCTACTGGCTTCTTTCCGTCCTATAGTAAATAAATATCATTATTCAAAATTATTTCACTCGTGTATAGTTTTGTTTTTTAAATTGTTTACCTTGGCAGCAGGTCTGAATCGAGCTGGTGGAGCACGATCCCTTCTACCTTCTCTTGAACGAACACGGACGACGTGAGAGTGAATGGCACTAGATGAGCAAAAACAGTCGAGGTCAGATTTGAAAATTCAGAAGGTCGAAAGTAGAATGAGACTCACCAACTGATGCAATATTGGAGCTTGACATAGAGCTTGGGCAAAGCATATTCTTCATCTAATGATGGAAAAGAGCGAAAAAAAAAATCAACGTTTACTATCGCATCATGGCAAGTCAACCAATTGCATGTTCAGGCTACTGATGCAGCACATATCTCCCCCTTATTGCAAAACACTGAGAAATGAGGGCATCACAGGTTATTAAGGTTCTCGACTAACGTCCACGGTACTCTCAAAGGACTGCCTTGTTGCAGCTGGTAATCCCTTACAGCTCTCTCGCCAAAGATGGACATTCCCATTGTCTACTCCTAACATGTGGCCTACAACCAATTCCGTTTCCACGTACCATATACAGTAGCCATTCGCATATCATTCACGGCTGCAGGTTCGACCATGTTACGGATGGTGAATCTTTTGATAGCCTTGTCTTTTGGTACACAACGGGCACAGTTAGAGCAACGAACTGCGGGAGTGTGTCCTCGACCGTGTTTTGAGCGACCATTGTTCCTTCTTTTCTTGGTCTGTGTATTGGAGGAGAGGGTAAGTAATTGTTGGAATTGAAATTAAATGTGGATTTTGATGCTGGTCGGGGGTTTCTTCTTTGATAGTCAATGTTCTGGAGCCAATGAGTTTGAACCTGTTGATGTCTGCTCGCTCCTTTCTCTTCTGAAAGCCAACATTACATCCAAGCAGGAATTCAGTAATTGATGCTTTGAGCGCCTGGTGCACTTCTCGCCTCGTTCGAAAGCTTCACTCTGAACGAGTTCAGAGATTGTGTGAAGGTTATCCAATCCATCCATCGTTTGCAGGGAAGAAACATTCAAATTGGGCATAAATTCACGGTCTGGATACGTCAACATGAGTGTTAATCGTCCTCGCTTACCATATTGGCTTCGATGTTCTTCCTCTTAATGTGTTAAGTGAAAGATGAGAAAGTCGAAGTCCAGAACACCAAACACAAACCATCAGAAAGAGATCGGTTGGAGGGGATCAGCGCATCGTTACATTCATAATATTCCTATATTTCAATTGCTGGCGAACTGGACGTGATTTTTATAAACTCACACCTCTTATACAATATTCGATGATCAATGGTCGAAATTTGGCAATTTTTCGAGTCCTATGTATATATCTCTCGTTGGAAGCTGCATAGCAACCCTGAAATTAGCTGAAGGTATTGTTCACAAGTCGTAGCCGTCACAAGAAGTACTGAAGCAGAAGTCCTGACAGATCCTCACAGGATTTCTGGAACAAGAGGAGACTAGAGAAAATTACATAGATTCATAGCAGAATCACCCGGCGAAAGTGAGATCTGCTCGTAAAAGTGTCTGTTTCTTGCAGGAACTGATTTCTAACTAGTATTATTGATCGCACAGGATTCTTCATATCAGCTCCCAAATTCGTCATGCAGTTGGCAGAAATAGCTAGCTTCTGAAGACTATTATATCTTACTCCTGCTGTAAGCGACCGCTGATACTAATTGAATATGGACAACACCAACAACATCACCATTCGAGACTCTCATTTTGGTTGCTCACATTTGGCTTCTCTAGATCAGATCGCAAGTTCAAGTCAATATTTACAAATGGCAGCAAAGAACCATGCAGTTAGGCCAATTATGCCTGCTCCACAACAAACGCACGAAGCTCAACCCTTCCTCATCCAAAAACCCATAATACAACCAAAGTTTGCCTCCTCAATGATGCCGCCAACTACATACAATGGTGCTCAATTCATATATACAGGAAACTCGATGGCAAACACGGGCGGTACTGTCTATGCTTTCGCAGCACCCGAAACACACTTTTCACTACTGGATGCTGTAAAGCAGACGTCTCAACGAGTCATGCAAGAACTACCGAATTTGAGAGATGACGTACATGGTGTAGCTGCTGAAACGGCTAGGAGATTAGGAGTTGCTGTAGACATTGTTGTCAACGTGCTGCAAAACAACACCGGCACAAATCAACATAGTATAAAGCAGTCTCCTCAAAAGATAGAAAAGAAGCAGCCTCCAATACCTACGACCCTTAATAATCATGAACGAAGATCATCAGATCAAACACTCTCCTCATCTGAGAGTGCAGACGAAGACGATAGCGAAGATCATATTGCTTCTCCTCGGCCACAAGTCGACAATCACAGCAGACGAATCCCCCAACCATCTGATGGCCAAATAGTATTCTTGTCACCACATAAGCCTCACATGCCCGTGTTTATAACAAGTCCTGCCAAACCATTGAGATTCCCCAAAAATCATGACCCACATATTCAAAAACTTGAAGAAACTCTAGCATTGCTTAGAACAGAGCAAGAAAATGCCATACGAGATATTATCAATAATGATTTGGATGAACTTCATAGTAACAAGCACAGTTATGCACTTGGTATATTTGAAAAGAGGTTGAAGATCGCCTCTGAAATACGAGCTCTTCAAAAGCAATTTCCTCCAGCAGGTGTCATGAATATAAATAGCCTGCCTGCCAATGGTGGTACTGGAAATGGGTGGTTGATTGCTCCCAAATTAGAAGAGCCACATCGTAAGTGATGATCGTTGATTATTGCCCATAACATGATCATTCATATTCATATTATTTCTTGCTACATTTTCAAATGCAGAATCTCGGAAACGACGAGAATCAGATCCAAGTCACGACCCAGTTGATATAAAACGAGTACGAACAGGGAGCAAGGACGCGACGCACGTCATTGATTTGGACTCGCCACGTGAAATGGACAAGCCTCTTGCTGCTAAAGCTCGAGAGTTAGGTAGAACAGGTGCACCACCTCGTGTTGGAAAGGGTCATTCCAACTCGAGAAGAACACCATCATTGCCTGATGAACAACACGTGGCATCTGGAAGATCATCACTGGCGTCTTCTAAATCTACTACGCCACCACCAACAGGTACTCCCAGAACGGCTCCTGTATCATTACCTCCCGTCATGCCAAAGCCGGGCATAGATATACATACATTACCACATACATTAGCATCATCACAACCAATTACTGCAATATCGCAACCACAAATACAATTACAAATACCGCATCCTATAAAAAGCAGGCCCAACACCAGTAATTCACACCCACATCCGAATACTGTTATATTACCTCATATAGCACCCAAACGACATCCATCAGATGGTCAACCTGCAGTCACTACGTGGGCAAGACCATCTGAAACTCACACAGATATCAAAAAAGGAGTGCCAATAAAACCAGCAACAGCCAAGGCATCTCCTTCTAAAGCTGCCAATCGCAATAGCAATAGTCATAGTAGTGGTAGTCAAACATCCTCTGCATTGAAACGAGCCAGTGATGATTCTCAAGTTGGTGGAGTCGTAAAGAAGAAGAGTCTCAAGCCGAAACGAAACTCTGATACCACTCCAGCTCCTGCTGCACCTGCGGCTCCTGTAGATGTAAATCCTTTTGGCTACTCAAATCCGCATCTGGCTCAAGCGCTCGGGACTTTCAGACGTCCACCACCACCTAATAATGTAAATGGTGCTCCTCGACCATCTGCAACTAGTGCAGCATCTGTTTTGACTGTGAAGGGTGTTGTGCCTCGACCCATAGCCTCTCGAACACCTAAACCTTGCTATGTATGTCAACAACGTCATATTCTAGACAGGTGTAATGGCATGAAGCCATGTAATGTATGTTTAGAGAGCAGTCCATTAGGAGCAACAGGATGTATCGAGGACGCAGTTTTTCCTGAGAAGCTCAAGGGTCTGGAGAGAAGGCTTGACGAGGCAACAAACAGCACCCTTGCACGACCTAGTATACCACAAACAAGTGTACCAGCTCCCATCGTGCCAAAGGATGAAATCAAAGAACCGAAGGAAGAGGAATCAACTGTAGTTCTGCCTGCACCGTTGCCGTATGTAGTAAAACGAAGTCATTCAGTCTCACCAGCTCGAACCACTGCATCACCAGCCAAACACGAAGAACTGGAGTTGGATCTGGGCAGTGATAAGTAAACTGGAGTTGTTTAGCATTGCCATATACGGAACTTGTATTTGTAAAGCTCAAAGCTCATTCATTAGTTAAATAAATCATATTTTTGCTTGCTTGACATTTGTATGCGTTGTTGCGTGTCTTGTATGGTTGTCAACGAAAGCTTGCTCAGCAACGCTTCCAGATCAGAACGAACAGCGAATATGGACACTTTGAAGAAGGCGCAAACGCTCAGGAGGAAGCCAGTCAAGCAGGTCGGAGCAGTGGACGAGGCAGAACTACACGCTGCTCCTCAGTATCAACAACACTTGCACCAACCAATTCAGAGGAAAACACCTTCTCCGCCAAGGTACGCTGACCTAGTCAATGATATAATATGCTGATTCTCGTATGGATGCGAGTTCTTTGCTGCTGCTAGGCCAGCCGTATCACTCACAAAATGCCCACATCATATCTAACATTTTTTATTTTCAACACAGAACGAGGAATGGCTCTGAACAACCACCAGATCTACCACCTAGAAAGATACAAAATAATGTCACTCATACTATGGATGGATCCCCAAAAGCAGCTCCTCTTCCCGTCGTCATTCAACAACAAAAGGTGCCTCCTCCACCTCCTGTTGTGGTAGAACGACCGGTTGTGTATGAAGAAAGATCTAGGTATGATACGGCTGCTTTTTGAATTCTCAAATTGGATTTTAGGTTGCCCAAAAAAACTAAAGTATCGTTTGCACATAGGCCAGCTTCAACTATTCCAGCAACTACAAGAACTGATGAGGCACTAGCAACCATACAGGTTTGCAGATCAGATTTCATGCGTTCTTGCAATGGTGCTGAGTGCTCATATTCTGTTCTACGCAATAGAGAGAACGTGATGAAGCCATTGCGCAAGTCGCCAAATACCAGGATATGTTGAAAACAATGGAGCATGAACATATGAGAAATGTGATGCAGATTGGAGGTACTGTTGAGACGAATGAGACATAGTTGAACTGGTCGCCTGATTGTCTATCTAGAACCGGGTCTCTAACTTTTTTTTGGGTGCGTTTGTAACAGAAAAGATGAGCAAAGTCAAAGAATTGGAAGACGCACAAATACTCAAGGATGCTGAATTACGACGTGCATATGTACAAGGACAAAATCTTCAAGAACGTGTATCTGCACTTGAAGAGCAAATGCTTTCTTATGGCATACAACCATGTACGTACACTATACCAAAGACCAAAACAACGAGACTTCCCAACCTGATCTTACGATTAAACCTTTAACATCTTTTAGTGACTGATGCAGCTATCAAGGCAGCAGCAGCTGAAAAAGCCAAGCCAGCTGAAGAGCAATTCACGCCAAAACCTGTAGTTGACACAGCACAAATCGAAATCGCCAAAATGTCAAAGAACGTCAAGGAGAGCACTACAAAAGTATCTGTAAGTGAATCCTTCTCGCGAAAAAAAGTGGACGTAATCTGCTTAATGGTTTGTGATTCTAACTCGGTATCTTTGCTCATGATAGAGCAAGATAGAAATGCTCAAAGCACAACTTGGTCTCCCAACTGTCAACATCAATCCCTCATCGCGAGCCATTCCAGTAGCTGCAGAAGAGTTTCGAGTCACCAGAAACACTATCGTATCGAAAACCATGTCATCATCCGATATTGATACTCCATCATCATCGTCCGAAGGCGCACCCATAATATCACTACCAGAATCAAACCCACAACAAGCCGTCGAAGTAGAAGCTTCAATCACCAAACCAACAACCGCCATACCCAATAAAGAAGAAACACGAAACGTTGGAAAAGGATACGGCTTTGAATGGGTACCCGATGCAGCCAACCAAGCTGCAAATGGAGACTTGGCTCCAGTTTTGAAGGATGTATTCACAAATTCCCTATTTGATCCTTCTGGTCAGTTATTGGCTGCATCACCAGAGTCTGAAGTGCATGCTCTGCTTGGAGGTGACTTTGCAAGTGATATAATGAGCAGCTTGTCCAAGTTTGTCTTGTAAAGAAAACCAAACGAATAATGAGCAGGTTGTCCAGCCGAAAACGAATTTGGACCGTAAATGATAATTATTATGACTATTTACTATATTTGAAAAAGAAGTGCCTCTGACAAGAAATGGATAAATATGTATACACATTGCCTCTCATAAATGTGGCGTTGCCAATCTGGCGCGGCCCATATACAGAAACCTATTTTGAGCTTGGCAAAACGACTTTGTATATTGCTTTTTAGTTTGTTTTGGTGGTATTCCAAACAACGTGAAACGCGAAAATCACGTTCAAAAACAATGCGATCGGTCACAGCAAATGGCAGGATCTGAAATTTGAGCTATTTCTCAAGAGTTTCGCGTCACTCAACACACCAATGCAACCTCAGTAAAGTCTCGGACATTTTTCAACACCCTCACGATTCAACTCTCACACAAACACGTTTTCTTGCTATTCAAGGCTATATTTAGGAGAGACAAGCAATAATCTGACCTCAAAATGTACAAAGTAGAGATCCTCCCCTCTGATATCAAGGAGCAGGCTGTCATTGAGCGCCGTCGCCGTGCAGAAGAGGAACGCAAAAATCGAATCTTTGCTCCAAAAACACGTCAATTGGGTGTAAGTTTCTGATGCTTTTAGAGTCTCACCTGGAGTAAAATAAATATATGCTGAATGATCGCTCCTTTTTTTGGCTTCAAATTAGATTGATGTCGACGCCATCGCCCAACAAGTCCAAGAAAAGAAGCGAGTCGGGGATATGGAACGACAACGAGTCGCTGCTTTTGGTATGTCAATGATTTATCAATGAAAAGAATTATTTGATTTTGTATTGACACTCTACCACCACGCTTTTTCTTTTGCTCTAGACCGTGCAGCCAAAGAAACAGCCCAAATCCTCGAAGCCCTCGAAGGCGAAATCCAAAACCAACGCCGCATAAACCAACGCTCCCTAGTCCAATTCCACGCCACGAACCAACGTCCCGAAATGCGTCGAGAATACGACCTCAACGACCCACAATCCCTCCGCAAAGACCGACCAGCTCGAATAGCAGACAATGATCCACGCTTGGGAGCATCCTCGTTACAGAAATTCGAGGGAGAGGATTTAACTGCTCAGTTGAGGTTCAAGGAACAAAAGCAGCAAATGAAGACATGGGTTGCGCAACAGGCTTGGGAGCGTCGTGAAAAGGAGAGAATTGAACGGGAGGAACGACAGCAGTATGAGAGCTTTCAGGCTGATGTTGTTAAGAGGACTGAGGCGCTGCAGAAGGCTGCCGAGGATATTCGGGCTCAGAGGGCAAAGTGGGATCGGTTGGAGAACGAGCGATTGGTATGTTTTAAGACTTTACACTTTGACCTTTGTTTGGCTCATCAGTTCCAGATCTCAATTTTTGTACGTTATTCAACTCTTGTAGGCCAATGAGAAACGACTTCGCGAAATGACGGACAAGACACGAGACCTTGAGCTCAACACCAAGGAAATCGAGGGCTGGATGAATGGAGAATTCTTAACCGAAAGGCCTGAAGTATTCAAGATTGGTGGCGGTCATCAGTAAGCATCATCGTCACTAGCAGAATTTACGTCTGATACTGCATCACTGAAATCCGTTTTTTTTTCGCTCCTGCGTAGACTACGTGTAGACGTCTTCAAAGGCATCACCGAAACCCAAAAGCGTGCCATCCTCGCAACCCAAGAACGCCAACGCCAGGAAAACCAAATGAGACGTGAAATGGAACGTCGTCATGAAGAAGTATGGGCTTCTCAACAAGCTGCTAATCTTCGTGCCGCTCAATTGCTCGAAGAAGAACGAGAACGACAGCACAAGGATGTTGCGAAGCGTGTTCGAAATGATAATGAGGTTAAGGCTGTTGAGGATCATGCAAGGTATGGTGTTTTTTATTGACACAGAAAAATGTTTTTATCATCGACAAGAAAGGTGATAAAAGTATAAGAGACAATGTCTCACTCATACTTCCTCCTATGAAACAGACAAACACATCTCAACAAGGTAGTCTATACAAACCCACCTCAAGAAGGCTACTTTTCCCAGTTTAACACAACCAGTCGATAAACCAACTCTTGTTCTGTGCATACACTTTTTTCGTTTTGTACTCGTAATATTTAGACCTCTTTAAACAAGACTTTTCTCAAGATCAGAATTGCGAACGCTCTATCGTTAGTTTCAGTTGATGGGTAGCCATGGTACATGTGACGCGAGAAGATATTGCCGGCATAGGGCGGCCGCAAACTCCTGTCTTTTGGCATCATCAAAACTTTCACCAACATTTGAAACTAGATTTGACACTTTATTTTAAGAAAGGCATCTACTACTTCGAAAAACAACTACTAGAAACAGACATCACAAATCACACATAGACAGCGACGAGACAGATCACTTCTTGTTGAGCATGTGGACCTTAAAGTCAACACCCTCTCTCATTCCTGTGTGATGCAAGGACGTCAGCACCGAAATCATAACTGATTGCAAAAGCAGTTACTCACCAAGAGTGACACCGACAGAGTATCGAGCACCCCTCTTTGAGGGATCCTAAGGTACAAAACACGGTGTGTTGGTCGTAATCCCGTCAGAATAAATACAAAGAGCACACAAAGTACCTCGTTCCATATGCCCCATTTTCGTGATTCATCTTCATTGACGAGTTCAAGATGGAAGCGGCGGTATCTAGAGAAAAAACCAATCATTAGCGAAAATGACAAAAAAACAGGAGCACAAGAAAACATAGAGACGTACATGTCTGACATCAAAATCAAGCCTTCTTGAGTAGCCTATGCAAATAAGGATACATAAATTAACATCAAAATCTGATAGCAAGGTTGATTCTGGTTGCGTCACTCACAAAGTTCATTCCAACTGTTGCATTCGTAGACGCAAAAAAAAGATTAGAACAGGCTCAGCCATAGCTGAAATGTAAGGTAGCAGGATTCTTACGACAGATACGAGGACCTAGTTGAAAGAAGCATAATGTTAGGTTATAGCAGATGTTGAGAGCCAAGTTTCCACTTACCAGCATTGAATACAGGCTTAGAAAAGTGTTAGTAGTTTGCAAGAATGAGCTAGGTTTCACATTATTCTCTCTCCGAAGAAACAACACTCACCCATTGGTATTGATTCATCTTCATGACAGATCCATCATCTCGCAACCACTAGATGTTCAAGGGTTAAAAACTATAACGTTTGAGGTCATGAATTGCAAGTCCTTTACTTACTCGGTCAGGATTGAAGACTTCAGCTGTTTCACCCCAAATGGCCTTGCTCCTGCCTAGAGTGTAGCTACTGAATTGAACGTACTAATGGTGGCAACGAAGAGCATGTCAGCAAATGAGGTTCCCGATCAAAGTACAATTCAAGAAGGTTTCGTTTCTGTGCATTCTGACCTCTCTGCAGAGAGAAACAAGATAGAGTTAGTTTGCTGCACGTGTGATCAACAATGAAATGAAGTACATACCCTTTGTAAACCTTGTAACCAGAGGGCTAACGAAAGGTTGACTAGTCAGTAACAGCCTACATTATTGAGTGCGAGATTCCGCTTTTTCTTTACTTACAAGCTGAACGTCTTCTGAAGCCATCCGCATTTGAGCAGGTACGTTTGGATGCAGGCGAGCCGTCTCATTCCATACAGCCAAACAATCTAGCAATACCCAAAACAAACTGTCGGAAAAGATAATAATTGACTTTGCACAAGAAATGCCTACATTTGAGTTTGTTGAGCTTGTCGTAGTGAGCTGGACCATCACCCATGACTTGCAAGATTTCCTCTCGCATCCTCTCTTCAATCTCGGGATGTTGAGCTACTTCCCATAACAGCCAGCTAGTTGTTTGAGCAGTCGTGCTAGAAAAAGCGGGGTCAAAATGCCATTGATATACAGAGAAAAGGAGTCACGCAGCTTACTCCCGTCCAGCAATCATATAGTTCTAAAGAGCGGTTTGTGAGTATTCAACTAAACCATTTGCCAAAAACACACCACACAAAAAGTATGCGCACCAAGACGACATCACGCAAGTATTCAGTTGATGGTGGCCCTCCAGATGCTGTCTCAATAGCCATGAAGAAATCCAACAAGTCCATTCGATTAGCGTCTTTCAAGACACCGCCCGACTGTTCCGCTCGACGACGAGCAATAACACCAAGTGCGAAATCATCCAAAGTCTTTTGGTATCCAGCTACGTCTCGTCCATTACCAGATCCAAAGAATTCTTGGATTTGCCAGAAAGGGTTTCCGAATCGTTTAACGACACATAAGAGAATACCATCAAAGGCGATCATAAAGGGTACGTCTGGAAGATAGTATCGACCATTCTTCTCTTGAGCAGGTACAGATAAGGCCCCGACATCAGTTCCCATGGCGAGATTGGCGAACGAGTCGATGGTCATTCTCAAAAGGATGTCCTGTACATCCAAGATCAAGTTACCTGTTATAAAAAGAAGAAATTGAATTGAATTCTTATTGCCGGTAAACTAGTGCCCTCACCTTTTGAAGCTGCTTCGATATGGTTACATAAAATATTCGATTCTTTTATGAACGTAGGCCCACTAGGCAACATGAGATTCAGCACAAGTATTCAGTCAGAATAGAATAAATATAGCAAATACGCACAAGTAGTCTCGGAAGTTCTTGACGTTGAAGATGTTGGAAGCCGTTTTGCGTTGCAATCTCCATGCATCACCATCCGAGACGAAAATACCATGGCCGAAGAATTCGCGTCCTTGCCTGCCTTGTTGTTCACCTAAGATTAATTTGATTGTTAGGTTTTGATCTTTGGAAATGTTGTCTTAAACAAACAATCAACTTGACGTTAGGTACCTTTGACGAATCGGTATGGATCGCTCATTACAAACTCGACATCCCGCCAGTTGCTGCTCGTGAGGATTGTTCGATTGGGCAAGGACCACAAGAAGACCTCTCCGTACTTCTGGTGAGACTCTAGGGTCTTGTCCAAACGAGCCTGGAAGAAGCTGTCGTTGTTGAGTTCGGGCGCATGGCCAATGAGAGGAGCAGTGTTAGACGGCTGTGGGACGTCTTTACGAAGACGAGTACCCTATAACGTGATCAAGATGGGTCAGACACAATTAAAGTGGATCAAAGAGACGACAGTTGGATCAAATGGCCAGCAATATCAGTCGACAGACGGCACAGAGATCGAAACACTCGGGGGCACCACATCATGGGAATGCAGCAACACCCTCAAGAGGTATGTGGCCAAAAGGCTGCCTCCCGAACAACCACACCCGACACGAAAGCAACAGCAATAAAAGCCAACAAGCTCATCCAAACACTAGCAAACCAGAAAAGGTGCAACAGCGTTGATCTTGTTACCCAAGCGTGATCTTTGTAGCTCCAGCACAATAGACCGAGGCCAGAAACCGTTACAGCCGTAGCACCAGCAATGTAAGGCAATGCCTTCATAAGCGGGCTGTTCTTGCGATCCGACATAGTGCAGTTCTATTAGCGGTAGACGTTTGAGTTGGTTGCGAACAAGACCACGAGTTGTCGTGAAAAAGGTGGAAGAATTTAAGGCCACCTCACGTTTATCGGCCAAATTCTAGAGATTCCAGTCCTTCCATCGATGAGGTGCAACGAAGAGCATCTCGAGCACTTTGTGGTCTAGCATCGATTGTCGTATTAAAATCTAGGTGCAAACTGTAGTTCGAGTTCGCATACCACAGCCATGCTAATAATGGTTGCGTACTAGTCGCGTTTCCAGTACTTACAAAAAGACGCGTGATATAAACGATTCTGGAGCTGGTGTCGTGTCCCCTGGCGATGAACAAACCCCGTTGTGCATCTCTTCAAGTTTCAATCCACAACTGTTGAAGAACCACCATTATCATCAACCAGTAATAGCCACAAGAGGGAAGAGCGATGCTGAATCCATTATCAAACCCAAAAGGTTACCCCATTTACGCTATGGATCTAGTCGCATCACCTTCAGAACGACTTCCTGCCCGGAAACATTGTCCTTCAATCTTGACACTTATTTCTCTTTTTCAGGACAATCTATTCCCTGCGAATTATGTGGAGAAGTAGTAACAACTCAGTGCCAAAACTGCAAAACGTACTACTGGTAAACAACCTGTCGTTATTGACCAACATTAATCGTTTGCATGATTTCTTGGTCTCACAACTCAAACTTCATCAATCCTAGTTCCACCGAGCACCGCGATCTAGATTACAAGAGCATACATGATCGTGTGTGCCCGCTTATATCCTCGCTCAAGTAAGATGCAGACACCAACACGATATTCAAACTGACACCCCGTTTTTTGGCAGGCGAATCAGTAACAGACCTGGTTCTGAAGAAGAGCGAATGGAAAATGCCAGACAGGTCAAGGCTCTCAAGACTCAGATCTATGAAAAGTCAACTGAACGTGCAAAGACTTGGCTTGCTCAACAAAAGGTTGGAGGGTTACTTCTCCATTAATTCGACACATGAATTCTAATCTGCTTATTACATTACATTAGTTCGATCTCGTCATACCAGCAGCATCTCAATCTCTCCGCCTAGCACTCGCACTCTTTTCACAAGACGGAAGTCTGGAAGTCGTCACATCACGACTAATTCTTGGAGAAGCGTGCTGCGGAATGACTCAATATGCTGCTTGTGAAGAGCACTTGTCGCAGGTAAAGACAAAATTAAGGAGACTTTGAACGTAAACGCCAATTTGCTGAATTGAGACACACTGTCCAAACAAACTTCACAGGCTCGGTGGGCAATGACCAAATCTGGAAGCACAGATCCATCCACGAGAGCAAGATTACATCGAGCTACCGCTGCCTTATATGCTGCAAAGGGGGATCGTACTAAGGCGATTGAGGAGCTTGCTTCTGAGGTTTGTTCATAACCGGGATTTCTTCTTCTTCCTTGTTTACACAGTAATAGTTTAATAGAAGACGCAACATCACAATAGATCTACTATCTGGGACTATCATATGGGCCTGATTCACCATACTGTGGTGATGCTTGTATGTGAAAAAGAGTTCTGAAATAATTCATTCTGTACATTAATTTTTTTTTCTCCTACTAGTATCTCGACTAGGAACCGCATTTGAAGGCCTTGCAAAACCCGATGCTGCTTTTGCGTCTCATGTTATGGCTACCACATGTTGGAATCAAGACTTTTCAAAAGGGTTTGATGATGCATTGACGTCGGAAGGTGTACATACATTGTCATCAGCTAGAGACTGCTTCTCAAAGATGGGCCCCTCGTATGTAAAACAACTCCAACAGGCTGATAATTTACTCGAAGCATTGTTGAGGACGCAATCACTGCGTCGGTAATCTGATATGTGCTTATGAAGCTGCTGGATTGAATTATATAGCAATATACTAACTAACACTTCGTCACGTTGAATGAGAGCCAAGTTTTGTGTTGGAATAGGCTGTTACTTTGTGATGAATCTTGTTTTCTACTTTAGACCATATGTTAGGCCAGCAACAGCAACCTCACAGAGCTACTCCGTCAACACCTTCATAGCCAGATTGGGAGACAGTTTGATTCCACTTAACGTTCGTTCGAAACGCCCGTCTCTTTTAGTGTGATGCCAAGTGGTTTTATTTTTCATCAGCTTATTACATTTCTTAAAGCTTCCTTATTTCAGTTGAACAACCCGCCTTCCAACTTGGCCAATTCAATGAGCTGTAATGAAGGGAGGGGACGATGTCAATTTTCTCGTTTATACGCGCGAAGACAAGATGAAAGAGATAAGATGAAGGTATACCCACCATAGGATCATCAAAGAACTTGGTAACAGCAACGTCCTCGCTCAACCCCTTCCTTCTACGGGTCTTGACCATAAAGTCTCTCGCCAAGTGTTGAGCAGGACTAGGCTCCAACGGTCGTAACTGAATCGTCTTGTCTAGTGGATCACCAGGCACAATCTGCCAATGATCAAACACTTGTTGACAAAACGCTTGTCCCTGTGTATGTGTTCTTAAATCTGTTTCAAACCCAAAGGAATCAATGACGGGGAGAAGTGCCTTGATGGTATACAATGGTGATCCAGATTTTGGTAAATCTTGGGTTACGTGACCACGACGACGTGCTAGGACAGTGTAGACTGCTGAGACGCAATCTGCTGGTGCTTGGATTTCGACATAGTATACTGGTTCCATGACTCTTGGGGTGGCCTAAACATGTTATGCATGGAGTTACAGATGCAAACAAGAGCAAAAAACCACTACTAGGAACGTGTCATCTTACAGTCAAAAAGGCACTATAACAGACACGACGAGCTGTAGGAATGATTTGTCCTCCACCTCTGAAGATGGGCTCTGCAGCTATAGAAGCATCCAATATACGGAACTTTACATTTCGGATTGCTAATCAAAGTTTTGCAAAAAAAAGTCAGTAATATTCAATGATGCCGACTTTCTTGCGAAAAACGTACGCTCATCACATAATGGTCCTTCACGTGCACCCCATTGAAATCCTTGTCGAACAGATTCACGAATGGCACTTAATAGCTTCTTGTCCGTCTAAAACCAAAACCGAAATTGTTTCTGTTAGCTGGCAAAATAGGGCACTGATAGTATAGAATGATCTCACATCAACTGGTAGCGTATCATTAACCAGCACATTAGGTCCAGTATCATCAGGTCCAAAAGCCCAAATATTGCGTGACGCCAACAAATCCCATCCATACTTGGTTGAGAATTGTTCAGCCAAGACTTTAGGTGGTGATTGAATGTTTACTCGTAAGTTTTCAATGTCTTCAGCTATTCCGGATTCTAATGGTTCTGCAATGATGGTGAGCTTGTTTCTGAATGAAAGAGAAGGGGACGTTAATTCTGAAGCATGCGGAAAAAACAATGACAATCTGCTGAATTGCTTGATGCGAACTGCTTTTCGCTGGATTGAAGCCCTTACTTCTTGTTGGGAGTCTCAGCATAACACTTGAGTGCAGATGTTTCAACTACAGTCTCACACAACCGGACTACTGGATCAGCTACTTTGATGTCGATTTCAGAGTACAATCGACGTAAATCGTGTAGAGCACAATCAAGATACAGTTCTCCAGTGCCCACTATGATGTGCTCTCCGGATTCTTCAACCTAGAGAAATAATGAGGCACATATTAGCCAAAAAAAACGTTCCAAGAAATATGCTCATGGCGACATTTACCTTTGTGCTCAAAATGGGATAACTCTTACTAATCTTCCTCAACCCATCCAACATTTTAGGTAGCTCGGTTGGATTGATGGGCTCCACAGCAACCTTGACTACAGAACCAGCCTCAAAGCGTAGTGGTCTAAAAATACATACAGGCTCTTCATCACTGGGCGGTAAATCTGTGATAGTAGCCGTTTTCATTATAGCAGCATCTACACCAGACAATAATATCAATGATCCAATAGGAGCTCCAGTAACAGGAATACGGTATCGAGATTCATAAATGTATAAATCAGAGACTGTTTCTGATCGTGAATCTTCTTCATCGTCTGGTGTGTATCCTTCTCCTAATACTCGAACTGACTGTCCGGTTTTGACTGTACCGGACATTACACGACCTAGAGCATCAAAGCCGGTGTAGGATTCGTTGCTGTATAGTTTTGTGACGTAAATCATGAGTGGGCCGTCTGGATCGGCACTTAGCATGGACGTGGCGGCCAGTGATGTTAAATCACCAGTATACAGGTGCTCGACCTAATACGACCATGTTAGAAAAGGGAAAAAATCCAAACACAGCAAAAAATGCTGCAGGTTTAAAGAAGTAACAACCCAGTACGAGCAATACCTTATTGCGAGCATTCTGGACAGGAGAGGGAATATGCTTGACAATCATATCTACAAATCCAGATGCTTCGCCAAAGAATTGCTCGCATACAATTCTCAGCAATGGTTTAATGTCCATTCCGAATTGATTCTTTTTTAAATATATACTGAGGGATGCCAATGTGGCTTTCAATGTTTCCGTGTCTTCTCCAATGACCTAAGGCGGTGCAAAAGTGTCATGTTTTTTTAGTTACCAAAATTTCTTGTGGACCACAGAAACAGTCAAAGGAGACTCACTTGAGCATACAACTTGAAGAGAGGTTCTAGAATGAAATGTACAAAGGTACGCTGACTGTCGCCATCAAGAGGCCGACGACGGAAGGTTCGTTTTTCTGCGTCAAAGTAAATATCGCCCCATAATCTTTTCGCGAATTCATCCACATCGAAGTTTTCTAGAGCAGGCGACAATCGTGAGCATAAACCAACGACAAAAAAGGCAATGTAATGAAGGGGACATTACCAAAGTTATCAGCATATGATTGAGCGAACGATTTTAGCGAAAACACCCAGCCGAATTGACTTGATGCGAAACAGACATTGCCTCGTTCAGGAGAGACACGCATGTCGGGATCGACAGAGCTAAAATGACACGACAAAAAATCAACACAAGGAAGGAACGACGCAGGTTTCCCGACACTTTGCTCTACCTGATGACATTGTTGACTTCTTCAATGGTGAGCTTGAGTTTAAAATAGGCATCGCTGGGTGGTAACTTGAGTTCCAGAATCAATCTGTCGACCTTGTTGATGACCAACACGATGGGTATCCTTTCTGTAATCAAGTGTTTGATCATTCGTTCGGTATTGACCATGACCTAAAATATGGTAACGAAAATGAGACGAGGTCAAAAAACTCCAAGATGGAAAGATTGAACTAAGCTTACTCCTTCAACGGCATCAACCACTAACACTGCACCATCTACTAATCTAATAGCAGCTGTGACTTCATCACTGAAATTGACATGTCCTGGAAATGAGAACAAAGCGTTAGTGTCGTCTTGACATTCGTACTGCGTTCAGGTGTTTTCTCTTTTTACCTGGAGTGTCCATTATGTTGAGCAAATGACTCTTTCCTTTCAGATCTTGCAAAATAAAACTCATTGGCATAGATTTGATTGATAACCCTCTAGCTCGTTCTAGTTCGTGTATGTCTGTGTATCGTTCTCCAGACTCGACTTCCCACTTTACATCATGTGTTTGAGCTACCAGCATATCCACGAATGATGTCTTGCCGTGATGCAAGTGTCCCACGATGGCGATGTTTCGAGTTAAATCGGGATGTGCCATTAAATCCACCATAAATCTATGCAGAGAGACTGTTGGCAAAAAAAGGCAACTAGACCGAATTGATGAAGCGAAACAACACGTACTCCTTCTTGTATTTGGTAAATGGCAAATCCTTTTCAGATAGATGGAATTTCTTCTTCTTGACAGGAGCGATGATGGGTTCTGATAATGGTTGTGTGTCTTCTTCTTGAACTAGTGTTTCGACACCAGGCCCATACACTTCTTCGGCTGTAGGGTAGTATTTCTTATCTTCATGTAATACGACAGCATTCGTCGCTAGAACGACAGTTCCGAGTGTTAGCTAGGAACGCTTTGGTTCTTGCTGTAAGCGAACTACTCTAAAACACCTACCATCGACCTGCATCAGAGCCATTCCAGACTCCTCAACCCGTTCTTGATCTTCCATTTCAACATCTTCGCCATCGAATTGCGGTTGGTGTTGCTGCTGGTCGTTGAATGTAGCATCGATGTCGTCTTCTTCCTCGTCATCGAGATCTGGACCAATGTAGTTCCCAAACTCATCATACTGAAGGGAAGGAGAATGTCAGCCGCATCATAAAATGAGACGTGATTTTGAACGTGATTGATATTTCCATCAAGCAAGAGTCTCGTAATGAGAATATGGAATATCCAAGAAAAGCAGACTTGTTACAAATGCGTTGCTCAATGTACGAGCCCACAGGATGAATGTAAAGTCTTACCAGGTCTAAATCCATCGTGGCAGCTTACAGGCTGATGATGACCGTGACAAGAGCTTTAAGGGGGCCTTAACCGTGTTCTATTGCTACGCCGAACAAGAATTTGGAAAATGTAGTGTGAAAGGATTGGAACATGTAGGTCACGTAAAGGACGTCTGCCATGAGCACTGGAACGCGTCAAAATGAATAAATCTGTTACATTCTTTAGTACAGCCTTATTCAACAATTTGCGTTGTCGCATCCGTTTGTCGACACACCGTTTTTCAAACTACCCAAGGACAGCTTAGAGGATTTCAGTTCTAACAAGGAAAGGAACAGCTTTACTAGGTGGACAGTATACATACAGATCAAGGCTTTATCCAGATGGTGGTGGTGTTTCAAGGCAGCAAGTTCTCGTGCGCTGCTTGTCAGAACGGACATCGATCTCAATCATGCGACCATCTGCATCGAGTACTGCTGGAAATCAAACAAAAGGGACGACCCGCTACTCAGTGTGGTCACTGCAGAACAAAGAGAAGCACCGGAACCGGGCACTCTCATCATCGCTGCATGTGTGGTGATGCCCCGGCTTACACTCGTCCAAAAGTTGAAGGTATATAAGAGAAGGAGTATTGATCTTCACCTTATATGCTGCTAGGATTCATGCTCTCTCAATCCTCAACCTCTGAACTTACCCACTTCACACCATCTTAGTCAAACTGTCTTCCGGAACTACTTTTGTCATGACTCCTCCTGAAGCTCCTGAAGCCTTTCGAACTCGCTTGATGGAAATAAAGAACTTGCCTATATCAGTCCATCGTAAACCAAAGGCAAAGAATGAACAGGGTTATGATCCACAAGCAGATGGTCCGGCTCCTGTTGGAGCAGCTGGGGGAGAAGCTGCAGCTGCTGGTTATCTCATCATTGAATGGAGAGCCGAATTTGTATCTCTAGATGTATCTGATCAATTCAATAGTGAGGTCGACTCTGCTGCTGGTACGTCCCTCTTGGAATTTACTCTTGTCTTGCTGTTGATGTCTCACTCTACTCTCATATGTAGAGAATCCATGCAAATGTCATCAGGGAGGACCATGTATATGTGCTACGATATCCAAGCAAAAACCAAAATCAGCTCGTGCAAGTAGTAATAGCAAATTGACACCTCCAGCACGAACTCAACCTCCAATAATGAACATCAACAGCCCAGCTCCCCAATATTTTGCACCCCCATACCCCAATATGCAAATGCCTGGTCAGGGTCTTCCGTATCTACCAACTGTACCACAATCATATGTACAGCCTCCATACAACCAATATCCTCAACAACAGCAACTGCCTCCACATCCTCAACAAACCCCACCACTGCCATATATGCAACCACCTCATCCATCGTTGTATAGCCAATATCCAGCTGCTCCCACGCCATTCAGCCAACAACAGGATCCTCTCCAATTGTATAGTAATCCAATCTACAACAATCCAATATATCCACCTCAACCATTCTATGATCAACGACCACCACCATTACCGCCACTTCAACAATTACAGCCGCCATCATCACAGCATCCAGTTACAGAACAGACCAACGCAGTCGCCAACATGCTGATGGATTTATTGTCCCGTCACCCACAGCCAACCATGCCATTTGACGGTATTCCAACATCTACTGGTCAATCTGGTGACGTCAATTCTACAACTGATTATAATCAAGTGATGTCACCAGTAGTATTGTCTCAAACTACAGCAACAACAGCGGCACCGATGATTAAATCAAATATTAGCACTCAATCAACTGATAATATGCTGGAAGGCTTGCAATGCTGTAAAGGAGGCTGTAAATGTGATGAAAATACGTGCTTCTGTGCTATTACAGGTGACGCTGCTTGTTGTCATACTAGTAGTAATACTACGACAGCAGAGAAACAACAACAGCGAGGTCCAAGTAACACACCGAAGTCATTGTGTTGTGGCGGTGGCGCTTCTTCTGATAGTGAAGAAAGTACATATACAACACCAGAACCAACACCAATCGCAACAAGCCAGTCATGTTGTGGCGGCAACAACAATAATAGTGGTGGTTGTTGTGGAAGCAATTGTGCATGCTCAAGTCACAAACCAGCATCAGCTGATGCAAAGGAATTGACTTCTGCATGTGACTGTGGATGTGCAAAGTCATCGACGGAGTGCTCTGATTGCTTTGCTGATAATTGTGAAGTACATGTACTTGGGTCTAGTGCTGACACTCAGACGCTCGTGAAAGAAACTACTAGTGTTGGGCAGGATGTGTCGTCTTCGTCTTGATGTGGTGGCGGTGGTGATAGTAAAGATTCTTGTTGTGGTGGTGGAAGCAAAACTGGAAGTTGTTGCTCATGATGAGTCTCAGTTTAGTGGGCGTTTTACGTATCTGAAGCATATATCTATAAAACAAAGGTTTTCTGACCTCTTGTATAAACTCAGCAAAACAATAATATATCTATAAATCACCAGCATTCAACTTGGCATAGTTACTGGTGGAATAGTTTTCTTTGTAGCAGATGAGAGTTTATGGGTATATAATTACATTATACTACAGGTTTGGCATTTCTATGAGGTCCTTACTTCATCGAGGTCATCATCACCATCTTCCTCCTCATCCCCATCAAGTCCCTGCTCCTGCTGCCACGCAGCCATCCTCTCTCTCTCCGCATTAACACCCTCATCACCGTCCGAAGACGCCGCACTAAGCGCCGACGCAACACTAGCACTCGACTCGACCCTCATACTCGAATCCATGCGCAACGACCCCTGCACACTAGACTCATTAGAAACCGGGTCAGGCACATCCGCGAATATAAGCGGTGAATGGCGTTTCACTGGACTGTGGAGACGGATGCTGCTTGATAGGGTATGTGCTTGTTGCAGTGGTGTTTGTTGGGTGTTTGGGTCGTCGACGGCTACAAGACTAGGTTTACGTGACGTGGGACGTGATTTCGATATCCCTGATGATGGAGGTATGTCGTCTGATACACTGTTTACTACTAGCATGGGAGCGTTTATTTGTGGACTGGTTGGGAGTGTGTTTGTTGATACCATCATTCGTGGATCTGCTGTTGATGTTGTTGTGTTTGGTATGGGGGTTAATTGGGATGTACTGGTGGTTGTGAAACTCGTCATGGCGTGTAAGGGGCTATGATGTATCCAGCTGTGGCTTGATATTACGGTGGCTGGAAGTGGTGGGACTGGTGGTATTGTTGATGCTGTTGTTGTTGGGCTGGCTGCGATGCTTGTGTTGTTGCTATTGGTGCCGTTGGTGTTGGTTTCGTCATTTTTCTTACGCGGTACACCGTCTGGTGGTGGTAGGACGTGAGACATGGATTTCGTACGTCGACGTAGTGTGGATGTTAGATTCTGGAAAGAACTTGATAGCTTCCTTATCCTGTCTCTGATTTTGCCCTTGGGAATAAAACATTGTTAGTTTATAACGGCTGACATGTGAGCGAATCTTATTGTATTTTTGGCTGCTACTTACCATTATAGTGAAGGCACCACGAACTTCCTCATCTGTGACTACGAATGGAGCACCATAGTTCAATGAGACATCAGTTTCACGCAACCATATAGCTCTTTCGTCTGGAGTCAAATCAGCAGTTGTCCATGGATGTTGCTGCAAACAAGAAGCGTCAGCATTTGAAGATTCGACAGCTGTTTTTTTGGTCAGACTACATACCTTGATTTCTTCCAGCGTAATTCTCGAATCAGGATTCTTGTCCAGTATCCTCAAAAACAAGTCTCGTAGTTGACCATCAATTTGCGCATAGTCTGGAAACTCCAATCTAATAGCAACAAAAAATCAATACGACTTAACAACAGGTCACGTATCATTGAACTACGTACGGCTGCTTAGCAATAACATTAAACAACTCAAACTCTGTGTCAGCAATAAACGGCACCCGTCCAAACACAAAGCAGTACAATGTAACACCCAAAGCCCATATATCAATGGCTTTTCCAATTCTGGGTGCATGACGTTCCACCATTTTAATTTCAGTGCTCGGCGACACTGGTTCTGACCCACCAGCACTATTTGACCACGCCGATTGTGGTATTCTTGCAGGCATGGATGGTTTTATCATTATGGTAGGTGTGGTAGCTGCCGAGTCTCCCGTAGGCGATGATGCTGAATCTGGCTCTTCTTCAGGCATGACGGTGCGTTCAGTTAAAGGTACAGGACGTCCAAACACGTCAGTTGTAGATGCTACTGATATAAACGACATCTGTGCGGGTGGCATGGCTACAGGTGCAAGTAAAACGGTGGTGGGAGATGCTGATGTTGTCGGAGATACTTCTGCAGAATCTATTACTCCTGGTGTCATCGTCGTGTTACTCATAACCTCCGGTGTAGCAGCACTTCCAGGAGTCACAAATCCAGACAAGATACTAGCACTTCTACTAAATCCAGGAGTGATTGATGGAGTTGCAAGTGGTGTAGGGAGTGGTGATGAGAATTCAGGAGTCCAATCGCCATCTTCAGCTACACCCATTAACGCCTGTATCCCTCCATCATGAGGTTGCTCTTCACCTAGTCCAGCTTTGAATTCGGCAAAGAGTCGTTCATCTTCATCTGAAACTCCACATAATTCTGGAGCAAAGAAGGCAGGTGTGCCAGCTGTTTTGGCCAATTCTACTTCCTCTTCACTGCCAGCAGCATCATCGCTTTCGTTTTCGTCTTTAGTTGCCGTATCAGTTCGTTTCCGTTTACGTTCTTTGGTAAATGCGGATACACCAAAGTCAGACATTTTTACCCGATGATCTTCAGTCAGGAGGAGATTGGCTGGTTTAATATCACGATGTACAATTCCTTGATAATGTACTACGGGAAAGGAAATTGAGCGTTTGAGAAAAACCACCAAAGGACCAAAAAATGCAAAGGTAGACGCATTACTCACGGTACTCAACACCACACACGACATCCCTAAATATCCTGCGAACTTCATCAATCGCTATTATGGGACCAGGTGGATCTCGACCATCTGTCCATTTTAATTCACCTCCAGGTAGAAACTCCAACACTAAGACGACAAAAGTTGAGTATTCGAGCCTTGTTTCTCCTTTTTTGCATGATTTCAACATAGTCTCCAAAAACATACCAAGATAGATCTTTTCAGCCGCTGGGTCATCAATGACTTCCAATAATTTCACAACATGAGGATGATCGCACTTTTTCATTATTGCAATCTCACGTTGAATTTTTTCCAAATATGGATTGGTTGGTATTGGCGTTCCACCTCCGTTCTCTGCATTCTGTTGTGATAAACGAGCTGATAGCGACAGCCTGTTTTGAAATCTCTTCTTGCCCCGCTTTTCTACAATCTTGATGGCCTGAAAAGAAAGGTACCAATATGTCAGACAAGATACAGAAAAGGACAAGGGAAAGTAGCAATCCAACAATGTGCTCACCACTTCTTCATTGGTCTCGATATCAACACAATACTTGACTTTACCATAAACACCTCGTCCCAACTCTCTAATAACCATATACTTGTTGATCATCTTATTACCAGTCGTGGGATCCAACTCCTTGGCCAAGATATTGGTTTCCTTGACTTCACCACTAATTGACGGCCTCCTAGACGGTGGTGCTAATCTATTCGTGCTACCCGATACAGATAGCATCGAATGCATAGACATTAAGGATATCTGCGATGCTGCACGAGACGACGGTGATTGTGGATGTCTACTCGTCTGTCGATTTAAGACCGGTGTCGTACTATCCGTGGTACCAGGTGATGCCGCACTTGTGGGAGTTAGAGTCGGCAAATGAGACGTCAAATCAGTGCCTGATTTTGCTGAAAAGGTCATGAATCGACTACGTTGTTTTGGTTGTACGGGCGTTGTGAGTTTTATATTAGAGTTTGTTGAAGGGAAGGGGGATAATTCTGCTGCAGAGGCTGTAACGCTTGTATTCGACTCTGCATCAAGTATTGTAGGTGGGCGATTCACTAGAAGTTGAGCAGATCCAAATCCACGAGGCAGCGACTCGGTTTGATATGGTGCATCACTAGACGAGCGTTGTCGAGTAGCTGGCCGTGGCGCTATATTTACTCTCAAGCCAGCACCTTTAGGAGTCTGAGATGATAATACTGGCGACTGCTGTTGTATCTGTTCTATAGATTGTGTTGGAGGAGTAGGAGCTGATACAATAGGAACTACAGAGGACTGACTCGTTCCCATTTCCATTTCCATTCCCATACCCATACCCATGCCCACACTGCCCCCATAGGACCGTAGCTGACCAGCAGAGGTTCCCATTCTACTAGATAAGGCGCCGTAAGATACAGCGCGTGAGGCATTGCCAGATTGATCGGAGGTTGGCAGCGAGCCCGATGAGCCCGAATCTACATTCAGTACAAAGGGAACAGCATTTGGAGGTGCTGAACCTTCAAATAATCCAGGTGACTGTATTCCAGGCGATAGTTCACCATACGTATGGGCAATAGTGTTTACGGAAGAAGTGGCAGATATGTTTGTAGAGGCCGATCTGGAGATGGGACTCAGTTCCGAGGTCAATGACTTTCGTGGATCATTATTATAGTCGGTGAATGTGGTGTTTGAGGAGGCGGAAGACGGGAAGAAGGGGCTTGTTGGCGAGACGGATGTTGAAGCTTTATCTTTGCCTCTAACAGCATTTCCTAGTAAGGCTGTAGCGAGACCGACTAGCTTGGAGGGAGAAGGTGACCTAGTCCTCTCAGCTGACTTGTCTCTGCTTGATGGCATCTAGGCGATAATCAAACAATCCAACTGCGTCCAATCGCTATTAAATAGTAAAAGTCGACCACACTAAAGAGGAAGGCAAGGATCTTCTGGTTTAGAGCACAGAAGCACTTGTCGCCATCCTCGTCGTGGATTTAATGATGGATCTTGCAGATTTCGGCTCTTCAGTCAATTTTGTGGAGGAGGTTTTCTGACTTGTTACCAATCGCACTCAGGTGTCTGTATTCTCCGTGTTCTTGAACTTGGACGCATGCCGGGATCTTATTTCATATGTCGACACACGTTATTAAAGTCATATCGCTGTGCTTGGCTCTAATGGATGCAACATTCAACATTTGAACTCAACCGTGCTGGTTGTTTTGGACACGAGCATCAACCTGCATAAGGACGCGATTTTCCGTACGGATTCCAAGCATCTCAATTCTTATAGGCGTGGAATTACCATTTTCAATATCTATCATAATTCCTGGATTTCTTTGGTCTTGGACAATGAATGTGTTTCCTCCTCAGACTCATCGCCATCCAAAGCTTTTGAGTTCGAGATCCACGACATGAAGATTCTCGCTCAGGGTGGAATTTCGCTTTATCCCACTCCTGTAAATCTCCAATTTGTAGATCTACCTTCGTGGGCACTCAAGGATCTCCTCACAACAACTTTTAAACCACAACGACAACAAGCATCTTCGACATCTGAACAATAAACAACAACGCCGTCTTTTCGAATCTCTGAAAACCAAGGCGTCATCAGCAAATCAGTAAAGAACAGACACAACCATGGTGGCATTGACAGAAACATCATTGAGCCTACTCGGATTTCTCTACTTCTTGGTAAGTTGTGCTTGCACGCAATTGCTTCTCTGAGTACAGAGCTGTATTTGCGATGACGAAACACGACAATACTCTGTTGGTTCGATCTGGACTCGATTACCAACTGTTCTATTGCACACCTAGGGTACAGCAAACGCCCAAAAGATTCTGTGGGAAGGCAGAGTCAACCAGACGGCTGTTCAAGCTGATTTTGGTAAGCCGCACCTCCTTCTATACTACCAACCTTGATTCTCATACACCACACTTTTCTTACTTCAGATAACGGAAACACGGCGTACAACCCCAAATTTGTACTTGGAGCAAATGAAACGTGGAAGGGCGTCTTGAAATTGGATGCCATCAACGCTCAAGCCTTGTTTGATCGTCCCAAAGATCAATCATTGGGCATTGTTATTAATGACAAGTCCATCTTTGCTCCTGGAAATCCTCCGAATCGTCAGGTTGGGTTCCGACGTGCTGAACTCATTCCAAATGGAGTCAAAAAGATTTTTTCCGGTGTCACCACATACCACTTTAGTGTCATGTAACTAACTTTGTACTGTGTCGATCGCAGTTTAATGGTCTTGAAAACTCAAGGTTGTTCTCTTTCGAATGTAGGCCTGATCCAACTCGCCCACTGAACTACACTCATCAGTACCAAATGCTTTTCCTTGAAACCAGTGGTTGGTACATCGTGATGCTTGCATGACCCAAGAACAAGTTTAACCGAAACTCAATTCTTCTACTTCCAATAGAGGGCAAACACATTTTTGGCTTTCAGTCTGGTGGAACAGACGGTCAAAACCTTACTTTGATGAGCAGTTCTGTTGAGGGTTACGATAAACTCAAGCCTTTGTACAGCGCACCTTTCACAGCTAACGTATGGCAAAACTGGGCTTTGACTATTGATTGGACCAAAGCAACTCTGGTAGGTTGTTTGCAGATGAATGTTTTACAGTTATTGACTCAACTGATTTTATCGTTTCGAATCAAACACAGACGGCTTACTTCTCAACTGGCAAAACACCACTTGCCAAAGTGGTTGACACTAGGCCAAACGCTGTGATCCAAAACGTGTCAAATATCGACAACTTCCATCTCGGTTACATTAAGGTTGGTATGGGTGCAACGGATCCTTTCAAAGGAATTCAGCCAACTGGAATCTCAGAGGGTATAATATGCAACTTTCTTTGGGTTTTGCTTGTTGTGTGAGTGGTCTAATTTTGATATTTATTGCAATTTTTAGGTGTGGTTTTCTCCAGTGCTTTCGTCGAAGACTCTACTGGTGGACTCATCACGTTGAGCCCCAACAACGGGACAACAAAGACAGCAAATCCTTTGTGTGGATGAAGCTGATCGCCTGTGTTCTTTTCGTTCTGTGTGTTGTTTGTTGTCCGGGTTTAACAATAGAGGTCTCTTCAACGCCCAACATCTAACCTGCGTGTGCCTTTCCGAGCAAGAGGTTGAATTCTTTGCAAACGACAGCCTGCAAGGCGTCCTTTATTCAGAAAAACAAAAATGTCTGGATGTAGCTACAAGAACGAGAAGATTGTTGGGTGTAGCTGCAGGAAAAACGTTGAGAGCAGCTACACGTACTCCCTCGAACAACAACAAATTTTGTTTCTCACATTCAAGTCCAATTTCTTTGAAGGAAATTTGCCAATTAGAACAGTGTGACTGACGTACAAACCGATATCTTCATCCAACTACTTGTACCTAAGTAGATTACTTTACTCACACATTATGGTCGCTCTCAAAGAAACGACAATGTCCCTGTTTCGGATTTTTCTTGTTTTGGTAAGCACTTGATACACTTTGATTTGCATTGCATATATCGTAGACCAGTTTTCACTGCATGAACGCTATGGAAGTTTGCATGGATAAACTAACTCTCTGCACACTAAAGGCAACAACATCTGCTCAAAAAATACTTTGGGAGGGAAGGGTGAAGCAAACCGTGACCCAAAAAGACTTTGGTAGTTAGAAACGTTATCGTCTTACCAAAAATCAAAAATCGTTTTTCAAGCCCAACGGTTTTCCCTCCTTTTAGACGACGGGAAAACGTCTTACAACGCCAAATACTCACTTGGCCAAAACTTGACATGGTCTGCAGTCCTTAAACTGGACGCAGTCAAGACCAAAGCCTTGTTTGATCGTCCCATAGACCAATCTTTGGGCGTTACACTCAGTGACAAGTCTATATTTCTTGCTGGAACAACTCCTCAGGCTGGATTCCGACGTGCTGAACTTCTTCCCAAGTTTCCTGACGGAATAGAAAATATCTTTTCTGGTGTTACGACGTATCACTTCAGTGTTATGTTAGTTTACTGTTCTTGAGCTACGTTTTTCTATTGATTTCGGAACTCAAGTCTATCCTCTTCTTTTGATTTAGGCCTGATCCCACTCGTCCTTACAACTACACTCATGGATACCAAGGTCTCTTTATTGAGACTAAGGGTGTGTGCCTGTGAACCACTCGTTGATGGTGATTCGGTTGAATGCTCAAAGTTTGTAGCTCGTTTCAGAATCCTCAGCTCAAACGACCTTTCGCAACAATAATATAGATGGTACCCACGTCTTTGGACTCCATTTTGGTGCAGAATACGGTCAAATGCTCACATTGATGCCTAGCTCTGTTGCGGGATACGATAAGTGGAAGCCTCTACACCAGGCTAAACTCACTGCCAACGAATGGCAAAATTGGGCAGTTACTATTGACTGGACCAAAGCCACTTTGGTAAGATGTATATTCGAATCTGAATACACGTGTTTGTTCCAATGCTTCAAAACAAACTGTAGACTGCATATTTCTCAACTGGAACTAAACCGCTTGTCAAAGTGGTTGACACTACGCCAAACGCGGTCGCAAATATTTCTGTTATCGAAAATTTCCATTTGGGTTTCCTCAAAGCTGGATATAATTCTACCGATGGGTTCAAGGGTGTCCAACCCTTCGGAATCAACGAAGGTACGTTTTTTAGCACTTCAACTTGCCTTCATTTGGTGCTAGAATCCGCTTTCATAAGTTTCTGACACTGTCATTTATTTGAACTTTAGGAACTATTTTCTCAGGTGCTTTTGTTGAAGATTCTTCTGGTGGAGTCGTGACTTTAAGTCCAAACGGCACAGCAAAGGCAGCAAATTCAACGTGTTTGTGAGATGCTTGATTGTTACTTTTATACCATTACTGTGTGTTTACCTCTGTGTGAGCTATTGCCAAGAAAATATATACGTTCCCGAAATTCAGTCTAAATGGCAGTTTTAAATCATCAAATCCAAGCTACTTGTGACATGCTTGATTTCTTTTACTCATTACTATGTGTTCGCTTACAAAGACATGATGGCAAGTACCGGTATTCAGCGATTGAGGTATTCGTTGGGAAAATTGGACGATTGGATTCTCCACCTCAATTTGGAGATGGTTGAATGTTCTACTACTGAAGCAGATTTTCGAGTTGGAGCTGTTGGATTTTCTACACCTGGGAGTAGATTTTGCCAAAATTCGCGAACCAATCCAACAGAGCCCTTCCAACTTTCCCAAACCAAACGTTTCCGAAGCCAGATAATACATCCAGATCTTTGTGCTGTTACCAAGTACACGGCTAGCCATCAGAATCTTGGACAATCGGACACGAACAAGAGCAAACACGAAGTAGTAGCTGTTACAACCATGTTGATCCATAAGGTCTTATTAGGAGCTCTATTGATTGCCGTAAGCCCCTGCTCGTACCATATATCATATCCCAAGTCCCAACTTACACTCCTCACTCTGACAGACCACAACAGCCCAAAAAATTGTATTCGAAGGTCGCCTGAACGGCACAACATCGTCAGCGTCCATTGATAGTGGAGCAACACCCTACAACCCAAACTATGTTTTGGGACAAGGACTCAAATGGGCTGATATTCTGAAACTCGGCACAGTCAAGACCCCAGCTCTCTTTGATCGCCCGAATGATCAATCCCTGGGAATCACGATTAACGACAAGAGTATTTTCGCACGTGGTACTCCACCAAACCCACAGACTGGGTTTAGACGTGCGGAATTGGTACCGAATGGAATCAAGACTATCTTTACAGGTGTTATGACTTATCATTTCAGTGTCATGTGAGTTGCGGCACAATATTTTGAATTCTTCGCAACTGGGGATTTGCCTCACACACTTTTCTGCTAGGGCTGATGCTACGCGTCCACTCAACTACACGCACTCATACCAACTGTTGTTTCTCGAAACCACTGGTAACGTGTTTTATTCAACAGTTCAACGACGATCTCCATAACAGAATCATGGTTTATTGAATCAAATTCGCCCTTTTCTTAGATGGCACACACGTCTTTGGCTTCCAAATCGGTGGAATAGATGGGAAATCGCTCACACTCATGAGCTCTTCCGTCGAGGCCTACGACAAGCTCAAGCCCCTGTATAATGCACCATTGACTACCACATGGCAGAACTGGGCCATCACTGTTGACTGGACCAAGGCTACTTTGGTAAGCAACAATGCGAAATTTCCTTGGACAAGTCATCAAACCCAGAATCCAAACTGTTTACAATTCCATCACCGCATAGACTGCATACTTCTCAGCTGGTGCCGCACCACTCACGAAAGTCGTAGACACCAGGCCAAACGCCGTCACGCCGAATGCTACAGTTATTGATAACCTTCACATTGGGTTCATTAAGGCTGGGATGGGTGCAACGAATCCACACAACGGTACTCAGCCAACTGGTATCAATGAAGGTGAGGAATAGCGACAGTTTTGATTCCTGTCACCAGATTCGACTGTGCGAAACAATCCACTAAACATTATCCGCGTGTTTGTTATAGGATTGGTCTTTTCCAGTGTCTTTGTTGAAGACTCTGCTGGTGGTGCAGTGACATTGTCACCTGGTAAAACTGCTGTTGGTGCTGGTGGAGCAGCTGCAGGTGCCCAAGCGACCGGCGCAAAGATTCAAGGAGCTAAAACGACCAAACTTCCAAAGGATGCTGCCAAGATTACTCCTAACGCCAAGCAAGCAAATGCAAAGGCTGCTGTTCCAAAAGCATCGCCAAAGTAAAATAGATTTAGTGGTTTGGAGGGATGTTTTCACCCACCTCTGTGTCAAGTTCTTTGTTGTATTTGCGAATAGAATTTTCATTTTTGCCATATGCCTCAGACGCGTTTGCGAGAGTATTTTGATCAGAAACGCGTCGCTGAGTGCCCTTGGTCCGGTTCACAACACCCCAAAAGGGGCTCAATTCCTTCAAATCTCGAAAAACAAGGTTTGCTAACGAGTTCTGTAAATACAGCAGGTCCCCGACAAAGAAAACACATCCAAACTCAGTAAAGTTTTTGTTTCAATTGACTTTCCTCCTTCTCTACGAACTTACACCTCTCTCTCAATCAGTAAAACACGATTGTTGACAACCCCATTCCAAATCAAATAATGATATCAGACGTTACCCTCATGACCTCAGTCAATATACTGGGAGCATGTATATTTATACTCATCATCGCATACCATTACCTGGAAGTCAATACGAAAGGAGTCAGGAGCTGAACATGGCGACATCAAAGCACATACATTACATATTCCCGAATCCCCACTTGGAAGAGTAGACAACACCCTTCATAACATCTCACAGTATATATATCTAAACTATTATCTTTGCCCGCTTGTAAACCTTGCATCTTCCAAACATTATAAACGACTCTATGTTCCTTGCAATGGATGTTTTACAGGATTATGAATTTACTCTAGTATGGTTTGAATTTGCGAGTGTTTTTGAGTGCAGTAATACGTTCCTTGTCTTGCTCGAATTTCTTTCGTAGCTCGGTTAGCTCTAGTGAAATAAAAAAAAATTCAGTGTCACAATCACTCTATTGCAAACACATCTCTGCTTCTCAACCACCACACCCCAAACACCAAAACAACAACCCACAAAACTTACGATTCATCTTCTTCTCCTTTATCTGGAACCTATAGAAATCAAGCAACTCTCTCTTCTTTGGCTTCAGATTCTTGACCTCCTCAGCCTTTGCAGCCGTAACAGTAGCCCCAGACCCATCAGTAGCTGTTTTACGTTTCGAGGCACGAGTTACGGTTATAAATCCATCTGCGTCGGGGACGTTACGTTTGTTTCTGGCTGCTTCACGAGCATCTTTTTCGGCTTGTTCGAATATTGCTAGCTCGTGGGTGACGCGGGATAAGAGGTCCGGAAGTGGTGGGTATAGGATGGATTGTTCTGCTTGCCATTCTATTGCGAAAAAGGAGAGTGTGAGTACGTGATTATCGTTGTACAAGCAAAAAAAGGACATGAAATCAACCGATCAGCGTTTGTACTGCACTTACTCGGTATACCCAGCAACTCATTACTGTCCTCTTCATCACTATCAGCATTAGTATCAGCACTAACCCATATCCTAGCCTGCCCAGCCTTCAATTCCAAAGCACAATCGACCCCATCCTCGTCCTCAAACACCACATGAGCCGTCCTAGCCAAAGAATTCCCTCCACTCTTCTCACGATGAAAGAATACATCCTGTACACTCCCACACCCCTTGAACAGAGTCTCAAAATGCAGCTTTGTAGCATCAATTGGCACATTAGCAACAAACAGAGTCCGATTTACAGGCCATTCTTCGTCATTACTAGGTTTAGGATTGCTATTATTATTGGCTTTACGAGTCTCGTGCCTCTTTAGGAACAGATGGTGGGTTACAGGTATGGGGTTGATGGTGCTTGGAAGGTGGTGGTTTGTGATTGGGATTTGTTTTGTTGATGTGAGTAGTGGTGGCATTTGGATTGTGAGGACTTTGAAGGATGCGAATGACGATATAGTGGTGCTGCTCGTATCGGTGTTTGTAGTTGGTTTTGTTGGATTTTGGGGTTCGACGTTCGCAGCGACAGGTTCATCATCTTCTTCCTGGTCCCACCATGGCTTCTCTGCTGGTTTAGCAGCTGCCTGATTCCTCTTTCTCTTGGCCATCTTGTGTGAAGCGATTGCTATTGTTCAGCTTGATCTATGTTTTCCTGGCTTTTTGCAAAAAAAAAATCACAGCAGTTCGAGAGTGAATGACTGACAACTCTGAGCAAAATGTATCGGTACATATCACGTTAGAAATTACACGTAGTATTATCGGAGGCCCTCCAGAAAACGTGTATGGAGGGGACGATCGGATTTGAGAAATTTGCAGAGCAATCCAAGCCCTGCTGTCATGAATGAAGCACATCTGAGCATCTGTTTCTTCATCCATATGCGTATAATAATCATAAAAGTTCCATTCCCTCCCAAAATTTGCCTGCTCTTTTACCAGCTGCTGTTGATCAAGCGTTGGCGTCAACCTTCAAACTACCAGAACGACAACACACAACCATAATATATCGAATTGTAGCACCGTCATCAGCTGTATTTACTGTCTCGCAAGCCAGATCTACACGTGTCTCCTCCCAAACTACTCGTACTCTCTTGTCTTGTCAATCACCAAAACAATTCATTAATTCTTGATCAATTCCCACATACAACGACCACCAACTTATACCACCAAACAATGGCAGCTACCATAGCATCCCAACAGCGCCAACTGCAAAGCAAACCACCGATGCCAGCAAAAGTAGACTCGGCAATAGGTCTACCATTCACATCACACACACGATTAAGCGACAAGGAAAAGGTACCGTAGATCTGGAACCGCATTACATTCAAGTGGTTTCAAACATATACTAACCCCACTTGACTCTTTCATTCAGAGTGAAATGGACGCTGTCTCGGTAGACTCGCTATTTGCATTATTCGCTGCAATCACTGCAAAGGATTATTCAGAGGCATTGAGAATATGTAAACAGGGTAATGTATTTGTGTTGACAAGTGGAATTTTCAATCAGTATTGATGCGTGTTTCTTTCTAGTGGTGTCTGAAAACAAGTCAAATCCACTGTTTGACGACTATTTGAAAGTATTGACGAGTAGGGCTGAGATGGAGGATCAAATCAAGGATATACCGTCAGATCAACAGGATGATGAAGAGTCGGACGAGGAATCCGAGGAAGAGTCAGAAGACGAGGAGGAGGAGGAAGGCGATGACGAGTAATTTCTCGCTAACGCCAACACACACACATTGTAGTTCCTAAGTCATATAAATCGTTTTTGCACGTCTGCCTACATAATACATCTCAAAAAAAACTACTGTACAACTCATTGTGCGCAAACAACCTTCCACCACGTGGATTTATCACACACGGTAGTCCTTCTGTTTCGTAACCTATGATCTCGTATCTCGCAGTTGTCGTATTCTCCTCGTTTTTAGATCTAGATCCTATCAGACTCAAATCCTGTCTTCAATTAACGAGTACAACAACTCGATTTCATCCTTCCAGACTTCCCCCGAATCGTCTCCTTCGTTCGGAGGCGTTTCGAGCACCATCGGGATGTTGTTCAGTCGATCATCATTCATCAGACAACGGAATGATTGTATTCCCATCTTGCCTGATCCAATGTTGTCGTGTCGATCTGTCTTGTTGCCCAAGATATCTTGGCAGTCATTGATATGAATACCTGTCATGCAGTTAAAGTATATAAATGTTAGCTTTTTTGCAAGTGTGGACATGTACCATACAATCATTCTTTCTAATCCAATATTGTCATGTCGACTACCTTTGAGATACTTGAACCCAACGGTTGTTTCAAAGGCCTTCATGGTCTTCTCATAGCCGGCAGAACTGGAGATATCAAATCCGGCAGCCCACAAATGACAAGTGTCTAGACATACTCCAATTCGTGACTTGTCAGTGACTCCATCAATCATAGCCTATGTTTGAAAAATAATTTTAGCCACTGGGTAATGACCTGCAGATTCAAAACAGCTTCCAACGATGAGGTCCTACCTTGAGTTGCTCAAAAGTTCTCCCAAGTACAGCACCTGCTCCAGCCATGTTCTCAATAACAAGAGTGACACCCTTCGTTTCCTTCAAGGCACGATTGAGACATCCGACCAAATGTGCAATGCTCTCTTGTTCAGTACATTTGCCTGTAGAGCTGCCAGGACTGCGGAAATGGTAAAAAACGGGTGTTTAGCTGTTTGGTGAGAGAATCATAACCATCCATCGATGTATGTACTTACTGGAAGTTGTATCTCGCTATACCCAACTCTTCACATCTCTTCAAGTCTTCGACAAAGCACTTGTATGACTTTTCACGCATCTCTTCGACTGGACTACACATATTCATCAAGTAGATACCATGTGGCAAGATATGTTCTTTTGGGTCATAACCGGCCTTAACACAAGCTTCTTTGAATTCTTTGACATTCTTCAATGGTGGAGATTCCCATTTGCGCTGATTCTTGAGAAACAAGGCGACGGCGGTTCCACTGTGAACAAAAGACGTTATCAGCACAACTCGAATTGCACATTTAACGACGTTTCTACACATACCCAATATGAACGGAATTGGCAATAGCATTCTCAATACCACCAGCCATCGACACATGAGCACCAACATATTTTCCAGTCTTTTTGGCTCGTTCCCAATACTTTGCCATGGCAGCACCAGAATCGACTACAGCGTCTTTACCCTTCTTGAGAGAAAAGACGCGATTGGCCTTCTTTGCTGTAGATGTTGATGAAGCAGCAGGCTTTCGTTTACTAGTCTTCTTTTTAGTACCGCTATCTTCATCGTGATCATGATCATGTTCATCATCCTCATCTTCTTCACTATCATCCAGTTCTACTACATCTTGCATTTTAACATCGTCTTCGGTTTTTTTACTTCGCGCTCGTTTGGTTGGCGTTCGTTTGGGTGACTTTGGTTCATCGTCATCTTCGTCGTCTTCTACTAGATCATCAAAGAGGTTTTTAGACGCAGATGATTTAGCAGCCCGAGCATGTCGTACACTACGCAAAAACATAACAAGTAAGATGTCGTGTATGAGCTTGTTACAAGCGAAGTCAAGATTCAAAAATTCGACAGAAAGTCTCTGTTCAGACTGTGATTCAAGACGAACAGGAGACTTGACCATACCGCTTAGTGTCTGGCACGGCCTCCTGCACCTCCTCATCACTATCAGCAGCTTTGCCACGTTTAGGTCGTTTGGGTGACTTGACTTCTTCCTGATCGACTTCATCGTCATCCTCTTCAGCCTTAACAGCCTTTCGTGGGGCTCTCTTTGGGCTACCTTCTACATCATGACCATTACTGCTCGCGTTGTTGTTTTCTGATGATGGTACTGCCTTCTTGGGCCTTCCACGACCCTTCTTTACAGCAACAGAAGATATGACATTGTTCACAGCCGGGGGCAAGTCTTCACAATCAGGTGGGTTGACCTGTCGGTCCTCCTCAATGATGCCAACAGATGTTGATGTTGAATCTTCTCCGCTGATTTCTATAGCCATTTGATTAAAGTGAACGTGCTCTGCAGCAGCAGGTGGGTTTGACTTTGGCATGATATTGGATGCTAATGTCGATTTGTATGTGCGTGGTGTTTGGTATCGACTTTGCACGTTGAGGATTGATGAATGGGGATGGGCAGTGCGAGTGAGATTTAATGGCCGTGAAGATGCTATAGATAGTATACGCCGTCTACAAATAGAAAGAGCCAAGGTTCCTATTTGAGTCAGTGTGAAGTGTGGTTTCGCAGTCACTTTGTTTGAGTCATGAGCAGTAAATGAACAAAGGAGATTTGTCAAGCACACCTGGAGGTGATTTATGATACCATTACGTGTATTGACATATTGACACGTAGTTAGGCCTTCAACAATGCGAAACGATGGGTCCTTGAATATGAAATTGAGTCGAGTCGATTATTTTGATGCGAAGCGAGTACGTGTCATTTATACAATACCTTGACACCTTGCCATTGCCACACCCTACAGGAAGATGCATTTCAGATACTGATCCTCCACTTTCTCCTTTTCGCATAGAGATACATCTCACAATTCCCCATAACTTTCGCTCTTTGCATTCATATTTCTTGGCTAACCAAACAACAACCAGCATATCACATAGATAGATTAGGACTCCCACCGCATCCACTCCAACTCCACATATCCATAAATGACTCTATCAAATCCATCCAGCCAGCAATCTGGCACGAACGTCGACCAAACAACGTCTCAATCTCAAACACCAACTCCTGTATCTGCACGAGCTCCTCCCAACACGCCCATGGGACTGGCATCGTCTCCTGTATCTGCCACAAGAAGCCATAGCTCATCCATCACTAGCAGGAGCTCGCCCATCACGAGGCAGGTTGCTTCATTCAATGATGCTGAAGAGGAGGACGAAGACGAGGACGACGAGGGTGAATGGGAGGAAGATGAAGAAGATAACGATGAAGTCGACGAGGCATCAAATAATAACAATAATAATAACACAAGAACACATATACACACACACCAACCCCACCTCGAACTCCAACCAAACGGCCTTCCACGTCCACCACCACTAACAGCCTTCCGCAACATGCCTGGTCTCGTAATCCTACACTACTTTATCCTCCCATTTTGTCAAGGTGCCATGTATGGGTTGGGTGAAACTACTGCTAGATTCTGGATGCGTAGATGGTTTGGAGATATGGTCGCTCCTTCTGTGAGCTCGAATGCGCTGGTTAAGAAGGCGTTGATATCTAATAGGGATATGGTCGTGGTCACGTCGCCAAATGAAGAAGATGTTTGGGAACGTGTTGTGGAGTCGATATTTGGGGGACGTAGTCCTGTCAAAAGAAGAAGTAGGGTAGTTGATACGGTAATATCGGAAACTGTGGTTGGAAGTCTGGCTATAGGTTCATCTGCTGGAACCTGGGGGCGTAGGGTGTACATACCTCGATAGAAAAACAAGCTCTGTAAACAAATAACAGCGCATGTGCTTCTTTTGCATATAATAACACAGCATTTCAACCGAAATTGTACATGTATTGTTTTGAGAGTTCTTGAGTGACACTTTGGCAACGTTGAGGAATGTTTGATTACATGATAACGAGAGAGAAGCGTGTTGTCTGCACGAATAGGTTTTTACAACAAATAGTTTTGGAAGCGTATTCCTTGAGGGTGGTAATATAAATATGAGGCCACAGAGATATAAAGAAGAACCCAGTCAACCCCCAACAACCACCAAAACCCAGATCACAATATTTTTAAAATGCCTTTTTCTAATTCTTAGCACTGCTACCACTAGTAGATCGTCCCTGCACCACAAACTGTGTCGACACACGCTGATCAATTCCTCCATATTTGGTCTGAGGAGTAGCAGTATTGACCGACGCTTGTGGTTGTTGGGTGACCATATTTACTTGTGGCTGTTGTTCACCACTACGCAAGTTATATCGTGCACCAGCATTTGTTGTTGTGGTGGTTGAAGCAGACATGGTATACTTGTTTGTGGTTGTGGTTTGGGCTCCATACAACGACGAGGCGGAGCTAGTGGTTGAGTTTGTGGCGTACATACTGGATACGATTGACGATACGGAAGAGGCAAAACCTGATCTGGTGGTGGATTGGGTTTGTTTGTAGTCGAGGCTGCTTGTCTAATGGTTTGAGAAAAGCAATTGTTAGAAAACAAGCACGCCAGTTACGAATGGGCTTTTTTTGTTCACACACAGCAAAACTTACTCTGGTAGTAGGAGCAGACACATCGCCAGCAGCGTCAGCTTGTCCACCATTCACACCGGGCTTTCTGGGCTGCAAAGGTACAGCCATAACCTCAGAATGTCCAACACGAGCCATATTCTGTTGTTGCTGTTGACTGGCTTCACCATCACGAGCATCCAAATACATTTCATCTCCCATATCGGATTCATCATCGCTGTCGAGACTCATTGGTGTTGACACAGTGTTGCTGCCGTATAATTGAGACTCCATATAATCTTGTGATTGTTTGGGAGGGAGTGGAACCATGACGTTGGCCAAGACTGGCGGTATGGGGAATCGACGCATAGTGTAAAAGTTGGGGGTTCGGAGTAATGAAACGGATTGTGGAAGACGGGTTGATGGTGTCATTTTGAATAGTTTGGGCTGTAGACTAAAGATGGCAGGAAAAAAACTGTCAGTCGAGCTCGATTGATAGACGCAATACTCATACGATTCTCAAAGCTTTTCGTACCTTTGTAAAAAGTTCTGTTGTGGTCCTACAACGGAGCCTGGTCTCATCACACGGAGATATCCGATGACTTCGGAAGTAGTGAACCTGTAGTGTTTCATCAAATACGCAGCAATGAGAGTTCCTGTTCTGCCCAGACCTGCTTTGCAGTGAATTGCGATTGCACCTGAATGAAAGATGATTGGGAATATGTTAATTGAATTTCTCAATCATTTATGAGGGGGACGAAAAAAAAGGCGCAAACCAATCCGAGGGGGTACATGTGCCGTGTGTGAGACTCTCAACCTCAGACAAACCGACAAACATACTAAGGCAACCTATTCATCAAACCCTTACCTTGTCGTTGCTCACACAACTCCAAGAATCTCTTCAAGATATGATCAGGAGGAGTAGTTCCATCAGGGAAATACAACTCGACATGCTCAACACCAGCATCCACAAATATCTTTCGTTCATAAATCTTGTTATTCAATCTCACAAGCGACGTGACCTTGTTCTCCTTCAAGTATCGAACCAAATCATCAATCTTGAAGGCAGAGTACAATCTCTTTTTGCCGTTAGCTCCAAGTACTTGCGAGGCCATAGCCATAGCTTGTTGTTGCTGCAGCTGGAAGTCAGATGGAGCAGGCATATATGCGCTTCGTGCAACGATACCGGCAACAGCAGCTGGGAAACCGTTTGCAAGCATTCCAGAGTATGTGGCGGCAGGTCCGACGTTGCTTTTACTTGCTGCACCTGGTGTGCCCGGTGCGTATGCGCCAGGGAGTACAGGGTCATCGTGAGGAGAAGCCAATGCACAGAACTTGTCACAAATCCAGTTCATGTCTCCGTTTTCTACTTTTTCGTAGAATTCGTATGCGTCGAGATCGAGTGCATCTAAATCCAACAAGCCGACATTTAGTGCCTTGTAGAGGCCTCGTAGACAGTCAAGAACTGTGATGTGGTATGTTGCTGCTCCGTATCCTGCGTCTCGGTATGGCAGGAAGGGAGGGTTTATGTTTTGGAAGGGTCGGAATGCTTCATCGGGGGATTGACGATGTACAATCAACTATTGTGTATGAAGTATGTTTGTGGGTTAATGGTAGTGTAGAAATAGAGAGCTAATATTCAAAGGCATGACCCGTCTTTTGGTACCACTTCATACCATATAACAACACATCAAAAACGCAGCATTTGCACGCTTGTCACTGTCCATGCTGGTATAAAGACACATCTTTTTGTTGCAGGTAGCAGGATTCTAAGCAAAGGAATAATGTTTGTTAATCCCTCAGTTTCATCCACCAACAGAAAAAGGTATTCATGATCATAACATACGGTGAATTTTTCATTAACCAAATCACAAAATCGAATAACATGAGACAGATTGTTTGGACCAAAGTCCGAGTAGAAGGCAATGTAGACCAGAGTTTCATCAATAGAGAAATAGTGAATGGAAGGATGCTGTGACGGGGTTTGCGAGACCGAGGTAAAGTACAGTTTGTCTAATTGATGAAGGTGCTCCGGTTAGTGACGACGCGTCAAGGCAGCATAATGACATTCAAGGCATACCTTTAATGATTTCTCTAGCGTTGCTTAGTGCATCGGGACCAGGCAAGACGTGGCTGATGAGGGGAGTCGTTACGTATGGCATATGGACGATGGATGATTATATAAATAGACTAACGGTCAAACGATATGATCCTTTATAGAGAATGGATATAAATAGGTATCGGTGTTCTATTCTTTGTTTGGTGTGGTTGGTTTCCTTCGTTGCGTCCAAAATCGATCAAAATGCAAAATGACTTGAATAGCTATGATGAGGTTCTACAGTGGCAAGGAGAATCTAGAGCGATGGATCTAATGAGTTGGTATCTATGTCGACTAAAATGCACGATATCCGAATCCAAGGAAGTAGAGAAATGTCTCCTGTTGTTACGTCGTCAAGGTATATTGGGTCCGAATTAGTTTCAAGGAAGTCGCAGTCGAAGTTGGCGAAGTAAATTTGCGTCTTCATGACGTACGTACTCCAAAGCTCAGACTCAGTAGGCCTTGCTTGCTGGAATGTCTGTTGTGCTCCCTGCAGCCGTGGAGGTCGTCGTTTGTTTTTAATAACTGGAATTTGTGGGGAATTCACGTGAAGAGAGACACACTTGTTGCCTGAAGTTCAACCCTAGATCTATGGATTTAATGTCAGTTTGAGGACTTTGTAGTCTCCTTTACATCTCGACTAGGGGTCGAAAACACGTCGCTGCCGTGAAGTTGTGATGTCATTCAGCGAATGCGATGTTGTAAAAACAAAAAAATTACTAATCGTTGGACTATGTTGCTATAGAAAGGCAGGCCCTCGCTTTTGATGGACGTATGAAAGTAAAAGTTACCGTCAACACAAGGTTGATTTCAAAAACGCGTGGAATCAAAGGGAAACGAGATATTCTGGAGATAGGAGTTTTAAGTATGGTCCCTTCCTACATTAACACGATTTCAGCTACACTTTGGCCACTTTGGCACGTCGCTCCTCATCGAGTCATCCCTTCAATCGAACTCGCAACGGAAGAACAAGGAGACATAAAAGACTTATAAGACCTCCAGAAAATTACAACCATGTCTGATCCAGCTTCAACAGGAAATGTAAGACCTCCCTTACTTTGACACCAACTTGTCATCAGTCTTGCTGGCCTTTGTGCTTGTGAAATTGGTGGAATTGGAAATTTGTTTAGCGCGAGTCAAACAGAGGGAGGAAGTGTTTGGACGCCGTTAAATGTAGACTATATTGTTGGAATTCTGTAGTACTGCGGAAACTAGTCCCTTTGGATAGACAGTAGAACGGATTCCACAAAGACATTTGTCACATGCTGAAAACAACACAATCTCGGGTACTAACGCCCACACATATGTTTTCAAATTAGGCTGCCTTTGTTCAGGCTGCTGCTGACGCCAAAGTTATGACATACAAACCAAACAATGACGAATTATTGGAATTATATGGTCTTTTCAAACAATCCATTTTTGGAGACAACGAAACTGGTAGGTGCTATTGATGGTGGCATTTTCCTAATTAGTATATATAGCTAACAGCATCCATACTTCTTATAGCCAAACCTGGTTCGTACCATATCCGTTGACTTGACTTCCATGTCACTTCGTGGCCGCTTTACTCAAACTATGAAACTCGCTTTTGAAAATAGGCATGTTTGATCTACAAGGAAAAGCAAAATGGGACGCATATACGAAGTGCAAGGGTAGGTTACAGCGCACTTATGTTTGAATAATTGCTGCCGGGTGGAAGGACTGTTGCCAACTATCATTTCTCAATTTACTAGGTATGTCAAAGGAAGCTGCCCAAGCCCAATACATCGTTGTTGTCACCAAACTTCGATCCAAACAACCCTGAAAATGCAGTAGAAATTTATGTCACGTACTTCTCAAATATAGTAAGATATTGTGGTGATCTAAAAATTCAGATCCTTCCAGAGTTTCGCGTCTGCTGACTCCTAGTATAAAAACTACTTGCTCGACCCTCGTCGCTCAAGACTACGTGACCGCCATCAAGGAATAAAAACATCGGACTCTGGCGTGTGTCACCCGCAAAGTTCCATTTCGTGCTCGTGAGGCGATGATGTGGTCGTGCTTCGACAGAGAGCCTGACGTTTCAAAGTCTTCAGTGAGTAGCAGCCGAAAACGCCCTCTAGGTCTTATAATTTCGTCTATCGATGAAAGCAAAGAGAATCCATCAGGCTCAGCGAACCGTATAGTGGTCGCTTTGATTTACAGGTTTTTCCCAATGGAGTTTCCTTCTATTGAGAATGATTCTAATTGGAAAAGTCTGCTTTTAGAGGTGACGAAAGCCTTGTTCTTGACGGGGGATCTGTAGGAACTGTGACAATTCTCTTGAGCTCTCTCAGAGCGAAATTTCGAGTACAGGAACTCTCTTTTAAAGCTGATGAAGAATTTCGGATTATCGAGGAGGCACAGGTCGTGTGCCCATGTCTGTCTCCGGCGTTTGAGGCAAGTTATCCTCGAAAGCGTCCAAGACTGCAACAGCGTTTTGACGAGGCTGCTCAATTCCAGGAAACCGATGCATGCATGAGAGCTCTGGATTTTGCCTGTGAACGTAAAAAGACTGTTGTTCCTATTATTTTGAGCAAGGTTGAAGACCTCCATGACAGTCGTCTCCGCATTGCTGGTTTGCTATACAGCGACATTCGAGTTTCCGATGATATGCCATGGGCCAAACGAATGGCTGATCTATCATCTCAAATCGATCACAAGTATTTCAGGCGCAAAGAAATAGAGGACGTTAACAATCGAACTCCTGGAGCCAAAAGGGAAACATGCCAGATCATGTTTAGTTATTGCTGGAGCCAACAACCCATGGTTAGGGAGATCAAGGATAGATTACGAAACTCATTAGCAGAGAGCCCAAACCCTGGACTGCAGAACATTAAAATCTGGTTTGATGAAGAGCAAATGTGTGATAATATTTTTGATCATATGGCCGAAGCTGTGGATAATGCTAAAATGGTGATAGCGTGGTTATCAAAAGCATACGAAGTAGGTTGAATCAATTCATTCCCGTACTCCCTTTTGCTCACCAGTGCAAAAATAAATTACAGGAGTCTGCCAATTGCCGCAGAGAGCTACAGTATGCTGCTACGAATAAAAAGACCCTATTGCCTGTTCGCATTGAGCAAGAAACGACTCGGGTGGCTAGCTTAATTCTCGGTGGATGCACGTGTCTAGAAATTTTCGAAGCCGCCCTTGTCGATGAGTGTGTAGACGACATAATCAACTTGATCAACTTTAATCTATTGGGCCAACCCCTACAACCTCTTCATACTACTTACACGTTAAATGATAAGATCATGGAGCTGGATACACGACAACGAGAACTTCACCAGCTTTTCAAGCCGTCTGACCAAATAGAGAGAGAAATTCAAAAGTCTGCGGCAATTCGATCTCCTAATAGTAGGCGGTTGCTTTTGGAGAGATTGAAGAAGTGGGCTAATGATGATGGTGGCAACTTTCTGTGGTTGCGAGGTGATAAAGGTTCAGGGAAAAGTGTCATTGCTTGCTCTGCCACTACATACTTGACACAACACGATGTACATGTCATCGCATTCCCATGTCGGTATAACCAGGAAGATTTGAGTGACGCCAATTCGTTGATTATATCTTTAGCCTTCCAACTATGTAAGTTTCTTTCTGCTGTGTGTTGACCGTCTAAACACTGAATTCTGTCCCGGTGTTAGCCATCTTGAATGAAAAGTATGCAGAGCTGTTGCTCAAAAGAATGGATGATATAGAATGGCAAAAGTGGGGTATTCGAACATTGTTTGAACAATTCCTCCTTGATCCCTTAAACGAGCTCTCAGCTCATCAACGAAGACTGGTAATCATTATAGATGCTCTAGATGAATGTGGTGTGCCAGGATCATTAGGACGTAAAGAGATTCTGGGCTGTTTAGCAAATGCATCGTTCCCAGTTTGGGTAAAATTCATAATCACTAGCCGACGTGATAAAGATCTACTAGCTGCTCTAGATACCCGATTTACTACCGCTCTACCACTCCAAGACCCAAAACCCGTCTCTGCCAGTCTTGATTTCTTCATTGACCTTGGGCTAGACACAAATTTGGACGATATTCGGGAGTTTGCCCGTATTGAGCTGAACAAGATCAGATTGCGAGGATTCAACAGGGCTAAAGAGACTGAGAATATTATAGAAAAGTGTAACGGATCATTTCTTTTGGCATCACTGATGTGTGATAGCCTCTGCCAGTGTATATCTTTAGAAGAGATCTCTGTAGCAAGGGAATCTTTTGCCATTGATGGCAGTGAAGCAGCTGGCGCGGATTTTCAGGAAAGTTTGTTCTTTCTGAGAGTCTTGACTGGAGCTTTGGGCCAAGATAAGCGATGGGGAACCACTTGGCTCTCCTCCTTCAAAGGGATTGTTGGTGCTATCGTGGCCTTACGTAGTGCTCTTCCAGTATCGACCTTGGCAGCACTGCTAGCTGGTGGCGATTCATCTAATACAGCAGAGAAAGGCTTCGAAATACGCTCCGTTTTAGCACGGTTTTCTTCTCTCTTTGATCTGGTTGGTGATAATGTCTCAATTAGCCACAAATCTTTGAACGACTTTTTAACCAACGCTCAGCGTTGCACCGATACTCGATTCTTTATAAATCCGAAGGAAAACCATGCCTTTTTGGGACGCCAGTGTCTTGAAATCTTGAACCACGAACTCGCTTTCAATATGGCAGGAATGGACACATACGGTGTTCCATTACATAACGATATACCTGACTTCCGACATCGTGTGAATACAGCCGTATCGGGTGCCTTATCATACGCTAGTGTTCATTTTATTAGTCATTTGCTCTCTGCTACAATGGATTATGATGAAATAAAAGCTATAAGGTCACTCATTCAGTCATTCTGTGAGTCAAAACTACTCTTTTGGGTTGAAGTCTTGTCATTAGTCGGTCGTTTAGATGTGGCTATGACTGAACCTGCCAGTATACAGTTTTCGGTCTCAGAGCAAAGTCGGCAGTTGCTTTTGGATATCAGCAGGCTTGTTTCCTACTTTAAAACACCCATAGAAGTATCCGCTCTGCACATCTACCGGTCAGCATGGAGATTTTGTCCTCGTGATACCTCTCTATATATAGCATACAACAAATTCGAGCTTCTGACTGGTCCTAAATATGTACGTGGTCTTGAGACAGTGTGGGGTGCTTCATTGCAAGTGTTGAAGGGTCATACGGAAACGGTATACACTTTGGCCATTTCGCCTGATGGCAAGACTATCGCTTCAGGATCTCTTGACAAAACAATTCGGATTTGGACAGCATTGACTGGTAAGGAGCGTTGAACAAAATTCCTTGAAACCACAGCTATCTGACTGTTGGATCTCATTGTATTAAATAGGCAAGGAGGAAGCTGTCCTCAAAGGACACGATGGTCCTGTTTCCATTGTCGCGTTTTCTCCCAACGGGCTGTTTCTAGCATCTGGTTCTCACGATTGCTCGATGCGGATATGGAATACCTCTAATTGTGAGCTGATTGAGTTAATCGAAAATGACAGCCCGAGCGCTAATACTTCGTGTCGTAGGGACGACCGCCCAAATCATCAATGGCCACGAGAAGCAAGTTTGGGCACTTTGCTTTTCTCCAGATTCACGGATGCTCGCTTCTGGAGCATTTGATTGTACAGTTCGCGTGTGGTCACTTGAAAACAACGCAGGTAAAGTGCGATTCGTTGCTATTCGATTTTTTCTAACATGACTTTGGTTCGTAGATCAACAGATGCACATATTTCACCACGATGATTTTGTTACGGAAGTCAAGTTTTCCCCAGACCAAGCAACACTTGCATCAGCCAGCTACGATAAAACAGTAAAATTGTGGGACCTAGAGTCTGGTATGTACTGATTAGTCTTCCACTTTCGTATGAAACACCAACAATTTCACTTTGCAACAGGGGAATGTCATGTTTTGGAAGGACATACAGATCACGTGTTTTGCTTGTCGATATCTGCTGATGGAAAGCTGCTTGCTTCGGGAGGGCATATGAGAGACAAGCGAGTTTTGATATGGGACTTAATCTCTAGTATGTCCGAAAGTCCACATTCGAATCCCGGAATCTCACAAGTTCTGCACTTAGAACGACTTTTAAGGATCATCGAGGGGCACAGTGCTCCTGTGATGTCTGTCTCGTTTTCATCAGATGGACGCATCCTAGCATCTGGGTCTGACGACAAGTCGATAAGGATTTGGGATACTACTTCTGGTAAAGCATTGAAGCCGGATTTATTGTATTTTCGCGTTTTTAACTGAAGCAATACCACCATTTGTACATCATTTAGGCAAAGAGCTCAGAACTTTAAACGGTCATAATGCACCTGTACGGTCTGTATGCTTTCACCCCGTCAATGATGAGGAGCTAGTGTCGTGTTCTGTCGATAAGTCTATACGAATATGGGATATTGGTCTCGGTAAGACTTGCATCTGAGAACTGGAGCGTGTGGCTCAAGGAGCTCGAACAATTTAGACAACAAGAGGGCAAGTCAGGTTTCATTGGGCCACGATGGAGAAGTGACTTCGATATGCCTTTCGTTTGATTCGTCTCTCCTTGCAACTGGTGGAATCGATACTGTGGTGCGAATCTGGCACCTAGAAACCGGTACGTATTGTGTTCATGATATTTGACTCAAAGTTTGAATTTAAGAACTGACAAGTAGGCGCCGAAAAACATGCACTACGCGGAAATACGGACTCTGTAACATCGTTAGCGTTCTCTACTAACGGATCTATTATCGCCTCTGGCGGGGCAGACAAGTCCATTCGATTGTGGAATCTCGTTTCAGGTATTCCAGGCGTAATCGCTCTCTTGAGTCCAATACTGACACCATCATAGGCGAGCCAGAAGGACGGGTGCTAACAGGCCACCTGAAGTCTGTGTCTTGTCTGGCCTTCTCTCCTGATGGCAGTAAGCTTGTGTCTGGAGGCAAAGACTCTACTGCTCAGATTTGGGACGTAACTACAGGTCAGAAACGATCTGAAAACAGCTTGAATCATAAGCCAATACCACTAAATGGCTCAAAATACTAGGAACTCATATAAGAACTTATGTGCCATTGCATCAAATGTCCATCAAATCTGTCATATTTTTGCCTTACGGAACCAAAGTAGCAGGAGGCTCAAAAGAGGCTTTCGGAGGAGAGGAGTACAAATTTGTGTACATTTGGGATCTAACTTCAGGTATGTGAATGGCAAAATGAACTGAGAAAGATGGTTGACCATCCTTTTTGTTCCTTTTCATAAATTCAGACAGTATTGAGAGTACCGAGATGCGGGAAGGACTTGACGACGCTTCTCAGGTGGTGCTGGCACCGTCACCATTCATGATTGACCAGTTTGGATGGTTTTTGAAGAACGAAACCAAACTGTTTTGGGGACCACCAGAGATCTCGCAAGGAATTTGGTGTGTCTCCAGCGATGGGTCATTTTTTGGAGTTGGGACCTCTCAAGGACGCGTAGTAATCATTGACGCGAGAGACATCCTTCACGGAATCGGTGTATTCCAGTTGAATGCTCAATTGAACGGTTGACCTTGAAATATGACTATTGTCCTTAATTTTAATCTATAATACCAAGATCACCAATCACCATAAGCATAAATCATAAACCACAAAGTTTACTTCGGTCTCGCTTCGAAACTGGCTGGCTTGCATCTGTCGTTGACTTCCAAAATTTGCAAGAGAATGAGTGTGAGTGAAGCATTTGCGAACGAGGAATGCGCCAGAGCGATGGGCCTATGGGTCTCAGTATATGGTGGTGCATATATAATGGCTAAAGACCTGTTTGCTACTAATTCATGGTTTCAAAAGATGATTGCAGGAGAGCCCAAAAATCCAGCTCAGAAACCGTCGCATGCTGATGTCGAAGAGGCAGCAGATAAAGTCGTGTCTACTCTGAATGCAATCATATCGACCGTAGGAGTGGTGATTTGGTATTTCGAGGACATGAAAGTGATGTTGAAACCAGTGAGTAAATCTGACATGAGATCGTTCAAATCTTTGCCTAAACTCAGGATCTCTGGCTCACATTCTCTTCTACCGTTTATCGAATGTATTTGCAGGAAGATTTCGCATTCTCGCATTCAGCCATCCGAGAATATTGCCTATGTATAACAGGAGCATACATGATGTTTGATTTTGGACGTATACTCTACTATCTCCTTAAACCAATACCAGGCACATCGCCCTCTGGTCGCATAGCCTTCCTGATCCATCACATAGTAGTAGCATCTGCGTGCTTCTTCTCAGCTGCTCTACACTATGGGACATTCTACACTGGCATATTCTCATTCGGGGAATTCACCACCGTGTTACTGAATCTACGCTTCTTCCTGTCTAAAGCTGGATACAGGCAGTCTCCGATATATACTGTAAACGAGTACCTGTTTGCAATCCTGTTTTTCGGGATACGGGTTGTGGGGGGATGGATTATGATGTGGCATATGCAGGTTAGGTGGAGCGCGTATCAGGGAGGATGGGAGGAACACAATACGAGTACGTTTATTGGATATCTGGTTCCTGCTTGTGGGTATACGCATTGCGTGCTGCAGTGTTGGTGGTTTGGAATGATTGTCAGGATGATGTATAGGAAGATGGTGAGTCCGAGGTTTAAGAAAGAATAGTGCAGGGACAAATCTCTTTATAATGGACTCGACAACACATATAGAAGTATAATATTAAGTAAAAGTTGGGCAGAACAGACCTGTATTGTTGCCCCTAAAACATCTGTTTTCGACACCCTCAACGTGTCTTTGACCATTCAGCGTGGTGACTCAACAGTAGCGAATTAGAGCTAAGAAATCAAGCCATCTGTAACAAACCAACAACAATTTTGTCGAAACGTCCATATCATATGTTTGGAAAGAGAGGCAATTTAATATATGGAAGGAAGTGATTACATGCAAAGCTTTATATGTGTTCACGTTTGTTAGAGCCAAAGTACCTCTGCTTGACGATTCGAGAGCCTAGTCCAATATGTTTTGAAATGAGTTTTTCAAATTTTTGATGTTGACTGGCAATTTGTTCAACCCAATAACACACCCAAGAGAGTTTCTTATGCAGCTAAAGGTGAAATGAGCCTGAGGAGAGAAGGCTTTGGATCTGCGTTCAGGTAGCCTATGTTCATATTGAGTGTGAATGAGTTGACAAGAAGTTTGAGGAGCGTTTGGATACCTAGAAGTAGGACAGCAGGTATGAAACCAATATGAATTGCTGTCTGCCCCCATCCTAGGAGTCTCATTATCTTGGCTCTAGTTGATTCTTCCATGTTTTTATATGTCAAAGCTTGTTTGTTAGACTTGACAAAAAAAGCTGCCAATACCACCTACACATCGCCCGCAGTTCGAAGCTAATACCGTGCGATTTCACGTTATTGATGTATACAAGTGCTCTATTTAGTCATATAAGTGGTGCAGGATCAGCAAATCTACAAAAGGTGGCAATTCTCAAAGCTCGATTGAAGCTCAAACAGCAATAGGCTGCTTGATCTCTATAGTTTCTCCTCCTTCATCTCCTGGCCTTTCAAAGTCACTTGGGTCGTAAATGACTCTAATGGGAGTTGTGCGAGTTTCGATGAGTTGTGCGAGTTTTGATGAGTTCAAATACCAAGTCTCTCCTCCTTTTAGCTTTACTTTATTAGACCTCTTGCATACCTTATGAGAAGTGAGCAGCTCGGACACCTTGCAATATCCTCTCCATCGAATATATCCTCCTAGATCAAGGTAGTCAGCACGGCATCCGGAAGCTATACGCATTTTTTCTGTCTAGCGTTTGATGTTGACCAAAAACCAACCTCTGATATTTGGAACTTGTCACCGCATGGACATGGATATGTATATATTCTTGTTTCTTCATTGAATTCCAAGTCTTCGATCTCAACCTTGTTCGATAAGAAAGAACGATCAGATCTGGCGAAAGTTGTTTCTGGTGTTTTGCTCTCTGAGACTTACCTCATCGTAGAACGATGTCATTGTATAAGAATAGCCGTTGGCAGCAAGGAATTCACCTCTCCAGAGCTTCTTGACTGGTCTCCTTCAACAGACTCAGTATGTCTAGTTTCCAATTATTATTGCAGTAATGCATCTCGTGCATGGACATAGGAGAGATTTAAATCAAGATATGACATCCTGTCGCGTTGATACACGTTCACTAATTGCCGAAAGCCCTTCCATTTTCGTTACCCATTTCTCCACAATTTAGAGGAACGTGTTCGCCAGACTGAGTTAGCTGCGATGGCTGGTAAATCGCCAGAACATGATATCGACCTGCTACGTAGTCGTGGACAATGGCAGCTGGCAAAAGAATCGCTTAAATCATTCAAGACTAAAAACGCTGCCGAATCAACAGGCAAGACTCCAATTTCGTTTGTGTTTTGCATGTTTTGATGACAGAGACCACGCACACGCTCAAAGTTTTTTTAACAAATGCCTTTATTCTACTAGTGTATTCACTGGTCGCGAATGCAGAAGTATCTCTTAATCTATACCTGCAAGTAAATCCCATCAAGTTATCTGGGGAATCTGACGCTGATGTTGCGCAACATCCGTTGGCTGTTCCCCTCGCAACTCCAATATACGTGCCAGATGCTACCTCGAATTTACTAGAAGCACTAAAGAAGGTTGAGGCTGGTAGAGCTTCTGACGGAAGGTCACAATTGTATGCCAAAGTGAGTGTTGAACAGTGCTGCAATGAGGATATACTTGAGGCACGTTTACGCGTATCGAACTAATCTCACACGGTATGTGAATTGTCGTTTAGCAAGCACACGCTTTGTTGGCCCGTATAGATTCAATTACTGGTGAATATTCGGCTGTTGTGAATCGTTTAAGCGCTCAACCAATGCCAGAGCTGCAAGGGCTACCCGATACGTATACTCGAGTCATGGTCATCATGGCGCATTTCTTACACGGTACGAAATTTTCCCAGCCAAAAAAAAAACACTACAGATCTGCGAGCATGAGCCCATGTCTGACTCCAATATCCTTACAGGTCAAGCGCTGGAATTATTGCGTCAAGACAAGGACGCTATAGATATATATACCAAAGCCATATCAAAGATCGAATCACAGTATACAGATGCTGCTGCCTCCAAACCAGACGAAATAGACCAATGGACGAAATGGGTCGAAAATATCGTCTACCATCACGCCATGCTATGTGTTCGTCACGCCCATCTAGATCAAGCTCAAAAATCACTCCAACTCTACCTTCGTTTCCTGGCACCAGTCCCAGATACATATCTTCCTGGTCGTCGAATTGCAATATGTCGGCAATATCTAACCCTCATAACGACAAATCTGGCAAAGCCGTTATCGGGCTACATACATAGACCTAGTGTTGGTTGTGGTGTGCCAGTTGATATTCAAGCTGAGTTGGCTAGACATTTGCCAACGTATGAGAGGCTTGTTACTGCATTATTGCCATTTCCCAAAGGAGAGAATGAAACACCTATAGAGAAAGGACGAGCGCAGAGAGTAGCTCAAGCGTATGATTGGTGGGTGATGGCTGATTCTGGTGGTGGAGATGTTAATGAAGCTGTTGGTGATGTTGTTGAGCGACATTATCGACTCATAGAGGTGAGTTTACGGTAAACCTCCTGACGCTTTTTTGCCAACCCGAAAAATCTTTTGACTAATCATAAAATCACTAGACACTATATCGAGGCACCAAGCATACATTTCAATCTCTGAGACTGTTTAGGTATCTGTCTCATACCTTCTCTTCTCTCCTACATGCATTCGGAGACAACATGTCTCGTGATGAAAAACGAGAGGCACAAGCTGCGGTAGAATCATATCTCTTCATTTTCAACACCCGTCACGGCGCTGCCATCGACCTAGAACGGAAACGACGGGAAGATGCCATGCTAGTGATACGTAGAGCAAGTACCATCGGACGAGGTAGTGAACGTAAATCGGCTGAAGAGAAACGTAAATCTATGGAACGGCGGATGATGGCCGCTACTTTAGAAGTTGGTACAGAGGCAGTGTCTACTGAACGCGTGGCTAGATCTGTTGAATCTCTTAAAGTCTGCAATGGACATTCTTCACCATCTTTGACTGGCCTACCTGCTGGTAGTGCTAGTACATTACCTGACCCTGACGCACCTATAGTTGTTGAAACGGTAGATGGTGAAACTATTGCTGATGTTTTGGGTGTGTTGATTTCTGGAATGAGAATACTGTTGTCGACTGTTGAAGGAGATGAAAAAGAGGTTAGTGTTGCCAAAAAAAGGAACACTCGAACTCAGACAATCGAGTTTGTGACTCAACACGTTTCTGACTTGTCTTCTGGATAGTTGAAAAAGGCTGTTGAGTATGGTCGGAGAGCCCTAGATCTTACCAGACATCACTCAGTCAAGGATCGCCCATTGCTAATACGGCGAGCTCAACAATGGCTTGGTGTATCGTTGGGTGAATTGGCTCTTGAAGGTTTGTTTTTAGTGATGTTCAAAGGGCAAACAAAAGGCGACGTTAAATGTATCTATATTCTTGTAGTAAGAGATTCGGCGTTCAGGAGGCAATGTCAAGCAGAAGCGCTGGAAGCATTGCAAGATGCTGCCTCCATGTTTGGTGAAGATGATCGAGCAGGCTGGGATGTGCTGTATCAACTTGCATTACAAGCAGCTGAAGTAGGAGAGGTGAGACGCGACCCGCAAAAAATAGCGGAAACTGATCGAAGATTCACGCGTGGTCACGAACACTGAATTGTCCTCTCTGTTAGATTGAACAAGCATTCGATGCAATTCAATTATCTCTCACATTCCAACCAACTCACATTCCTTCGTGGAATCTTCTGGCATTATTATTGTCTTCTAAAAAGTCGTGGGATGACGGCATTCGAGTTTTAGAAAACGGATGGACTCATTGCGTTAATGCTCTGGTTGCACGAGCACGAGCTGCTAGAAAACTGTCTTCCGAAGTACCTGAAGATGCTGCTAAACGAATAGCGAGTGGTGCGCCCACTGTTGATATATTTAGTTGGGATTGGGTGGATAGTGCTGATAAGGAGGAGCTGATCTCGTAAGCAATTGTTCGTTCCCAAGATATCTTTTTTTTTTCGTCTTCGTGATTGTCAATTTGTCACTCATTATTCTCTATATAGGCTAAAGCTGACCTCGTTAGCATTGGAAGCTGCTCGCTTTGGACCAAAGGCAGCTCTAGACTCAGTGCAGTCCATCTTCACCCTGTACAGAAAACTCTTCGGTTATGTAGTTGCAGGAATGGAAGAGGACGACGATATGAATCGCTCCACCTTATCCACACCTGCAGCAATATTAGGGCAATCACCAAACACTAATTCAGCGGTCTCGCCTTCTCATTCACCGTCTGCCACCATGTCGAAACAAGATGTACCATTAGAACCATTATCCCTTCCAAAAGCATTATCACCATTCAGATTCCACACACGAGGAGCTTCTACTACTGCTTCCTCATCAACATCACCACCTGGTGCGACCCCTTCGTCAGCTCATCTGCCAGCCCTGTATCGATTCCGACAGTACGACCTACTGATACAGTTATGGCTATCGGCTGCATCACTGTACAGAGAAATAGAGGCCTTTTCTGAAGCAAGTCAAGCAGTAGATACGGCTGAACATGTCGCTGAAGTCGTATCCATGATTGATGGCAGGACTGCTGAAATGGGGTCTGGGAGATTGTTTGGTGCCGGAAGTGTACATCAGGTTATGATGGATCGACGCCGTGGATTTGGACTTAAAAAACGGAAGGGGCTGTTTGCTCTCAGTCCAAAGACATTTAATGGTGGGAGTAGCAGTACTGATGGTTTGGCGAGTGGTGAGAGTTATGCTATTGAAGGTAGATGGAAGGGAGCTAGTGATGCTGTTAGAAGGATGTTGGCTGATGTGGTTTTTGAGGTAAATCAGCATATGGAATCGAGCCTTTTTGTTGTCCAAAAATTCTGATTCCCCCTCTCCCCCTTTAGTCTGCCATGTTACGGCATGCCAAACTCGTCTCTCAACAACGAGCACCAGTGTTAACCAGAGCTCATAAATATCTGTCGCCAGTGGCTCAAGTAGAAGCAGCTCGATCACGCGGTAGGCGACCCGTCATCCCGAAGTCTGCATCAACCTTCTCCTTGGCATCCATGTATTCGGGAACAGATACACCTCCATATGCTACCAGCCCAATATTACCTACACCACCACCACTGCCGACTGCTCCAACAGCCAATTCTAGTACATCTCCATATCAAGCTTCAACAATGGGCACGACATCTTCTAAAGGAAGTTCGTATGATCTAAGAAGCTCGCCAGCGATTAATAATCCATCACCACTAGCCAATCTAAGCAATGCAAACACCAGTAATAGTAATACATCAACAGGTCCATCGCCTGGTGAATCCATTGCATCTGCCTCGTCAAGGCCATTAACTCTAGACTCTGTCATACAGGATTTGCATCTAGCCACTTTATTAGATGATGATCATCTGCCATCGCGAGTATGTCTAGCTCTCCTATACGCCACAACACAGAATCACTCCCTCGCATCATCCATCTTGGAACGAGCTGTTAAACGAGGTAAAGCACGAGGATGCGGTGGTGGACAATCTGGTGTATCGTCAGTATATGGAGGCAATACTGCTGCTTTTGGATGGGAGTCGTGGCGAGCGTTAGGACTATCGTTACAAAAAGTTGGACGATTGGAGGAAGCCAAGACGTCTTTAATGTTTGCTGTTGGATTGGAACGGGTTGGATTTGTGCGTGGGGCAGAGTTGTTAAACAGGGTTGTATATTAGGTTTCGTGGGTCTCGTGTATAATGATGGAATTGGTTATTGTTTATAATTTGATGAGTTTTTTTGTGGAAGTATAGTGGTTTAAGTGTGTTTGTGTACATCCTCATATGATTTTGGACGGAAAACAACGAACAATATAGATGATGTGATGTGCCAAAAAAAATTTAAGCAGCGTTGCTCATAACGAAGACCGATATCGTTCGCCAGAAGCCAAGATAACGCTCTTCGTCCACGAGGTCTATAAAGAGCATTAGGAAACTTCGTCGCTACTGATTCAGAGTATGTGTAGCAAATTCAAACGTGAACGATGGAGAACAAATTTGTCAGAGATGCTCTGGAGGAGGTAAACGCTTCTTTTTGTTGGTTGGAACTCGATCTAGTCAAAGCACGAGAATAGATTCTTTGGTCAAATCCGGAAACGCTGGCATGAAGCAATAGTTTTCTAGTCTCTAAGGCCATAATGCTCTCATGATTCTCATGTCTAAGTCGTTCTGCGATGACTCGTTCTGCGATGACAAGCCGAAAACCATTTTCTGAATCAGATGAACCGGGCTCCGCTGGCTCTTTACTGTAGTGTTTGCTTGAGCTAATTTTGGAGCAGAAGGGTGACGTCTGTCGTCTTGGGTTAGCATCTGCGTCACTCTGGTGAAATGTCTTGTTTCGTGGATTGTGGAATATCTAAAGCCTACATGGAAACTTCGAGGCAGTTATTCAAATTGTAGATTTCCGTACTGCGATGATGAAAAAATGAGCGAGAGAGATAATTTGATCAGTCGAGACTGCTGAACATCAAAGTCACCCGGTGAAAGGTAACGATTGCAAGCGTGACTCGATTCCGATTTAGAGCGCGCTATTTTAGCAATTGCCCTTTCAATGTGCGTTCTTTTAATAGCAAACTCACAAATTGATCTTGGACTACTGGTATTCAAGACACTGCTCACAAAGCAGCATTATTGCCGCGCCGCATCTATAATCTCGCCAATTCGTTTGCTCCGGACGGAGATGATGATACCCAATCTGAATCTTGGGTCCAAACATTGGTATTATCTGGTGAAAAACGTCAAGAGCCTCCATCACTCGCTCCAGCGCTCCAGCATGTTTGTGATCACGAAAGCGCAGTCTCACTATCCTACCATCAAGACAGCGACCTACAGCATCACCATTTTCATTTTAATTCTAGATAATTCTAGATATTTTACATCACATTTCTCGTGTAGTCACCTTCATAACCTCGATATATCTTCGTAGTATTAGCAGGAGTGTAGTGCAACAGAGTAAGGCTCTGCTACGTGTTCCTAATGAAAGTCTGAGTAGGTACATAGCAAAGAACGGTTGAAAATATCTCTCCAATCCAATGTTTCTGATGTCCCGTCCGTCCAACTTTGACTTTTATATAAAACAGAGGTTTGCACAGTTCCACCACTTGAGCTTGTAGTTCTCTTGATGACCGCATGATCATCGTCCCAAATAGAGGTATAGTATTGTGGATTTGTTGTCTCCAAGGTACGCCACTATATAGCTTGTTGGTTTAGTCACTGTCTGCAATTTCAGCTTCAGCTTCTGGAAGACATTGCGTTCCGCATAGGAGCTACAATAGAATAGAAGGATCATACTCATCACAAAGTCATTGGCAAGAATCATACTCATCATAAAGGCTTGCCATCATGTTGGGTCAGAATTATAACAGGAGGCCACCATTGCTCAAAAGCAACAGCATGACCAACAAGGTCACAGATGTCGATATTATGCAGCCTTACTACGCATTCTTACAATCCCACCCTGATTTGACAAACAATATATATTACTCGCCACGTTACTCTGATGATCATCACGAATACCGGTAAGAACTGTCAGCCACTATCACACTACAAAAAAGAATGGATCTAACCTGCGCTAATTTGCAGCCATGTGATCCTCCCGTTGCAATTATTTAGAGCTATTCCCGAGGTTATGAAGGATAGGCTTCTCACAGAACAGGAATGGAGGAGCCTTGGTATAACGCAGAGCCTTGGATGGGAACACTACGAAATTCACAAACCTGAACCTGTAAGTTTCTACATTGTTGCATTGCTTTGCTTATTGAAGAGATAACTATACAAACTGCACAACCACCTTCACTCAGTCATTCTCTAACACAACACGTCATGACCTTTTAGCACATCTTCATGTTCAAACGAGATCTCGAGGTTAAAACAAATAGAAAACACGACGGCTCAGTAATGCAGTTTAACCCTTCCCTTTTCTTCTATCTCATCGTAGAAACCATCTTCTCAGCAAATGGAAATTCAATCAACCCAAGAAGGCATCCCAAGCATCGAAGAACCCATGACTCACGAATCCGAGCTCGAGCCACTCTCAGAAGGCATGGTTATTGAAGACGACCCTCGCATACTACTCGAGATGGATGGTGAGATGTGTGAAATAGTCAACAAATTCAGCGATGATGGAGAAGCCAGCAAAGCACAACAAAGGAAACGCACATCACAATCTCAACCAACAAATGATGATCCCAAGATACGAAGGAACCGTGGCAAATCCGATCAGCAACCTCAACTCATCACATCATCAAGTGCAGCAGCCGATGAAGACGAGCCTGGACCTAAACGACGAAGGTCCACCAGGAAAAAATAGAAGTGTAATAAAATAGAAATAGCGAAAACGTCACCACTTGTAACATAGTCTAACAAAAGGACCAACTTGTAAGTGTCCCGAAAATATGTAAACAGACATTATGAAAGAATATGTTGCTGTGCAAAAAGTTTGTTGATTGTTGTCTGTCGTTGATACAACAATCTGTCAGATAGTCGAAACGTCCATACGAGTCCAAGATAAACCTTGAATTCCATTACTGATAAAGTCAACTCCTCACAGGTCCAAGCTTGAAGACGAGTTTGGAAATTATGAGACAAGGGCCAGCTAGAAGATAATAAAGTGGTTCAAAGAGTACCACTATGACACGTAAAAACTGTACAAATTGGCCAACTTGGTAAGTGTGTCTTGAAAATATGTCCCCCGTAACCACTGGGTCTGTGATTGTGCAAGAAACGTTTTTTATTGTCGTGGAGTCTTTATACTACAATTTGCTATTTCCTTAAGAGGCTGGAGCAGCCACTGCAGGAAGCTTTTTAGCTTGGGTACCTAGATATAAAAATTTAAGATCAGTCCAACAGGTTGGTTTCTATACAGATAGACCAAATAAATATGTATGTTACCTTCACGGAAACCGTTCTTGAATCGTCGTGGCAAGTGCTTCATGTATGCCATTCGTCCAGTTCCAGTAACTTTCCTACGCTTGCCCTTGACACTCCATTCATCTAAATTAACAATATATGATGAGATCGAAGTCCATATCTTCAATGAGGACCGCACAATTCCATGTCGACTGGCTTGTGTGATTTTGCCTCCTCCGCAGAAATGCGATGATTCGTTTTTACGTACACTTCCTTGTCTTTGCAGCAGGGTATCCACATTGTGCACAAGTCTTCTTTTGGTTGTGGAAACTTCGTCTGCCACATCGTCTACATAATGTATGCGACTTGGTATGTCGCATACCAAAGGATTGCGTACCCTTGGTCTATTATCATTGATAAAAAGTTGTTAGAAATGGGATAAGGTTGAGAAATACGGTGGTGCTTATGTCTCTTCTCTCTTCCAGCTGTAAACTTCCAAACTCGTCGAATGGGGTGTCAAAGACATCGCAACCATCCATCGTTTTAACAAAGGGAAGGGGGACAGAGAGAGAGGAATCCAGTTCATCTGTAGCATGGTGTCGACGATATACTCACCATGTTGGCGTCCTCCTTGTTTTAAGTGGACGATTCCTTGTGTTGTATAGAACTGCACCAATGGAAACACCTGGAGAACTGTGTCTTGATTTGAGAAAAGCAGAAAAGTGATAAGTGACGCGGAAAACTTGGCTATTAGCAGCAAGTTGGCAGTAATCTGTTCTTCTGTTCTTCTTTAAATTCTTCGAGAGTTCGCGTTCACGAGTTCAGGACGTCCACGTCGAAATGGTGCGAAGATCGAAGATGGAATTTTGGAAGTTCGAATGCGAGATCTAATACTACGTCGCAAGTCGCGAAGCAAGTTCAGACTTTGGACTTTCAAACTTCGAAATTAACAGATCCAAGATCCAAGTCAAGACGTCGTCAAGTTTCTTTGTTTGGCTGGTTCCCAGAACCTCAATAATCCAAACTCCAGATAAAACCCGTGGGTTTATTCACGAAAGGAAGCTGATCATAACTCGATTTATACATGATCGAGCCGCCGTTAGGTCCCGAGGCAGGCCCCTCTCAGTCTCCCTCACCCTCAACGTCGAATTTGAAGAAGACATTCCCTTCAAGTGAATTCAGGAGGAGAAGTCATGAGATGCTGGCAGCCCCGAAAAAGGAATACGAAAAAAAGCTGAAGAAAGCAAATACCTACGAGGCAAGTGTGTTCTTTGGGTCATCAGGCGCTTATTTTCGTCACGAACTTTGACGTGTGATCAACATCATTGGAATGATTATTAAAAACACGTGATTGTTATATTGAGACAGATCGTACTCGTTCCGTTTATGTGCTGAATTCGACTCTTCATGCGCACCTTGAATACTGTTAAACTGTCTTGATTCCTGCTGCTTCAACACATTTTGAATTTGCAGTCACCTGCTTGATTACACTGCGCTAACACTATACTTCAAATCCTATAGTCTCTTGACTTTGAAGAGCCAGATAATGATCTTCTCCGACAACACTATGCCAAACAGACATCCAAGGACAACATCACACATGATCTTATGGGTTATGTCGTGGTCTTGGTCATTGCAATTCTCACTGCCTCTGTTCGTCTCTTGATCTACTGTGAGATCTTTGGTTTCCTGTATCGGAAGGCCTCTAGGGGCTCATTTCTCTCGTATCTGAAAGTCTTGGTTTTGATACTTCTAGATATTACTGAAAAAGTCCTCGACTGGAGAGCAAAGGGCTTTGTTGCCTACTTTGCTCTAAATGAGCCTGGAAATGCTTGGGGCTTCGCCTTTGGTACTAGTCTTTTATTCGCTCTCCCGGCTTCGGTCTTGTGTTTGATCGAGGTCAGTTGAAATTACATCCTCCAAGACACAGATTAGTTCAAAGGTCAATTGCATACGGACCCAAGCTAATCGTTGCTATGTAATTTAGCCTCAAGCAGCTGGAAGTGGAATGCCAGAGGTGTTGGCTTACTTGAATGGTGTCTCTATGATGAAGTACACAACATTTAAGACTCTGATCATCAAAGCGCTTGGAATGATGGGAATTGTGTCTGCAGGTCTGTTCAGTGGTTTTGAAGGGTACGTGAATACGAACTTCATAAGACTTCGCCGAGACAAACAATCGTTCAAATTTTTCTTCTATTTACACAAGTTAAAACTTTTGATCTTCAGGCCAATGTCACACGTCGGAAGCATCATTGGAATACTGGTCACAAAGTCAATACGCAAGAGTGCAATCCTCTCAAGCTTGTTTTATGGCCAAAAAGCTTCTGAATTACGTGGAGATACAGCCAACATTCTTCGAGTTGCTGAGAAGCGAATCATCCGTATATTTGCATCAACAGGAGCGGCGATTGGTCTTGCCAGTGCCTTTCATGCACCACTGGCCGGAACTTTGTTTGTCGGTAAGAAAAGCTGATTTCAAGTTGTCAGTGTTGCGCATTTCCCTTTCGACAAATTCTAGCACCTTGGTTAACTCTTCTATTCGATAGTTGAAGAAGCCGCCTCCTTCTTCGAAATGGATCTGATCATTCGTACTTTGTTTGCCAGCTTGGTCGCATATTTTCTTGTTGGTGCGTATTTGTTATTTTGTTGTTACAAGAATTCATTTACTGATATTCATTTTCATGTAGGGATGATAGGCCTTCTTCAAAAAGGCCAAGGTATACAAAACATCAAACACATCTCTCAGGCTGCCTACTCGGTGTTCGCAGTCAATGTCAGTTGTAGCACTTCGTTGGCCTTTCAAGATATATTAATGTTGATCTCGATGGGCGTTTTCTTTGGTCAGTTTCACCATTTCAGTTCTATTGAAACTATGTACCTTACGTTGTTTTGGCCTGTTGTAGGTATTTGTGGCCATTATTACAACAAGACTATCGTATACATTCGAGAAATCCGTGCCAAACGCATGGTACCGCACCCATACCTCAGGCTCTTGGAAGTCGTTATCGTCTGTTTGATAACGTCTCTAATTGTCATTTTCGTGCCAAGAACCGAGTTATTCGGGTCGTGTACGTCGCCAATCAATGCCGTACAACACGTGCAGGAGGCAATAAACAATAAAAACTGTCAGGCTACTTGCTCGAATGACCTCAATGCCGTTATATCCAATAATCCTGGGTGTCTGACCAATGTGTGCTTGCCTGACACCCTCTTTGAGAGCTACTCTGAAGCACTTTTCGGAATCTTCAACACTGCAGCTTTGACTTGCCCCAACTTGACAGCCGAAGCTCAACTCACGTATCAAGGCATCATGAACATCTCTACAGTAGCAGGTTGATAAACAGAATACTTGCGGATTTACAATGCTATTGCCACTGACAGACATTTGGCCTTTCATTTACTTAGCGGCGTTCAAACCTGAAGACGTTGAATTACTTGCTGGTGATGAAACTGATACTTGCTACTGGGAGATTGCCAGTTTACTCTTTGCTTCACCAGGTATGGTGTGTGTAATGTTCAAATTAAAACTGAAACCCACACTAAAGCCAATCGTTACCTTAGAGAAAGTGCTTACGCTTCTTTTTTTGAGAGGCATGTATTCCCTCTATCACGCAGGGACTCTGGCCATGTTTGCACTACTGTACATTGCTCTCAGTCTGTTGGTTCATGGAATTGCATTGCCAACTGATTTGATTGTGCCGAATCTGATAATTGGTAGGTGTCGGAAGGACAAAGAAAATATCTTGAAAAGCTGTACAATGTGATTTACATGAAGGACCTTTCAACAGGTGCTACTGCTGGAAGGTTGCTCGGGATGTTGACGAATTGGTTCAAGCTCAGACTTGGCCAAACACTGGTCGATCCGGGAGCGTACAGTCTACTCGGAATGGCAGGTATGACTACCAAAAAACATAGTCGCATAAGTAGTAAGCAAGAGCTGAATTTGCTTCTTTGTCATCCAGGCTTTTGGAGTGGTACATCACGTCTTTTAGTCACTGTCATATTGATTGGTCTCGAATCGACCTTTGATTTGAACTATTTGCCTGGTACGTACGATCGTAATGGTGAAAAGTGTTAAAATGAAGAAGAAAAATCACCTAACATGCCACCTTTGTAGCGTTGTTGGTTGTCTGCATCATTGCCACAATAGTCGGAAATTCACTAGGAGGCAGTATGGTATGCTTCGCATCGGATATTATTTTCGACTCAACATCTCACCTTCACATCTTGCAAATCTAGTATCACTTGGAAATCCACTCTCAGAATCTACCATTCCTCGCATACGAACCGCCACATCATTTACACACAATAACAATCAATACCCTCATGTCGCGGCCAATAATGACTCTTCCTCCTCTGGCCAGTGTATTGGAAATTGCAAATGTGTTGAAGCACTGCACACATTGTGGTTTCCCAATCGTGAATGAACGGCGAGAAGTGCTTGGACTTGTATTGAGAAGTCAACTTTCTCGAAAACTGTGGGGTGTGAATGCGACACCATCGAAGGATGATGACATGATTGGTATATAATTGGACCGAGGTCCTTTTTTGCTTCGCGATATGATCTGAATCATTCCTCTGTCCTCTTAGATATCTCACTCATCATGAACGAATCACCCTGCACCATCGCTGAAGGTGCAACAGCATCCAAAGCATACATATCATTCCGCACTCTGGCATTACGACACATGCTTGTCATTGACCATAGACATCAACTCGTGGGGATGATTACTCGTAAAGACTTTTTGAATAAAGCTCACGGGTTGGGAGATCATCATTTGCGAGGTACAATACGTCGACACCACAGCACTGTAGTACAGCCAGATAGTGATGCCGAGAGTCCACCAAATGGACGTGGCACTTTGATGTATAGGTCAAGGCCATCTTCCATCATGCGTGATAATAATGTGATGCCTGTTATAAGTGAAGTATCACCTACTACTCCTACTTATAATCATGAGATGGTGGATGTACAACGAACTCGCAGTGGGTTTGTCACCGCTACAGTGTTGCCAGAACCGATGCATGCAGAGCCAATTGATGAGCCAATTGATCATGGTCCACGTCAGGAGGCTGATTTGTCTGAATCAAATCTGCTTGATAAGAGCACTTAAGGAGAGTTGCTGGTTGGTGTATAAAAAGTATTACATATGTGCAAAAACGTATTTTATTCATGGTTCCTCAAACAAAATAGAATGTAAACAAGAAGACTTGAAAGTAAACTGGGGGTTATATTGTACAAGTTATGATGCAAATGAGTAAAACTACAAAGGCTACTACATTATCAAACATTTGTCCTTTTGGTGACTACTGCTACTATTACCACTGTTACCACCACTGCTATTACTACCGGCAGTAATTCGAGCGTAAGAGGGTTGTTGTTGCTGTTGTTGTTGTTGTTGTTGTTGTTGTTGTTGTGTTGGTGGTCGTAGAGTGGGTATCTGTGATGGTACAGTTGGACGCTGTTGATGTTGTTGTTGGTTTTGCTGCTGCTGTTGTTGTAATTGTTGTCGAGACGTCTCCTGATCATATAAGAAGCGTTGATGACGCTCATTCTCTTCTTCCTGCATAGCGATAGCTAAAGCCAGACTATTGGAGAGTTCTGTTAGACGCTAATCTGACCACAACAGCAAGTCAATTTAACGCACTCTTCCTCTTCAGTATGTTGAACACTTTCATTTGCTGCAGCTCGTAGTGAGTCTTGGAGGTCTCCATAATCTCTTGGGTCTCCCATTCCAGTCGATGCTTGAGGTGCAGCATTACTCACGGTACGAGCTGGCACGTTTGACGATGCAACAGGAGCTGGTGGTGGTGGATGATACTTTCGGAAGTCAGCATCAACAAATATAGAATCCCCTCCCACGTCACTCAAGGACTCCCAGACTACACCACTGGTTCGTGAAAACCTGTAGCAAAGTCTCTCGTTAGTCTGCTAGCAGCTGATTGTGCATGTCTACAATATCACGCATCCTTACCCTTGATCCGTCACCAAAGTGAATAGTCCACCATCTTTACGTTTGAGTATTGTGTGAAAGTGATTATTTCTGAAGAATACAGCAACCGAGTCGGGTTTGAGAGACTCTGACAGCGAATGGAGTCCGAATACTGTCAATTGGCTCGCCGTTTGATTCAAAAAATCTGAACAAACAATGCCTGATGAAAGGGGTTGGGTTTAGTCTTTCGGAAACCAAATTGCAATAGAAGAGCAAGGACCATACCTCGATGTATCAACTCTTCCTTGTCATGCTTCTTCGGTAAAGCATTACTTGGCACTGAATTCGAAGAACTTGGTTGTGCTGATTCGTCATGACCGATATTCTCCCATTCATCGAGTGTCTCTATTGGTTCGTTATCATGAGGAGGCGAGTTTGATTTCTTTAGCGACTTGATCATATCTTCTTCAAGCTCGTCCTTGGTAATGATCGCATCTACAAGTTTGTTGTAAGACCCGCAAGAAGTGACGACGTGATAATATGTCTCTGTATCTTGAGGATCTACCAGCCAACCGTGGACCAGGTCGACATCCAACAAGTCAAAGACAAGTAAAGCGGGTGTTAATTCGAAGGATTTGGTGGAGCCGAATCTGACGTTTACGTCCAGTCCATATTGAAGGGAAGGCAGCAAATCAATCACGTCCTAGTAGTCGAAGCAGTTCAGTAAACTTTGTAAGGGTTTTCAACGGGAATATGGCTTACGTGTAAGTTCTGGCTGAAGTTTGCCAACATTTCTTCACGTTGCTGCTGAAGCACTGGATCTAAACTTTCGAACTTGTGCGGTACTGGTTCTACCGACCCAGGCCCCTTTCGAAGTAGCAAGTCGGCTATGTAATGATTCATTGGTACAGTAGTGTTGCGACATTCGGCGATTACAAAACAACATCTTACCGATCAATTCTACGAGATACTGATACGATACATGTTCCATTTCTGGCCGGAGTTTGATTTCACCACGTAAAATCAGTACGTTTGCGAGTGCAATCAAAGGACACGGCCTGTACGAGAACAGTGCGACCAAGTCAGAAAGTGTATGACAGGTAGAGGCAAGTCCAAAGGACCAACAATCAGTACAACTCAACACGCGTACCCATTCAAATTCTGAGTAACCAGCTTTAGCTGATACGCTTGACTTCCTTTTGAGAATGACATTGCCTTCAGTTCATAGGAGCTTTCAGGTGAAGTCGGTTGCCTGGATCGAGCTTCGATAGGCAACGGCACATCTGCAGATTGATTGCTTATTGGTATTGTCGTTGCGGATTCCATAGGAGTCTCAATTGACGCCGAGGCCACAGGAAGGGCAGCAGACGTCTCTTGGTCATCAGCGGTGTCCTTGACACGATCATCAATTCCAGACGTCGATGGACTGGCTGTAGAGGTGTTCTCGACAAGGTCATTTATTGCAGACTTCATCTGAACATCAGTAGACGTGTTCTCAACGGTACTATGTGGTGTAGGCTCAACATGTGATTGGTTGATGTTTGATGCTACATCCTCCCCAACGACTAGAGATTCATTCGAGACCTCATCAGCGTCTGTTGTGACATGACTAAGTTTGGTTGCAATGGTATGGGGTGTTGGATCTAGTATGTTATTAGTTGTAACTTGGTTGTTGACAGTGTCGTGATTTTCAATTTCAGAACGTAAAACAACGGCAGGCTCAACAATGGCAGGCTCTGCAGCAGCCACTACAGGAGGTTGCCTTTGATCAGGAATATCGCTTGTGTCTGCCATAGATGGTAAGAAATATTTGATGTTTGGCAGAGAATCAAATCGTGACGCAGGGACACTGCGACGCGGACCAATTGGATTGACGAGAACGTGTTGGCAATCGCAACAACTATGGAGTTTGTGGTACGAAATGGATATTATTTCATAGGTTTAGGCGCGATATCTACTATATCTGCGCGAAGATTGAAGTCATTGACGCCGCATGCCTTTCGGCTCATAGAATGTAGAAAGAAAGAGCTGAAGTGACGGTCGCTTGCATTGCCTGCAATGGAAAGAGGGTGGAATCGACATGTGCATAGCCTTTCTTCGGGTCTAGTATTGGCGTGGTTCAGCTGAAAACAATGAACTTAGCTGTTTGTAGTTTGGAAACGCGTTTAGAAACACTTTCATACTAGATATTCCGGTATTCCTATCCGCCAATGCGGACTACATGACCAAACGCGATGATATTTTGAAGGTTCCGAACACGCAAAAGTTGTCCCCCTTGCCTTTCCTATCCTCTTTTTCATTACCACTTTTCACTTTTTGTGCAGTAGCCACAGAGCAAAAGATAAGGTTGAGTTAAGGCGTAGTTGAAGGTATTTGCAGGCATTACTTCCTATCCAAACCGTACTTTGAAGCTCAAAGAAAGCTCTGCTGCATTGTCGCCCTGCCGACTTTTTCTTTCTCGATCCACCGACGCTATGGCCGCACGCCGACTAATCATGTGCACTAACGAATATGCATCCATCGTTAGATCGTATTGGATATCTACATTATACTATTTATCTCATCGTCCACCGCCCTCTCCCATTAAAATTAAGAGCTTTCAGCACTCATTAGAGCACCAATTTTCAGACAATGCCTAATCACCAAACTGAAGAGGTTTACTACGAAGTAGAAGAGGCAGAGCAACATCATCATGCAATGTTGATGCATGAGAACGCAAGACAAGCCGCCGCTGCTACTGTGAATGCTGGTGGAAGAAGCGCAACCCCACCTGGACTTCCACCTGGAATCATGGTCAGAGAAAACCAACCACAACTGGTATTTCCCGGTTATCACGGGCATCCTTATCCGTACTTTCGGTATGAATTCGATCCACCGTAACAATTCCAAAATCATTACACTCTCGCTTGTGTTTTTAGCATTACTTCGCTTTGCACTGTCCTCAACGATATTTTGTTCAATAGGTATCCTTACGCGTATGCCATGTCTTCATATCCTGGTCCTCCTCCTGGATATGCGGGTCCACCTCCTCATCATCACGATCATGAACACGAACAGCACTATAACGATCATCACGACCACCAACACCACCATCTACGGGAAGAAGAAGAGGCCGCAGCAGCCCTCGAGCACGAACACCATCACTTCCATCATCACCCACATCATCAGCATATAGTGTCTGACATATATGAGCAAACTGCTCATGAACATATCGAACATCATCACGAGCACATGCCTCCCTTTATGCATCCCCAACAGCATCACCCACATCCACTGGAACTACCACATCCAGGATATCATATGGCTCCTCCGCCGGGGTTCCAGTATGCATATCCACCGCCCCCACCGGGTTTCCAATACGTTCCAGGACCACATCCCCCATCTATGCCACTCAGTCCAGCATCATCAGCACCACCAGCTGTCCCCGCTTCTCCATCCAGTAATAGTCCTAGCCAGGTTGGAACCAGGGGGAATAGTCCCGTAGTGCTACCACAACAACAGCCGCAACATCAACAGCAATTACAACAGCAGCAACAACAGCAGCTACATCACCAACATCAGCAGCAGCAGCAACAACAACAGCCGCAACACCCTAGGCCTAGCAAACATCGCCCTACAAAAGTTGAAGGGGCAAGTGATAGTAGTGTAGCAGGTCCACCAGTCATTACAGAACCAAAACCAAAACGAATATATTATTGTCAGATAACAGGATGTGATAAAACATATGGTACAGGTGCAGGACTACGATATCATCTGAAAACCTTCCACAAAGCGTCAACTCAGAGAGCTCCCCCTAGGTATCCCATTTTTTTTAATTCATCTGTTAAGTAAATCCAACTGAGCTCTTTCTGGATATTAGGAAGCCTGCCATATACTTGTGCCAATTATGTCCGAAAGCTTACTCGACAGCTGCAGGACTACGCTACCATATGAAGACGTATAATCACGCAACTGGGGGTACTCTGCCTCATCCTAACAACAAGGGGCATGGGAGTGATGAAACAACCGGCGAGCTCTCTATCGACGAAGACATAGTAGGTGACCACGATGGTATTCATGACGACCTTGGTCATGACGGACTTGATCACGATCAGCATCTTGATCAAACGGATCTTGACGATGCCAGTATTAGTGTTTTGGAATCCAAAGAGAGCGGGCACCACGAGTTGAACGGACATCACGAGTTGAATGAACATCACGACTTGAATGGCCATCACGACTTGAATGGGCATCACGACTTGAATAGCCATCACGAGTTGAATGCGCATCACGAATTGAATGGGCACCACGAGCTTCATGAATTTGATATGCCTGAAAAATGAGGGTTGAACTTCATACTGCAGGAATTCGGTACTGGTTTGTTGTATACTTGTAATCGTGTAGTAGAAATTTTGTAAGTTGATTTAGTTATTCAGAATACTTTAAAGTTCCCTCATCGATACTCGTTGCCTTATATCAACGGTTGGATTGAGCTCTCTGACGCGAATGACGATCTGCGAATGGAACCCCTTGTAGCAGATGCAAGACACATCAATTACTATTACAATACGCAGCAGCTCGAGATATGAGCCATACTCGCGTGGCTGAAAGTGACTCACTCGCTGACTTGCTGAGTTTCTAATTTTAGAGGCTTGCGACCAAGCAAGCGCCCTTTAGAACGTGTTCCAAAGTCAAATAACGATGTATTTTCATATTTACACGTAGATCAGTGACTTCTCTATTTCCTCAAACCAACATATTTCATTTGACACGCACTCGTTCTAAATTCCCAATATTGTTGCCAACTAGCTAGTTTGCTGCTTCAACACAGGAGAGGGCCCAGACTTCTTGGTATGATACACAGATTTGGTCTCGGGTCTGATTTCCGTTTTGGTAACTTGTCTCTTCTTTCTTTTCTCGAAATTGGGAACTGGCTCGTTTGCTAGACTTTACGTGCCTACTCTATACAACTTAATAGCATTCACGACGATTTTGAGGACGTCAATGCGGCCGCACTCTGATTATTACGTGGACTAAAGAGGATGCACTCATCATTAGGTCGTATTGGACATCCACATCGTGCTATTTAACTCAAGATCCACCGCCTCTCCGTATAAAGTCAAGAGCCGCTCTAGTTTCCAGTAGCACAAGTATTGAGAATGGTTGTAACTGGGTTTCGACAATTAAACCCATTTCCAAGACGTTATTTGCTTGGAACTTTACAAGTATCAAGTATCACCCAATGACTTGAACATCATAGATGCCCTCAATATCATGTAGTTCTAGATACCTTTTTCTTATTCTCTGTCTCATGATTAGTAGTCGCAGATGATGAAGAAGACGAAGATCCTGGCGCTTGTTTTTGTTGTTCTTGCTCTTGATAAGACGCGACAAAAGCTCTCGCCTTGGCCTGGATTTCAGCACGCTTGCCACGTATGCCCATCTTAGAATATGGTTTCACTTTGCGGTCGAGTGCCAGCAAAAATTGGCGCTTTTTAATGCCCGATGCAGAAAAGGACGCGAACTTGAATGACAAGCTCAGCAATCCGAAGGAACAGGCCAGATGAGGCTAGAGGTAACGCTAGAAAAAGCTACCACTTCTTTTCAATCGTGATTATGGGAATTCAAAGAGATTGAGCGTCCGCGTCGGTCGAGTGCATGTCAGAAAGCTGAGAAACTTGAACTGCTGTCATTTTGGGCAAAGTTCGAGGTTTTGTTTGGCTGTAATAATAACACCTGAGGTCTTACTTTACACAGTGGGCTTCTCGTGGTATGTATGCTCTATTGAAATATTCAACTCTAGTTTGTGTTTTTTTTTACATGATTTGATTAATCGTACATGATTGCTTCAAACAGATGATATCACCTTTTTTTCTTTTCCACATACACCCATCCCTTTCAAGGAGATTTGAGTTTAGTAGAGGTAGCAAAAACTTTTGTGAAGAAATACCTGAAACTTCCAGAATTGACTAAATACCTTTCCGTCCATGCCCCATTTCTCTGGACCATCAGTTTCTAGTGCTTTATCTCGTTTAATGGTTTTGCACAGGTTCTGGTAATTCTTCCATAGAAACGACATGGTATTGTCAAAGACTTCACGATTTTCTCGTTTCATCGTCACTAGCGCATTTGCATGTTTGATATAGCGGCGACGAGTTTCGTCCCCTTTTATTGGTTTCCAATGCTTTTCCGAATTAGACATTGCCCATTCCGCTAGTGCAATCACCAAAGCAATTGCCTGCAAAACATTGTATGTTGTTGGAATTTGCGTCGAGAGAGCGTCCGTGTGACTTACATGAATCGGAAAGCGGTCCTCCCATTCTAGCTCTGGAGCAATGTCCCGGTAAGCATAGTACAGGGCTCTTGCGAGATATTGAGATTTGAATGGCTGCAGAATAGTTATTGAATAAAGACATTCGTAAGAAAACAAAAGTTTGCGTTGACTAGTAAAAGTGTCAACGCGTGGGACCTTACCACTTCTATCTGCTTTCCATCCTCTCCGTTTTCGTAGCCGCATTTGAATTTCTCAGAGATGCTTTTTGAGACAGCGTGCAACGTAGCCAAGTCTGCCACATCGGCTATTTCCAATAGCCTCTTGCAGATTTCTACTTTTATTTCCCCACGAAATCTCGATAGGTATCCTGGCACAATCTATATAAAAGGAAAAGATTTTACATGATGTTTCACCAGGAGTAACTCGTTTTTGGTGACTCACTGTCTTGCCAAACATGCTCTCCCACTCTTTGTCTTTTCCAAAGGCTTCTTTTGAAATAGCATCAACATAATCTGGCACTTCTGGCTTTAGAGGCCTTCGAAGCAAGACGAAAGAGGTGTGAAACCCTTGTGACAATGTTGTGACAATGGTTGTTCCCTCTTCTCACCACATGTTCTTCAGAAAAGCCTTTTTCCTGTATAGAATCCAGAAGAGCTTCTTTTGTTCAATGGACTTTCCACCACGTCGTCGTTTTGAAGCAGGAGGCCTTTCAGTGGACGACTCATCATCGGCAGAGTTTTCATCGGAAGCGTCTTCAACCGAAGAAGCTTGCGCATCCTCATTTTCGTCTTCATCTTCTGTATCGTTTCGATCATGATACGCTGCGAATCGTTCCATTGGTTTGAGTTGAGATTCTCTAAATGAATTGAGTTCAGGAACGAGTGTGGTTGATGCATGATGTCGCAACAGATTCGAAAGCTTACACGTAGCCAGCAAAAGCCTCCAGTTTTGTAGTCATTTGATCCAGAGTCTCCAGGATTTCGTTGGTGATTCGAGACTCTGCGACTCGTTGCTTCTATATATAGGTGTGCGAGAATGATAAGCATTTGATGGTTGCTTTTACAACGGGTTGATCAGAGTGGCAATGCGAATCGAGAGATGGCGATATTCATTGATTCAGTGAATTTGATATGATTCGACCTTATTCTTGTGTTGTGTCTCAAAATCGCTTGAAGATGACGCTGCAGACAGTTGCTCTTGTTCTTCTCGAAGAGATGTCTCAAAAGGTCGCGCCATATCGTGGATTTTGTTACGATTGACTGGTAGCTTCTAAAAGAGAGAAGAAATTGGTCAAACAATTGGTGCTAGAACGAAGAATGGTCCAACAAATGATGTTTGGTTGTATTGAACTATCAGATTGACCAGAGTCAAAAGACGAAAGAACGAAGATTGCTAGCCATTGATAAGTTCAATCTGTATAGTTCCAAGTACCTTTGGCTTGCGTTCTGTCTCTTGGTTGGTTGAAGCTGACGAGGCCGACTGATGTTGTTGATCGTGACTCTCGAGCGATGCAGCTATTGCCTTTTCTAACATGGCTTCCTCACTACGGTCGCGCCTACTGTTATTGGGGCGATTGCTCATTTTGAAGCGCGTCCTCGTCTTTAATGTGGCACAGAATGTTGTTTGATGGAATTGAGCAAGAGCAAGATGCTGCATCTTGAACTGGGAAATTGAGGTTTTGTGAGTTGACCGCAATATCAAAGAACTAACGGGAAATGACAGAAGCAACAAGATTCTTCTATTCAAAGTCTCCCTTTTTCGCGTTTATCTACTTTCCGTCTTGATGTATGGTTTACAAGGATTCTAACGTTGACGCCCGAGTGACCGTCATCAGTTCCTCTTGACATCTTGACCGAGTGCAGTGGCTACCTGGACTGCTCAGTCTCCAAAGTCTTGATCGCAATACACAGCCTTCCTCACACATTCCATTCTTGCAACAACCAACAACCAACACATTTCCACCAATGGAGGCCGACCGGAACTTGTCCATTCAGAGTCCCACCGAGGACATTTGGGCTGCCCTAGCTACCTTGGAGCAAAAGAAGAAGGACCGTGTAAGTACCGCAAGAACATCACAAATTGCCACAATCTGGAAGGCGTGAAACAGGAAGAGACGAATCTACAGTTAAAAGTGGTTCGGAAATCGAAAATCGTCAAGTGTCTGTGACCGACCTGCCAGTTACAAGTCGCGGTTCGACTTTGCTCCTGTTTTTGACTGTCATAAACTACTTGACTTTTGATCAAGAATGATCATTTTTGACTTACACACTCATACCATTTTAGGTTCGTATTAGAGATGCCGAACTATTGGGTGAACAGCATCGGAGGTCGGCGACCGAGCGTCAAATGTCCAGTACGTGATCATCCAAATAACCACCACACGCCCTTTGTAACATCCAGCTTTTGTACAGTGAGCTCGGGACCTCAGCAGCAACAGTATAAACGTCAACTCGACATGATGAACATGATGAGCCGAAACGTTGAAGACACCTACAAACGGTTCACTCGAGAGGTGGACCAACAGATGGCAGATCTTCGCAAGATTCTAGAAGAGAAGAAGGTGGCTGATCAGCGACAGATGGAGAAGGATATCACTGCCGTCAAAGACGATGTAGCCTCTCTACGTCTCGAAGTGGACACCCAATTCGCTGAAATCCAGAAACAATTCGAAGAGCAACAAAAGCAATTGGACGATCTCGTGGCTCATCAGCGTGATGAGATCAATCATCAGATAGATATGATATGGGAGGAGTTGGAACGTGATGATTCGCAGGTAGAGGAGCTTGCCTGTCAGATATATGGCCTGCAAGGAGATCAGCAACGGCTGATGGTAGAGTATAATGAGAAGCAGAGGACTTTAAAGGAGCAGGAGTATATACAGGCTGATCCTGTACTCAACAAGTTCTATAGACGTTGCCAAATAAAGTTGCAGGAAGTCTTTGCAGCTTCTAGAGTCATCAATTCTAATATGGTCGATAGATCTGAGGGGGGATCAGGTACCTAGCAGTTCAAAGTGCTTTGAGTCAAGTGCTTTCGATCTCATGATCAATGTATTCGCTCTTAGGTGATATTGCTGCTCGAGTAATCAGACTTGCAGGCGACACGATACCCTTCCCAGGCGTATCTCTGGCCGGTGCAATCGTTGCCAAAGGCATATCCCTGTGGGTGAGCAGCAAGCAGAACCAGAAGATTGCTACCATATCTAATATGGCTACTAGCTCGACTGAGGTTGATCAGGTAAGTGAAGTGCTGAAAGTGAAAAGATCGCAAACAGCAGTTTTGTTAACCAGCAAATGTCTCTACAGATTGTGGAAACGACAGCACGGTCGCTGACATTCCAATATGAAGAGCAGCTACGAGCAATGTTTGTAGAAGGAGCCGAATTGTTTGGCGAGTTGATTACCAAATGGGTTCTCGCGTACTTCCATTCTGTAAGTCAACGAAGGTTCAGAGTTTTGAAGTCCCACGATCCACTATGCACTTCGTTTTCAGTCACGTTACTAAGCTTTGACCATACATAGGATGCTGTGGACGACAGCTTCTCAAAACGCAATTCCGACGTTGTCGGTGAAGTCTTGCGTGGTGTTGGATTAATGAAAGGAACCAAATTCACGTCCAAAATCCCCTTGTTGGAGAAAACTGTCCCGTGCCGAATCCCCAAAACTAAATGGACTGACTCCGGAATTGTATATCAGACCGGAATCCGAACTTGGGAGGGACTGCATTTCCGTGGCCCCAACTGCGATGTTGAGAAGTGCGCTTTTGGTCGTAATGAATTGCTTTGTCTGTATTATAATCTAACCCGAATGACCTTCGCTAGATATGGATACCGACTGGGCACAGAAGACGAAGCTCAGAATTTAGGATATTGGAAAATCGGGCCACGAGAATCATCAAAAGTCCTGTGTTTGACTGCAAACCAGATTGCTCGTTTGCCCGAACCACAGGCCCCAACCAACATCAGCAGCGCGGAAAAGTTCAGAAGTCGAGCCCTGCAGCGTGGAAGCAGTTTCACTAAGAGTACTGCATCAATGGTCTTGCAAAATCCAATGGGACTTTTGAATGTGGTCCAGAATGCTCTGACTCTGTAAAACTATTACAGTATATATAACGTTTTTATTTCCAATACACGATTGCACGGAGTCTTTTGCTTCGTCGTTGTATTCTGTCGTTGCGGCTTACAGACAATTCCTTCGCAGAAGCAACAAGACGAGTCGAATCTTGGTCGATTATACATTATGTCGTAGTACACAGAGGGCATCCGAATTTGAGGCAATATCATGAAATAGGCTCTGATATAATCTAGTCGTCACCTCTCGTTTTTTTGTTGCAAGTCCTTTTATTTGATTTACTTTGATTTTCTGTTTGATACACACACTTTTTACTTTTGCAGAGATTATTTCAAGTCACTACCCATACACTACTTTAAACAGAATGCCTTTTAGAGTAAGTACCGTTTACATTGTTCTCAACCCCCACATCATTCATTAAAACAAAGCCTTCTTAAGTATATCATCATAATGTTTAGCATGCACCTCCTTATTATGCTTGGCCAACAAATACACCTTCCTCGACAAATCCTCCAGCTCCTTGCCAACCAAGTCCAGACCAGCAGAAGTCAGCGCATCCCTTTTAAAATGTGACGACACCAACTGTTGCTTGATGGCAGTATGCGCACGACGAGAGAGCAGGGTAAACACAGCATCTTTATGAGACAGTGTCTTTTCAACCATGGTTTTGATCAACGTGATTTGAGCCTCTTCAAGCTCCTTGTTGTTTTTGCCGAGTGCGGTTGATACGGCCTGTACGATTTGAGCGGCGAGATGATCGACGGTTGATTCTCCATCCTCCAGGAGCACGAATAGGGTTTCTTTGAGTTGGGTCATGGCAGCTTTATCACCTCGTAATTCACCGGCTGCGTTACGTGAGAGCATGATTAAACTGGCTACGATGATGATTGCTTGGGCTTCGTTCTGCATACGGCATAATCTATCGGCGTCCAAAAGCAGCGTTTCGGGGACCTTGTCACGAGTCAGCAACGTAGTGTTGTTGAATATAAGTGATAGGAGAGCGTCGTGGTAGACGTCTTCGAAACGGACACGGTTTTCGGGGTGAGATATACCTTCCTTGTCCCTGGCATTCAGCACTTCTTGGAGAGATTTAGCGGAAGTTTCCAACCATGTGGTGGTCTTTTCTAGAGAGATGGATCCCTTGGTGAGAGCATCGTCAAACTTGGCTCGTTCGTATTCGACCGCTTGCTGGGCGAGGTGGGGTCGGAGAGCTTGTAGTCGGTAGTTGGCTAAGTCCAACTAGATGAAAATGCGGGAAAAAAATATTGGAGTTAGAATCCATCGCGTATCTGATTCCTGACTCTGAGCATAGACATGTCGTGGAATAAAGAAAGGATATCACATACCTTCATTTCTTCCAAGACGTTAAGAATTTGTTCAAACGCATGTACTGGGTCTTCAATTTGAGCTAATGTTCGAATAGCAGCATCACGGATGGGAGCACAGAGTTGTGCCATCTTGCTCAAAATGTACTTTATACATCCAGCCAAGTCAAAGATATCCTTGGATATTTGTTGCTGAATCATTTCCAAGTCAAGTTTTTCCTTGATTTCGGTAGCAATATGACCCGTTTCAGACACCATGGAAAGGAGCATCTACAAAGATTGAGCACTGGTTAAACAAGAAGTCTGTGGTATTAAAAAACTGCCAGATTTGCAGCACACTTGCCTGTCTAATATCAGATAATATAGCAATTACATGTTCCTTAGGGCTCTTACGCACAGCATCAAAGAATGCCTTCTTGGCAATACTTCGCACTTGTTCTTCAAGTGGAGATCGTTTAGCAGGTCGTAACTCGAATTCAGGATCCATAACCAACTCATGAGCTAAACCCTCGTTAGTCAATTCACCACCAAATCCACCAACCATTTTCTCAATGTCTACTTGTGGCTGAGTATTGTCAATCAAGCTTGCAACTGGACTGCCACCTTCTTGAGGACTGAGAGTAGCATTTTGGGCAAGTGGGGAAGGTTTTAGCTGTAAAGGCATCTTGTTGAATGTAGTAGATGGCAGTGGTGGAGATGGAGCAGGTGAAGATGATCGAGACGATGGCGAAGCACGAGATGGAATACGAACCGAGTCAATTTTGGGCGATGTAGCCAGTCCAGGGAATCGTTCAGGCGAAGTTGATAATTGAGGCATGGAAGTATCTTCTTCTACGACTTGCTGTTCACGACGGGATGGTTTGCGGCGTTTGGGCGATTCCTTCTGGGAGGCATCGGATTCTTCATCGGTGGCAAACATGGCTGGTTCACTAGTGTCGTCAGTGTGGTTTGCGTTTTCGGATTTGGGGTCTTCGTCGTCAGAGTCTTCTAATAGACCGAATTCGGCACGTACACGGCGAGCTTCGTCGGCTAGTTTGAGGAGAGCTGGACGACCAAAGCGAGACAGACGGTCGTGGATTTGACGTTGTTGTTCGTCAACACGGGGACGCCATTCTAGTTCTGCACCAGCATTGTCCTTGACAGACTATAAGAAATGAGAGTGGAATACAGTTATGTAGTTGTAAGAAATCAGAAAAAGACAAAAAGTTACAAATTGAAACAAAGAGCGCAAAAACGAGGAAGTGGCACTACAAAATAAACTTACCAACCAAAGTTTCTCCAACTCAATCCAATGCGCAATCATACTATCAATAATCTTATCCGTGTCCTTGTTCTTCCAAGCCTCAAAAGCACTATGGTAGGCTTCCCAAGCAGGCAAGAAGGCCTGTAAGCGAGTATATGACCCTTCAACAGCATACCCAGCAACCCAAGCTTCAAACTTGCGCAACATGGAATCCGCCAATTCCTTCAATCCAAGCTCTTCAGAGCCCATACGAGTCAATATCTCAGAAGGATGGGCAGATATCATATACGAGGATAAAAACACTCGGGCCATATTCTTGGTTGAGACTGGCACATCCCGAGATTTTCGTAGCCGCATAAGGAGTCTGGTGGTTGCTTTAATTAAGGCGTCGGACTGCACGATTTTGACTAGCTTGTCAAACGAAGTGGCAGATGAATGCTGAAGCGATATCCCATGTTTGACAAAAGCCTTGACGGAGGGTGCTTGCTTATACTTCCTCCAAGCAGACTGTAACGTCTTGGCAGCCTGCCCACGAACTACTTCCCGATCAAACAAGTTACTTTCTGAAATCCATCGCGATCGTGGTGTTCGAACCAGCTTTTGACGACGTTGATCGGAGAGACGTAATTTAGCTTCCAGGGCAACAGCCTTCTTTTCGATTTCCTGAGCGTATTTGGCAGAGTTGGCAGTGCGGATACGGTTTATGTGCGAGTGGCGGCGTTTAAGCTTGAGCTTGCGAGCTTCGATAATTTCATGGTGCCGTTGGCTGATATTGGACATGTAGGTTGGATCCGAGCCACTTCTAGTACGTATACGACTTTCTACATGGTGAGGCTTTCCCTATTCAAATGCAGTATTCATTAGTCCATTGTTTTTACATTGCGGCAACAAAAGTATCTTTTTCGAAAAGTTTGGAAACTCATTGAAATAACTTGACATACTGCAGGATGTTTCAAGTCAATCACATCGACTACGTATACTGCACTCTCCATATTGCGACTACTCGACTATGTCGTCTTGTCTATGCGAGAGAGCAAACTGATTGTTGTTTTAAGAGTTTCTAATTCTGGTTTTTGAATTTCAAACCCCAATCACGAGGAATGAAAAGCATGGATCGGATGACACTTGCTAGTTGCCTCCTGCAGAAGCACTCAACGAACGGACTTTGGATGCCCAAATAAATCGAATGAAGTATCCATGAGTAATTTATTTTTGCGACAATATTTTTCTAGATTTTCGATGAAAAGTATTTCTCTAGGTTTTTTCCTCCACTCTCCAAATGGTCTTCAAGTTTGCAAAAGGCAAATCTTGCCATGTTCCCCGCTACGTGCTGTTGCTGAGGACTACCAGGCACGTAGAACGCCGAGGGTGGAATAGCCGTTACACCTATTTTTGATGGAAGGTATTTCAGGTTAGCGACAGCCATGATTGACAAATACTACGCTAAACTTGCCAGCTTCAGTTGTCAGAAATTTGCAAACACGATAATCCCGTCCGCGGTGATCAGCAGCTGCCAACTGCAATGTTGGCGACGATTGAATCTTGCTTTGAGGGAGCTGAGCTGGATCTGGGATTGATGTAGTGTCTGCTAATATGAAATATCCACCTAATGCAATTGGTTGAGGTTTAGAACACTACTTTTGGGTGGGAATGTGCTAAAGCTTACCATGAGGAACGATAGGAGTCAGTCCAACTGATTTCAATGTATGTACCAGCTTGTCTCGTAGTTTTTCGTATAGTTTCAGATTATCCTTGAAATAATTGTTCGTTGATGCTTCATCCAAAGCTTGAGCTGTAGCTTCCTGGAGGAGTTTAGACTTTAGTAAATACCCAATGGACAACACCAACCCGATGTTTCAACATACTTGCAGAGGAGTCACAATCGCATAAGGAACAAATTGATGTACCATCCACACGCTCCTCACAAGTTCTTGTGGGCCTAATACCCAACCAATCTTCCAGCCAGTTAACCCAAGAGTCTTTCCGACTGATCCAAAGGTAATTGTGCGTTCCCATGCACCCGGAAGTGTGGCGAATTTGATCATTGGTGAAACAGAGTCAGTGTACACCAGCGATTCATAGACCTCGTCAGCAAACACCAATATATCGTGTCGAGTGGCAATATCTAGAATGCCTAATAATTCTTGACGAGTAAACACCTTCCCGATTGGATTGTTAGGATTATTCACCATGATGGCTTTTGTACGTGGAGTTATAGCAGCTTCTACTTCCTTCAAGTCCAGCTTGAAATCGTCTGACGTGAGTGCTGGGCGATCTGTAGGTGGTTTCAACGACACAACAACTGGTTTGCCTCCAGCCATTGTAACAGAAGCAGGATATGAATCATAGTATGGCTGCATGAGGATGACTTCATCACCGGGATTTACGAATGCTTGTATGGTCGAGTAGATGGCTTCAGTTGCTCCGACAGTTGTGATTATGTTGGTCATTGGATCGAGCTTTCTACCAAGCTTAGGTTCATAGTACTTGGCTAGCGAGTGTACTAGACGAGTGTGGCCTTCACTTCGTGCATACTGATGCAGCGGGTTTATGGAGCTAACAGCAGTATGTGCCGCGTTTCGTATGAACTCTGGAACAGGCAGAGTCGGGAATCCTTGACCCAGGTTGATTGCATTATGCTAACGACGAATGCGTGAATTAACTAGTGTCGGGGTCACTCGTTGCCAATACTTGATGTTGGCAACATCCAGATGTTACCTTGACAGCTAGACCTGTATATTCAGCAAACACCGTGCCACCTGCATCGAGGGCAAGTATTTTGGCACTAGACTATTTAAGAAGGTCCACGTTAGCCATTCATCATCAAGAAACGTAATCATCATCCAGAAACACGGACAACCTTTTGAGAGATTGCCATTGCGTTCCTTGACTGTAACCGAGACGGTGATAAGACGTTCTTGAGCGATGCAGAGATGGTGAGAGCGTTCCTTGGTCTGAATAGCATAGAGCTAGTGGGCTACTTACTCGAAAGATGCAATGATTGCGAATGAATGGAGCAATGTAGCACGATTTCAAACACAACCAGAGGATGTGAAGTTGATTCTGGGCGTGTTCAATACTGTGAATTCTTCGATAAAACGTCCAAGACGCGTCTCTGGTGTCTTGTAGTCGTGAATTTCCCCTGACGATTCCCGGTCAATTGTTTAACGCATGCTAAAGCTAGCAATACACACTAGACAGAGACATGTCGGCTCCAATCGTGCCATTGAGAGCTGCGTCCACTCCAGAAAAGCAAATTTTTGCTTCACTACAGTACCTAAATGGTAGTGGAACCATCAAGGAACGATACGCTTCAAAAATCTTGTCAAGTCAGTCGCAGATGTCAGTCATTGCCTAGTTTGTTATAACGCTCTAATCAACACTTACCTTCAAATAATAGCTATAAATTTACAGCAAGGATGTGTCCTTGTAGTTGGAAGCACGGGAGTACGTCATGTTTAAAGTCAAGCTTAATCATTCTGTCGTTTAGGAATCTTGCACTCACAGCTTTGATGCAACCTTCCTGTTATAGAATTTCGCCCTAGCTGTAGCTCGCCAAGCGGCTGGCAGATGTCATGTCTTAGCTGGTCAGTTTCTTGTGTGGACGTCTCCTTGAAGTTTGCTGAAAACATGGTCCCAACAACATGATCCAAAACATTTACGTCTCTTCATGCAATTCTCACTCGCTTCATCGTCTCGCTCGTAGTGCTTCCCGAACGCAAGACTTCAACTGACAAGGTCAAAATGATGAAGTCTCTTGGGGTCGAGATTGTGAGAACACCTCTAGGAGCACATAATGAAGCACCAGAACACCCAAAACAACTTGCAAAATCAATCGCCGCCACAACTCCAAATGCCATTCTTGTTGACGAATACCAATCGGATCTCACATCAGTCTTTGACGAAATTCTCACTGAAACAACTCAAGCCAATATCGCATTTGACACTCTGGTCGTCTCATTGAAAGAAATCGTTGATCTGCCTCTATTTACTGCCGCTGTAGCCAAAAGACTTGGACCAGCAGTCAAAGTCATCACAGTCTCGTCCGCTGCAGATGCCGCCAAAAAGGTCGAAACTGGGTCCTATATACATGAGAGAGATGCTTATTCAACAGCGAGGAGATTGATCAGTCAAGAAGGAGTTTTGGCAGGTAGCTTATCTGGTTTATTTTGTGAGAAGAGAATTACGGTTCTAACGTGGGCTTCCCCAGGCGTGTCAAGTGGTATGGTGGTGGCTGCAGCATTGAAAAGTGAAGGAAAGAAGATTCTGTGTATTCTCGACGATGCTGCCTACAATTACGCATCTACATTGCTCAAGTAAGCATTGTCAGTTGGTTACACTCCGCTTTTGAGAACTCTCCTTTTGAAAAGCTCACAAGACTTGTTTTAGTGATGACTTTTTGTTGGAACAAAATTTGCTTGATGATTCGATGTTGCGGGAAATTCGTTCACGCCAAGTGGAAAGATATCGAGGAGCGGTGAGTAGCGTCTTACTCCTCTATAATAGCAGCATGAATGTTACTAACATATACTCTACTCACAGAGTGTGGAAGACTTACAGCTACCTTCGGCTGTGTGTATTCTCGAATCTTCGTCAGTTGGTGATGCTAGAACTGTCATGATAGAGCGTGATTTCTCGTACTTGGTCAGCGAGTTTTAAACCGTTTTCCATCGTTGAGTATTCGTACTAATCATGTTGTGAATAGCCCGTCATCAATGCCAGGAGGAAAATGATCGGATTTGTGAGCTTGGGATCTGTCGATGCTCATCTCTCTTCACGAGAAGTGCAGCTTGAAACTCCAGTGTCGGCTGTCGCTTTCAAGACTTTTTCTAGAGACAAGGAATTCAAACTGATTACGCCCTCTACTCCATTGGTTGAACTCGACACATTCTTTGACACTCACCCAGCAGCTTTCATAACCGATGAGGTATGATGGAAGATGTCAATGATTCCAATGTATTTGTACTCAATAATCCTTGCTGTTATAGGCAGGGGAGTTCCCATTAGGTGTCTGCACTAAGCTGGATCTGATTAGATTCCTCAACGCTCGCAGAACGTGATACGTGATTTAGAAGGAGGTGTAATATTGAAACGAAATAAAGCCTTGCATCGCAAAACTGTGCTTTTATAGTCCTCGATCTTGTTGTTTTCTGCATGTGCAAACGGCCTTTGCGGTGCTGGCGCACGCAGTTCCTGCCAAGGCCATTGGTGGCGATTTCCGTGACATAATTCAGCACATTTACGAATCCTCAGCGGTAATTACGCGTCCAGAATTTCCTAAATAGCCTCGCACTCACTAACTCGCAAGTGATGCTCCTCCAAGCAGTTTCAAATCCTGCTTGTTGTCGAATCTTTCATACAAACAACAGCGACCAAAACCCGAGACCGACGATGGCTCCAGTAGGCGAATTAGCTTCATTCGTTGCAAATGGAAACTTTATCCCTCACAGTCTGAATATGGATGAACTGGCTGCATCGAGAGGAACTTCGAATTCACCGTTTCCATTCAACAATTCTCCCTCATTGTCTGTCTTGAATGATCGTGCCTTTGGTGAAAAGATGCCTATTCTTACGCCAGGAATGCTATCTGAAAATGCTGTCGAGGTTAGGAGGACGGCAAAAAACCTTGGTAAGCAAAACCACACATTGATCATTTCTCGACGAGGATGTGCTGGTGTATGGACTGGGTTGTTTAACCCTGAAGCAAGAAAGAGAGGTGGAGCTTTGAATCATCAGTACAAGCACGTTGCAGGATCTCTGGCGCATCGATCCGATTTTTGGAATGTCATCGCTGTGAACCACTGAATGACAAATAACAGCAACGCAGTCAGATTTGCTGTGAAGCTGTTTTTGAACAAAAGATAACCCTCAACTTTTATTTTCTTTTGCCAGGTCGGGCTCTGATGAAGCTTGAACACCCGAATAGCGTCATGCTGATTGCGAAACTGGTGGACGTCAAGATTATAGAGTTTACCAGGATTCTCGCTTGCCATTTGATTGATACACCACGTGCTTGTGGAATCAGTGGGCTCAAAGTGTAAGGGTTTCCGAGTTGCTTGTAAATATGTACGCATCAAGCTTACCTTCTACGTGAAACACACCTAGATTCATTGACGCCAAGCTGAAGAATCACCCATACTTTAACTATAACAAACTGATTGCCACTCACCCACACTATGCCGAAAATATGGATTTTTGGAGCTCTGATATGTGTAAAGCCAAACCGGAATCTGTTGACTTTATCATTACGTGAGTTTGGCCACGTCAACGTCACTGTCCTTGCTCAGATCTAACCCAACCTTTCGTTACCAGTCTTGGAGGCGACGGAACAGTCCTCTTCTCCTCATTCCTCTTTCAAAAGTCTCAGGTGCCTCCTGTGATACCATTTCACTTAGGATCGCTTGGATTCCTCACAAACTTTAATGTGGCTGATATTCGAGATGTTTTGGAACGTGTTATTGGATGTCATGGTGATGGTGTAAGAGTGAATATGCGAATGAGGTGAATATTCAATATGTTTCTCGTCCATTTGTCTGTGACACGTCATCAATGTTATGTTTTGTTTCGCCTAGGTTGAAGTGTGAAGTCTGGAGACAATCATATGCTTCAGCACCAACAAGAGGACGAGGTGGTGATAACGAACGTATAAAAGCTTTAAGAGAATCGCATCAACGAACACATACACCAAATGGTCGAGCCCCAACCAACTCTACGCAAACTTTGTCTGAATCTGATCTACCACCATCTACAAATAGTGTAAATGGTAGTAGTCCAAATGCAACCCCGACGTCACGAGCAAGAGCATCATCGACGAGCTCTATAGCAGCAGCGCCTGCTTCAGCAAATCTAGGTGTCAGCTCTAGGCCACGATCACCAATGCCTCCGAATTCACTACCTACTACGCCTGCAGCCCCTGGAACGATTGTAGAATCACCACACGATTACGATCTCACTGAAACTGCATCCGTATTCTCCGAAGCCAGTTTTGACCAACACGTCTCGAATATATCAGCATTCAATAGAAACACTGATATTCCCAATATTGTGAATGTTTTGGATAGTATCACGCCAAGTCTTACGAGTCAGGCCAATATGAATGGGCATGATGATTGGAATGCTAGCACAGGTCGACGTGGTCGTGGGTTGGGAGATGCACAAAGGGGTGAACCTACGTATGTCAAGAGTGAGGAGATTCATATTCTGAATGATTTGGTGGTGGATCGTGGACCATCAGCTTATATGAGTCAGCTCGAGCTGTTTGTTGATAATCGACATCTGACGACTGGTAGCCATTTTGTTGTCTTGTGATGGTTTCGACATTGTTCTGACTCTTCTATGGTTTTATCATAGTGCAAGCTGATGGGTTGGTGCTGTCTGGTCCTACAGGCTCAACTGCATACAGTCTCTCTGCTGGTAATTGATGATTCTTGAAACTTATTGGAAAAAAACACTTTTTCTGAACAGAATTTCTCTCAAAATCAAATAGGCGGATCTGTAGTGCACCCAGAATGTCCAGCTATACTCGTAACACCCATATGTCCTCATACTCTCTCGTTCCGGCCATTGATTCTGCCTGACAGCTGTGAAATACGTATATCTGTGCCACATAGCTCTAGGAACACTGCGTTTGGTGAGGGATAGAACGTTGAAGTCGTTTTCTATTACTTCGCTGACACTTTTTTTTCTCATGCAGCTGCATTCGATGGACGACATAGAATCGAGCTTCTCCAAGGAGACTACATCACAATCTCAATGAGTCCTTACCCTATGCCCACAGTCTGTGCTGAAGACCAAAGTCTAGATTGGTTTGAAAGTCTACGTAGATGTCTACACTGGAATGAACGTACTAGACAAAAGGGAATCAATGACGAATCACCAACCGTAAATGATCTCGAAGAGGCTCTATATAGAGGTCCAGAAAGAGCACCATCTGTCGTACCACATATACATGGAACAGCAGCAAGTGTGTCTTCTGATATGTCATCGCCTCCTCGACCATGTCCATTAGAACCTGTTATCCCAGCCGATGTTTTAAGCACATCCATATCATCCTTATCTACCAGTTTTGCAGATCTTGATGCTGCACGACGAACATCGTCGGGTGACGATGTAGAAGAGTTGGGTTTTGTATAGAATTAGTAGAAAGTGGTAGTTTTGTTCATATACTTAAAGTTGTTTTTGACGCCATCGGGAACATAAAGTGATTTATAAGAAACCATTTCGTGAACAATTTGTATGCGCGGAGTCTAGACAGTAGTATTTGCACGAATCTAGAATATTGCAGCGTGAAGGGAGGCTTATAGCTTCAAGTTCTTGCTAGCCAAAGAGTGACCACCGTCATAAGGAATGACGGTCCCATTCAAATACGCACCACCACGTGAGGTCATGAATAGAATGAGCTAGAGAGTAAGAAAACGGGTCAGGTGCGAGGTCAACCATGCTGAAAACAAGGCATGTTAAAATGACAAAATGGACGTACGCCGGCTATGTCAGCGGGTGTACCAAGTCTTCCGAGAGGGATTTGAGATACAGTTGCATCTCGCATCTATTTGATAAACAGACAGGTTATTACGGCCTTCGAGGAGTGCAACATGATGTCCTCGCTCGATTGAAGGAACTTATAAATTTCTTACCTCAGAATTGTCAGTGTAGAATCGAGCCATTCGGGAAGGGAAGACTCCAGGAGCAATGCAATTGACAGTTATTCCCTTTGGACCCAACATGGCTGCCATAACTTTGGTCAGGTGGTGAATAGCTGCCTAAAAAATAAAGTTTTTTGAGCGAACAAATCAAGCTCATTTTCCGGGGCAGCGTACCTTGGAAGCTGCATAAGAGGGATTGTTCATGTTTTCATCTGCAGAAGGATAAAAAGTCAATAGGCTTGGAAGAAATAAACTTTCGATGATAGATTCGTACTTTGAGTGATTCCAGCAACAGATCCAATCATGACAACTCTTGGTGGATCGTATGGGCCTCGGTTTGCAGCCTTCAACATATCCAAACAGGCAACGGTCAAGTAGTATGGAGTGTACACGTTCAGAGAGAAGACATCGTGCCAGCGATTCTCAGGGAATGATTCCATTGGTGCACCCCAGGTCATACCTTTTTTTGGACAGCGTGTAAATCAACATGTTCATGACGTTGTAAGCGATGCAAGATACCGACCAGCATTGTTTACGAGAATATCGAGTTTCTTGGTGTGCTTCCTCAGTTCAGCAGCGAGATCATCACAGGCCTTTTTGCTGGTCAAATCTCCAGCGATAGCAATACATTTTCCTGGTCCCATTTTGGTGAGTTCGTCCGCGACTTTGCCTAGGACGTCACCCTTCCTGGAACTGGTGTACACGATTGCACCATTTGCGACTAGGGCTCTGCAGATGTAGAAGCCAATGCCAGATCCACCTTCAACGGGATCCCATCCACGAACAGTAGGTTAGAAAGAGGGATTTGCAATTGGATGTTGTAGAGCAAGCAATGATGATGTCATGGAGTTGATATAGGAGGAAAGAGGGACGGTTACGGTGAATTCTCCACGATTTGGTACTCTGGAAGAATGAATAGGATGCACTTGAGCTTACCTCCAGTAACTGGAAGGTGTTCAAAGTGTTAGTTCAGGCAGTGAGGTTTTAACGACCACAGAAAACCAAGCAACAAACCCATACCGAGTGCGATTCTTCCCGTCAGATCGAAAAGGCTGGATGCGTTAACTGGTGGGTCTTCAGCCATGATAGTTTTCTAGTGGTTTTCGTTGTAAATGTGAGGTGCGTCCAAAGAAATGTTGCAGAGTGACACCAACGATTGGCAAACGAGACCCAACAGTTTGATGTAGCTAGTCTTTATGAGAGTCTGAAATAGCAAAAAAATACATTCGCGCGACCGTCAGCATGTGAGCATATCAACACTCGCGTCGCTTTGGGTTATATTCGGAAATAAACTGATACAATACTCTTAACTCGTATCTAAAGATTATTCGCACCAGACTGGCGTCGTGATGACGCTGATGCAAAGCTTGGTCTCTTTTTGAGCGGTGGTGGCCGTGATGCTGCGATACGAAGCTGATTGATTCCAGCCTGGCTCAAATACACCCTTCCATCATGTTTGACTGCAGGAGCAAGAGCAATGGTAACACGTTGTTTCAATTCACGTAGTTGGTTGGATGGTTTGCAAAGATGGAGATTGTGGATGATTTCACCAGAGAATTCTAAATTGGCGTTGAATTCGAGTTTCTTGGCGTTGAGTACGTCTCGTCTGGCTTCAGCTGCTACGAGTACAATGTTGCCGTTTAGTGGTATGGGTGTATGGCATGAGAAGGATTCGAGTGTTGGCAATGTGACGATTTCGAAAATGTTGAGAGTCAATCGGTTGATTGTGAGATGGGTCAGATAGCCACAGTGTACGAATATTGGAGACAAGTCCACGAATGGCGGTATTTTTCCTTTTTCAGACGGCTTGCTGGAGACTGTGAGAGATTGCAAGTGTTGGCCGTTCCTAAAGATAAAGTCCTTGAGTCCGTTTTGTTTAACGCTATTGACAATGTTTGTGAGTATTCTGTATTGAAACCACGGCAAGTCACTGCGTACTAGAATGGTTTCAATTCGGTTCCTTTCTTGTCAGTTAACGCTGCCATGGACAGTATTCCTTGCCACGGAAGCGTGTTCAAATCCACTTGTTCAATATTATCCATTGTAATGTTAAAAGTCTATAAGGGAAGCTGCCAGGTTAGAGTGCATCCATATACACCCTGTTATGATGAAATCTGAGACATCCAAAGTGTTTGTTTCGGCTACAGAGTAGTTTTGCGTACCTGCAAAGTTTGCGCAATGAAGGTCTATCTGTTGGTCAAATCTAGTTCAGAAAGCCTTTTCGATGTAAATATTGCAATTAATCAGTCTTGTAATGATCGAACTTTGCAAGAATTGAGCTGTATTGTTCGTGAGTCGCTCTGACGCAACTCTAAATCGTGGGTCTCGAAACACAAATTTAAATTCTTTAGTAATAGAAAATACCAGAACATGTTGCGACGAATCTAGCAGAGTGAACACGCCCACATTCTTCATAAATTATATGTATATTGCTTGTTAAGTTCTCTACGTGACTTTTGCTTACATTTCTACCCATTTGAGTGCTCCCATGATTATGTACTTTCTGGGAAGACGCCCGGGATTTGGAGCGAGAATGGTGATTTTCTTTTTGAGATCATCCACATCTGACCTAAAATGAGAAGTCCAAAGACGTTAGAACATTATAAACATCGCCGCGCAAAAAAAAGTGTTTAAATAGCTTCATGGTGGAGAACTCACACATGCAGAAACCCAGCAACGTTAGATCCCAAAACCGAGTCCTCCTCTTCCTTGGAGCTCTGGACTCGAGATCCTAATTCAGGGAGTGAGGCATTCGACACTGCTAGAATAGATTGCAGCAGAATTGAACTAGGTTCAACTCTTGATAGCCGTGTTTCGTTGAGAGTCCGTTCCATGCCAATAGGCAGAGCAGAAGAAGGGGCAAGAGCACCTTCAAATCCAACTCTACGAATCACCAACTCGGAAAAGGGGAGTGTTGAACTATGTGGAGATAATTCTGATTTCGGAGTACCGTAAAAGTATTCTCGGATGCGGCGAGATGTGAGACTTCTTCGATATACTTGGTTGCGATCTACCACCTAGGTTGATTGACGTATCTGTCAGAGTGCGACAACAATAATAACGATTGCACAAATACATACTCCGCCAGACTTTGCAAGTTTCACTACTGATATATTAGGTTGCCTTCCGTACTGTTGTGATAGTTTCGCATAAAGCCTTTCATTTGCTACCACCAAAATGGCATTCACTATTGGACGACACAACGGTTATTCTCGTTTGAAAAAGTGGGAAAGAATCACTGAAACGTACCACCAAATGCTTCAATGGCATGGACGAGTAGCGATTCAGATTGTGGATCGACAAATTGACTTGGAGTATCGATAATTAGGCCAGACAATCTCACTAGGGAGAGGAATAATCTGGTAAGGCGAAAAAACGACATATAAAGAACTCCAAATCAGCTCTCACCTAATGGATCTTCTTGCATCTTGGTCTTCACAGACTCGGCAATTCTAGTGGTCAGCAACTTGTACATGTCCTTTTTCTCTAGCGGAGTTGGATATCCATAATACCAAACTGCTGGCGTTGCGCCTGTGACTATAGCCGATGCACCTAGACCGTCTTCTATGTCGATAGGACGTGATATGGGTGCAGCAGCAAGACAACCTGGTAGTGTTAATGAACCACCTTCATTGGTGTCTATATCAATCAAGAGTGGTCGTGATCCCTGTTTTACAGCATAGTTGACTAGAATATGAGAAAGAGCCGTCTTTCCCACATCTGGTGGTCCAAGTATCATGACCTGAGGAAAGGAGCGTTTGAGCTTCTTCGCAGGGACTGTGAACATGGACACAAAAAAAAACATTTCTGACACGGAATATGTATATATATGCAACCATCACTGCCTGCCATGATCACAAGAACACTGACCTTTGGACCTTCTCCAAGCCCTCCATAAGCATCTTTAGCAGCATCGCGTAGTTGTTGTAGAGCCAGATGAAGATTCAAGTAGGATCTCATAGGAGTTTCTTCGGCAGTGTAAGCTACGGTTGGTTTTCCTGTGACTGATAGAGTGCATCCGTGCCATGAGAATATAGCTAGCTTGCGTCCAGGCTCGAATGTATATGGATAGCCCTCAGCTAATTCAGTTCCAAATAGCTCTGCAGTTCCGCGTTTGAGCTATCAAGAGCAAAACAAATGAATATGTAGATCATTTTATGAAAGACATACGTGTAAAGCTAGCACTTGCCTCGACCTTAACTTGAGTGTCCAGTTCCAATCGAAATTCACCTTCAGGGGGCAAGATCCATTCCCTTGCCTAGTTAATAACAGCGAAGTGAGTAAAAGAAAACGGTCAAAAGATCTAATTTGTGTATTCATGCCTGCCCCGTCGACGACGCTGAAGGCGCTGTGCCTTCTTGTTCTGCCATCTGTGAAAATGGGTGTTTGGATTGCAAGAATGGATATCTGAAGAATACGAGACGAGAAACATGTCAAAAGACGTAAATCAACGTTTGGTTTGGCCAAAATGAAGTAGCCATCACGTAGATCTGGGCTTTATAACGCGACTCTTAAACCGACACACTTTCGCAAACAAGGTTTTTCGCGTTCAAATATAATTGTCTTGTTTTACACGTCAACGCGTCAGGGCACTCGATACTATCAATTCCACTACGTTCCGCTATCGTCTCGTCTGTATATTTACATTCCAATTGGACCAGCACAACTCTTTAAAACGGCAACTCGTCGGATTCAAATAAGACTTTGATACCATAGGAGATTCGTTGACGGTTATCACAATTGCCAACAGTAAGGCTGTCCTGATATACATACATATGCTCATTTCCTAACATTGCAACACCATTAGATCATGAAATTCCCTGGTGTCGGACGTCGACGTTCAACTGATACGGATACCAATCAAGGTCAACGCCAACGTAGAGGTCTAAACAATGATCCATCAAATCATGTAGAACTGCATTCTGAGCAAGCTCAATCTGCCTGGGCTGAAGGGCACAACAACAACAATAACAATCAGGATGTCGAAAATGATGACGAGGAATCAAATGCTAACTTGGCTCAGGCATATGCTTTTGATGAAGAAGAAGCCAATCATAATCAAGATCCTGATGAAGAATTCACCGTCAAAGACGTACAAGAGGCAATCAATATACAACACCCCTTTGGTTTGAGATTATGGAAACCTGCCCTCTACAAGAAACAACGATCTATTGCTGCGGCCACCTACCAAGCATTGCATGCTGATCCGAATGCTTTGCCTGGTACTGAACTATACTTGTCGCCTGGAAATATAGCGTGGCTCTTGTTTTGTGGCTGGTGGATGGCACTCATATATCTAGCTGTCGCAATCATTGGGCTGGGTCCTCTAGTATTATTAGGGCAGTTCGGAAAGACCGCTTTATGTTGCTGTGGACCTAGAAGATCGAACTCGGGTGTAGCTCGTGGTCAGGGATGGTTGCCGTACGAAGTGTGTGTCGAGTTGGAGGCTCTATGGGATTATGCTAGAGTCTTAATCAACCTGTCAACATATGTATTGTGGCCATTCGGAAAGTACATAGCTAAATCTAGAATCGAATCCGGCGCTAGCTACTTTGCTAACGACGATGACGGTGGTGAACGATCTGGATTGCTAGCATATGATTCTTATGCCGACTCGGAAATCCCTACTCGTATAAGCACTGCTAGTCACCATCGTCGCCCACGTAGATCATCCACTTCCCAGCACCCAAATTCTATTGGACGCAAAAGTCGTAGTCGCACTACTATATCCGATGACGCTGATGACTTTTTAGAAGACGAATACGAATCTGAACCATCTCTAGGCCGTCCTCTTCATAGCGGCTCATTGCTTCGTAACGTATGGAATACCTCAGTATCAGACTGGGTGCTTCCTCGTGCCTTCAAAAGAGCTTGGTCGTCGGGAACACGTGGCATGATCTACTTTGCCTTCATGGTCTTGATTATAGCGCCAATGCATCTGCTTGTATCTGCACTATGTTGGTTTTGTGTAGTATCTATACCCATGGCTAAACTCAACTGGGTCCTTATAAAGCACTTGCTGCGACATCCGCTCAAGTTGTCGGCACATCCAGTATCACACTTTAGACGTCCGCCATCTACTGTATCTAGAGCTTCGCATGTCGATGGCGGTCCATCATTTGCTAGACCTCCGCCCCGAGGAGGTGCACGTCCCAACTCTATACTATTCTTCAACAGAGTGTCAGAGGCCTTCATACACGAAGCCAATGAAGCTGGAGAAGATTATGATCGAGGCTATGATGTGGTACTGTGTACCTATCATGCTATAGGTCTGCAATACTACAAGTATACTTTTGATGGTATTAATATCATCCTCATCAATTTGTTGGGTGTGGTGAGTGATTGATAACCAGGGTTTGTTCTTTTTTTCTCGTTCTTAACAAAGAAAATGCCTCTCGCTCAACCTTCAAAACAAAAAGGTCGGATTCACGCTGGTGACCTTCTACTTGATTGCTCCGATAACATTTCCACCATATTCTGGAATGGCGTCTCGTAGTGTACTCTTCTTCTCAGCACTTGTATCTGTCATACCATTGGCATATCTCATTGGAATGGCTGTGTCATCTATTACTGCTCACTCAGGTTCTTTGGCTCTGGGTGCTGTAGTCAATGCTACATTTGGATCTATCGTCGAAGTCGTCTTGTATTCTCTAGCTCTAGTCAAGGGTAAAACTGCCATGGTGGAAGGTAGTATTATAGGTTCGCTCTTATGCGGTGTCTTGCTTCTACCAGCTGTCTCTATGGTATCAGGTGGTTTAAAACGTAAAGAACATCGATTCAATGCAAAGGCTGCTGGAGTAACGTCAGCCATGTTGATTGTGTCTCTCATTGGAGCCTTTGCCCCAACAATCTTCCAAGAGATCTATGGTACTTTTGAACTTCGATGTCAGAACTGTCCCACGTCGACGACCAGTGTAGTCGCCCAGGAAGTTGGAGGCCTGACGTGTCATCAATGTACTTATGCACAACCTCATCCAACCTTGGACCCTATATATAAAACCCGTACTAGGCCACTCATGTTTGCCTGTGCCATGGCTTTAGTATTGACATACCTAGTAGGATTATGGTTTACTCTACGAACGCATTCGGATAATATCTATCCAACAAAGAAGAAACGTCATCAACGTAGTAAATGGGGTCAACGACCACAGTCTGCTAATCATGCTAATCAACACTTGTCCGTCTCTATTCCGGCCACTGGCGCCGTACCTCAACAAAGTAGCCCAGCTCCCGCCACACCAACACCAACAAACACATCTATTCCAGCAACGCCAACAGAGACTCTGCTTTCTAACAGCGATAAGAAGAAAGTATGGAAGGGTGGAGTTATATCTCGTGGACGTAAGCTGCCTCCTCAATCGCCTCCCGTTCTAGCAGCTCAAATGCCACCACCAGCGTCAGATATCGTCGGAAGCGCTGGCACTGCTTCTCAACGTCCACCGACATTCCCAATCCCTATTACACCGCCTAGTACAGCTTCGCCACCGATAAACGTAAGGCCCGATCCACCCATAGCTCTGGATGAAATGTCTTCTGCGTATGATAGTGATGATTCTGAAGAAGATCAAGCTGGAGGTCATGATGCTCCTAACTGGAGTCAGTTAAAGAGCAGTGCTGTCTTGTTGAGTGCTACTATTGCATTCTCCCTCATCGCTGATGTCTTGATTGATTCTGTGGATGTGGTCTTGAAGGTATGTAACATGATTCTTGTTGTTCGTTCGGAGTTTTTGGCGAATGAAAATGTTGTTGAACAGCTAATTTCTGTTTTGTACAGGACTTTAGAATGGATGAAAAGTTCTTGGGCTTGACCTTGTTTGCTCTTGTTCCAAGTGTTACAGAGTTCTGTAAGTCAAGTGAAATTCCATAGGATTGCATATTCGTGTTTTTCTTGTTAACCTGTTTGTGAAACAATAGATAATGCTATTGCATTTGCCATCCAAGGAAACATTGCTCTGTCTCTAGAAATCGGCTCAGCATATGCAGCACAAGTAGCTCTGTTGCAGATTCCAGCTCTAGTCTTATTCTCATACTTGTATCCGACTCTTGTTGGACCCTTCCCAAGTGCTCCTTCTGGTCCATCAGGTCCAGACGGTGACGGCGAAGGTGGATTTACACTCATCTTCCCACGATGGGATTTTTATGGAGTCTTGTTTGGTGTCTTTATACTCTCATACATTTATATTGAAGGAAAGAGTAACTACTTTAAAGGTGCTATGCTTGGGGTAGCTTACTTTATCATCATGGTTGCATTCTATTACGTACGTTCACGGGGTTTTAAAAGTTTGAACTAGTTACAACAGTGTTCTACTTGCATTTATTGTACATTTTTGGTTTTTTAACATTGCATCGTCACTAGGTCCCTTCAAATGCTGGTGAATACGACATGAAATACTATCTTTAGAAATACCCAAGAAAAGTCTGTAAACCGCTGATGCCAACTTGTATATAATTATTATAAACAGACGGGGTGATATATTAGATTACGATTATGTTTCTTTACAGTTTGAACTAGTTACAACAGTGTACTACTTGCATTTTGTGTATAGGTTTCTTTACATTAAATCGTCACTAGGTCCGGTTTCAGTTATATAAGATTCTTGAAGAAGTGTCTTGACTGGCCCGGATCCTGGCGATGTAGAGGGTATCGCCGTTGCGGGAGCATGCATAGTCCCCAGAGAACCAGACCTATTAGCTGCAAATGGCCTCATATCCAGCTTTGTCGACGACGGCTTGTTTGCTAACGACAGTAAACTCTTCATTTCACCACCTTGTGCACCTTGCCCCTGTTGCTGCGGTTGTTTGGCTTGTGGTGGAGTCTCAGCCGACACAGCAGTCGAAAGCGCATGCTGTGAACCCCGTGGCAAATTCGGCATATTACCAATTGAATTCACCTTGATGAATTTAAACTGGTTTACGAATTTATTTGTGCTTAAAATCCTTTCTCCGTTTTGTTGCGGTGAGTTGGGCAGTGTCAGCATTGCTGGTGATGCAGCGAGGATGGGGAATGCGGGGGCGGGGAGGGAAGAAGTGTTGCCGTTTTGGGTTGTTTGGGATGTGCGCGCCATCGTGGGGAGTTGGATGTGAACTGGCAGTGGGGAGCTGGAGGTTGATGGGTCAGTGGATTCCTCGAGGGCGTGTCGTGAGGCGCTCTTGTTGATGAGACGGTTCGGCTGGGTTGGGGGGATGGCTGGTGGTGGGGGTTGAGCTGTCGAGTAGGCCGGCGGAGTCACGTCTTTGATTTGTAGAACTCCTTGGTTTTTCAGTAGTTGCCTAAGTTTGTTTCAGATTTGGTTAGTATTTATAGCAAAAACCCATTTACATCGGAAAGCCAATATCAGCATCAGATCATACCAGTGCTCTCGATTCCTCTGCAGAGTCCCTATCAACATTGGCACAGACGCAAACTTGTCATAAGCATCAAACAACGGATTGACCACAAAGTCAATAAATCCAGTTTGACTTGACGGCACATTGACACTCTCACGATCCATGAACGGACTGACATTAAGTCCCAGTTTCTTCTCAGAGTCTCCTTGTATAAACCACTCGTCTAATATCAAGTAGCACCATTTCTCGTAAAGTGGCCAATCCTTGGTTGGATTACATACATCTGAACACTTCATCAGGATTTTCCAAAGGAGGGTGCGATCTTCTTTTACTTCGGAGGGTTTGAAACCGTTTGGTGTTGTTAGTTTGCCCTTGAACATTGATACGAGTGTCAAGTGTTGTGACAAATCTGTTTTAAACAAAATTGAACCTATTTTAGCTTCCATGTTTTCTTCTAAATACCCCAAAATCACTGATTAAAGAAATCCTTACCAGTAGCCAACACCATGTCAATGACGATTTCACGGAAGAGTTTGAAGTCGGTTTTAGATAAGCCTTCAACGAAATTACATTCTGGTCGACTCAGAATGTTGAATGATGCTGCAGCGTGGTGGTTTTCAAGTACAGAACGATCATTGTACAAGATAGCTCGAGAGTCAGCTATTCAGAAATTCGATTTGAGTAAAGAATAATGGTAGCATTCACAAATGCAGCTAAGGACTCACCAGTATTGATTAAGAAATTATTGTTAAATCCAGGATGTTCGAAATCATGAACCATGGCAGCTACCAACATGGCCATCAAATCAATCTCAGAAGCGTAGTGTGATATCGACTCTTGCGACGAGAGCCAGTACATGCAGTGAAGGACATCGGTTGCGTGTGTCGAGTTATGATATGGCAATTCTGAGCGATATCCATTCTCAATTGCAATGGAAAAGTTCTTGAACTTGTCTTTGGGCAAAGCGAAATGCTCCAGGAGACCCAGATCATCAAACAAGAAATTGGCCATTGCTTGTAGAGGTTTACCACCAGTAGCACGATGGAAGTCAAAGAGAGGAAAGTTGAAATCACCAGCCTTGTGTAAGAGTAGAGTCACTTCGTCATTCCAGGTAGAGAGGCGTAAGGAGTCGTGAACATGCAGAGACGGTGCAGTTTGAATAGACGAGTGGCTACCAGGACTCCCGTTTAATTTTGTAAACGATTTTTCACTTTTGACGGTAGCAAACGTTACTGATGGTCCTCGAGCAATGACAGATTGACTCATGTTGAGTCGCACTTCAGACACAGCTATTGGTGGAATGCTGTTGCTAGATCGTGGGGCATCGACTCCGTCACCATTAGTTTCTTCTCTAGCGGCAGTTTCTTGTATAGCTTCTCCAATTTTGCGTTTTACTTCATCGGTGATGGTAATAGTTCCACGACGGCCTCGTGATGATGGTGGTGGTCCATTGCGACTTGGTCGTGCATCTTTCTTTCGTTGTGCAATTTCAGAGAAGAGCCATGCTTCTTGTTCATTGTCTGCGAAATCGTTGACTTGACCTTCAAGGTCTGGAGTTAATAGATTGCTGGAGCCAAGTAACTGGAGGACCTGACTGAGGGTTGCTATCTGTGTGGGTTGCAGTGTAGCATCTGCACTCAAGCTTCGTAGCAACATTATAGACTTTTCCAATGGTGAATCGAAATCAGCAGCCTTCTTGCCCAAATCAGTCTGCAGCACTTTGAGTTGGTTTATAAGTTTGACATTACGAGTCCGTAGTTGATGAGCAGCCAAGAATTGGGTTCGATAAAACACCTCATTCTCCCAGCAAGAAAACCAGGCAGTAAACATGGTGACGAGCATAGCAACACTGACATACCAAAAGTTTTGGAGTCCTGCTGCTGAACCATCTGAATCACCATCATCGGCTGTGTAAAGGTGGACGGCGTAGACAATAAAGTGGATTACTTCAAGTATGGCGGCAGATAATAGAGCATGTGCGTGACGTGCACGCAAGAATACATAGACAGCGTTGACGAACACCATCAGTAATAGTCCAGATTCGTAAATGTTTTCACTAGGTTGTACGACGGCATATCTGGTAATGATGGCGACGATACCCATTGAGACAGTAAGCCACGTTGAAAGATGGTGTAGGCATTTGGCCATGCTGCGTCTGGAAAAGTACACTGTTGCAGCAAAGCAACTCAATATGGGTATTACAACTCCAAATACGTAGAAAAGAGCATCACTAGTGATTTCATAGATACCGCATAGTTTCATTGGATTGCACATTGCACTATTGTTGAAATTCAAATTGGATTGGATCTTGTATCTCTGGTCACAGATTTCAAACTCGTCATTTGAGACTCACCAATAGAGACCGACAGGACAACTGTTTTGAGCTGTAACTCCAACCGGTCGTAGTAAGCTCAGCATCTGAAACTCTGCCGATTCAAGCCGGTTTTCATAAGCATGATACCCAAACCAGGCAGTAAATAAGATAAAGATGCAAACAAGAGCAGTCTTCCAAGTTGAGAAATGCTTGTCGAGGAAGGAATCTTCGTATTCAGCTTCCAGCTGTGGATCCACAAAAGTCAAGGTAAACCATCTCATGACTCGTGTCCCGTCTGCTTCCTTCAGATTGACTCGTCCAGCTTTGTCAGTATGCAATGTTGCTATTGATAGCAGTAATGACTGGTCCACATTTAATCCATGTGTGAGATCTCCTAAATCACGACCGGATTTGTTGCGACGTGTAGGCATGCTTATATGTGATCCTACCAAGACAATATTAATAACGTCTTCACATCAAGACATCACCATTCCTTTCAACAATGAAATCTTTGGACAAACGTACTTTCATTATCATCTTCTGATTGTGATTGTCCTCGTTCTATCATAGAAACGGGCCTTGACGTCGACAAGAAATAAGAGCCTCGTCTAGAAGTAGTCCTTCGTGTGTTTGTAGCATGTTGTGAATCCATTGACGTATTCGAAGGCATGACATTCAAGCTAGCAGGTGAATTCGGCCTATCCATCGACGGAACGTGGCCAAGTTGTATCGATTGTGGTATTGTCTGATGTTGCCTCTGAGGAGCTATAGACGGTTCACTAATTATTTGCTGCCTTTCCGCCTCGGAAGGCAGACCTCGTATGCTAACATTCATCCTTCCGTAGTGTAAATCCACCCCAAAAAGAATTGGTGGTGTGATGAATGTATGAAAATCAGCGAGTCACTCCTTCACCCAGCTAATCACCGGAGCTCCTAGATGCGATGGTCCTGAATGATGGAGGTAAATGTATATCCAGAATAATTATTCAAAAACGTGAAGAGGGTGCAGCGATGCGATCACGCAGAATAAGAGTTTTACCACCTTCCTTTGGTCGGTCTGAATCACAAAAAACATGGACGCTCTTCGGAGATTAATTGCGTTTTTTCATCAGTTCAATTGGGAATATATTTGCTGACTATACGTCCTCGGTGAAGCTCTGTTATACCTTGTATTCACGTTTGCGTCCGTCAACGTTTCTTCATCAACACGAACAACCTCCCATAGAGTCCTAGTCATCTCCCTGAATTTTCCGCGTTGGTGACTTCCCGGTCTCGAGACTTGGAGAGCCGCACCCTCTGTCTTATAAATACATGTGAGCTGTCGGACTAATAGGCCGAGTGTCAAAAGACTACGAACAACAACGCAGAGCGTCTGCCAACCCTTCTAAAGAGACAGGTTTTAATTCTGCAACATTTATGTAATCTTTATTTGATTTTTTTGAGACATATATAATCTACCCTAGACTTCTTGTCGTTGCTACACCCCCCCCCCCCCCCCCCCTCCAACACACACGCACACGCTCTTTGCTGCTATACAACCCAACACCCCCACGTATATACAAAATATCACCTAACCTCTTGAAGCATAAACCTGAGCCATTGAGTCAAATGCAAAGTTATAAACCGTCGGGTAGTTATCGGGGAATCGCACTACATCACTCCGAGCAGGGCGATGCAGCAGTCGTTGAATAAAGTCTGTAACATGCTGCGGTATAAAGACACCTGGAGCCCCAATCAATCTGACTTGGTCTCCAATAAGTTCGACCCCAACACCACCATATAGATTTTGTCCATCACCTTGAAAGTACAGAGACATTTTTCCTGGTGACATGACACGCTCTTCAAGCAAATCATATGTCAGAGCCACTTTATCGGTACCATTAGGGCTATCATTTTTATAATGGAAGAGACCTTTGATGACACCATCTCTCAACTGCTTGACGGTGCACTTCTTTTCCATAGCTCGCGCAGCTGCCAATATAGCTCCAGACATGATTACCATAAATTGATCGATTGCTGGTAGTTTCGAGTAGGATTCCAGGGCATCGTTTTCTTTCCGTTCTAGTTCCTGTTTCGTCAAGGCAGTGGGTCTGGCGGACCTTCCAATATTGGTTTGTTGCGGCTGTTGCTGTTGTTGAGGCAGTTGCTGGTGTTGAGGATGCTGTAGTTGTCGTTGTGTTTGTAGCTGTTCTATCTGCTGTTGTTGTCGTAGAATCTGCTGCTGTTGTTGGTCGATTACATCTCGAAGTTCTAGGATGTTGGCCTTCATCATTGTAGCATTGGTATCATTGGATTCGATGCTAGCCATAACTCGCTTCTCCATATCTTGTATGTTCTGGGATATCTTCACAAGCTACAAAATCATAGGGGAATGTGAGAAGTATACTCGGCAAGACTCTTTCGACCATTGATCATCAAATAAAATACAACATACCTTCATATCAGTTGTGTTTTGGTGTGATGTGATGTCGTCTTGCATCTCCTTATATTTGTCACGTATAATTCGATCCATTTGCTGAAGTTTGTGTTTCTCGTCGTTTTGGGACCGTTGTCTCAGAGTGTTGTTGAGGGACGATAATTCTCTGCCTTGTAAAGACACTTTGTTTCCAACAGCGCCTGTGACCGCGAGTAGTTGATTGATTTGAGCCTGTAGATGAGCTATTATATCTGCATTACCAGGATAGTCAGCCATTCTGGGTCTCTGGTTTCGAGAATTGTTGTCAGAATCATTGGGTCTTTTGGGTGGATCTTTAAAGTCTCGCGGAGAACCTCTTGGATCGACACCTCTTGGATGATCGCGTGGATCAAATGGTGGTTCTCGGTATTGGTGTGGCATTCCTGGATGGGCGTCCTTCATCTCTACGTCAACAGATGATATATTCATTTGAGGAGAGTAACGCTGATTGTTGTTGGAGTGAGTAGGACCATTGTCATATGGCTTGTGACTAGCCCCGTTACTATATGGTTGCTGCATTTGTGGTCCGTTGGTGTTGATGTGACTGGGACCATTACGGTGTGCGGTCTGCGTGCGTGGTGGTGCGTAAGGATCATATCGAGGATCGACACCAGTAATTATGCCTGGTTGTCCTGTACGTGGATCGATGTGCACTTGAGGTCTTGGTGGAGCACCTACAGGAATACTATTGGGACCAGAGACAGGAGCAATCTGAGCTCGATGAGCCTCATCACCTTTATGAGGTCGATGACCATCATCCCCATTATGAGATCGACGTCCATCACCTGTAAAACCAACTTGTGGATCATCCATGCGATCATCTCGCGGACGCGGAGAGTCTACAGGTTTATCGGTGAAGGTTTTGCGGGCTCTGCGTTTACTAGGTTCTTCATCTTTGTGTTCATCAGGACCAGGCGATGCAGTGGGCGACGGTACTCGTGGAATAGCTGTCTTTCGTGGTTGAGGTTGAGCTTGTTTTGTCTCTGCCTTGGCAGGTGACACGGTACCCCTGTCCTCTGGCAAACCATCTAGAGATATTTTGCGAGATAGCTTCGTCTTGATTATAGTAAAGGTCTTGAAGCCTGTTCGTTCCTTTGTTGGAGGTCCATCCGTAACCTGAGTAAATGGAGATTCCTTTTCTGTACCCGGAGCAGCTGAAGCTTCGGCTTCTTTATCCTGAGTAGCTGGAGCTTCTTCTACAACCAGAGTAGACGTAGCTTGAGGCTGTTCATCTAGATCGTCGAAATCAGAGTCATCAATAACAGGAGACCCAATAGCTGGTGATTTGGGAAAGTCTACGATTTCATGCTAAGGCGAAGAAGTGTAAGGCGCTTTCAAAACCTCGTACTTTCAAAGTCAACAGTTGCGGGAAGAGAGTTTTTACAGCAGTTTTGATCAATCCACATGCCAGGTCGATCATGGAATCAACAGAGTTTTCAACCATCGCCGATGGTTCTGGTTTCACATGTTTTGCAACATCGGAGATGTCGGTCAACAGCTTTTCAAACGAAGGAGTGAGAGCTGACGTATCATTAGATGTCTTCATCGCGACTTCATTGAAAAAGTTTGGGAGCTAATTTGAGAAAGAATCAGTCAATAAATTGTATGAAATCCCAGTCGATATGGAAAATCGCAGTTCAAAAAGTTGAACAATGCTCCAACATCCGGCAAGGAAGGGACAAAGGAAACGCACTTACTGAAGATATATATGCCAGAAGCTTCTCTTTGGGGAATTTATCCTTTGACATGATATCTTTATGATGTGAAAAGATGTTGGGGAAAACGAACATTCGACAAACCAACTGACCCAGCAACTAACGTGCATGGGTCTACTTGCTTTTTCGCGTCGTTTAAGAGCCGTCACGTAAGGCCACTACAAAACCAATACCGAGAATGATGCAATCATAAAGTATTTTCTCTATCGTATTTACAATATCGACTATATAGACGTAGAGTGCTTGTCACTTATTCGTGATAGACGTACTTTTCTTACTTTGATGAGCTATTCAATTCAGCCATTTCGTGATCCAGGTCATATTCATCAGCAAATATATCTACGCCATCGTCATCCTCATCATCTAGGAGCCCTCCGAAGTCAAGCTCATCATCTCCATTGTCATCTGGAGCCTTATGATACTCTGAGCTATTTCTAAATACGAGGTTCGACGCAGCAAACCAGGCAGACGATACAGTTGACGATTGAGGTTGAGGTTGTCTCCTTCGACCTCGAATTTTGTCAACGAGAGATGATATTATATATATGAGGGGTGATGGAGGGCACAATAGGTATGAGGCCAGCTCTGAATATAGGGACGCGTAAGTATGTTAGTGGACAGAACCTGTAACAACAAGAAAGCACATCAAGGAGCGAAAAGGAACGCACCATCCCAGGAGACATCTCGCTTTACGACGATGTACCAAAATGGCACGCCAGATAAAAGGAAGAAAAAGGCTGCGGCAGCCTCTGTGGGGGCTTCGAGTATCGAGCATCCTATTAGGAACACAACGACACCACAGAATATTATTGGAGCTGAAAGCCAAACTCTAAAAGGTCTATCCAGCTCAGGTTCTCTCCTTCGCAGCTCCTAATGAAATGAGAAGTCTTCAATATTTGTTCGTAAAGACAGAACTCGATTGCAATTTATACATACCAGCAACGCAAGCACAGCAAATAGATAAAAAGTCCAGGCAATCATGGAATAAAAATTAACAAGACTGGAGTAGTTTCCGACTAAGATAAACAGGAGAGAAAGAGCCATTTGCGCCAGCAGTGCAGTGACGGGAGTCCTTCGAGTTTGATGTATCTAAAAATGCGCATTATCGAAGAAATGTTAACACAATAACCATTGAGTAGTTGAATGGAACAATCATGTGAACTGGCTTTTACCATTGCTAGGCCATGTGGTAGATGACCCGATCGAGCTGCTACAAATGATACTCTAGCCCCTCCGATGATCGATGCATTTGAGGCACCCATTGTTGATGCCAAGACAATGAGCGGTATAACGATTCCACCAGCTGTACCAAATACACTATGCCCAAAATCCTAAAACGACGCAGAGATTACGATTGTCGCACACAAGTTCAGAGATTCAAGCGGCTTACCATAGCGATGGTTGTCGAGTTCTGCACTACAGTACTAGGCAAGACACTGTAATATCCGATATTGGCCAACAGATAGCTAATTAACACTATAATCGGCCCAAATATCAAACACCTCGGCAAATTTCTTGTCGGATTCACCAGTTCGCCTGTGACAAGATTCAGATTGTTCCATCCATCATATGCCCAAAGCGCACTGTACATGGCAAGAGACAGCTGTCCAAAATCGGAGGTGGTTCCAACAAAGATATCAGCAGCATTAGCGTCAGCGGCGTCCTTAAACTTGCCAATACTAGCGAGCCCAACTACTCCAATCAAAAGGATACCGAGTAGCTTGGTGACTGTACTATAATCCATCACTCTTAATCCTATTTTGACACTGAGACAGTTTATACCAGTCAGCAAAGTGACGCATATCATAGCAGCTAGTTTTGCAACCCAATCTGGGGCACTGCCGTGTGGTGATCCAAAATATATCAGCCTTCCAACGTAATCTCCAAATACGGTCGATATGATGGCGACACTGCCTGGCCTTGTTACAAGTGTGCCCGTCCAGGCAAACAGAAAAGAGGGTAGTGAGCCAAAAGCTCTTAGGAGATACGGGAATTCACCTCCCGAAGTTGGGAGAGCAGTTCCAAGCTCAGCGTAACAGAGAGAGCCTAAAGAGTAACAGTTAGTCGTCTAAAAGTATCGTGCGCGTAAGAAAGACGGCAGACCTGTCATTGCTAGAAATCCCGAGAGAATCCATACTATGAGCGACATTCCAACAGATCCAGAGTGCTTGAATACAGGTCCTGGCGATGCGAAAACACCACTTCCTATCATCTGTCCTATAACTAGCGCCAGTCCATTTTCTAAATCGAGTCAATTTTTGATGTTGTTACGATTTCTAAGCTCCAGCTGCAAATTCAAAGACACCAAGAAGCTGAGGGCACGTACTTAGCGACACAACTTGACTCAGTTCTGGTCGATTCACACTCAGTGACAGAGGAATTGCTAGAGATGTTCCAAAATCGAAAGTTGCCGACATTGGCGGAGAGTGAGTAACTGTACTCGGAATAGAGTCATTGGAGGAATTGCCATGGCCATTTCCATTATCAAGTGCTTTGAAATGAACCTGTTTCAAAGGCAGGTTTGAAGACATTCGAGATTTTGAGGTTGAGAGCGAGGAGAACAGATCTGTTGTTTGGCGATTATAGTATAAAGGAAGATCCGTGCTGTATTTGCTCGAGTAGCATATCGTTTCATAATTCATAGGATTTCATTTTGACCTAAATGTGATTTGGTCAGAAATGTGATTTTGTTCAGATGCACCGACGCCGTCGTGTCCTTCTTCTCTATGTAACTATAGGACGGGGGTCCAAACACTTTGAGTGGATATTTTACACGTATTCGCGATTTTGAACTTTTAGACGTGGTCTAGAACGGCAACATCTTCAAATCATTGACTTGCTGACACGTCATCAAGCTCCCAAAATCTGTTTAAAGGCATGAATCGCAGTGAAATATACATTGGTTGACTCGTCTGCCCGTGTCAAATTGGACGCTCAAGTTGAATTCCTCACTCCTTCCCTCATGTCGGAGTTGGGTTCCGTTAGTTGGTGGTGGACAAGACGCCAGAGGAAAACGTTGCAATAAGACAACGGAAGAACAGTCTCCATTACATTCCTTGCATTCATACCTACCTGTACCTGTACCTGCAAACGACCTAGTCGTCCACTGCGCTCGCTGCACAGTGGGAGTTTGTCCAAATCAAGACATTGTGATTCTCTGAACGAACAGAATTAGAATGAGTTTTGAGGGCAACAGGGGCTCATGGCAACCGCCTCCGCCTCACAATCGCACTCCTTCGAGAATGCGAAGTTGGTCCTTCCTAGGTGGAATTCGCAAATCAACTGCACCTACCACTGTAGAGGAATGGTGAGGATTTCAAGCACTGTTATACATTGGGTTTAGCGATCTTCAGCTCCATTTTCAAATGGAAGAGTGAATCTTCCCTTGTAAACGGCACAAACTCCTCTGGAAGGGTTTCTTCCCAACAGTACAGTTCACAAATGTGTCGGAATATCGTTTTCTCACTGCAATGTTTTTATTGATAGGAAAAAAAAGGCCGAACAGCTCGAGACGGATCTAAGCAACTTCAAGTCGAATATGGCTGATGAGCGGACCGAGAACTTGAATATCGTCGCAGGGTTATTAGATCGTCTGGAGAACGATTCTTACAAGGAGCAAGAGCTGCTCAAACGGATTGCCGAGCTCGAATCATGGAAGGTCTGTGATCTCAGTGCCACGTTCTGTCCTAGTTCTATCGCTAATAGTATCTCAAACTTAGGTCGACTCGGCCATGGACTTGGATTCCCAAGAAAGGAGGTTTGCTGCAATGGCAGAGCTTCGGCGTGGAAAGATTGAAGAATTTGGAGATCTTGTGGGGTAACTTTGCGGTTTATTATGCGCTTTTATTATCATGCAGGACACGTGGCACTTACATTCTCGTTGACTGGCAGGTCTCTTGATCAGCAAGTAACCAATCTGAAACGAGAGAATAACGTTCTACGACAATTGCTTCCGCCATCTAAAATAGAGCATGCCCTCAGTACCACTGAAGAAGCCCCGCCAAATTCAAGAATCCGAGTATCTTTAGAAGTGGCACAACGAACGTTACAGATAGAGAAGGAAGCTGAAGCAAGAGTCATTGAAACGAAATCAAGAACCGCACAAATACTTGGATCACAGAAAGTCACACTGCAGACCTTGTTGAGTAACATTGATCAGAATAAGATCAAGTCTTTAGAGCACGAGATTGATAGATTGTGCAAGCAGCTTGATGAGCAAACACGTGCCAAGGTAAGTCAGTTGCCGGTACTCTCGCCGTAACTCTGCGTAACGTTCAATTTGAAACTCTGACGCTGAATTTTTGACCATAGGAAAAGGCTGAAATCAATTGGGCGCAAGAGAAACGCAAAACTGTCGATTTGCGAGTCCGGTTAGATGAACTAGACGGTGAAGAGGTAAGACAACCGCATTTGTGTGGCACTCAAATATTTTAACATCTTCTGATTCAAATTTCGCCACAGTTTGCAGATGCCGTGCGAAGGGCAGAACTAGCTGAAGAACAAGTCAGTATTCATAAAGAAACTATCACGTCTTTAACGACCAGGAACAAAGAGTTGGAAACGAAATTGTCCGACCATATAAATCTTATACCAACACCTCCACCATCTGTCGCAGCTTCGTCACCAGAGGAGGAATGGTCTGCGCTGGACGCAACTGTTTCAAAAGTCGAGGCATCTATTGCTGCACTATCGTTACAACAAGATACACATACCGAATACCTCGCCGTGTTATGTCAACGAATCGAGAAGAGCGTTGGTGGAATAGTAGGGATACCCGTTGAAAGCTTTAGATCTGTGGATAGTAGTAGTTCCACACCTAATAGTAGCAGTACGCCCCCCTCCTCTGCTGGCTCTGGAGATTCTGAATTCACTATGGTAGATTCGTCGGATGGCACAGAGCCTATAAAAATGTCGGCCTCCGAAATCAGATTACGACTCAAGAATGCTGATACACTGGAAACTCAATTGCTCATGACGACCTACGAGTTGCATGACTTGCAGACCGATCTAGAAACCATAACCAGAGAACGTGATGATTTAGCTGTACAAGTAGCCAGCATGAGCCAAGAAATATCAGCCCGGGATGCCGATCTAGTATTCTTACAAATGGAATCTGCTGCTGCACAGTCTCGCTTGATTACCAAAGTGCAAGAAGCCGAGACTGCCGTAGTAGAACGTAATATGGCATATGAGCAATTAGAGCTGGAACGCGAGAAGAAAGAAGCTGCCATTAAAGCAGCAGGTGAAGCTCTTCAGGGAAAAGTAGGACGTAGAACATCATTCCGTAAGAGTGTCAATAACACTGACCTTGCCGTGAAACTTGCTGAGGCCTTGTCAGAAGCTGAAGTACAGGGCCAACGTGCTGGAATAGCATTATCTCAAGTAGAAGAATTGAGACGAATGAATGAGGCTGATGCCAACCGTATTCAGTCTCTGATTATCACTTTGAACAAGTGCCAGGACGAACGTGATAGGTGTCGTGAAGAGCTTGCTTTAGGTGAACGAGAGATGGCTGAGGCGAGGAATACACTCGAGGTGTGTTCAACATGTATGCCATGCACCCTGTCCTTCAGCATTTCTATAACCAGTTGAATTATGTAGGCTGCCAATAGTCTGTGGGAGCGCAGTGAATGGGAACGCCTGATGATGGCACAAGATGGTGGACCACCGCTTCCTCCACGAGCTATGGAACATATTGAGATGAATTCAGAGATGAAGAGAGTACGTGGTCATCAATTCTTTTGAATTTTTTGATGTATCAGCAAATTGCTGGGCTGATACACTTTTCTTTCAAATAGCTTGAAATTCGTCTACGCGAACTGGAGCTCGGTGCTAGAACTCAGCGTGACCAGTTTGAAGACCGAGAAGAACAATTCGCATTCGAATTGGCCGAATGTGAAAATCAAGTTGCCGTCTTGAAAGGCCAACTGGAAATGACTCGTAAAGAATTAGCTTCTGCCAAGGCTGAACTGGCACAAGCTATTGATGATAAAGCAAGGGCTTTCGCTGCTGTGACGGAAAACGATTTTGCGTCAGTTGAGCGTGGTCTGTCACAACAGCTTGCAGATACAAAACGCAAATTGGAGCAAGCACAAAGGGAGAATCAAGAATCAAAGTTGGAAAAAGAGAGAGCAATTGCGGAGCTGTCCTCTGAGAATGAGGAGCAGTTCCAGGACATCGATCGATTGAATGCTGAAATTGCTCGACTGAGAAACATGTTGGGACAAAAGGGGGTTGCTTCTGTGCCGCTTACCAACGTAAGTATGATGGCTGATATTGAAGTGATACGATTTGCTAATACATTTTTTCGCGTAGTGATCGCGTAGCTAATAGTAGTAACTCTGTGGCGGATATGTAATGTAGATAGTAGTAGGACTTTCGTAATTCGTAATCTGATAACCAGACTTAAAATATACAATGCTGTTGCTTTTCTCGTGATCTCGTGGGAATGTCTGGCGTCGTGTTTCAGTTCGACACTCTACTTCGACGCTGTTTGAAAAAACAATCGAACCTCGATGAGTCGGATGGCAATCTTGCCCAATGGCAAAATACGGCTGTTGCCATCTCAGATTGGCGATTACTGGGACTCTTCACTAGAATGGTTTGATTCTCTGTCGAGAAGGAACCAATTGTTGATAACATTAGGAGCTGGAGCAATTGGAGCGATTTCCTTGGTCTTTCTATGGGACAACAGTACAAAGGTAAGCTAGTTAAGCTACTGATTTTGATGTTCCTGGTCTTCCAAGTCTTGATTCTTTTGTATTGAGCTTACGCATCAAGCCAAAAATTCACAGCATTTATCAATATTTTTTTCCAACCCCTCCCTTTACTCACCCCTTCTCCTTTCTCTCATCTCGCTATTTAGAGATCTCGTATAAAACGACTGAAACGTGAAATAGGCGTAGAGCTATCTCGATCAGCATCTGAAACGGGATTGCAAAACATCAGATTGCATGGTCGAAACCAACTGAATGGAATTCTGTCAGATCACAATGATGGAAATGCGATGGAAGATCAGCATGCTACTACTCCTGCTGAGGAAATGCTGATCAGAGAACAGCTTACGAGGAATTATTCGTTTTTGGGTGAAGATGTAAGGGGGAAAATGGAATCAGAACGATTGAAACTACAGCACAAGGCTGCTTGTTTTCCAAATGCCGATATTCAAAGCCTCTTTTTCTCTATGTAGAGAATGGCCAAAGTTCGCAAAAGCTTTGTAGTCGTGATAGGGCTTGGTGGTGTCGGCAAGTTGCAACGATTTTGCATAGTTCCTTGTCACAAAAAACAGTACCTAACCATTGCCAATTCCCATGTTTAGGAAGTCATGCGGTAAACAGACTTGAATTTCGAAGGGCTAAGCTCGAGTTACTGAAATTTCCTTGATATTTAAATAGGCTCATATGCTGGTTCGATCAGGAGTTGAGGTAACTATTGTTGCTTTTCCTTGTTAATAAGATCTGGTTGCTTACAGAAATTTCATCCATTTTATAATTACAGAGGATTAGATTAGTTGATTTCGATCAAGTAACACTATCCTCGCTCAACCGTAATGCTGTTGCAACTCAGGTAAAATGTAATTGCGTTCATTAAAAGGCTTAATGAAGCACAATGAAGCACACCAAAAATGTCATTGCTAAATCTGGCAATTCCAATCTCACATCTAGTCGGACGTTGGAATGCCAAAAGCAACCTGTATGAAATCACATCTGCTAGACATTGCACCACATGCGTACATAGATACAAGAATCGAGTTGTTTTCAAGTGCGACTGCTGAAACTCTGCTATCTGGAAACCCGGATTATGTGCTGGATTGTATTGATAATATTGACACCAAGGTTGAGTTGATTCATTATTGCATGACAAATAATATTAAGGTATATTCCCGTTCTTGGTTATTAGCGACTTTAGGTGTCAGAAGGAGTACTTACACTTGTATTTCAAAAAGATTGTATCCTCTATGGGAGCTGGAGCCAAATCTGATGCTAGTCGAGTACAGATTGCGGACATATCAGATACACAAGGTTGGCATTATCAATTCTTGCAAGGAGGATTTTTGGCCATTTTATTTACAACAACGGCCTTATGTTTTTAGAGGACCCACTAGCCCGTTCAGTACGAAGGAGGTTGCGTGCTGTGGGTATAGAAAGTGGACTGCCTGTGGTATATAGTGCTGAGAAGGTATGTTGGCTTCGGTCTTCGTCCTATGTTGTTTGAGTCTGAGCTTATTTGTTTCTTCGTCGTAGCCAAATGATGTGAAGCTCCTTCCACTGACAGAAGAGCAAATGGCGAATCCAGATGAATATGCTGCACTCCCCGACTTTAGAGTTAGGATACTACCAGGTAGGTGCTGATGTTAGCACTACGGTGTTAATATTTATGTTTCAACCTCTTACAGTGTCATTTTTAGTGTTAGGCACGCTGCCAGCTTTGTTTGGGTCAGCGATGGCATCACACGTTCTGGTTCTCATCTCAGGATTTCCAGTGGAGCCCCTAGTCGTAATCGCTAGGCACGCAACCATTGTGAGAATGCACCGAGATATCTCGACACGTGAAATAGATCACTTTGCCATAAAATACCCTTCCAAGCGATTGACCGTCTCTGACGTTGGCTATATATTTGAAGAGATATGGAACTCACGGTCTGCTCTGTCTGGTAAATTTGATGGTGTGCTCTTGACTCGATGGGATATTAGAAAGGCGGCTGGCTTTGGTAATTTGATATGTCTAACGAAGAGTGAGGCATTGAAGCATGAAGCTCTGGATCCTGATCAGAGGGAAGAGTACTATGGAAAAGAGTTTTGTGAGAAGGTTGCTGCTCGGTTTGAAAAGGAGCGACATTTGAATAAGTGGAGGGAAATTGAATAGTAATAGATGGTGTCTTCAAGAATAGGATTGCTGTCTGGATTGTTGTGTTTCGCGTCTATGCTCGGTCGTCTCTCTTCAAAAACACCCACTCCCGCTCGTCTCAAGCAAACATCAGGAAAACAGAAGCTCTCCCAGACTCAAAGTCGTCTCAACCATGTCCAACATTAAATTTCCTATGAAAACGAAGGCTGCTGTCTTGAATGGCTTCAATCAGGTATCGTAAACCAAGGCGTTTTGAAGCTTTGGTGGAAATGAATCAATCTCAGGCCACGCGATGGTAACCGGGTCTTGTCTATTTAGAAATTCGAAGTTAGAGAAATCGAGATTGAAGGCCTGAAGCAGGGAGAATGCCTTGTGAAGGTGAGGTTGATCACACATCAAGCTTAAAAACAAAATCACGGTATTTTACAACAACTTTCCGACGCCAGGTTGCTGCAGCTGGAATCTGTCACTCTGGTACGTTTGGAAGGAGACGTATCGTAGTTCTATCACGAGACGTGTTCTCACGGCTGAACGTGGTTTCACGGCTGAACGTGGTTTTTCGTGAACCCAACTTTTTGTGTTGATTGTCACTCGGTCAATGTTCAACCTGTTTCAAATTATACAGATCTCCATGTGATCAAAGGCGACTGGGCTGTTCCTGGAGTCAACACATTGCCTCAGGTATGAATCTGAGCTTCCAACTCAGTTGTATCACGCTGTATTTTCAAGCTGTGCGCACCACTAAACATTGTGACAAATATGATAGGTTCTCGGTCATGAAGGCTCTGGCATCATCGTCAAGTATGTCAAATTGGCGGGGCGAGAAGAATTCCTGAACTGATGCAAGTTGAAAACTGTTAGAAATGGTCCAGGTGTTACTAAAGTTCAGGAAGGTGATCATTGCGTATTGATCTTCAAGTCTAACTGTGGGCTATGTGACTATTGCCAAACTGGCAAGCCAATGTTATGTAATCGTTACAACGTTCGTCCACCTGGTACTCTTTTGGACGGCACCCCTCGCTTCAACATTGATGGAAAGCCATGCTATCATATGGCTGGAGTAGCTTGTTTCTCTGAATACAGTGAGCTTGCTTATGTTAGGATCTACGTCTTGTGTTATAGGGATTTTTTGTGGAGTAGTGTCTGATACAAACTTCATTTGATTGTAGCTGTTATGAGCGAGGAGCAACTGATGCCAATATCAAAGGACATTCCTTTGGATCGTGCTGCGCTAGGTACCGAAATCATGACGAAGCTCGAACTGACTCGATACGCTGACCATGGATTCCTCTTCCAGTGGGCTGTTCCGTCATGACTGGTATTGGAGCTGCTGTAAACACCGCCAAAGTGGAGCCTGGCAGTACCGTATGCGTTGTAGGCGCAGGTGGTGTAGGCCTCAACATATTGCGTATGTGCATTCTTTGCCGAGTTGGTTCCTTCTCAATAGCAACTGACTCCAACATTGTTCAAATAGAGGGTGCTAAATTATGTAGCGCGTCCATGATTATCGCCGTCGACATTGTTCCACTGAAACTTCGTAAGACGAAGAAGAGGACAGTTTCAAAGAATTCCTACTAATTATTTGCTTTCTCCCTCGCATTAGAGCTGGCCAAACAATTCGGAGCCACTCATGTAATTGATGGTTCAAAGGTTACAGATGTCGTTGCAGAAGTTAAGAAGCTCACAGGTGGACGAGGTGTCGACTTTTCATTTGATGCCATCGGCAACAAAACAGTAATGGAACAAATCTTTGCCATGATTAAGCCGTGAGAACCTACGTCGTTATTGTAAAGTGAGTCTGTACTAATCACTTTCGTAAATAGTGGCGGTACTGCAGTGGAAGTCGGAATCTCTCCTATTAACGACACATCCGCTATATCGTCTTTTGCCCTTGCAATGCAGGAGAAGACTCTGAAAGGATCGTTCTATGGTTCCGCTCGCCCTAGAGTGGATATGGCACGAATCTTGGATCTGTACCAAAAGAAACAAGTCAAGATTGATGAACTCGTGTCTGAGAGAATTCCATTGGAGGATATCAACAGAGGGTTTGATTTGTTGAGAGCTGGTGCAGTGGCTCGAACTGTAATTGTGTTTGACACGAAGAGCAAACTCTAGTAATTTCAGCAAAGTAATTGGAGTTTGAAAGAAAGAAAATTCGTGATTTAATAGTGCAATGTGTATGTTCAGGAAGGTTGGGTATAGCATATAGGAATAGAGAGAATGTGGGCACATTAACCAGGTCCAACCTACGGGGAACGAAGGTGAATACAACGGATGTGAATCGCAAGTTCTACAAGTGTCTGAGTTCTCACCTTTGGTATGTCATAATGTTCACTCAGATTCTCCAGTTTAGAATTGAATTCCTAAGTGGCAAACGGAGTGAATCAGTGGATAAGCGACCTCAAATGCCACTCGAAAAACTTACTGCTACTCGTTCCTTGTGTGATTTCTGTGCCATCTTTTCAGCTCGTTCTAAAGCCTATTTTGGCAAAACAGTAACACGTCTTAGCTTCAAGTCTTTGGGCTCCGCGTAAATACAGCGACCAACTAGTGTTCCTTCCTACCCTCTGCCTCTGTATTTCTTCAAACTTGAGCTCTGCAGGTGTTTTTGGTCTTCCAGTTGATTTCGACCCACTTGCTACCATTGTTGTAGAAGAAGATGATGCTGCAGTGTCGCTGGACCTTTTCTTTTGATCAGAAGACTCGATCTTGGGCTTGACTGCCTTCCCTTGCTTCCTGTAAACGTGGGCAACGAAATTGAAATTTGTGAGCAACAACAACGGAAGCCATGCACTGGACTTGAACTATATGGACTTACTTTTGGACTCCACTAGATCCTTTCAGTTTGAGGGATCCGCCTATTAAGTTGCTCATGATGTCTGTTTTGATCAAATGGTGGGATGATTTGAGCAGAACCGCAAGAATGGTGACATGGCGTCTCAACAGGAGCCCATCGGATAAACTGCATGAATGTTGACGCTTATTTACGTGCCAAATTACGGGTAGTGGATGTATTTCACAAAATGAACATTCACAAGGTGGACTGATCATCACAGGCCAGGAACCAGAGCTTTGACGACAGTGGCAGCAATCCAGGCAAGCACTTGTTCAGTCGTGTGGACCCCTTTAGTCTGCCACCACGAGACAGTCTATGTGAACGCATCGTCAAATCTTGAACCTTTCGTTGCCACCCAATTCCTCCAAGAATCAACATATTCCACCACTTACTCCATCTTCATTTTGTGTCTTGGGAGGTCGGAATTCAATGTCAACAGGTGATATCATCTCGATGAAATCCAGTACTGTTTCCTGTTGATGTAAATAGTGTGCAGTATTAGAAATAACGAGAAAAAGCTGTGCAGATAACTTGAAAGATGCTTCTTTACGCATTCATGTTACCTTTGTGACTTCAAAAATTCCAACCCCGACAGTTTGGAATGCAGCTTGCCACAGATGACGACTCTAGAGTTATATTCAGGAATGTGTTATTCTCCCAGTCTATACTTATTCGGTAAACATTTGATCAACTTGAACTGCACGTACTTCAGGAGTTTCTGGTCCTTCCCATGCCATATCGTACATGGATTCGAACTCTTCGAAAGTCAATTCGTGTTTTTCTGGTTCACCCTCGCTATCGACCTATAGAAAGGGTGATTGTTATCAATGGGTTTACTATAATAATGGCATTTTTCTCTTCTGTCTTACGGGTCTCATTCGTCTTGGTTCAACGTCGTCCATCACCTAGAAAAAAGGGTTGTTATCAATGCCGTATTAGACCACAGCAAACAGTATCATCTAGCTTACGGGTTTCATTGGTCTGACAGATGAACTGCGTTGCAAATCAGGAGCGTTGGAGCGACCAACCTATCCCAAAGCGAAATGGTCGAGTTTGTAATCTGGCAGGTCAACCTGCTGCCGAAAAAGCTTACATTGTAAGGAACTCGTCCAAAGCTCTGTTGTTTCATATATTTCATTGGTTTGCGACTTTCCAATTCGATGTGAGGAGCAACAGGAGTAATAAATTCAGATTCCTAACGGTTTGTTTACCCCTTTAACAGTTTGTTTGATAGCTTCGTCGGAGTCACGAAAGACTGCGATTACCCCTTCGATCCCCACTGGAGTAGTCTCTGTAACATTGCGCTCTTTGTGATGATACCCTTGAGGTTTTTCTGCCACCAATTTATATATCTACGCGCGAATTGCTAGATTAGAAAGTTTCAAAAATGTCAAATTACGCAAAGGAAGCATTTCAACTTACGAGGCCGCAGTTTGCGGGAAGGAAACTACCAATTGTCAGAACGACGATAAAGATCAAGCTGTTCATTCTTCTTTAGCTTTTGTTCAAAGAGTGTGTGTGTGTTTGTAGGTTGGTTTTGAGACGACAAGCAACTTGACAGGTTTTTCCAACAGTCAGCTGAGCGAAATCCAACGCCCCGATGAACTTCTTACATATTTAAATCGTATAAATCCCAGTAGATTCTGGTTTGTATAAAAGCACGCTACCTTATCGAAAAAATTGCTCATTGAAACAATCAGAGGGTATCTTTCTTACGAAGGGGTTTTTTGTTGTACGGAATGTAGGAATATACAGAGAGTTACAGAGGCACAAAGTATAGAGTGACATATAACGGAACGAGATGAGAGACAAAGATTTACACTCCTTCTCGACTGCTCAAGACTTGACTGGAAGAGATTCCTCTGTTCAATCCCTTGTTGACGTCGGATGATTTCTGGGCACCTGTAATTTTCGAATAGATCCAGAAAATGTTGCTATTTGAATAAGGGTATTCTTGTTAGTTCGAGCAATCCGGAAGCAGTGCTTCGAGGTTGATTCTGATTTGAATACAGTACCTTTGTTCAAAAGCGTTGGCACTGGTTCCAAAGATCAAAAACAGGACAATTCCACTGACGGCAGAAACCCAAACTGAAGTGTTGCTTCCAGCTGAAGAAGCAGAGAAACCACCATTCAACATGGCCAAACAAGCTGGAGCAGCTGTGAGTGCGGCATTGATGGCAAAGAGGACGGTCCAGGCGACAATACGCATGCAAAGTGATAGAGGGATTCTGGGACCACTGTTGGATTGTTTGACGGCAGGTTGGGCACCGTTGGTGGTTCCAGTAGCATCTTTCATATTGCCGTTAGAGGTAGCTCTTGGAAGGTGAGTGGTGCTGGTTCCGACGCTGCCTCGGTGACGGAAGAGTTCGTATGAAGCATGGGCTAACGTTTGAAAAAGAAACGGTAAATGGTAAGTTATGGGATTCCAATCTCGTATGCTTTGACCACAATTGAATTCGAAGTTCTCATTGCACAATAGCGCAAGCTTACCAGCGAGGACGATACCAATGAAGGAGCAACCCAACAAGTAGACGCTGTGGTGAATAATTCGGTTTAGTTTGCCAAACAAGTAATAACCCATTGAAAACCTCAGACTTACACTGGTGCGGCCCAAGCATTGGCAGGGTATACGACCAAACAAAACAATGTAACTGGGTAGTATCCAAAGTTTGCATCGGCCATGCCTCCATAAATAGCAGTTGGAATGGCAGCAGAAACCAAACTGATTGCCAAATAGTAAGGGTATCGAGTTCTTTCAGAGCTTTTGAATCGCCCACAAATAGCACACCAGAGATCGAATGAGATGAACATGGTGACGACATCTAAAGAAAATGTTGGTTCTCGCGTCAGAATTGCCACCCACCAACGACACCGAGTGAATTGAAAGATTTCTCACATAGTAAGGACAAGAGGTAGTTGAGAATGATGGCTTGAACTTTGCAAGACTGTGCAACCGAGAATATCACGTATGGTGCGACAGGTATCATCGTGAAGGTAACCCAATTCATCAAATTGCTACCAGAAGCTGCCTACATAAGATAAACAAAAATCAAAACTGAAGCTTTGATTATTTATAGACGCGTGTTTCAACCACTCGATGGGTCACAACTGCAACATCAACCCCACACACGAACTTTTGATGAATTTCAGAGCGTCACACTCTCCCATCAAAATTCTATGGATTCCAAAGACATTTCGGGCCATGAAAACTCACCAAGAATAGTAATATCACCAGATCGAACAGACAATAGATCGCGGCAAAAGTGATCAAGGTCCAGTTTTTGCCCATCCTCAAAAACATACTAAAGACTTCTAGAGAGCCGAAAAAGGAGATGACGTGGAGAGCCACTTGCACGGCTGTAGTGGAATCCATTTCAGATGCTTATTTCGTGGATTCGTTTTCTTCTTTTACTTTGAGTTATTAGCTTTTTTGAAATGGATGCAGAATTTATCGAAAGGGTTTCATGCCGAAGTGTTTCTTGATTCGCGAAGTACCCGGAAATTTTCCTCGGACGGGCCACGTAACTAGGTTATAGCACATCAAAAGCTCTTGGTGTTTCGGTGGGGTTTCTTGTCTCTGGCCTTAATTGTTGTCGTCTGGTCTCTGGTCTGTTTCTCAATTACAAGCCCTGTGCCGCGCATTCCATTTTGAGTGCAATGGACATACGCGATCGCTCTAAACAAGTAAAGAAAACAAAGTGAAAATTGTAGATGAATCGAGTGACTTAGTCGATGTACAACTATTTACATGATGATATAGTAAAAACCCATACATGTCGAAAAAGCACAGTTCGTTGAAAAACGTGAGAATCGAAAACCCTCAAACGTTTATTTCTCAAAGTTTGCTTGCAATCCATGCAATCCCTCTTTGCAAAAGTGAATAATTTTGGATTTGATTTGAAGTATCATGTCGAATGACGTGAGGATTCGGTCGTTGATTTTTAATGTCATCTTTCGAAATCCATATCCTATTAACCACGATAACACAAACATCGAGTCATTAAGTAAATCGAAATTTGTGCCAAAAGATCTACTTTCGTACCCGTGGAATCCATAAGGCACTCTGAACGGAATGTCAATTCTGGCTTCTAGTTTCATTGTGCTGGCATTCACTATTATCAGGGAGCTCTTGCCATTCGTTGTACCAGTGTCTTTGCGAGGATTGTGTCCATGTGTCTCATTATATACAAATCCAACCAGGTAACCAGAATCTTCAGCGCCTTCTATAGGAACAAAAACGGGCTCACCACCATACGCGTCTTGTCCTAGCTCGTAAGCCTCAACAATGCCAGTTTCTAAATCAAATTTGACTATAGCGTCCATTACGGGTATGAGTGCGCCTGGAATCAACCTACATATTGTTACGAGATTGTTGGTGGTCAAAAAAGGCACACGCTGATCCAGGTTATTTATGGTAATTGCACATACCTCCCAGTGTAGACATATCGCATCTTGCGTCCAAGCAACTCCGAATCTCGAATCCGTGGAAACTCAACAGGCACTTTTATATTCCCCAGCATTCGACGACAAACTTTTCCCGTCACCATATCGAACCTCCATTCAGTCAAATACGTTTGATAGTCATCAATATTAACATTTTTCGGCGTAAAGCCTTCAGTATTGAGATCTGCAGCCTTTTCGGAACGACATCCCACAAGCACAACTTCTTGACCATCTTCATATGCGTTTGCCGTGTGATAGACGTAACATGGTGCATCGTCAAACCATTTAATCTTTTTCGGATTATATCTATCCATGATGCCGAATCGGGATGGTAATCGTGAGTCAAACATTAGAGCTGATTTTCCCTCTCGAAAGACTCTGGGTCCGTTGAATGTAAATGGCTATTACAACATAACGACATGTTCAATTAGAGTTTAAAGATGTGAATTCAATTAGCTGATCAGCATACCAAATCCAGAATGATGGCGTAGTGTTCCGTTATGGCAAAATCATGCATCATCACAGTTCTACATTCAACTGGATGTTGGCATATCTTGAGAGTTCCATCAGCGTTCACTACAGAGTAATGGAAGGACGGTTTCTCAAACCTAATGGAACAGATTATGAGAAAACACCTTTACATCGGCTAGCAAATCAGGGGTCTCAAACAAAACACACCTGTAGCCAAAACAGAACAGTTCTTTGGTAAAGGGATCAACCTTTGGATGAGCCGTAAACTGTGCCTTAGCAGGATGCTTTGCAAACTCTCCACTAAAGGTAAAGGGACCAATTGAGTCTAAAGAGGGAGCCACCACTTCATACGGCACATTAGCCTCCATCAATGACATCAGCCGACCGTCATGATACACAAGCGCAGTATTCGCAGTAGTCCTTGTGGCAGGTTCTTCAATAACTTCTCTCGTCAACCGACTCTTGATCAGTGCCTTGACAAGAACCAGCGGCTTTTCACTCGTCAGCTCACCGAGACGTGGCATGACTCTTGCGTTGAGTGCCTTCTCAGCGAGATGTTGTCCGGTTTTGACGTATTTGTTGACATAGTGTGGGGTCAAGTGTTCGTCAAAGTAGACACCGTGGAGATGGCCTAGTGATCCAAATGTGAGATAGTGAAATATGTATTCAGACGCCGGATTTGTATCTTACCGTCGCCGTCAAACCAGTGATGTGCGCTAAGAAAAAGTATCTGAATGATCAGTCGCACCCAACAGAAAATTGTTGCGATTGCAAGATAATGCGATTGTAATATGATCTAACATACATTCCAGTGGTCGTAGTCAATTGAGGTTGACTATTTGGACCTGTTCTCACATACTGCGAACCTTCCAGGTGATGATGAGCAAGATGAGCGACAGCTATCCAAATTGTGAACGTTTGAACGACCAGTTCAGCACTCATATCACACCTCGAAATATTTCTGGGATTTTCCCATCATATGATGTTGCAACTAGCTCATGCTCATCGGTAATGGGACCAAGATTTCCTTTAAAAGTGATTTCGGTTTTCGTTAATACTCGAATAATTCAACAACGGAAACGTGTAGAAGTCAAATCAAAGCAAGAAATCAGATAGATGTATACCCTGAAACCATATATTTGCAGTCATTTTCTTCCTCCTTATTCAACGTCTGCTTCTAGGTTTCTGCTTTTGCGTCAGGAGACCGAAAGTATCACCAAAAATCACGCTGGTCGGATATTCCACAGCCGCGTTGATACACCACACATGTTTTGGTCCAAGACGGTATATATCAGCTTTATTTCTTGATGCGCATACTACCATACTACATTTACTACTACTCCGTTGTTACTCAGCCCCACAGGTTGGACAGCACGCCAAACACACCCTTCTTGACCACCTCCTTTTCACCTTTAGCCAATCTCGGTAATCCCTTAGCTCGTCTAGCCAAATTATTCAATGGGTATTCAATAGAGTTATAGGCAACATCGAAAAACAAGGGCTTGCAAGGAATCGGTTGGAAGGTTGGTGGCAACTCCACCAAGTTGGGATCTGAAGGATCAAAGCTAGGCATGAATGTATCCAAATTATCAATTAATGGTTTTCGTCTTATGCCAGATTTCTCTCCATCTGGTTCGGTACTATTCGTGGCTGCTGCTGCTGTTTCTGTGGATGTCGCTTCCATAACGGCACGAGCTCGTTCACGGATTTTAGATCCGCGGATGATGGTATCGAGACTAGACATATCGGTATCTAGGGTAGATAAGGTGGCTGTATCTTCTGGTAACAAGTCGTTTTTCTTGGTTGATTTTTTCACACTGTCAAGTTCAGCACGAGCTGAAACTAGATATTCTGATGCTTTATCCATTACAGCGAAGGCTTCGTTTCGTCTTCGAGCTGATGTAAGCAAAGCTCCTATATGATACATTCTGCAAAAAATAATTGGAGTCAGCCAAACAATCAAAGTGGTGTGATGCTGTTCTCAACACACGTACTTGAATGCATGGTAGAGAGACATCTTGGCACCAAGTATACGCTGCAACGGGACATCCGCCTCTACCCCTGGCAATGAAGACGTTTCCTTCAATGTGTTGACAATGGCATTATAGAGTTTAGGCACATCTTCCAATCGTGCAGATTTGAGCTGATCAGGCATCTTGGTTTGTTGACCAGAGAACTTGTGTTTGGTTGCTTCAATCAAGAGCAGGTTGCGCTCTACTGTCTTGGATAGACGCAAGTAGGCAACATACGATGAGATATAGTGGAGGTTGAAGGTATTTGCGTCCGACTTCGATGTTTTAACCTTTGCTACTGCAACCTAAAATTTAATATTTGATTTTGGGAATCAGCATTCAAGTATATGTTGATAACCAAAATAGCAGACCAGGATTCTCCTACCACTACCTACCGCATCATCCTTCACATCTTGCTCAGCAATACGACTAGCATCCCAGAGAGCACCAATGACAGCATCAAATTCTCTCAATCGTTCGTCCAGGGCTTCAGCACTATCTAATGGCAATGCCGCATCTTTAATAGCCTTGTCTAACTGCTGTAGGGACTCTTGAGCGGCCAATATAGCTTCAATCAACTTCTCATTCTTGCTAGGAACAGTTTTTCCTCTCCAGGTTATACTAGAAACTTCGACAGCCTTTTTGTGACGAGTTTGGGCTAGCGTGTCTTCAATTTGTCGAGTCAACAAGTCGAGACCTGCTGAACCACCGGCAGTCTTGTTTCGCATTTCAAGTAGTACTGATATATCTGCGGAAGCTCCACCCTTGATTTTCCGATTGTAGGCACAGAATCGAATGGATGGGTCAATTGCATCGACTGCAGATTGACATAGAGCTTCTTGCTCTGCACTTCCAACTGTAGACAGTTTCTCATATATCGTCCTGTTAGTGCAACGAGATAGATGTCAACATTGTATTCACCAAACAAAAAAACACGTCGATAACATTTAGAAACATACCTAGCAGCGGCAAACTTGTCAAGCGCTTCTTGCCACTTTTGTTCTTCAAACAGGACATAACCTTTCATCAAGGCAGCGTATGCTTGTGCATCCAACAAAGTCCTACTATCTACACCACGAGTTTGGCATACAGTTTCTAGTTCTGATGCATATGCAGCTGCTCGTTGTAATCGTGCACGAGCATGATGTTTCCTTCTGGGTTCTTGAGCTACTTCGCCCTTCAGTTGCATGGCATACGACCATGCTCGTTCAGCTTGAAAGAGGAGAATTTCCAAGTGGCTTGAACGGAAAACACGGAGGTGAGATGGCGGGGAAAAGGTACGCAACTGTCATCGAATACTGACTAGACTCACCCCAAAACAGCAGTTTCAGCAGGTAGCTCGCGTTTCTCATACTTTTTCTTTCCTTGAGTCAATCCAACGACTTTTCGTACTCTATGAATCTTTCTAGCACAGTATTGCCTATATATATAGATATGTGAGTGAGTTTGGATGGCAGATAGGTTTTGATGTTGTGAATGTTTGGCGTGCTTTTGCATAAGTTTGACGGTGAATAGCTTGATCATCACCTGTATCTCTGATAATCCTGATGCCTCAATCCATGAGAATCCTGCGCATTCTTTGTCACGGCCAAGACTAGAGTGGAAAGTATTTCTTGAAATTAGCACTTTGAGAACTTGGACTAGAAGTGAGGCTTACTGTCAATAGAGAGGGGCTCGAGAGGAGCTGGAGTATCTTCCATAGCTGTATTCATAGGTCTGGACCTCGCTTGTAAAGGATATCTGCCAATGCAAACGTTTGAATGTTTCAACCAGGGAACAAAACAGATTGACGATTGACGGGTGGTTTAAGCTTATATATATTATTAGTTGAAGATATCGTGTCATAGACGACAGTGATGACAGAACAAGTATCATCTCACAGAACACCCATTAAACCAACATTCCACTCGCCATCATCAGAGAGCTGGAGACGAAAGTTCAGAGACCAGTGCAATGAACGATTACGGAAGGATAGAGAAGCTCATACTAGAAGGAGACGGACCAGTAATAATCTCACTCCTCCTATGCAACATGGTGATAGCCCTTTGGATCAAGATGAGCAGGAAGATCGAGAGGCAAGTGCTTGCTTTCGTTTGCTCCTGATACACGACAGTTCTCGCGTGATGATCATCGCTGAACATATCTTTGAATCTAGCTGATCAAACGTGCAGTCTATGATGAATATCAGAAAGCTCTAGCAGAAGAACAAACAGACTTTGCCTTGACAATTACACCTGAAATCGCAGAGGCAGTGCAGGCAGAGATACTAGCTGAAATGAATGAAAACTTATGGTCTGATGTAGATGACTCGACAATGGACGTTTACGATGATGATAATGAATTCTCACCAACACCAACACCACTCCCAAACCGTCATCAACAACGACATGATATACCCGACGAGAGAACCACTATGATGGAAGATGATACCGTTCAACCGCATAGTAGAGCCATGTCAAACGCATCTGTAGATTCATCATGGGAAGTATCATATCGTGCTACGAAAAACAGTGAAGGAACAGCAACAACTATGATGGGACTTCCAAATGTATCTGCTGTCGCTGCGGCATTTCGAGCAATCCCGACTACATGTTTTGTATGTCAGCGTGGTATGTTGTCCAAGCAACAACCGAATGTACTTGCATGCTCATCATGTGAAGTACAAGTGTCTACTCGTGCAAGTGTGCAAGAGTATTTGGATTACGTTTTGGTCATGTGTCGAGGGCACGAGTGAGTACATGTCCAATTTCAGTGCTGTGTTGTCTAAGCAGTATTTTATAGGACACTGATATAGGCTTTTTTGCATTGTAGACACACTTGCTTGGGACAATCCCTATTCACATACACACGTCAACATGGTCTTTTCCTAGTATGCAATACATGTATGGCCCGTGAATCGTTGATTGTTGAATAGCTCTTGCATTATTTTGCATTTTTGTATAGTTGCAGCTTTAGCACGGTACATATAAAGTCAATTAGTTAGAACCTTGTGTTGTGACAAAGCGCTTAAGGCCAATCAAAACTGGATACACAGGAATAGAATTATATATTGTGCTGACAGTTCAGAGTAACAGAAAAAGAAACCAAAATCTACTCTGTACAAGCTGCAATGGCATTGAGCAGGCGTTGTGTCCGCTCTAAGGCAGCAAACTCCCGACCGTGCATTGCATTCATACAGTATCCTACGGCTGTGAAAAGGAAAAAGTGGTGTTAATGTCTAGAAGGTTCAAGTTTGCATATTCTGGCCAAATCAATTACCAATTTGCTTTTCACGATTCCAGACGATAACAGACCCTCCAGCCCCTCCCCACCCCGAACTTTTCAAATTAATTGTCTCTCTACCTATGTCTACAGCGTATCCTCCAACAGTCATTTGTCTTTCCAATCCCAAAACTTGGTCAACTTGCATCGGCACCAGCAATTCCTGGGCTAGATGAAGCAATCAAATTCAGCGTTCACTTGCGAAAGAGCACATAATATCTACTAGCTTACATTTTTTGTAGGCTTCGGGTGAGACAATGGTAAAATGATCAACTGTTCCTCCAGATGCCATCTGCAAAGAAGAGCAAGTTAACGGAAGCCAATGACATGCAGGAAGATCTGGCATACCACAAGTGCAAAACGAGCCAATCCCAAACAATTCGTCACTGCACCGTAACTTGTCGCTCCTCCAGTACGAGTAACCCGAGCATTTGCCCAATCTCGATCGACTTTTCCGTTTGGATACGGGACAGCGGAGAATGTCTTCCGTGCTAAATTGACAGTGGTTAGCATAGCCGTGGGTTTATTCGATTGCCGACTTACTTACTTGGGTGGTTGGGATTTCTAGCTATATCATACAGCCTTGGGTGTGGCGGATCGCGCAGAAGGAACCTGGGAATGAAAATATTGCCCAGTCCGCGGAGCGCTGGGTATGGAACCATGCGGCAGACTCGGTTCTCATATTCAGCAGGTAATCCGTAAAAGAATTCAACTCCAAGACGGGGAGCTATATCTTCCGTCACAATCTGTCCCATCGAACGATGTTTTGGATCCACTCGGCGAACGATTTCGTTGAGATACCATCCTCGTGACAATGCGTGATAGGCTTGGATTGGTTTACCGTCATAATTGTGCTTTTGCCGGGCACTGCAGTGAAAAGGGGGTTTGAGTAAGGCGTGACAATATGACGTTGCAAAAGGTAATACATTTTGGTCGCCAGAACGTCCAGATCATGCACTTCTTCAGCAGTGGGAGTGTTTTCTGGGTCGAGCCACGCCACGCCTCCTCGATGGCCCAGAAGGTCACATAGCTTCACATCTGCCCGAAACGTCCATTTAGCTCGAATATTTTCAAAGCGAGCAAAGTTGCCGTACCTTGTTTGCCACCTTGTGCGAACTCTGGCCAATAGTGGGACACCCTTTGGTGGTAATCAACCAGTCCCAATGTTACTAGGTGAGCAAAAATGATGGATTCGACTGCTTTGCCACAAGAAAAAACTAGGTGCAAAGTCTGATCGGTATATGGTTTCTTTGTCTTCAAGTCTTCCTGTAGATACCAAAAGCTCAGAAAACTTAGAGCGGTTCGTTCTGGTGTTGTAGACAGCACATGATCTCATCGTCAATTCTCGTTTCAAAGTGTTGCGCAAACGTAACGGCCTTGTAAATGTGATGCACGCAATTGTCACTTACAAAGCCACCGTAGAGCTCAACGACTTTCTCTCCCTTCACTAAAGGAAGGGATGAGTTGGTGCTTGCCAGCAAAAACCCAATGTTGAAATGTTGCTCACCATACACGACCAAACCACTCCCAATCTCTAATCCCGCGGCGAAATTCTGTTCAAAAGCATCTTTGACACGCTCGTATCCTTTCTCAACGTGCCCAGATATGGGATACGCGAGCTTTCCAATTCCAAAAATTTGGGTAACCAATGGATCGAATATGCCAACGCTGTTTTGATATTTTAAGAACAAAGCTCCCGTTAACGTTATAGCTCCAATGACACCAGCAGCTATGTAGGCAGCTTGGCCAGACTCCATCGTCAGTTTTTCAGATTTGCTTGCTTCCCTGACCGATTGTCTTAACTTGTTTTCACGATGAAGATAAAGTGTGGACTGGTATCATCATAAAAGACTCGAGCTAAACAGATTGGTCTGCTCACAGAAACTCTCAATGAAGCCGAGTATGGCAAGCTCGATACTCCAGAAACTATATATAAAGCTACAGATGTATCAGACACCTATTGGACATATGGTCAGGCCTCAGATTTAGAGCAAATGGCGAATTCTAGATTACTAGATGATGAGATGTATTGTCAGGAACTCAACGTAGGGGAGAACACATTTACACATCTGCGAGATTTCTCATAGCCAGTTCTTCTTTGGATACAGTGATGCTGATCGCAAACCTTGATGTTGAAGAAGGTCTAGCCAGTGGCTCTCGAGCTGTAGTCGTCGATTTTGTGACCGCATCAACTCTACCACTCACACCCTCAAAGTCAAATCTCACAACTTTTCCGAGCACTTTGAGGCCATACCGCTATCTTACTTCCTTGATGGATCTAAAATAGCTATATCCGCTTTTACCTTTACTGTTAAAGCGTCAAGTCTTAGTCGAACACATATTCCTCTCAACCATGCCTGGTCTATAACGGTCCACAAGAGCCAAGGAATGTCGGTAGATGCAAGCCGTGTAGTAATGGATAAGATATTTGCAGCGGGCCAATCATATGTTGCGCTGTCGAAGGTGAGGAGCCTTGAAGGTCTGCTGATAGGTTTATTTTTGAGAAAGAAGATATGGTGATCCAAAGGTCGGGGCATTCTATAATAGTATGAGAAGACTAGGAATGCCAGATGGGACGTCTTGGAATAGGAAGGCCGACCAAGCGGTTGCCGGGTTCTTGATAGCAATGCAAACTCGGCACCGACTGAGTTCATGGAAGACCAATTTACAGCAATTAAGCTAGACAAGTATAGGCAACATTGTAATAGCATGTCACCATCTAAACCAGCCAAACAAAAAGCAAGGACGACATATTTAAGGGACAACTGTTAGGTGGACCAGTGAGGTTCGTCCTGTCGGCTAGACGTGAAGGATTACCAATAACACCCTTTAAGATTTGGACTACCATCTGAACGTAACGAAGCACCACAGATGACACCAGTAAATTTTGGTCGTAACGAAGCACCAACAATAACACTCGCAACAGTAGCCCCACCACTGACAAAGGAGAGCAGTGATGCTCAATATGGACTTGATGACGACGACGATGGACTTTGGGCTTCTGCATCACAAATGGTGGATGAATCATCGCAACCGTCTAAACTTGGAACGTGATATCGATGATAACTGGCGGTGATCGACCGTGTACATGTAGATTAAGAATATAAATAGCATACATTTTGTAAGAATACACGTTTTTGCGCAATTTGAGAATTCTTTGGGGTGTTAGTTGCCGGCTTGTCAGTCTTCACTTTCGGGTTCGCTTTTGGTTTGAAACTTATGACAGGCAAAAGACAGAAGAAAGCAGGAGCTGTATATCGAACGGTCAAGAATCCGGCTCTGTGCTGTTCGTGTATGTAGGGTGAAGGCCAAGGAGCTGAACCCGACGACACGATCGCTCATAGCAATGTCAGATCCCACAGAGGTTCTGAGTGAGACTAGTGAGACTAGCGACACTAATAAGCGGATCTCCACCATATTTTCGGTAAGTCCTTGTCATTCTGGTTGTTTGGTTTGGATAAAAAGAAATCTTGAGGATTTGTTGTCAGTTTGTTGCGTGGATCCCGCTGGGCGGATCGAGAAGATTTGTATAGATCTGCTTGCGTTTATGAATATCAACGTTCTTGATCTATGAACTTATACAGTTGAACCAACACGCTTTCTTTCTAACCCGCAGAAACAAAACCGAAAGCTAAGAACGTCAGCATCCTCACTCAGCTTGAAACCTGATGTCGTGCCTTCTACCGAAAATGTCAGCCAATCTCCTATATCTGCATTGTTTTCGAGAATCAAGAACCGAGAGACTGGTCAAAGTCCACGAGGAAGCCATTCGAAGGGGTTGTCTATGGTCACTGGACATTCAGGACACTCAAACACACACTCAAGGCAGCCTTCAAATGATCCAGAAGGCTCTACACAACCACTGAATGATAAATTAGTGCCAGGGTCTCCTCAAAAACGTCTCAGTGGCAAACAAACGCACAGTAAGAAATTAGGTTGATATTGCGCTGACCAGAAGTACTCACTGCTTCATTTTACTGCAGAACGACAATCGTCCCTTCCCATTAGACATGTTGGCAGTTTAGACGATTTAATAGCACACGTACATGCAGCCACACATTTAGATTTGTCGAATCCCGTGTCGCCAGTGCAGAGCCCAGTGATATCTGCAGCCAAACCTTCAATAAAATCTTCAAATTCGTCAATGTCTCATCGAGTTGAAGATGCATGGGAGAGTAAACAGGCCGATATTGTCCTAGCACGAGATATTGGAGATAATATGACCGGGCCGCTCCCAATACCAAACCACGATAGTAGCAGAAAAGTGAATTTTACTATATCAGATTCACTCTCCTCGTCGCTCGAAAGCAGTAGAGATGGACAGTTAGACCAACCTTTAGAGTTATTGCATAGACAGCCCTCTTTGATTTCCATGATACCGAGTCATTTACAGCAGCCAGAACCTATAATAGAAGAATCGTTGCCTCACCCGTCGCCACAATATGATCCCGACTCGGTCTTGGGTTATTTAATGGATACCGTAAATTCGAATATGAAACGGCCAAGTGTCAGTAGTATTGCAGAATCACCCATGGCAGTAACTATGTTAAAATCCATAAGTCATCAACCATCGATAGCAGAAGCACGTAATGAGGACAATGACTCGTTCCGTTTACCACCGATACCACAAAATGAAGCACTCTCGTTGTTTCATCAGTCAGCAGCAAATACAGAGGCTAAACCTGAAATTGTGAACTCTCCAGTGCTTGAATCTGAGCCAGAGCCAATACCCACACCCGCACCTGTTGTGCCTTTAGTCGCTCCTACGAATGGATACAAGTCAATGAACCCGACTGAAGTTGCTAGACTCTTGTATGAAAATAACTTGCCTGATGTCCCTTCTGAAGATACCGCCTTGATATTGGGCAAGGGGTAAGTAGTCATCTGATATTAAATGCATTGGCCAGAAATGCTCATCTGGATGTTTTCGGTAGTGACTACTTCCATGTCGCGATTCTTACTGCATATATGAACATGTTTGACTTAAAAAACTTAAAACTGGAAGAAGCATTCAGGTATGTCCAAGTGAAATGCCATAAAAGACCACCGTGGAACTAATACTTTGGAGATCCTAGACGGTTTTGTGCTGCACTCATCATGAAGGGTGAAACACAACAACAGGATCGGATTTTGATGAGGCTAGCACAAAGATATTGGGATTGTAATCCACAGACTTGGTCCCTCTTTTACTCTGCAGGTTTGAACCAGAGTCACGAGTTTACAACCGTGCAGATTTCGGCGCTGATTTGTGTATTTCAACCTAGATGTCGTCCACATCATATTATTCTCGATACTCATGCTGAATACTGATTTACGGAATGCTAGCATCGGGATAACGAGCTCTCGCATGTCCAAGTCTGAATACCTCAAAAACACCCTAAACACCATTGAAGGCATGGTAAATCCAGTACGAAGTGAAGATTCAGATAGGACTGGCACTGGTACTGTCAGTGACGACAGGACATCTACAGAAAAGGAGACATTCGTTGACCGAGATTGGAGGCGGAAAATGGAAGCCGAGTTACGTGAATTATACAAGTCTATTAGTAGGCACAATATCGTGTCGAGGTCTGCCTCACCTGATTTGACTTCTTCGCCATCATCATCGTCATTACCCATCCGAACTTCAAATGGTACACTGAAGCGAGAAGGATCGTCTTTATCGGTATCAACCACCCATTCGACGTCTACCACCGCTACCAACTTTGGCGATAACATGTCTGTGTATTCTGGACGAGGTATCCGCTTTGTAGCTTCTTTACGAAGAAACCACAATGGATCATCACAAACCTTAGAACGTAACACCACCCTCGATAGAAAGTCTTTGGCTAGTGCCTTCTCTGGTAGTTCGCTAGGTCGAAATACTAGTGAAACAGATCCATATGGTTCCTCTGCTTCGATACGTAGTACCAGCGTAGAAATAGGTGGCGCCAACCTAATGTCAGACCCAGGCCGAGCAGGTGTTATGCAAGGGCTTATTATACGTAAAAGGTTGCGAGATCCTGAAGGTGGTAGAGCTCGTATGCGTAGATGGGTCAAAGCATGGGGAGTGTTACGAATGGATATGGATGGACCGCTTGGCGTTGCATTGACTCTGCAACGAGTTGAGAATGATTCAGATAAATTCTCGCCTACAGAAATAGGTGGAAATTTAGTAGATCCATCTGCACTACCTACCACAATGTTTGCTGGAACTGGTGGTAATGGTTCCACGTCGCCCTTTGAGTCTATAGGACGACGGTCTTTGGCTTCTAGAGAAGCTCGTAGTCGGCCAGCCATGGAGACGTCGAGACCTCCTCGTCTCTTGCGAGTAAGTTGATTCATGATTGCGACAGTCCCAGGGATTTGTTTTCCTGACATACCTTGGCTGTCCATAGGTTGCACCAAACTCTCTCGAAACAATTCCACTATTGCATGCTCTCTCTATATCTCACCCAGAGCCAGGCTACTCATCATCTCGACCTCATGTATTTTCCTTGCATTTGAATGACGGCTCCACGATGCTCTTCCAAGTACCATCACTTCAGAGCCTGAATATGTGGGTTCGAGCGATCAACTATTGGGCAGCTCGTAGGTCGCGAGAGCCTTTACGTGGTGGCATAGGTAACATGGAATATGGGTGGGGTAAAATACTCTCAGATCGTAAAGCCCGTCTAGCTGAAGAACGAGAACGTAAAACTCACGGGAGACGTGGTGAATCCTTTTCAATGTCTATGACGGCCAAAGAAGCAGCTGCAGCAGTTTCTTTGGTCATTGGAGACGAGTATGAATTTGGAACTAGGGCCTCTCCGCATGTGCATTCTGGTTCTATCTCTGGATCGTCTGGTAAAGAGGCTGGTGGTGGTAGTAGTGGTATGCCTCCAATGGCTGTTGATCCCTCTGATGAGAGTGTCAAGGCCAAGATTTTTGAGTGGTTCCCGCCACCTAATCCAATTCATACAAGGACTGGTGGTGACTATTCTGAGGTGATTTGAGAAACATTCTCGAGATGTTTGAGTTTTTTGTTGACTCTTGATCACCTAGGTGGAGCAAATGAATGCCATGAAGAAGCAAGTCGACATTGTTGCTACAGAATTGGAAGAACATGCTGGTCTTCGTGAGGCGATGGAAATCAAGGTATGTTGTACCCCGTGCAATATAAATCCGTTGTTGAGATTTGAGGTGACCTTTATTGCTCCTTCCTTTCACAATAGTATGGATCACACCCCTCACAAAAGGACAAGGCTCAAAAGAATTGGATTAAAAGGCAGCAATATTTAGCATACGAACATCAAAAATATGCTACTTACGTCGAAGCCCTCGTGCAAGGATTGGATTACATAACCGGAAATCATCAACCATTCTCCCCTACCGCTACTCACTACACCAGCACGATCCCTAGGACAGTCGAATTGCCACCACGTATGCCCCTCACCTCTGACGTCTTTATACCACCAAATAACATAGCACCGAGCCGACCTTCAAATGATGCAACAACAACAGATTCGTCTTCCTTGTCAACCTTGGATGTTATACAACGAAAACATTCACAGCAACAGCAATCCGATAGTGTGTCACGTAGTCTTGATGCTGCTAGGATATTGAGTCCCAAGCTGGAGGAGGAAGGTAGCAGGCCTCCATCACCTTTACCACCACAATCGTCTAGCGTAGTGGACAGTACCATGTGAAATTTGTGAATAGCATTATTATTAAAGACATTTTGTAAAGACAACAACAACACAACGCATTGTGAATAAATCCTCAGTATTTTCTATAGCAGATAATTGTGTAAAAAATCTTTGTTTTGGGCGATTGCGGCGACATGAAAGATGTTTTGGATGCAACAAGAGTTACGCCAACGACCAGCTCGGAAATGATGTTTAATCACGTAGAATTATCAGGTCATGACTAAGACTGCACTTCTTTTGCGTTCGGAAGTCATATCTCCATTTTGTTAAAGAGTTAAGATGAATTCTGTGAGGTTTTCCAGTTACAAGACACGACAACACAAGAGATACGAAATGTTTCTATAGACCCGAAGACCATTGCTGTCTGAACTTGGATTCGACGAGATTTTAGTCTAATTTGGGATGTATCCGAACAGAAAACTCCAACTAAAACTCAACATTTGATAAATGGCCGTTGTAATGTCTTATATGGAGAAGGCATCTATCTATGTGGTTTCTTTGATGAAGCTGGACCTATAATGAATTGCGATTATTCGTATTCGTGCAATATCTTTCAGCCGCTGGTTTTTGCTGTAGCCACTACTTGTCTAAGATGCTCCAACTGACGCGTAAAGTTTGATTCCTTGACTAGTAGTCGGACGGTACACGACTTTTGAAATGTAATTTGGATGTGTCGGGCACCTGTCTGAACATGTTTCTCAACATGATGCTTTGGTCGCAATTTGAGCTCCACTAAAGGTAGCCATTTACAGCCATCATCGGACTGATCGCACTCTACCTGAAGACATAGACGAAGCATTTCCCGTGAAAAGTATGAATTCGGAGAGTCTCAAAGTCACTATGAAAACGCAAGCAACGGCTCGTATCTACAAAATTGCCCATTTTTGTAGGCATTACTTTGTAGACCGCCAAGGTTGTGTTGCTAAATACGTTGCAATGTAGTATTCATTATATTGTATCCATTTTGGTCTTGTTGATCCTTCCTGGAATAGCTGGTAATGTTACGTCTGGATGTTGCAGAGGAGAGGGACCAGGATTTAGTCACACAGTGTTTTTTGCAGAATACACAATCACCAATTTCCCACAATTCAGTACGTTTCAAATGTTCATACTTATATATTACAATAAGAGAATGTTCGTGCTACATGATGGCGAAGTTGGCCAAAAAGGATAATTTGAAAACCACAATTTTGCAGAGGTAATGGCAAATTACATCCCATTTCAGTAGTAAGCACTAGATGTTCCTGCCATTCCACCTACACCCTTCTGCGACGTAGAATTACCATTACTTCCACTACTGTCACTGCGAATCGACAGTTTCGACAACTGTTCAATCTCCATCTCCATATTAGGCTTTCCGTAGCTAATCACTCCAACATCATTACCAAATGCGAATGGCGGTGGGATGAATATCTTGGCTGTCAATAGTGATCGTGGTTGAGGGTATATGTTGCCTAGAGATGCTATAGAGGGTACTGGTTGGAAGCTTACAGAGTCGTTCACACGGATATAAGTGTCTGCGAGTAATTTCAGTTCGATTTGTTCGGCATTGAGTGTGTTTAATAGATATGTTTGGTTGTTGGATTCGGTCTGGTGAGCTGATTGGACTCTTTTCAGTGCGTTTTTAATGAGTGCTACGGCTTTTCCTATTTCACTATGGGAGGTTGGACGAGGTTAGAAGGATGCAAAAAAGAGGCGAAAACCTGGCTAAGTTCGATCAGAAACATACCCCTTCTCATACACATCAACAGCAAGACATCGCTCCACCATAGCTCGACAATACGCTACCCCACATTGAGCAGCCTGCACTAAATCCCCATCAAGCTCGCCACTCTTTACGATAGAAAGTGGTCCCGACGATGATGCCTGCATCCTTACACGGAAAAGAGCCAATGCTTCTTCATACTTGACTGCACAGTCTATATACAGTTTCGACAGTGTCGAATTACTCATTGACTTCAGTCTCGCCTTCCTAATAGCTAGCAACTGGCCATCTGATAATGCCATTAGTGCTAGTGCACGGACTACAGATGGATCTCCCTCAGGTGGTCGGTCGGCGACTGGAGTCTTCCAGTGTACAAGTACTTCGTCAGCTATGTATGTGAATGTGCCTGCAGCTTGTATAAGTTTATCAGCTGCTTGGTTCAATCTGAACTCGTCATCGTTACTTCCCCGAGCTTCCATCATTGCCGTTGCCATATTACATAGCGCGTATCCTCTATTCAGTAACACGTACGTCAACTCAAACCATAGCGTGCTTCCAGATACTTTAGGATGCGTCACTTTCTTGACTTTACGGACTCGGGCAGATAGTGTTGACTTCCATTTGAATGCTGCATTGTGTTTTATGACACCGGGTTTCTGTCGTGATGCGTTTAGTGCTGCGAGGAGGTGTGGCAGGTACATGTCGATTGCTTCGATGTGATCTGCATATGCTATAGGAGTCTTTTTAATGACTGTTCGTAGTGAGAGACGTTTGGCTTCGAATCGTGAAATATCTGATGGTTCGATGAGTGATGGAATTGGTGTGAGTGAGTTGGGAGATAGTTCCTTTGGGACCTACGCAAGATGCGAAAAATTGTCAGTATTGTATAATTTGTTGAAGAATGGTTTGAACTAGTTACACTGGCTGGGATCCTGAGAGACATTGCTGCATTAGTTCCACTTGGTACTAATGTTGGCTAATGTACGTCCAAGTCTCAATAAGCGAAGACGACCAAGACGTTCAGGCAATGATCAGATCAAATCTAGTTGATATAAAAGTCAACGCAAGTGTTCATTGCTCTCTCTCTTCGTTGAGCGTTGCGGCAATGTTCTTAAAAGTGCTACAAACGAGAAGTACGATTTGAATTGCACAACGACAGTTCCAGTAGAGACTTACAGTATCTTACAGCGCCCAACTTGCGTTCTGACTCTTGCTCTTCTCCAAAACGCCGGACAGTTTTTGTTTATCAACTCTTTCGCTTCAACCTTCCGTCACAAGTTGACAGTATTGAGCGTGGCTAAGAGAACGAGGGACTTAGAGGATAATATTACATAGATATATCCATACACGCACATTCCCATAATCACATAAGCTACTTCTACCAAAATGCTCGGAGCCCAATCGCAACCAGACTTTTCCCAAGACCCAGCCTTCACGCAAGCAATCTACATGGAAGATGACATCAAACACCATATAATCAAATCTCGCCTCTTGATCTCTCAACTCGCAGACTCGTCGGACTGGGTCCCCTACCAGCAAAAGAATGGAATCACTCTTACAACATTGGACATTGAAGGTGACCCGTTGCCTGCCATTCGAGGCTCTGCTGAGGTCGATATCGGAGTTGAAGAGCTGATTAGATGTATACGGTCTGCTGGAGCTCGTCAGATATGTATGTTTTGTGATTGTGTTCGTTGGCTTGAGCCTGAACCGTTTTTGTGATATACACGTGTACGTTCCTCTAAGTGGATACGTCTATTATAGGGGATCCACGATTCGTAGAAGGCCACCTCGTACGCCACCTCGGCGGCAACAACAACTCCCTGTACTCCAAAATGCCAGGCGTACTCGCCATCGTTGCACCCCGCTATATCTACGGAGTCCAGCAACGCTACTACCTCCCCGAAACCGACACACACGTAATCCTCGTATGCTCCCTCCCGCTCTCAGACGAAGCACCCATGCCCAAAGGCCACATCACAGTAGACGTAAAAGTCGCAGGATGGTATCTCAAACCCCTCACACCACAACGCACAGAAGTCAGCTACTATGCCCTTGTCGATCCAGCAGGCACCATCCCGTCCTTTGTAGCTAGGTTGGCATCGTCGCAGGCTGGACTCTGTGTTGCTACTGTACGCGATTATATAAATGATTTTGGAGCTCCAATGGGAATGTCGGTTGTCGGGGCGCTCAAGATTGAGAGGTTTGAGTTTGAGCATAAGAGTAGAATGTATGATTTTAGAGTTACGATGCCTGATAGTGTGAGTGATGAGCAGGTCAAGGATACGTATATGGAAGTCAATGTGGATCGCAAGATGTATCCGTCTGGTGTGTCGATTGTTATGACAGGGAATGGTGCTGAGGGTAGTATTGAGGCTGCGACGGTGAGAAAGGGGAGAAGTGAGGCTTGTGTGTGGGTAAAGATATTCTTTGCAAATCACTCATATCGAGGAACTAGTATATTTGTATGTACAAAGAATGAGTCTGGACCTTTTACGTTGACGCTCAATGATAAAGAGTTGCCTGAAGTTGAGACATTCTGAGTTCAAAACCTCAGCTTGTGAACGAATAGAAATCTTGTATAAGCCAGCCTCAAAATATGTATGTAACAAAACAATGAACACACTCATACAGTATACATGACCACGTTTTGCTTCAAGTCTTACAAATATGCTAAACAAATACAAACGAAAACACAATGCCAAACACAATGATACAGCTACTCCAACTCTGTTCCCCTAATCTTTCAGTTAGTCTAGATGTATATATATATGCACATAATAACTCTACTCGTTGTCTTCTCCCTCATCCATCATGGATCCGGAGAACACTTCTTCTTGGTCTCCAGCTGAAGCATCGAACAAGGTTGGTGAGGATTGACCCTTTGGAGCCATCTCAGTGTCTTCGTTTACTTCTTCCTCCTCCTCCACCCCCTCTTCTTCCACTACTTCTTCTTTTTCGTCATCATCGTCCGATTCAATGATATCTGCTTCCGCACCATCAGCATCAGACAAGTGATTGCCAATGTACTAGACGTGTGTTTGGGTTGTTTTAGTGCATCTCAAAGAAAACGGTACAAGAGGTTGCCAGATTCAGCACCTTGTTCATTGAAAAAGCAGTAACTTTCTTGTGCCCCATAACGGCAGCGAGATTCTCATCACATATAATGTTCCTCTTGTCTTTTGGATCTTGTAGATTGTTTCCCTTGATATACTTCCATATATACTAGAATGGCGCAAAACAACTGCGTTAGTACTGTTTGATGATATCTATAAGACTGTACCATTGACTTTGTATACCTTTACAACTTTGGGACGTGACAAGACTCGAGCACCTTTACAAAGAGCTGATAATGCCTCTGACAATTGGTATGGCTTATTGAATCCTCCACCAGTACCTCCACCGACCTTCTTCTTCTTTGCTGACTTGGGAGACTTTTTGGCCTTGACGGGAGTATCATCAAGATCATCAATGTCTTCGTTACTATTAACAGAAGATGTATCATCGTCTTCGATAAGATCATGGGCATGCTCTTCCTTGTATTTGTTTGCAGAGACTTCATCAGGCTTGGACATGTGTGATGACAAGATCTATTTGTGCGTACGATATGAGCGATTGGGTGCATGTGTGAGAGTAACGAAAATCCAAAGAAACCCTTCAGCTGAGAATGCTCATTGACGAGATTCACCTTGGTCATTTTGAAACCATGTATGCGAGAAGTACCCAAAACCTTTTTCAACGCTTCATCAGGCACAACAGTAATCTTGCTCTTTGGATCCTGCAACTCGTGCTCCTTTATATACTTCCATACTTCTTTGGTAACTTGAGTTCTCGCCATAAGAGTAACACCTCCTAGAAATTCACTGAGTGCAGGCGATAATAGCACAGGAGCCGTAAATCCACCACCCCTCTTCCTGATACCAGCATTACTTGCCTTGTCACCATTCTTCTTCTTTGCAGAAGCTTTGCGTTTAGGAAGTGGAGCAGCAGCACGACGAGTTCGTCCACGTGGATTATCCATCTCTTGAAGTTGACGAGCGAGTTTTGCATCTTGCTTTTCCTGGTTTGCTATTCCATCAGAATCCATGCCACTTTCGTCGTCGTCCCCTACTATTCCGTCGTCGTCGTCATGGTCACCGTCGTCATCTGAATCTATTACTTGTGATGATTTGACTTGTCTTGACTTTGGTTTTGGTTTGGGGGTGACTTTTTGAGGTGGTGGTGTTGCTCGAGAACCAGATGATGATGGTGGTGCTATGTAGTGAAAGGTAAGCTTGCAGTACAGATGGGGTTTCAAACAGGAAGATAATTGATTCAAGAATCTGCGAACTATTCTTCCATTCAACCAACGCGTGTTCCACTCCAAACTCTTGACATCCAATGTCACAACGTTACCCTTTGAGCTGGCAGTCTTTTTGATCACTGGAGGAGGAGGAGAAGCAACAGCATCGACAGCTGGACTCTCAGATTCGTCAAAGAGCGTAACGACGAGTTGGTCTATTTGCTTCTTGATGGGGGTTAAATCTACATGTCGTTCATCTTCCAGCTGCTTGCGAATACGGCGAGCTGTGACTACTGTTGGATCTGATTCTGCTAGTATCTCTTTGATCCTGTCTCTATATAGCTCTGGATTCATCTTAGAAGGGTGTCTCTCCGTGTTCTACACCTACTAAATGTGTTATTATGAGTTGTAAGAATCAAATGTTCCAATGGTGTGCAGATGTACTTCTAACAAGATGCAAAATTTACATTCGTATACTCTTATATACAGACATCGCGAAATGAGCTTCTTACGATTCTTCAACCGTAAGTAAACCGACATGTTTCAACGCGTTATTCGCATTGACTGCTTTTGAAATTCCAAAGGCCGATTTGAGTTGAAGCAAATCTCTTTTGTAGCTAAGATGGCTGGTAAAAAAAGGAAGAACAGTTCCAAGGACGATGTCGAAGTGATTGAATCTACTAAACCGACCAATGGAAGCTCTTCTTCCAATGATGTATCTGTCGTAAAGCCAAAACCATTGACCAAACGCCCAACCCTCTTCATTGATGAACCCATAGTAGTCACAAAGACGCCGCACGATAGATTCTTGTCTCAACCAAAGACTGTCGGCATTGTCGGTGCTGGCTTCAGTAAGCATCATCCTGAAATGATCAACATTTGATCAAACTGATTACGTACACCTGACGCGTTCCTATCGTCTCAAATTAGATGGGGGACAACCACGTGAAGGTGTAGAACACGCTCCTGCTCAACTGGTCGAAGCAGGTCTCGTCGACCAACTCAAGGGACTAGGCTGGCATGTCCAATTCGACGAGAAATTCCCTACATATGAAAGTCTCCGTCCCACTGTCGACGATAAAAAGGAAGGCCATCTACGTAATGTCCAATATGTATCCAATGTCACAAAGAGTGTCGCTGATACCGTTGCTGCTCATGCCAAACAAGGTCGTTTGGCATTAACTATTGGGGGTGACCATTCTCTGGCTATGGGAACTATTAGTGGTACTGCCGCTGTCTATCCTGATGTTGGTGTTATCTGGGTTGATGCTCATGCTGTACGTGTATAATGCAATGTGATTTATTTGACATTTGCACGTGTTGACAAGTTGTCACTTCATGAACACCACTGCTCATACATTCTCATCATGATCATCATCATGATCATATAGGACATCAACACTCCTGAAACTACAACCTCTGGCAATCTCCATGGAATGCCTGTCGCCTTCCTCATGGGTCTAGGCTCATGCGGAACCATCGAGGCTTTCAACTGGCTCAAACCATGTCTCAACCCAGACAGGATTGTATATATTGGTCTCCGAGATCTCGACACTGACGAAAAACGAATCCTAAAACACCATAAAATCAAAGTATTCACTATGCACGAAGTCGATCGATACGGTATTGGACAGGTAGTAGATATGGCTATACAACATCTAGGTCCAGATTGTCCCATTCATCTCTCCTTTGACGTGGATGGCTTGGATCCTAGTGTCGCTCCTGCTACTGGAACTCCTGTACGTGGTGGATTGACGTTTAGGGAGGGTCATTACATTTGCGAAGCTGTCTACGGTACGGGTCGTGTCGTGGGTGTTGATATTATGGAAGTCAATCCAATGTTGGGGCAGGGAGACGAGTTAAGCCAAACAATCTCTGTTGGATGCTCGTTGACTCGAGCTTCGTTGGGTGAAACATTATATTGAAAAAACAAGCCTTCTATGAATCAGTTTTCATTCCTGCCTTCCAAAATAGTACCAGATCTTTAGAACAAGTACGTTATCATATAAATGCGCTCTAGATCAACTGCATGTTGCGATTCGCGATGCGTTCGCTTATACACGTTCCGAATTTCGTGCAACATTAGAAATAAAACACCGTCCTTGACGCATTCCTAATCTGTTCGCATAGCAATCGCCCTACTGAGAAGGCTCGGATCTGCTTAATCTCATCATGTCGCGTATGGATCCAGAGAAGCCCTGGACTTTCAACCACCAAAGGGCCCAAGTCAATGGCATGAACATGCACTACGTTGACGAAGGAACAGGCAAAGATAACGCATTGGTGCTGGTACATGGATTCCCTGATCTTTCTGAGTAATATCAAAGGAAACCTTTATTCGTTGCCTGTTACCACGCGTGATCGTTGCATCTATACGCCAAATCATAACACAACGTCTTGGGGTTTCCCTAGGGTATGGCTGGAGACACAACATTAAAGCTTTGGCAGATGCTGGATTCCGTGTGCTAGTTCCTGACATGAGAGGATATGGTATTTTCGCACCTTGTTCGTTGACTCTTCGCGGAGCTGGGTCTGAAATGTTTATCGTTTCCAGGATCGTCATCAAGTCCACACGCTCCAGAAACAGCATCGTTGCAAGTCAAGCGTCAATTCGCTCAAAAGAATGTCTGCAAAGATTTGATTGAGTTGTTGGATGTTTTGGACATCAAGAAGGCTGTTTTTGTACGTTTCCGTTTTAGCTGTCAAGGCCACGCGTGGCCGAGAAAAGATGTGTTCTAACCGGTATGGATTCATTAGATTGGACATGATGTGAGTCTTGACTTCTGCGGATATTCGAAGCGTGTTGCTTTTGTCGTGTGAAATTGGCGTCTATTTGGACACCAGACGGGTTTGCCAATTCAAACAAGTGTTTCTTATGTGACCTTATTACTCTAGTGGGGTGGAGCTACCGTGTGGAAGGTTAACATCCATTATGTAAGTGTTATGGAGATAATGGGTTTTGTTGAAATTGTTCAACAATTTAACTCCATCACCACAGCCAGAACGGTGCAGGGCAATAATCGCACTCTGTACAAACTGGACGCCCCCAGCGGACGTGTATCGATCCAAAGAAGAAGTGTTGAAAGTCATGCCCCAAGCCGCATATGTAAGTGTTTAGCCCAATTCAAGACTTGCATCTCATTCTCCATCACCAACAATCCTTCGAACAAACTAGACATACTACTTTGGAACTGACGCTGCTGACCGCACCTTATCCAAAAACGTTGAATTGTCGTTACGTGTCTTGCTAAGAAACTCGACGTCGGAAAGACTGCCTTTCAATCCATTCAGAGATCCCAGTGTGTTTGAAAGGATGGATGATTATGATAAGCAGTTGGGGCCGTTGACTTCTATGACGCCAAGGGTAAGGTTCTATCTAGTACCGGATATCCAAGAAGGTGGAAGCCTAAGAGTGCTTTTTCGCAAAATAGGAATTCCAATACTATCTGGACACGTTTACTCAAACTGGATTTACTGGGCCTTTGAACTGGTGTATGTGAAACTGTAAAGACTCGTTTTGTTTTCATATTGCTGATTTTTCGTGCTTTGTATAGATCGAACCGGTCTCTACAACTTTGAAGATGAGCTTGGAAAACCAAAGACCGTTTCTCTCCCAGTACTCTACGTGTTCCCTGAAAAAGATCCCGTATTCAAAGAAAATGTGATTGCACCAATGCACGAACTCATCAAGCACCTGACTGTTAAAAGAGTACCAAACGCAGGACATTGGGTTGCTGCTGAATATCCTGAGCAAGTCAACAAGCATATGATTGAATGGTTGACTAAAACCCTCCCTGAACATGAAAAACGCTCGAAATTGTAGTGTTTTGAAAGGTTTTAAATATAAATATAAAGAAAGAGTCCAACTACATTTTTATATATAAGATTTATAAAAGTTTCTACTTTTGTTCAGGTCGCAGAGATGGGAAGGCTTCCTTTGTACGTCTTCATTTTACTTTACTGTGTCTAATATATAGGTGAGGTATTATGTTGTTCAAGGGAATGTAAATAGTAGTCCAGTCATCAGAGCGGTGATTACGCCGCCAGCTGTTGACAAGGGTTTCAAGGCACTGCCGGTTTGCGGTACTGTTGCTGGTGATGTTGAGTTGGCCGCTGGGGGTGGAGGAGGTGTGTATATGGCCCATTGGTATGCGACACCAGAGCTATTCAAATCCGCCATGAAATTCTGTGTAATATTGTTCGTGTTGGAGATGTTTAAGAGTTGAAAATCTCGCGCGGTGCCTGATTCTACTTTTCTGAATTCAAACAAGCCCTGTTGCAAGTTGATATGTGAGTTAATGGCTCACAACCAGAAACAGACACAAAGCCACTTACAAACATCTTGATAAGTGGAAACTTGACATATGTAGCAGTATTAGCAACACCTTCCAACCACCATCCTCGCTTCTGTGGCAATTCCGCTGCACCAGCAGTTATTGGCAGATATGTTCCGTTTGTGCCATTAGGTGTGAATGCGTTATAGTGCGCAACACCCCACTCGGATATGGACAGAGGCTTGTTGGTGCTTTGCACCCAATCGTAAAATGGATACGTGCCACCGAGTAGTGTGTTGGCGAAGTATGTTGTTGGAGGCACTTGGTTCACTCCGTAGTACGGGTTGCCAGGGCATTTCAGGCACTGTGGCCCAAAGTAGTAGAGAGATGTTCTGACGTTTGATTTTGTTAAATTGGACTTTTTTTTTGAAGAGGGCGGAATTCTTCACACATACCCAATCCAATCAACATATTGAGCGCCCGGCCACCTTAAAAAGCAATCGTTAATTGATCCCACTGTAAATTGGAAGGTAATTTGTTTAATTGTCTCACCATGGAGTATAGGGATTATCGTCAGTGTCATAGACACCATTCTTGTTTGTATCCAGCGCTTCCAAGTTGGCTGGATCTATGTCACCCGTGACACTGGCATCGACGGGGAATGCGCTAGCGAAGGACACGTTAATTTTATTGTTTTTGAAACTTGTCTTGTTCGCACCCATCTGGTAAAGCTTGAGGAGCGAAAACCTGCAATTCGTAGTAAGTTAGAACTAGAATCGCGATGAAGCGTGGAATTGCCGATTCTTACCATCGCAGTTCTTGGCGCGACAGCTCTAACAGCATTAGTAACATTAATCCACAGTTGAATAAAGTCTATAGGACGTAGGGCCCACGGGTACTAAGAGAGGAGAATTTAGGACATGTGTGTATCGTAATCAAAGAAGCTGACTTAATACATACCCAATTCCCATTCATCTCTGGAGCAAGACGTATAAACACATCAATCCCTCTGGCATTGTACGCAGCAACCTGATTTGCCAGGTCTGTTATATGAGTTGAATTAATTGCTGAGAATGCTGTTCCCAGCGGTGTCATCGTGTACGGGTAAACGGTCAACATTAGCTGGAAATCTAAAGGATATTTGGTTGTAAAAGAGTCAAAGCACATTCTGAGACGGGATACTGTCAAACAGGGTTACTTGTGTTGGTATCAGTGAAGAACTGAATGTTGATGGTGGTATCGTTTGGTGTATTCGCGTTTGGGCTCATCACAGGAAGGTTTTGCGCGGCGTGCCATATAGGCCAGTATTTGCCTGTGTGATTGTTTATATTCACGGGATACATATCCGTCCCTGGACTTGTATCAGGCCAAACCTAGTAGATCAAGTAGGGTAAATGGTTGCGGATTGATGAGATGCATATCCAGAACGTGAAAGCTGACAATGAAGGTATGTAGCAATGTTGCGGTAAACCTGCAGCATAGTGATTGCCGTCAATGCTATGTTGCATCCCACCCATGTTTAGGCAAGGCAAGCTTGCGAATGAAAGGGCGGAAAGCAGCGATATGATGACGGAACTAGCGATGCAACATACCGCTATAAGCACTGTTCCATTGGGTTCCAGTAATGCCAGTCCATTGGCAAATGGTATGGTAAAGACGGAGAGGACAAACAGAATTGACCAGCACGAGATGGTGGTAGTTCCAGTAGTCCAAGGCATGATAATCGACGAATCCTGCTCTTCCGCTCCTCTCCAACAAGATAATCTAGTAGTTTTAGCGATTTGAATGGTTTGCTTTGCGATTTTTCAAACAATCCTGCCGCAGAGGATTAAACCGCAGAACTCTAAGCACGAACTGCAGCATCTTGGCGAGTTAGATCTGATAGATCTCGGATCCGAGCAGAGCACTGCATTCAAGAACATCGCGCTTGGTTGCGTGAAAGGACGTTGCCTTGCCTTTAAAACAGTGTCAAACTTAGATCGGTGACGTTTTTTGACAAAGAAGCAACCACGTTCAGTAGGATGAGGATTATTATATTACTGGTATTACGTTTCATCAAAATCCAGATTAAGTAGCTGTGATCAACGTCATGGCTACAGCAGCCACAGCTAAGAATGAACATAATTCAATCTTGATTCCAGTGCTAGCTTTTGGAGTTACAGATGTGGCAGCAGTTGGGCTGGCAGCAGCAGCGGCAGTAGCACTCGCTACAATAGTTGAATTTGCCCAGACGTATTCAACGGTTGTAGTTGCAAGATCTGACAAGAACGTGCTTGTCACGATACCACCGTTCGTGCTCGTGTTGAGGAACTGAAAGTCACGCAGGCCTGGCTCGTACTTTCGCCATTCTGGAGAAGTGATGATGTGGTTAGAAATGACTTGAAACCCACACAAACGGATTCATTACCGAACAGGCCAAACATTTTAACATTTGGAAACATGGCCATTGTTGCAGCATTCGTAAGTGATTGAGACCACCATGCTCTCTTCATGGCCAACTCTACAGAACCAGGTTCATCCCATTAGAAGGAGTTTAGCATTTTCGACATAAAAGTTTCAACCTACCTCCAACGCCTGGGTCCACCGTCACATAGTAAGGGATACCCCACTCAGCAAGAGTAATGGGTTTACCTAGTGACACTACATAACTGTAAAAGTTGAATGCTCCCCCAGCTCCAGTCATCCAGCCAACAAAGTAGTTGGGATCGACAGCTGCATTGACTCCATAGTTGCCAGTGGAGTCGTATGGGCCCCAATAATACATGCTCGTTCCAACTAATATAGATCAAATAGTTAGCAAACTCAAAGTCGCGCAATGTATGCAGATCGCAGTACTCCTTACCCCAGTCTACAACGTCAGTTCCTGGAAAATATGGAGTATCTAAAAGATGGGAGTCGTATCAGAGAATTTGCATTCAAAATGGTTCACGGGACTCTTACAAGGGTTGTCTGCGAAAGAGATCTGTCCATCCCCGTTAGTGTCCATTGCAGCGAAATTTGCAGCGGAAGTTGCTCCCGTTGTTCCAGGAGACAAGGGAAAGCCTATAAGTCATCAGAATTAACTAGCGTTACAACACATAATCAAACACAATCTACTCTCTCAGAAAGTACGAAATGTGGCATTGTTGCAAAATTACGTGCCTCCCTGGAGTATCTGTGGTGACCACATGAAACTAACTAACGGAGCAACAGCTCTCACAGCTAAAGCAATCTTTCGATACATGGCAACGAATTCGATTGGCCTACATGAATTTTGTCAGGAAACTAGGATGATTGAGGCACATCTTACACACGTACTGCTGGGCCCATGGATACCAATTTCCATTCATTTCTATAGTAACATGTGTAAGCAAACGCAAAATTAGTGGTCTCGCTACTGGTCTCACCAGCAAATATCCTCAAAATCACTCGTCGACCTTTAGCATTGTAACCAGCACATTGCGAGGCCAGAGCTTGAATATCAGAATCTTGTATATTTGAGTATGCGTGTCCCGCAGTAAGTGCGTAAGGGTACAGATCCACTGAATGTTTGGTAATTGGGTCAGCGAATTGTTGTCAGACCGTCCTAAACATTTTGCAGATCACATAACGTACGAATTAATATAGCATCAGTTCCTAGTGCTTCGATCAGCGAGTAATCGATCGTGGTATCAATATTAGCGGGGCTCATGTCAGCACCAATAACTGGGATATTCTGGGCCATATGATAGACACTATTGCAGTTGTTAATTGCAGTTAATTGCAGTTAATTGATAGACACTGTGTGTATCCTTGTGAGATCGAAAAGCCATACTGACACGAATACAATTACTCACGGCCAGTGTTTTCCTGTACGGGTATCAATTTTAAGCGGTGAATCATCATTGTAAGGCCCCTTGTAACTGTGTTAGGAAAATGTGTTGGTCAGCTCGTGCCAATTGTGAGCTGGATCCCACCATTTTGTAGCTTCTAAAGAGTTTTATAGGCACTCACGGATAATTATCACTCCAGACCTAAGGAAAACATAGAGGGTTAGGCTGGTTGCTTTGGAAACGTGGTGGGTGGATGTGTGGACCAAAAACCAACATCAGTCCCATGCAGCATTGTAAGCTTACTGAAATCATGATTTTGTTGCCTGGAGGTACGAAATTGACAGCAGCCAGGGTGGTCGCTGTCCATACCAGAACCAGACATGTCGCAGCAAACGGTGGGAACTTCAAGAGGTGCATCTTTGGACCAAGCACCTCAATAGCAGTCTGCCAACGTCACAGACTTAGCTTATATGTCGCTCGTAGATGTTTACGGCGCTCCCTGTACGATGCACAAAAACAGATTGGTGGGCTATTGTAAAGATGTAAAATGTGACAAGGTGTGTTTATTGCCTCATTTCACGAATTGTGAGCAGGAACGCACACAGCAAAAGGTTGAAGCCTGTTGAATTCATGGCGCGCGCTGATATGGACCTCTTACGAAAGTGCGATCGCTATGATATTGAAGGAGATTATGGGGTTACAAAAAGTCAAGTATTAGGTATCAGAAAAGTCCAGCAATTACGATAACACAAACAGAGACAAGGAAACCGAACGCATTAAGTTCAGCCTGTCTCTCAGAGAATGAGCTTGAAGGGGCTTGAGTTACGGTGAGTATGGATTTAGTCGTGGTTGCTGTTGGAGGTGCTGTTGTCGTCCCGTTCGTAGAGTTCGCCCATATTATATTCACCTAATTGGAGGGGAAGAGATATGCTATAGGCAAAATATGACTTTGGTCACAATAAACATTCTTTACGTACGCCACTAGCATCAATATCGGCCAAGAAAGCCTTCATTACAGTTCCGCCATTAGTGGTATCATTCAAAAATTGAAAGTCACGGAGAGTTTCGAGTTCGTATCTAAACAAAGATAGCTGTGAGTTTATCTCTGAAGCATGATACTCCAATTTCACATTCAACCCTTACTTGCGGAACTCGAAGAGCCCAATGAATTTGATGTTTGGGTATTTGTCAAGCATTGTCTTGTTCGTGATTGCTTGAGACCAAAATGCTTGTTTCATTGCCAGATTTCCTGGACCGGCATCAATTGGTGTAGCAGCCCCGTTGTATCCATTAGCTGTTTTAAGATAACAATCATTCACTGTTAGTACTTTGCATAGGCAAATCGTAAACTCCAAGTCGACTGGCATACCAAAGTAGTCGAGGCTAGGAGAACATAAATATAGGGTCAGCATCTCTCAACCCAAGAAAAAATTGAGAAGCCCATGCTTACTAGAATGGTTTTCCAAGTTCCGTAATAGACAATGGCTTCCCCAAACTGACAACATAGTCATAAAAGTTCACAAGTCCTCCCGTCAGTCTCGCCTCGAAGAAATTCGACGGTGGCAGACTGTTTGTCACATATGTGCTCAAACTGTTGTCGTACGGCCCGAAATCGTACATGCTGGCTCCAACCCTTTGATTGATGGGTGATGACTGTTAGGATGTGTCTCTATGTGATAGAACTTTGAAACATTTTCCACACCAATCTACAACATCAGTACCAGGCCAGAATGGCGTGTCTGCAACGTGAAGAGCAAGTTAGTTTGCGATTTTATGACTGAATTGGACCTTCCTTTCATAACATACATGGATTATCACCACTATCAACAACCCCATTCTTGTTCGTGTCGAGAAGCGCCAAGTCTGCGGCGCTCATGGTGCCTGTCGAGGACGTCGGGACATAACCACCTACAATACCGAAATGAATCGTTAAGTCAACAGCAATGCGGCTGATACTCTCAATGCAAATGAACTCTAGTAATTTCAAGACTGACCATTTTCAGATACCATTGGACTCCATAACATGGCTAATATTCGAAGAAACGGCGTTTAGCACTACAATACACGGGGTTTTAAATGCCAAAGTTAACATTGTTTCGTGGAAAAATTTACCTGTAAGTGGAGCTTGCGCTTGTATCAGCAATGCGAGCTTTCTGAAGGTAGCAATGAAGGCCGTTGGTTGCTGAAACAAAAGCATATGTTATTTCAAACGTTGCTGTGCATGCCTTATCAAAACAACGCTGAAAACTTGGTTCAAGTGCTGCTTGCAACTGACAGGCAACGGCCAGTGCACTCACCAGTGCCCAAGGATACCAGTTCCCATTCATTTCTGGCGCAAATCTGAGAATCACTCTTCGCCCCTTCTTATTGTAAGAGGCGCATTGGTCGACGAGGGCTTGTATATCAGAGTCCAAGATTGCCGTCCATGATGTTCCCGCGGGGAAAGTGTAAGGATATATGCTGACTGTTCATAAAGAGATAAGCAATCCAATTATTGAAAACGCAGAACGAAAGACCGTATGGTGACTTACTCAACAGTAGTGCATCGCTGTTTACTGCGTCGACTAAGGAATAGTCCATGGTATCATTTACACCAGGGTCATTGGTTAGCTCGCTGAACACTGGTATGTTTTGACTCATGGATAAAGCTCTAACAGAAAATCAGTTTGAGCAAAAAGCGCTTCGTGATGCCATGTAAACCAAGTTGTCGTAGAAGTTACCCCCATTGTCGACCAGTTCTAATAATACGACACAAGTAAGCTTCAATAATCGATATGTGAATAGCTCCCATGCGTAAAATTACCTTGAGTAAAGTGCTTGGGGGGTGTCCACATGGAAAGTTCCTTGCCAAGCTGTAGCAAATCGAGATGTGAGTACTTCTGAAAAACGTTCGGATACGACACGGGATGTATTGAATGTATGCTCACGATAATGATCCAGCCAGACCTAAACGTTAATGATTAAACCACAGGGGATGGAGAACGTCAGCGATCGTTCCGGTTTGCGACAAATGTATCCAATCATCCAAGACTTACCGACAACCACATTGAGCCTGCAGGTGGTTCAAACATTGCTGCAGCGATGCATGATCCAACAGTACTAAGTGACAATGTCACCGAGTACAGCCAAAGCTTTGGAAGGTGCATATTTAGTGAATTTGGTGGTTGAAGTCCCAAGATTACTAGGGTATGCCAATGAAACCAGCTCAAGAGGCGTGAAATCAATACGAATCGTGGCAGAACTACTGGAAGTAGTCTGTCTTGGCACTAAAATCCAAAAGAACGCCCGCTGACTTTGAACGCTAAATTGTAACGTGGTGCATCAACCAAGATATCAACATGAGAACTAGACACTAAATCCGGTTTACATACTATATCAATTTTATTGAGGATAATAAGATTGCAATATTAGTGAGGATCAAATGCTAAGGATTAGAAAGATCCGGGAATCATCATTATGAGTATGGATATAAGGAGGCCAGCGTTAATGTTAACTTGTCTCACGGAGAATGAGCTAGAGGGCGCTTGAGTTATGGTAAGTATCCCACGAGTTGTCGTGGCAGCAGCTGTCGTTGTTGTGGTTTGTCCGCCAAATGAAGATGTTCCATTCGTGGAATTGGCCCATATTACGTTGACCTGTAAGATAAGCATCGTGTAAGTAAGGATCGATATTGCAACAAGAAACATCCCTTACCCCACTGTTATCAATATCAGACAAGAAGGCTCTCATGACTGATCCGCCATCAGTCTGATCATTCAAAAATTGAAAGTCACGGAGAGTTTGAATCTCGCTCCTGGTCATCAGGGCGAATGGTTAGAGTTTGACTTCATCGCGTAACAAACGAGTCAATAGGCTTGCTTGATAAACTCAAAGAGTCCAAAGAATTTGACGTTCGGGTATTTGGCCAGCATGGCCTTGTTGGTAATGGCTTGGGACCAAAACGCTTGCTTCATTGCCAAGTTTCCTGGTCCTGCAGGAATTGGGGTACCTGGGCCGCCGTAGCCACTTCCTACAACGGCAATATCCTGTAAGTTCACGCCGACGATATAACAGATTCCAATTGTGCTGGCCTACCATAGTATTCGAGACTATTTGAAAAAGACTGTAATTAGCGATGTTTTACCGATACGCAGCACATGCAAAGACTCACTAAAATGGCTTTCCAAACTCTGTGATTGCAAGAGGCTTGCCCAAACTTAGAACGTAGTTATAGAACGGGACCAAGCCTCCCGTCAAAGCATCCTCAAAGAAGCTTGGGGATGGCAAGTTGTTCGTGACGTAGGCATTTTTACTGCTGTCATAGTTGCCGAAATCGTACATGCTGGACCCAACCCTTTTTTTGAAAATGATTGTGATGAGGTTTTTAGAAATCGTCCCTGAAGTATCCAACTAAATACCAATCTACGACGTCGCTTCCAGGCCAGAATGGGGTATCTGTATATGAATGTTGAGTCATGTTGTAGTTTCTGAATTCGAGAAAGTGGAAACTCACATGGGTTATCTCTGCCATCTAAAACACCATCCTTGTTTGTATCCATGGCGGCCAAGTCTGCAGCGCTTGTAGGGCCCGTCGAGCTCGTTGGCGTATAACCACCTAGAATTCCAGTAGCAAAACGGTCAAATTGGGTAAACTTAAAAGCCCTGTGACAAGGGAGCAATTCAAACGAATATTATTTACCGTAACCACTGATCTGAGGGGACCACATCATGGCTTTAGGTCAAAAAAGAGTTAGAACAGAAATCCTGGTTTACCAACTTTGATTTGAGAAGAGTCAAACAAATCGATTCAAAGAGCATACCGGTGAGTGGTGCTTGAGCTTGTATCAGCAAGGCAAGCTTTCTAAAGGTAGCAACGAAGGCAGTAGGTTGCTTGAAGTGAAGGTTGTATTAGTTCAAATGCGGTCAGGCACCAAGCAGACCACGGCAAGTAAACTTACCAGTGCCCAAGGATACCAGTTGCCGTTCATCTCTGGAGCAAATCGAATGATCACTCTTCTCCCCTTCTTATTGTACAAGGCACATTGGTCCACAAGAGCTTGTATATCAGAGTCTTGAATCGCTGTCCATGATGTTCCAGCCGGGTACGTATAAGGATAGACGCTGACTGTTCATTCGCAAAAACGAAACAAATTAGAAACAATTTGTACATGTGTAAGCATGAGAAATGTCAACAAACTCACTCAACAGCAGAGCATCGTTGCCTAGCTCGTCAATCAACGAGTAGTCCATAGTATCATTAACACCAGGGTCATTTGTATGGTCGCTGAGCACTGGTATGTTTTGACTCATGGACAAAGCGCTAGTGGCGGTTCGATTCAGCACAAAGTGTAGCATAAGTGGCATAGAAGACATACCCCCATTGACGACCAGTTCTAATCGAGAAGACAGATCAGATTATATATTCATTCAGATGATCGAAAGTCGTTTCAGATGATTACCTTGCATACAGGGCCTTAGGCGTGTCGAGGTGCGAGGTTCCCATCCAAGCTTCATAATTGTGTGGTGAATTGTGAGATGTTGGGCATCATTCAATAGAGAAAGACAAATGCATTCAATTAAACATACGATAATGATCCAGCCAGACCTAAACGTGAATGGGTGAACCACAGGGGATGGAGTAAATGAGCATGCATTCAAACAACAAAATGTTGAAGAATGACGACTTTACCGAAACCCAAATAGAGCCAGCAGGAGGCTCAAACATGGCACAAGCACCAGAAATCAATACAGTGAGTAGCAACACCACAGAACAACACCAGGACTTGAGAAACATGGCGTTGAAGTTTTTGGTGGTTGACTATTACTGGCTGAAGATTTGAGCAGCTCCAGTTGAAACCAGTTCAGAGGAGATGATGCTAACAGGGATCTCGACGTGAATACAAGCAAGAAACTGTAGCTTGTCCTGTCTCAATCGAAAAAAGATGTCACGACACCGCCACTTCTCTTGATTTTTGAGCGTAACACGAGTTTGATGAAAAATGTTAACGTAAGCCGATGCAAAACGCGTAGGCTAGGCTTCGTAGATTTATAGCGTTGTTATATTACTTATTACTTTGATCTATGGTACGTATGGGTTCACCGTATACTAGCACTATTCTGACGGATTGCCGCAACCAATCTCTCAACCTCCTCTGGATTTTCCTCAATCCATCTTTGCACTGTTTGCTCATTGATTTCATCATCTGTAGCAGCAATGTCCAGCGATGGTAAAGATAATGGAGCACTGGTTGGATCATATGCTGGAGGCGATTCTATTATTGCTTGACGAGGCAGAGTAAATAAGGTCTCATCTGCTACATGCCATGAGTTCCGTGAGGCTATGGAATTACTACGTCCTATCGATGCTGGAATCGTTGATACAGTTCCAGTCCTGAACGACGATGGTGGGAGTGTGTTGTAATCGGTGTAATCGGTTGTAGGCGTTTGAGCTATAACCGAGACGAATTTAGATCCTGCATCTTCATTGGCGATTTTATCCTCGTCCAAGTGCATAGCTAGTGATTTGGGATCGTTTCGTTCAATGTATCTTCGTCGTGCAATCACAGCGCTAAGCAAAAATCCAAGAGATGTTAGACCACAACGCAACATAGAGGAAATCCGAACCACTACAATCTATACTCACGCGAAACAGAGAGAGATAAATACAACAATAGCTGCAAAGGCAATACCAACGTCAACGGCTGTAGATGTAAACGGACCATTTGCCACAGGTGTGGTTGCATCATTCAAATTATAGCATGTTCCAACATTGTCGTAGTCACAAGCTGAGCCTCCCCAGCAGCCCCATACTACATTCGAAGCTATAAAATAGATGTAAAAAAGGAGCTTCTGCAACGAGCACAAAAACCAGGCGAGATGCTTATACAAAAGATGACCAACCTGCAGCGATACAGCAAGATTGACTGAGATCTAAGCAAGCTCCTAATCCTACAGCTCCATTCGTACAGCAAAGTTGGTCTATATCACAAGATCCGGTAGTGTTTCCACAGTCGGCTGAGATACGAGCAAGATGCGATAGTATCAGCAGCCCTATAGCTTGTAAACTAGTCTTGGATAGCATCTTTGATTTGGATCTTTGGCTATTTGTTTGTGTTGGTTTTAAGCCGTGATAGAGCTGCTTTGAAAAGGCAAAAGGTGTAAATGTCTGATTGATTGGGTACGCAATATTGTTTTTCAAAGCAAAGAGGAGGAGTGGGCGACCAAAAGAATGTTCTCAATTTAAGGTTTTGTATGCCTACAAAGTATATCCTGTCTCAAGTTTGCAGGATATGAGCGATCGATATATCATGGCAATTCTTCGTTCCACAATTGTTAAAGACGTGAAAATGCGAGGCAGGGCACTGATAGTTTTGTTCTAACACTAGCTTTGAATTATTCTGAAAATTTACAAGTGATAATATAAGGAATTATACCTCTATGCAGTTGCTTATAACGACACAGTTTTTTATGTGGCATTTACTACTTTATTTACATTTCATCTTCCTTTTCACCCCATCCATGATCAATCATGAACTTTTCAAATTCCGATGCACCTGTTGCAGGTAAATGACCAAAAGTGCCCGACCGTTCAAGATCAGCAGGACTCTCTGGCTGACCTGGATGATTTGGAAGCGGGATCTTTGGCACTGGATAGTTCGTGTCAGCGATAGCCAAAGCGTACGTTGGAGGCGGATACAAGGTGTTGAGAGAGTGAGGTGATGTTGGTGAGATTGGCACTATAGCTTCAACTTCCTCGTCTTCACTGGTTTGACTAGTTCCACCAAGTGTTGTTTCACTGAAACGGACACTCTTTGTTTGACCGACAAAGAGAGTTCGTTGAGATATACCCGAGAATCTCTGCTTCCATCTTTGTGCAGCTGGTTCGACGGGTACGATAGTTGCTGTTGGGTCATTCCATATATCGCTATCTACAGGTGGTTTTGAGTACGAGTAGGGCATATTGTCTGGTCCAATGTTGCCGTATTCCAGTTTATTATCTGTGGTTGGAGATACTGGCAATACACTTGTGGAGTTCTTGCCGCGTCCTCGACATGTTCGTCTGACAATAGCGAACACACTAATTTTGATTGTGTTTGAGAAGATGAATAGCTAAACGTTGACGGGAAAAGATGGACGGTTGTCATTTAAACCTACATAGCAGCGATGAGAACAGCCAGTAGTACTCCTCCAACTGACATTCCTATCCTTTCTGCTGGCTGTAAACAAGTTCATAAAATGTATCAGCATACAGCAAACGTAGAGAATAGCTGAGGAATGCAGCCAAATGGACAGCATCGACTTACTGTCAATATTATTCCATTATATACATATGGCTTGATAGTTGCTTTGATAGTTGCTTTCGCTGCTGTAGTGGTTGCATGACGAGTTGTTGTGGTAGTTGCCGCAGATACACAAGATCCTGATATCAGAGCTCCTAGCACAACAGTGGATATCAAGACTCCCATCTTCGGGTCGTATGAATGCAGGGATTGAGGGAAGAGCACTACCTTCACGTTGGTTGCTGTATGAACTAGTGATGAACTCGCCAATATTGAATTTCAAAACCCACCCAATCAGAACTCTCCTTCTCTTTTGGCTTAAGAATAGAGTATCTAGTGACTTGAAGAAAATGAAGTACGAGCACACTAAGAATAATTTACTAACCCAAAATGTGAGGCGTATCTCTACTACATTGGGTCTGATACAAAATGCAAGGGAAAGATAACGAAAGCGTGGCATTATAGATTCTCATTTAGAAAAAGCCAAATTTGTCAGTCACTCGGCGTGTTGAACTTGTGGGTTACAGTGCCATGTTGCACTTACGTCCAACCAACATTTTTCAAACAACGACCCGAAACTTTGAGTAAACACCCAAACATGAAATTTACATTAAGAAATGGGAAATTGTACAAAAAGACTATACGAATATACACCCAATACAGAGTATATACACCCCGAATCCCCGAGTCTCTGCACTACTGGACTATTGTTTGGACTCATGCACGGCGGCCATGAATTGAGCGAACTCTTCTGGGTTTGCAACAGCAAATGCCTCAATAGCAACTGCTTCATTATCAACAGGTGCTGGTGCTGGTGGTGCTATTATGGCCGATAGTGGTGCTGGTTGTGCTGCATAACCCAATGGTGGAGTGTCCTTCGAGTCAGCAGCTGTTATACCACTAGATCCAGCCTCATAGGCCGGTAATCCCAAAGCAGACAGAGACAGTGATCTCATGGGTGCGATCATACCCAATGTCGGAAAGTCTGATGTTTTTATTCGTAGGCTTGCTGCACCAGCAGCATAATTCGGTTGTCGCATGGTCAAGGTGGTTTGTTGCGGTGGTGACTGCGATAACGGTGGCAGATATATGGGCAGAGATGGTGCTGAAGGTTCAACTGCGCCACGGGCGAATGATGATGGCATACTACGGGGACCTATTATTCCAGACTCCATTGATGATGGAGATTTGAATTCCATATTTCTCATCGATGGAGGTGGTATTGTTTTTCCATACGTGCGGTTCTGTATACGTCGAACTGCCAATGCGATGCTATTGAAGCATATGTCAGGTCAAAGTTTGTTCAAAGATCAAGTCGATAGCAAACTCAGTCTTCAGCTTCTAAGCGCTAATGTAACTTACACGAGAGCTCCCAGTAATGCACCTAGTATAGCACCAATAGCGATTCCAATGACAGCACCTCTCTAATTGAGAGTAACATGTTGAGCAATTGTTTGTAAGCAGCATTGACTATATAAATGACGTACATTTGAGCTACTTGTAGAGCTTGAATCTAGAGCCAAAGTACCGCTACTGGGTGTGGAACTTGCTGTTGCAAGAGCCACACCAACTGAAGATGCTAGACTTGGCTTCTGTGTTTCACCTCTACTGGGAGATACCCTGGCCACTTGATTTACCATTGTAGCTACAGATCTCGCTTCTCACTGTCTCGTTGCGGCTGTCAGGAGCTCGTTTATCCTGTCTAGGGAAGAAATTAATGAAATTTCGGAAGAAGTCAACCGATCACGTCAATTGTCAATCACGAGACGGATGCATTGGAATCCGAATCGTCATTGAATGCTACATATGGAACCGTTTTCAGTAATGAGGACTACTAGGCTGTTGTCCTTTTCGTGGGCTTCGTAATTGCGGCGGAACAGCAACATCACTGAAGCTTTCATTCAAAACTAGGGGGTTTCAGAGCTTTTGACGTCAAACGCATTTTAAAAACCAGTTCTATGTACGGAGAATCCGTTTTCTGTCCTGCAATTGTTCCCTTTCTCAATGTGTTTATCACAGTCCCTTGCAGCTCTTGAAATATGGAAATTACCTGACAATACACATTGGCCACACTGGTCACAAACATATCACATAATCGTGAATAAAGTACTCTATTTTCAATTCTTAAATACTGTTTTTTACGGTTATTTTGCTTACATATGTCCTTTAATATCTCCTATCAGAGTAACTTGGAGTCCTTTCAAAAGTCGCCTGTTGGAATCCAGCATTACTAGGCTGTGGTGCCATATACGAGTTTCTTTGTCCAGCAATAGGCTGTGGTGCCATATATGAGTTTCTCTGCTGTTGAGCAACACCCAAGTCCTGCTCCATGTACGGTTGACGAGGAGCTGACGTTACAGGATAAGTCTGTGAGGCCATTTCGTCAGCTGGAGTCAAGCCTGGTGGGTACGCATAGTCGTCTAGAGCTTCCATGTCTGGATTTGGATTCTTGTTTGATGGATGGTACACCGGAGCTGCTGGTAGGACGTTACGTTGCTCATCAGCTACTCTTCTATATATAGCACCAACACTAGATAGTTAGAATGAGTGTAAGTCATGATCAGTCTTTTGCGAGGTTGGGTGTTTTCTGCCCGTCTTCTTACATGATACAGCCAAAAAGAAGTGCAATTATGGCACCTATCGAGATTCCCGCAATGGCCCCGGCCTTCGCAATAGGAGGAAGTATTATTAGTCTTGTGAGTTATTTAAAAGAGAGTGTATACAAAAGCATGTTCTTCACTTACCCCAAGGCCACTCGAAGTCCCATTCAAGTTTGCCGTTATCGAGCTCGGTGACACACTTGGCGATATACTGGGAGACATCTTGGATGAACTAGTGGGCGAACTCGATGGATCTAGAGATGCAGCGGGCGATGCGGGTGCAGATGGCAGTGGTGCTCCATTGGATGCTAATATGCTTGGAGCAGCACTGGGTGCTGCAGATGCTGGAGCCTGAGACGGGCTTATACATGTCTGGGCAACGTTATTACAAGTTTGGCCAACGGCACATAAATAGGAAGCATCCAGAACTAGCAGAAAAATGTAATCCGCTTGAGTGCTGTTCGGCAAACGAGGAAACGGAAGTGACTTACAGGTACAGCAAACGTTAATCTGGCTGTTAAAGCATAGGCCAGAAGGATAGGAACCTCCACAGCACGAATTGAGCAACCCTACTGAACAGATCGTGGCATTGCAAGCGGCGAAAGCACCATTCAGATGGACGAGACATATCAGGGCTACCAAGAATCCTCTAATTGACATTTGTGGTTCCATTATTATTGATCTAGAATAATGTCGAGTGTGAGTCTTTGTGGACTTAAAACACAAAGCTCTGGTTTTGCGGTCAACGACAATTGCAACCGAATATAAGAGAGCAGGAAACAGCAATGGGGAGAGGACTTACTTGGATCTTTTGAAACAAAACTCTATGGTCCTGGTTGGCAGATCTAACAAGGTCAGGAGTGAAGGGAAAGAACGCAAAACATGAATCACAATTCACAGCACAGCCATAAACGGTGAAGCTTTGCAGGGTTAAATGGAATATAAGCAGAACGAGACTACAACGGCGACATTGCAGAGGATGCCTTTTGCAACCTCCGTGACGCGTCATTATGCGTAGAACGAAACTGGATCAAGGTTGATGGAATAGTAGAAGTAAAATATTATTATTATTATTCAACGACAGACAAATAGAGCACATCAAGTTCAAATGCAAGCAGTTTAAATTGCAGATGGAGTAACTGGTGCCAGAGCACGTTTGCGGATAAGATGGCCACCACTAGTCAAAACCAGCACATTCATAAGCGATTTTTTCACGTGCTTGTTCGAATTTGTTGATCCAAACAAAGACAGCAACTTACACTATGATCGCGCCGGTTCCCAACACAGATCCTACGACGATTCCACCGATGGCCCCTGACGATAAACCAGTAGAAACAGGCGTATCACCAGTAGTCGGAGCGGAGCTCAAACCAGAGATGAGAGTTGGTTCTGCTGCTGCGACTGGAGTGTATACACTGCCAAAGTATGGCGTTGGAGTCGCAGTTGGGTAGGCATCCATGGTAGCAGTGGGTGTTGGGGTGGCCGTAGCATCTACAGCAAGTTTGTAAAAACTGTTAGTGAGTATTTCAGTTTCCGGCGACAACAGGCAAGTAAAAATGATTAATCAGATGACTTTGGAGCTAGCTTCTACACAGCATTCAAGCCTCAAACCAGAGCGACCGCATAGTGTCGACTGTTTGCTTGAATAGCCAACCAGAACACACAACCTTGAACTTACTTGCTTGGGCGTTGACTGATGAAGAGGCAAAGGCTAACACGGCAGCAAACAATACTTGTTTAAAGAGCATTTTGAGTTATAGTCGGTGATATTGGTGCAGTTGCTATAGCTCGTTTACAACAAGTGTTGCTGCCGGTCTTGAACTTCGTTACGCTTTGGTGAAAGAAGTCATCGAAGAGCTGGGTGCCTTTTATAGCTGCTCAAAACCTATTTTAGGTACGCAAAACGGGGGCAATTTTGGATTTTAAGGGTTTGGAATGACAACCCCAACCACAAACCGGATGAAGTCTTCTAATCCGGTCAGCTTCAACAAAACACCACTGCCTTGATACTACAATTGCCAATATTATATCTCTTTCAAATAAATTATTGTATGATGTCAACAATGTTTCTACGTGATTTTATAAATAGCTTCGGGAGACACTGGTTCTTGACCCTGATTGACATTACTGGCGCTTCCGCCGTTAGCGTACATATTCCGTATCGCCTGGACCGATTCCATATAAGTAGGCGGTGGAAGCTCTTCCGTACTATTTGAGTTTAGCTGAAACCCGGTGTTTACAACACCCTGTTCTTGTTGTGATTCCCCGAGGTCAGCTTCCTGTACCTGATTGGGGGTTATTGGCGTTACGACAGCTACCCCAATTGGCAGACTAGAGTGTCGGTATACAGCTGGGAATAGATGTTCGGTATTCGTATCTGGTCCCAAAGACAGATGACGAGACGCCACTGTTCTCATCTCAATCCCTGGAATTTGTTCTTCTTGGTGGTCCTGCGGTTCGTACTGGTCGTTGCCGCTATCCGGCGAGTTTGGTAGCGGTCCTAGTGGTTGTGGGAAAGGAGTCCTTTCAACGTCTCTTAACGCGTCGTTAGGTGGTGGGGAAGGCATCGTTTCAACGTTTTTGCCTCGAACGGATTTTCGGAAGAAAGCGATGCCACTAAAGAAGTAAAAGAGTCACTACTGACATGAATAAACACCGATAATGACGGACCTTACGCTATGGCAGCCAATATGACACCCAACGCAGCCCCTGTTGCGATTCCAGCAGTTACTCCAGGCTAACAAAAATAGCCAATGAGTGCTAATTCAATGTAATATAACCTCCTTCCATAGACTCACATTAGAAGAATCAGATACAGTTATCAATGAGCCGGGAACATTAGACGACGAAGCAGTCGGTGATTGTGTATTCGAGTTCGTAGTTGGGCTTACAACAATGCCTCCACCACCAGCAGAAGCGACCGGATTCGGACTCTGTAGTATGGGTGATGCAGGTATAAGTGAGGTAAGAATAGACGGTTGTATTACAGCTGATGGTATTACTGGTGAAGCTGCATAAGATGGAGCGACCGAGGCTTTTGCCGACGGTATCACCTGGGGCGACGGTGCGATGCTAGGCACTATACTCGGGGCTATACTTGGCGCTATACTGGGAGCTATAGATGGTGCTGCTGACGGTGCATCAGGCGAGACCATAGCAGGAGACGGTGCTGTTGATGCAAGTACAGCTATGGTTGATGGATAGACACACTTATTCAACTGATTCGAGCATTGCGATGACACTGGGCATGTCCAAGCTACCATAAGTTGAGGCACAGTTAGTAACTTTGAACATCTTGGGTCGTCGATTATTGACGATCCAACTGAGTTTACCTCCATTTAACCGTGTACAGCATAGATCTGTAAGAGAGTTATAACAGAATCCTGCTGGGGCTGCACCGAGACAGCATGCCAACTGACATGAAGTAGCATTACAATAAGACTGTACGTCGTCAACAAGCAAAACGGCAACGAGGGATAGTATCAGCAATGTCCTTCCCAACCCGCCCCCGTAAGTTGAGAGAAGCAGCATCCTATCCGTTTTACGAGCTTTCTATAGATCTAGTAGGGCCATCAGTACTTTGTCCCGCTTGTCCAATCTTTAAAACGACATTACCAAACTCACACCGTTCGAAAAAGTTGTCACGAAGACAGCCACAAATTTTTCAGAAAGCTCCCCTGATCAAAACAGTCTCAAAGGAATCTATACAGCTCTGCAAACAAGGATCTTGGGTAAGTCCTTCTTCCAACAATTTACTTGTGTTATTGTGAGCTGAACTGACTTGTCCATTATTTCGCAGCAACAGATTAGCTCATACTCGAACGACAATGATAATACATAGAATTGAATTGGGTAATAATAATGTGGAGCAATCTGAATCAATCGGTACGGTACCAATCTTGGCAGCACCTCAAACTATAAACATCAAACATCAACAATCTCTCACTCATTTCTCGTATTCACGTTGATAGACAGGAGAACATATATTGATCCACACGTAGAAACGAGGATACAACTGTCTAAACGAGCATTTTCTACAGCTTCATGGGGTCAAGGAATGGCTGTGGTAAGGAAACGACAATCTCGTGTTGGAGGATAGGAGATTTCAAGTCTTATCACGTCTCAACTGATCATCTTATCTCATTAGGTATTCCTATTTTTCATACTGATAGCAGGCATATACTACTTCTTTGGACGGAAAGTGAGAGGAAGACGCTCGCCGTCTTTCTCAATGGGCCTATCGCCAGTAGGAATAAATCCAAACAGGCCCTTCTTTGTATCTGCTCGATCACAGCATCCGAATGTCGAGTACGACAACTTGGACGATGGGCAGAATGAGACTGATGATGACGATTTGGAAATGATGATACCAAAGGAGGTCGCAAATATAAAATTAAGAAGTCCGTCGTCGCCGACTAGAGGAGATGAAGATCCAGATGAGCTGTTGGCATGGGCTGAACAACACATACCAACAACAAGCAAGGATTTCAGGGACTGAATGTAAAGACATGCCAGAGGCCGATGAGAGCATATACATATTTTGCCACACCTATAGCTTTAAAATGAAACCTTATATATCTTCTATCTTCTTCTTATGATCGCTGGACTTTTCAGTTTCGGCCTCCCAACTGGTTCAGATTCTTTTTAACGATTTTATTATAACCGCTGGATAACTCCGTCAGAAACCTTTGGGACAGATTTAAAGTATACGAATTACGAGTTACAGACATTGACAGACATGATGTTATAAATTTAGCATTTAAAGGTAGTAATACATTGCAGATATGATGTTATAAATTTAACAGGAGGATGTTTTTACGTGATTTGAGCGTGCCACTGATTTAAACGAATATTTTGAAGGCCATTCAACTCCCTTTGATGCGTAGATTCAAACATGGTCATCATGAATTGATCCGAGCGGAATTTGAATTCCCACTATAAAAACTCGCGAATCTGGCAGCCAGTTCTATTCACTCTTGCCAACAAAACCTGGGAAGTACATTGTAAAAACGAGATGGGCTTGATGGTAAGGACCGGCTGCTAGCACGGATCTGCATTGGTAGACTCTGCATCCACTTGTACTAACTGGTGCTTTTGGTGTGGTTCCGGAATTGAGAAGAGTAGCAATTCAAGATGTGAAATTGAACGAAGGTTCTGATGTCGTTGCTCTCGTTGGAGGCCACACGACAGTGGAATTCATATCACGCAATTGATGGGATGTTGTCATATTTCCACACCTACCAAGCAAGGAATGATTTCAGGAGCCGAGTTTTGTAGAAAAGAGATGCCAAAAGTCGTGTTTTCTATATACATATATGTTGCTAAATAGAGTTTTACTCCAGCTATCTATGTAAAACACGTTTCGAGGACTGTTGTCGAGCATCACTTTTGAGGTAAGAGGTATGCCTGGCGGTCCACGGTCATTCTCAACACACCAAGTATAATAAAGTCCTTTGAAACGACATCTAAGTCCAAGTCCCGTGCTTTTTTGATCTCATCAGTATCCTCTGGATTTGCTACCACAATCAATGTCCCAGAGCCTTCACTTTGCTTTGGTAATTTGGCAATCATCTACGCAAAAACAAAGAAAAACCTGATCAGCCAATATGACCCATGTTAAATTCAAATGACACTTCGCTCAATACCTTGCCACCAGCAGCTTCAATGATATCCTTCATATCATTCTTGGGAGGTTCAACATGCGATGTAGCAAAGAAGGTCAATCCAGCAAAGATACCAGGAGATTTTACATCTTTCAGATCACGAATTTTGGCTAATGAATTTTTGAGCTTGAAACTCCATTCCTTTTCATTCTTGGCATCGTTTACAATGTAATCGTCCTCATCTATGGTGCAGAGCGAAAAAAAGACCGTTACCTAACTCAGAAGCATTCTCTTCAAAACAGCAACGAGTCCCTCACCTGCAGCATATCCCAATTTAGAGGACTGTTCAAGCCATGACGTTGACACTATATGCTTTCCTGCTGCGAGGACTGCTAGGAACTTTACAGTCCGCTTCACACCGACGGTAACGAGATGAGTACAATCCTTCCAAGTTTTAGCACGCTTGAATTGCAGAGAAGCCATCATATCTTGCTAAAATGACAAACACGCAGTTGAGTCAACAACTGTCATGAATCAAATCCGCTTCCAATACACACCAACTTGGTCAACTGCTCCTCGTCAACTCCAGTAAACATAATAGAAGGTATCTTGGGTGATGAGGAAGATGGCCCATCAGCCTTTCGAGGGGTCTTGCGGGCTCTAGTTGCGAAACGGACAGGTCAGCAAACAAAAAGAAAGCAAAGATAGAGTTACAGTTACCGACCGTTTCGTCGACTTGGTGTCTTCCTGTGGTATATCTTCTTCGTCCTCTTCTTCATATATATCCACTACAACAGTTGCAGCATTCTTCCTTTTTCGAGTCGTGCCGATAGTCGCACTTGGAGCGGCACCACTAGCAGTTGCTTTCTTTGACGTACTACGAGAAGTATTCGTCTTTACGATTTGAACTTCTTCTTCCTTGTTGGAGTCTCCATCATCAGCTGTGAAACTGAATACCCCCTTTGCTACAGATGGTGGTGCTGGCACATGATTATCACTAGTTCCATTTGAGTCAGCTTTTTGCTCAAGCTTTCGTTTTCCTGGAGCAGGAATCGCTTCCTTTTGAGCTTTTGAATTGGATTTGGATGGTGGTTGCCTTTTCACATTGAGTTTGGGCTTGGCAGATGACGATGATGATTTAGCGTCTACAACCTCAACCGAAACTTCATCATCTTCTACTAGTACTTCTTTCGCTGACAATTTTACTTTGGCCCCACGAGCTCTCTTATTGGGCTTTTCTTCAACCTCATCCTGGTCACTCTGTATTTCCTTGTCTACTTCCTTCAATTCCTTGGAATTACGTTGACCACGGGTGCGTTTTGTACCACTATTACTAGGAGATTCGTCATCGGGCTCGTCATCAGCATTGCTATGTTTGGCAGCTGGTTCTGGTCTCCTTTTACTCGGTCGTTTACTTTTTCCAGTCTCGTTAGTATCAGTACTATTTACATCACTGGGAGTAATATCATCATCAGCAGCTTTCGAGACTTCCTCTGTCACCTCGACCTCTTCTACTTTGACGTCTTCGACAACTGCTTTGCTACCAGAAGCCTTAGCCTTAGGTCGACTAGTTCGTAGTTTACTTGTATCGGTTTCTTCTGCTGAAGCGGGTGGGCAGGATATCTTGGACTTTACACTTGAAGATTTGGATAGTCCACGACCAGCACCTAGTCTTCTCTTTGCATTAGCAGAAGCTTTAAGCTCGTCAGCTTCCGCTTCCCCATTCGACGAGAAGTGTGCTTCCGCATCTTCCTCGTCATCGTCATCGTCTCGTTTCCTTGACGATTCAGTCTATAAATTAGTTCGTGAGAAACAATGGGGGTGAGAGAAGGATGCGATTTCGTCAGTCCATACCTTCAGTAGGTTCTCAGGGGACCTGTCTCTGCGATCAGATGATTTAGCAACACTCGTCCTATTTCGACGACTAGGGAACATTGTTAGAGTCATAGCAGATTGTATTGGCACAGTATTCAAAGCATATACCTATAGGTTTGCTTGACGGGACTCTTTCTTGGTTGTTTACCAAACAACTCGTCGTCTTCTGATTCATCGGCAGCCTTTTCAACGACTTTTGGCACTACTGCCTTCTTCGATTTCACCACAGCGGCTCTTTCTTCAATCATTTTACTTCTTCGTTTACGTAAAGCCTGGTTAGCTTCATCTGGCTTATCCTGCTTGCTGGAATCATCTAGTTTGATAGAATCATAGGGCTTACTAGACGAGCACGATTTACTAGACGATGTAGACTTAGACTTACTAGGCGATGACAGCCTTTTAATGTTCAAAGTTTCTGCTTCTTTCAACCCTTCTAGTTTGGGATTCGAAGATGCAGCTACAACATCCTTCTCTTCAGCGGGAGGCTTGAGAAATGACACAGCTGATGCTTCAGCGTGCTTCGATTTCCCTTTGACATCATTCACTGTTATATCTGCTGGCTGGTAAGTGGAGACTTTTCGTTGGCCAGGTTGGCTCTTAGAGTTACTCTTACCATCGTCTGGTATTTGCTGGTCTGGAGCGCGACCTGTAACGTTTGGAGCACTATCTTTTACGTCTTCTTCATCGGCATCAACTTTTGCTCCCTCAGGTGCTGTCATAAATAGAGATTGACCTGGCATGCTACTAGCTTCTGTTTCTAATGTACCAAGCTCATCGACAACAGCAGCAGCACGTTCTCCTGTAATGAAAGCACTGTCCATATGTGATATAGACTTGGATTTTGGTTGGGCCTTTAATGAAGTTGGAGCTGACGACATTTCTGGATTAACTGCAGCAGCATGCGGAGTTGGGTTGGCTGATTCGGGAGCGGGAGCTACAACCTTTTTTACGGCGGGCTGATCGAATAATACATCATCAGAATGATCCGATAATGTGTCGTCTGCTGAATCAGCCGCCTCTGTATCTGCAGTTTCACCTACAATCAGAGTAGGCTGTTCGATTCGGGTAGAATCACCTTCTTGAGACTGATCCTCTTCAGATTCATCATTTATAATACCTTTTCGTCTGGTAGCAACACGAGCTGCTGGTGTTTCTGCCAAAGCAGCATCGTCCGAGTCTAATTCATTCTCTTCTTGATTATCATCGTTTTCAGAATCTGGCTGTTTGGTTGAATCATAAGCTAGAGTCGGTCCCAAAGTGTTTGATTGGAAGCGCAATGTTGGTGATATTGCGCGACGTGGACCTTGACCAGTCTCTTGTTTTTCATCTTCACTAACGACTTGATGCACCTCTTCACCTGCTACTCTATTATTTGAATCCTAAAAATTGCACAGAGTCAGAAACTTGTTGCATGCTACCTGGCGCAGTTCCAATGCAGTGCTTACATGTGCGCCGGTAGTGTCGTCAATGTGTATCGTACAACATGCTGGGCCAAATCGAATATATTGAGTGGGGAGTATCTGGCAGTATGCCTTTACATCGTCCTTCTTCTTTGGCAGAGTTGCAATGCTCTTGTCGTTCAAATCAAGAATCTGTGTGCCATTCGTCGAGCCCAAATCACATATAAAGACTTGATGACTATGAGGCGCCACGTCTACACGATTGACGGCTGTTAGATATTGCGCATTTCAAGGTGTTCAAAACGTTTGAGTCAGGAAAGAACTGCGAGATGATGTGATGCACTTACAGAGTTCAGCGTGGTGATTGCTGACTCCATTGATATTGATACAGATCATATTCGAGTCCATTTTTCCAACAGAATTCAGACAGGAATATAAAGGGATCGAGTCATCTCGTGGATTCTTGCCCTCTCTAAACACTTTCAAAACCCCAACCTAGATGTTTCATGTTGGCGATTAGCTCCAGATGCCAATACATTATGATGACACTGAAATGATTCACTTGTTCTCTAGTATCTTCAGAAGTAAAATCCCATGTTTCTTGTTCTTCTTCTTCCTCCTCATCGTCCTCATCATCGTCGTTGTTTTGGGGGTATGCGACTCGAGGAAGCACTGTTGTTTCACGTCTGTTTCCACCGTCACCGACCATGGCCATAGCTATGTTGTATCTAGAGCTGATCAGATCAGTTATTATCGTTGGTTGTTTGAATATATACGCAAAACTTGCAAAAAGACAGCTTTACAGCTTTCGAGCTTCAGTTCGAGCTTGATGAAATGCACTGCAGTTCGAAGGTCAATCACGTCAGTTATTACCATTTACGACGCGACATAGATCTAAATCTCTCAAGAGTGCTTGATCGCACGAAAGAGCTCCCTTTTTCCAACAGTCACTTGCTGCGAGTTTGAATTTTGTTGGACTTTGCTCTATGTAGGCAAATTAAATTAATCTGCTTTTATTGGTTTTATTCAGTTTATTACGTGCAAAAAGACCGCAATCACGTCGAGCCTGTTCTGTCTGTTCTTTCCCTGGTAGATTTGTGGTTGCAATTTTGAAATCAATAGAACACTTGGGCACCCTGGCTAATGATTGATCTGATGAAATTGGTGTGCTAATACCTTATACTAGATGCACTTGATCCCGATATGCTTGCTCTACTTCCAGAGCTCCAAAATCACAACAATGGCCAACATTTGAGTCATCAGAGAAATCACCATAGTCATTCGAACGGTGATCCTCTTCCAGATTCTGATTTATTTGACGAGGACTTGCTAGATTTTGATGAGGATCTATGCAATCATGGTCACGAACTATCGTACCATCATCAAAAAGAGGAATATCATGGCTTGACAGCTTCCGACCATCATGAAGACATTCTTGAAATGCCTGATGATGATACATATGACTATAATAATTACAATGATGATGACATATTTGACCACCAAGAAGAGATGCCACTTGATGACGGTAAACACGATGTAGTGGACGATGAGATATTGGACGACGATGAGATACTCGACGACGATGAGATATTAGACGACGATATGTTAGGAGAGGACATAATGGACAATCACATCCTTGATGATCGTATATTAGACGATATACATCACCACGACGACCAAGACTTGTTCCCAGATGGCGAACAAGAGCTACAGCCAATTGATGCTCACGTTCCTGTATTTGACGATCCCATGCTAGACGATGATACCGTCGAAGACGATATACTCGAAGGCGAATATCACGACGAATTGTTTGAAGAAGATAATCGCAAACAAGTAATCAAACGTGAAATCAAACATGAGGAAGGCGAACCTCATGAACCACCTGATTTCGACCCGCCACCTTTTGAATTCGATGATGATCAGGACGATGATGATCTCTTCGAACAGGGTGGCAGGATATGGAACTTTGGTCAACCAGAGCCTGAAATTGTTGAAGAGTTTCATCGAGTTGAGCCACAACCACGGTCAGTGCCTTACATCTCTCTCCGTCGATAACAGCTCACTTGGGCTCCTTTCTATCTTCTTGTAGAGATGTGGTTTTGGATCGTAGCCAAGACCTACTGGATGATGCTAATTCAGATCGCGGTCAAGGTCAACGACGTTACCTTGAAGTGGTGTCAAGAAACAAAAAGAATCAGATGTAAGACATTCTGTAGTGGCTTTGTCGCCAGTCCTTTCGTGACCAAATTTCCATTTTAGATTGGATCCTGCAACAGGCTTGTTGAGAACTCGTGTACGAGATATGCGCTGGAAGAGAATCAAAGAAGGGAAACGTCCATTTGGTAGGAAGCTTCGTTTCCTTGTCGCGTTGCTGTGTCTGTTTATGTAATAAACGATTTGCCTCTAGAAATCATTGTTCGTGTGTTGGAAGTAGTAGTCAGAATTCTCAGGGATAACACCAAGTTGACCAAACGGTGACATTTTCTTTCAATTAATGGGTCTTTTGCAGCTATTTCTGACACACATCTATACAACAGAGATATCTATTATCAACATCCTCAATTCTTTGGCAACCAGGCATGTGTCGACTGTGCAATAGAGGACATTGCATGTACTGCTCAAGTCCCTCGCTACTGTTTGAATGTCGTTGCTGGATCCAAAGGGCTGTTTGCTGGACCTCTTGAAATCATCTGTGCTGATGGAAGAATCATAAGTGGTCTTGGTGGCACGGATCAGGTAGAGAGAATTAATGCAAAAAAGCAGAATTTATGAATGATGCACAATGCTCTCTGATTAGGGAGTTCTGGCTCCTTCTGAAGACAAGATTGCACGAGTCGTGATGCCTCCTACTGTCGTTGCAGTTCTTGTTATTGAAAAAGAAGGACCATTTCGTACTCTTCTTCAAGCCGGCTTTGGCGACAATACCCAACAGGGCCCAAACTATGTTGTCTTGACTGGAAAAGGATATCCTGATGTAGCCACTCGAGTGCTGCTTCATCGTATTGCGCAAACCTATCCCGATATTCGTATTCTGGGATTGGTTGATTGTGATCCTCATGGTTTACAAATCTTGCTCACGTACAAGTACGGATCTATTAGTATGGCATTTGATTCAGAGGGTATGGCTGTACCTCGTATCGAATGGGTTGGAGTCTTTGCTTCAGACTTTGTCAAGTAAGGTTCTTTGTACGTCTTCAAAGCAGAAATTGCAGAAATTCTCAGGCTACATGTCGTATTTACTGCTGTCTCTCGCTAGGTATGGTGTCGACTTTAGCAGACTGCTATCCCTAACAGCTAATGATCGCACCAAAATACCGCAATTACTTAAGAAAGAGTATCTGGAATATCTGCCTCTGTATAAGTAAGCAATTTCAGTATTCCCTGATTCGCGTTTTTCCGCTTACACCTTTCTGTACCAAATTAAGACGTGAACTTTGTCGAGCTTGGCGTATGGGTGTCAAGGCTGAAATTCAGTGTATAGATGCTGCAACACTGGCACGAGTTTGCTTGCCTCGGATGTTGAGAGAACTTGGAATAATATGAATGGGCATATAAGACATTAAATCAAACGATGTACGCTAATGATCCTAACTACATGAATTTGAAATTGAAGCTTGTGCTGCATTTGAAGCGCAGTGGGCCCATTCGAATATTGAAATTCCAATCTTGCTTGACGCAATGTTTATATCGTGTATGTGTGGAAAGTGTTTTTGTTTCGGTGAGAGCCAAAAAGTGACAGTATCTTCAATTTCAAGCGAGGAGAAGCAACAAAATCTATCACTCTATCACGAGTTGACGAAGATCATTTTTCGGGCGCTTGAAGTGTGTGTGCTGGTCCATAATTAGACAAATACACCTTGGAAAAGCTACCAATTTTGTTGCTTTGAGGTGGTCGAATTGGAATTGTATGGAGACCACACGGTCAGAAAATCCAGTATCATCAACAACCAACGTGAAAATCACTGCATGAAACACCACTGCCATCAGATCCAAGCATTCAAAAGCAAAGAATCAAATGTTGGGCCAGACATCAAACAACTCAAGCAACGAAGCACCAGAAGCTTCAATGCAAAGAAATGAGCAACAGCTACAGTCGGTGCCGCCTCCTTCTACTCCACAAATGTCTGCTCAAGAAGCTTCAGAGGCTGCAAACAATGGCGCACTTAGATCACCGCCTGTAGCTCGTAAGTTCTTTCGGAATCCATTCAGATCATATACCAACACTCTCATCTTCATCACACTAGCTCCTCCAGTCCAACAAACGGATCCAAGCAACAACGACATCAACTGTGACGATTTCCTTGATGTTGAGATGCAGCAGTGGAGTACAATGGAGGAGGAGGACGACGATGACGACGACGACGAATACGCTTACGCACCGCTGGAATATGAGAATTTGCATGATGAAACGGAAGAGCCCCGTGAAATGCCTGAACCAATCACTCTTACGCTCAAAAAGGCAGATGAGATACCTGAAGGTAGTACTGACAAAATTTCGGGGCTTCAATCCTCAGTCCTGACTCTTTCACGCTATCTTAGATGATCTGGATGTTATAAAGAACGTCATGGCTCGAATCAAACTACCAGATTCGTCGATTCCACGTACGAACTGATGCCATTTGTTGTTTCATTTTACTATGGAACTGACGCCATTGGTCTCGATTTAGAATGGGCTAAAACGTTGGGAGACTCGTGGATGCCAAACGTGATTTTGACAACAAAGAAGCCTGATTCTCCAGGCCGATAATCGTTTGTAGAGCAATGAAAGTGTATATTTGTGTATAAAGTTAGAGTCACTGTATATCAGACATGTGAGCTATTGTGTTGAGAAACAGGTTGTGTAAGTAAGTATCCCGCACAAACAAAAAGCAAAGTGCTGTAATACCTCGAAGTGGTGCCGCCATTTGGGATGTATCATCCACCTCCACGAAATGCAATTTTCCTTGAAATCGGTACACAACTCGTAGTTTTTTGACTTCTCCTAAGCATGGGTCATAAAAGCCCAGGAGACTTGACTAGGTTTTTGAAGAAGAGAGTGTAAACAACGAGGGCAAAAAAGCATATTCACAGTGATGGATAATTGCCTTGGAAAACCCTCCACCAATATGAAGCTGTGAATTCAGCACCAGACTTTGAACCGGTATCGTCACATCAATGTATTCCACCTTAGGTTTAGGTATTGATGGTGATGATCCAGGGAGAATACTGGATTCAGCTTTACTGTTGTGACTACTGGATTCAGCTCCAGCTTTGCCCGATTCAGCACTAGTACTACTACTGCGATTCGTGGCAGCAGTTTCATTCACACCACCATTTGAATGTCCATTCACAACAGGAATGGCTGACGTGCTTCCAAAAAGGAAGTTGGATAAATGATTCGGATTGACTGACTCCAAGTTACCATATAAAGCTTGTATAATCACCAGTCCTATTTGTTTGTGTGAGTGAGAAACAGCCAAGTGAAAGTACCAAAAGTGCACTTTCACACTATTTTCACTTTAACTGTACTTACCACCTTTGCCTTCTTCCGCTTCAAGCTTTCTAGCAGTAGTATCCTTCATAAGCTGCACGGCATCTTCGGCTTCCTTCTTCCTTTTTGCCAGCATTTCAGCATTGTCAAGCCGTATCTTTGTCAATTTCCTATTTGATTATTCCACATGAGCAAAGACGACTTGAAGACTTAGATTTATGGCTTACTCTTGACGCGAGCGTCTCCTTAACGGTGTCACCAGCAACTGATCTAGTGCCCATCCAGCAAACAGGGGAACCACACCCACTAAAACCGACACTCTCACATCCATTTGAGGTGAGATGATTATAGGAAGAGTAAACTTTTGGCCTACGCTAGTGTACCTAAGGAACATTAAGAGTCAGTTTAGCTTTTTTTTGGCAAAAGGCCAGTTTGAAGCACACAACTAACAGACCTCAATCGTAATGAAACACCACCAGCCGTCGCACAATCAACCGACATGCCCACTCTACTATGCTTGGTAACTCGTTGATCCAGACCAACCGAATACGTCATTCCCATATTAGTCGACGCTCCTAGACTCAATCTAGCTCGTACATTCTTTGATACTGCTTGCACGAGAGCAATACTTCCAGCCACATTATTTGTAGACAGTTGGATATCCGTGACTATATGGGATTTCTCGCCTCGACTAATGACGCCTAGTGACACACCAGACGGCTCTCTTCCAGTCCCATACAAGCCCCAATTCCCTATATTGTATTCTCCTGTTCGATATGTCAGGTATCCCGTTATTTGAGGAGTGAGACGACGTCCAATGACAAAGAGGAGTGGAGGTGGTGAGTTTAGTGATGATTGAGTGGCGGCAGCGGTGACAAAGTTATCAGGGGTGATGTTGTTAACTAGTTTGAGTTGGACCATAGGGTTCTCACCAAGACCACTAGTGAGCTACAATTCAGTAAGTTTAGAAATTATTCCATTATGATGTACAGGTTTTTTGAGCCATCACATACCTCTCCCCAAAGTTTTGGAGAATAAGAGTGCCTCAATGTACCCAGTATATTGCACGAACCAATGCCATTACGTGCTACTGCTGTTCCTTGAACGTTGAAGGTTGTTCCAGGCTGTATTGTGGCCTGTCAAGGAGGGGATAAAAACGCTCGGGAATGAATGCCAATGAAAGCTTCCAAATCGCAAACCACAACTCACCTGCCAAGAATGCTTCACGACAGCCTGTGTGAACTCTGGCATCACTAGGTAGTCGACTATACTCCTTGGCTCTCGTCGACTGGTCACCCTAGGTCTCCGTCTCGATGGTTGGAGCAACGGTTCAAAAAGACGTGTAGCATTTAGCGTCACTTGAATCTCGCCCTGTGTCGTGATGTAAATACGTGAGTGGTAGGCCTTCCAACGTCCAGATTTCAAGCAAAAAGGCTTGCAAAAGATCCTCTCACTCTGGATTTCACTAGATTTTCGACTTCCGTTTCTCGGTCTCTCTGCATCTTGCGTTCATACTCGGCCCGAATCTAGCATGCAAAGATAGTGTCAGAATGCGAAAGTGTGACGATCTGAAACAGTACTCACCTCATCTGGAGTTTGGAGCCTCGGTCCCACGTCCCAAGAATGCGACAGGCCCTTTTCACCATAGGCATCATACACGTATCTTTTGGTTGGATCTGTCAGCACGTCATAAGCTCTTTGTATAGATTGAAAGCGATCTGACGCTATAGCTCGCAGTTCAGGAGTCTGGTGTTTGTCGGGGTGGTAAACGAGACCAAGTCTCCTGTAGGAATTCTTGATTTCGTCGTCTGTAGCCTGGAAATCAGATGGTTAGCTGTGTGCTTTCATTAGGGGACGAGGGTCAAGTTCTGAGTTTGAGTTGCTGTGAGTTTAATGTTGACGCTCAGAGCTTCAACTGCTGGTCGAATAACGTGGGGCAAGCACGGCATGACGGATATATACCTCTTTTGGCACGTTTAGTATAGCATAATAGTCTACGGACGTAGCTCCAACCCCGTTCTCGTCCTTTTCAGCTTCATCAAACTCGTCTCGTTCCTTTTCATCGACGGCTGGAAGAGACGCTGTACTGTCTCTGGTAGAAGAAGCATATGGATCTTGCGCGTAGGTCGTGCTGGCACTCATCCTAGCAACAAGATGCTGCACTTGGAATCCGATGATTGTCAAATGCCGTTTTTGAATGACACGTCAGAATATTCAAGTCAGAGGCTTGAGCAGATGCTTTGTTCCAGCATCTTCGCATCTTCGCGACAAATCACGTACAATTCGCGTATTGAGATGTGTTGCTAATGTTTAACTGCTCATTCACGTTCACACGCCAAAACATCTAGTTCATCATTTTGATGCATTTCGGATCAGGACAATGGCGAATAAGAAAAAGAAGATAGATGGCCCGACTGCGAATAATCAGCAGTCTCAGCAGCAGGCCATACCTCCACAGCCAAATACCGGATCCACCACAACCCAGCAAATACATCCAAAGTCGACCTCCCCTAACAAAAATGGTGGTCTTCCAATCCCTGCTGGATCCACCATATCAATTACTGCTACTTTTGGTCCGCCAAAGAAGTCGGACTCACCAGCTTCCAAATCAAACGCTCATCCCAACTCATCTTCATCAATTGTTACTGGCACCAACTCCTTGAGCGTGAAGACAAACCCAGACACCCACATGCTGCATCTGATCGGCCAACAGGTACCAAGAATATGATGATCGTCCCTTGTTGTGGTGTCGCATCGGTGGAATTCATCAAATGGACCCGCACTAACACATCCTATTATACAACAGGCTGCTCAAGGCATTCCAGATCCAGTCCGCTGCTCTTTCGCATGTCAGCTATGGTAAGGGTTGAAAAAACACTATCTAAAACACCTACACTCATCACATTCACCACACTCATCACATTCACTACAGTCACGCTGCAAACGTACTAGATAGATCTCATAAAATATCCAGGTACTCCAACTTTGATGCCTTCGGGGGCATGGAGCAATCAACTCCAATGAGCACTGAATGGATTGATACGAAAAAGGACATGTTTACCCTTGGAAACGGAATGGTCATACTACCTGGAAGCAAATATAAACGAGTTACAGGCAGTTTAGGTGTTGGAGTGAAAGTGCAAGGCATGATATTGGCAGGAACTGTCGATATACAGCAACGATCACCACCACAACCCTGTTCTTCATCTTCAGCATCTGCATCTACTAGCCCTGTGATAAATAGACGTGGGGTGATTGTTAATGTGCTAGAATCGCAGTCACCTACTCCGTATAGAATACATACGTTTGATATGGACACTCAGGTGGGCTACTTTTTGACAATGAACCCATCATCGTATCTGGATTCTGATCTGGTGCTTGTTGGGCCATTCCAGTAAGTTTTAAGGATGATATCCTCGAAATTAATACTTCGGGCATAGATGTCAATGCAGATGACGTCGTACATTGACGATGAAATCACTAGTACGTCCTCATACTAAGCTGAATTCTCAATGTTTCCTGTTATTAGGTATAGAGGGGTCAACTTTGGCCATGAAACTGTAATCCACGCAGACGGGATATTTGGAAGAATACATATGAGTACTTCTACGAGTCTAGAAGTCGCTCTCGGTCGAAATGTTAACCAGAAACAACCAACGAGAACACAGACAAGAGTCTACACCGAAATGTGTATAGATAGAATGCTGAATGCTGCCTCAATTACACTTCCATCAGACGACCTCTCACATCCATCGCCGTGGCCACCGGGGCTGAACTTTGATTGTTTTGGATATCACAATACGTGCCTGCCACATAGTTTCTCGACAGTACTACGAAGGCATCAAGATGCCCTACATCCAAATACTCGAGATTCGGATGCTATAATACAGGCGGAACTGGGTAGACGATGTGCGTTTTGTGGTATATGGAAGCTCAAGGAGAAGCTGCAATTGTGTGGACGATGTCGGACGGTATTCTATTGCACGAGGAAGTGTCAGATGGATTCGTGGAAGGCTGGACATAAAAGGCTATGTATAGATAAGAGTCTTGTTGGACACCCACCAGGTCCAAATCTCACTACACCAAGCAATATTGCTAGTAAGGTTATGGATAAACTAGCCATAGGGTTGAATGATTGTTTGTTTGGTACGTTTGCTATGCTAGCGTGAGATTTGTTCATTGACTTCGTTTTAATCGGCTTTCAACCTCCTTTTAGGTACTGGAGCCGCTGGCCGACCTCTCCCTAGTCCGACGTTGACAACAGGGCCAAATAAATCGAAAACTACCGGACGTAAAGTCAGAGTGGAAGTTGATGCTCTATCATTAGCAATCGCAACTGCTACAGCAGCAGCCACCCAACTTGGCAGTCTGTCTCCTTCGAAAGCCAGTAGCAGAAGCTCGGTCGCGAGCGTTGATTGAAGTGGAATGTAGATATATTGGCATTTCTGAAATAATTTACTGCAAAGCGGGAATATATTCCCTTAAATTATATAGATATATTTTAGCATGTGTAGAAACAAAAATCACCGATTCTAGTAATCTATAGTGTGTGTGTCGTCACGGCATCTCTAATGGCCTGGATCAAATCTATTGCAGTTGGTTTTGGCGATTCGACATCTACTTTCAGGTCCAGCTGTTTTAATCTGGCACTAGTAGTCGGACCTATGGCACCTATTCTAACATCCTGCCACCATACTTGTCTCTTCAATGGCTCCAACGCGAAATCAACACCAGATGGACTAAAGAATACAATCCATGCTGGCTGTGACACGTCCGTCCCTTCGTATGTCTTCACAAGTTCTTGCTCGAATACCGGATTTGGACCAGTCTCGTATACAATCAATTCCATAAACGGTATTTTGGCGTTTGTCAATTGCGATGGGAGTTCATCACGTCGTTTGTCACCACACAACATTATATACGGAGATGTAGTAGACGATTCCTTTTCAGTATCAGATATGATGAGCTTCGCTAGCTTGGCAGCTCGACCAGTGTCAGACCCCAGCGGCGTAAACCCGCATTGCGTGATGATGCGAGCTGTAGATGGCCCAACAGTATATACTGGTATTTGTTTCCATGATGATTCGCACGTCCATTCTATTTGAAAAACGAGAATCAGCAATGTTACAGTACATCGATCCAATGGCAACATTACTGCACCAACATACCAACACGACGACTCGCAATCCTCCCAATACAGGTCTGCAATGCTTCGACACCTCGTTTACTGGTAGCTATGATACCACGACATTCTGGCTGTTCAAGTAAAATGCGATCAAGCTCCGCAAGTTTGGATTCTACGAGATTGGATGAGAGGATGGGTATACATGTGCTAGAGTAGCCTGCATCGGATGCTGCGGTTTCATATTCGTCGGGAGTGGGTGCTTCTCCTGGCTCTGATTCTGTTTGGGCACGTAGGAAGAGGATCTGGTTCATTTTTTGGTGAGTTTGGAAGGATGTGTTTGAGGCAGCTGAAGGTGTAGAGTATTCACTGACGCTTTGGTATTGCGTAAATGGATTGATTTTATGTTCATTTGAGACCGACCGCTTGACACGTTGTGTGTTTTTCGCATTGATCAGCTTCAAAACTAGAAAACCGTTATCTTCGTTTTGAAGAGTCATATGCCTCTAACCGCACTGTGTTGTTTCAGATCAAAAGGCCTAACAGTTAGATTGGAGCAGGTTACACTGGATCCTTGCTTAGATTCGTCGTTCAGTTTTTGTTGGCATGCTCACAACCAGCAATATGGCCAGCCAGCATCAAGAAGGTGAATGCACGAACCAGCAACGCCATTCCATCATCTGCAAACTCATTCGCAGTACTTGGAACAATTGAAGCAGTCTGGACTGAATGGGAGGTGCGAAATATCAGAGAGGCAACGGAGATCAATGATGTTGATCATCAACAAGGACGACAAAATGGCGGTGGAGCTCCAGCAAAGACCTACAACGCAATTATGATTCTCGCCATTTAGGTCTTCGTAGAGTGATGGCACCGCGCAAGTGACGTCGTTTGAGGTTTAGATATCTGTTCAGCGATGGTGGCTTCACCGAACGGGCTAGTGGCGCAATTGGATAGCGTGTCTCACTACGATTTGAAGGTGATGGTGATGAGGAGGTTGCAGGTTCAATCCCTGCCTAGCTCAAAGATGACAGTCAACTTTTACAGGCTGCCTGTTATTAGTTACTAACCCACCCTTTTTTGTTTACCTTTAAGGACGGTACTGATTCATTCTTCGCAGTGCTTCTGCATCGGCGTGGATTGAGAAGAGATCACTGTCTTAGCTGACAAGATCCACTGAGTAAGTCGTCGGGAGACGTGTATTACTCATATATACTCCCGTTTCCAAAACCCATCGAACTTCATCGGATCTTGTAACCGAAAACAAACTACTTGCTCGTCCTCAAAGCCGAATCATCTACTTTTGAGTATATTGAACGATAAGAACGAGTGGTTGGGTTAGAGGAAGAACCAACTTGTTGTATGCCTGAATTGTTTTGCTACGTGCTGTGTTTTTTTCCTAGCAGCATCTGTCGATAACAATGGCCTTACTTGCCGTTCTTGCCATCTGCATCTACTATTCATGTGATAAATGGACTTGGTGTGATTGCAATGTATTGGTTTAGAATCACCTACTCAGCATGCAACACGCAATTTGATTCAGATACTCATCGTGGCCTTTAATCACTAGGAAGGCACCCTCGTGTGTGGATTTCAGGCAAAACTGTTGACTGGCCTGAGAAGATACACAAATTTGTCGCATGGGCGTCGAAGGCCTCGAAGGCCTCGAAAGTCTCGAATTCATTTTGAATTGGTTCGCCGGCTGCATTCGATTCTGATTGAGCTTGTAACAATAGAATTTGTGGCATATTTTATTCACTGTTTAGATGGTCGAGTAAAGGTTCGTGTTGGAGAAAGCTATCAGGATCAATTGTTCGACGAAAGGCCCGATTGACGCGTGAAATCGTTCGTGTTGTGCTAATTTGACAGCGACCGCTTGAGTATATGCATGTTTTTCGCGTTCGCGTACCTGATAACGTGCCATTATCAAAATCTCATGGCGAGGAGGTTACAGCTCTGACCGTACGCATTTATTTCCACGGCCACAGGACTCTAGCATTCAGATCTGGAGCTTTCTGGACTGGATCCATTTGCGACTAAAATCATTGTATTTTTTTTTTTTGAAAGCTCCAAACACTACAACCAATGGCCAGCATCAAGAAGAGGAAGGCAGGGACCAACGAAGTCGGAATTCCATCATCTTCCAATCCATTCGTAGTACTTCGAACTATTAAAAAAGTCAAGACCGAGTCGAATGGACGAAATACGGCAGAGACATCAGAAACCAATGTAGATCAACCACGACAGAATGGTGGTGGTGCTCAGCAGGAATTACAGCAAAATGGATTTATGGGGATTGGATCTTGGCAAGCTAATGGTAGCGAGTGAGTTGTTGGTTTTGAGAAGGTCAAGTGCTATGTCGGACGTTTAGTGACTTTTTTTGCACTATAGGACAGCTCTGTCAACATTTCTACCTACATCGTCTACATTTGTGACTGATACGAGCTCTGAAATTGCGGTACTAGCTATGAGATCAGATGAGGTGACCTTGTGGGTTCCCTTTTGTGGCTCTCTCGCGCTCTAACTTCGTGCCAACCATAGACACTCTGTTTCAAGGGATCCATACTAGTTTGTCCTTTACGAGGCTCCATATCCGTCATGGGTGCACGCATCCATGCTGATAAACAGGTAGCTCAAGCAACTTTACAATCACCATACGCACTCCCTTCCACAAAGCTACACCTTCATCGTATCTTGTCCCCGAAAACAAACTCGTTACTCGTCATCAAAGCCGAATCAACTACATCATCCGAAGCTATTGAGCGAAAGGAAACGACATGGTCTATAGACAACAAGACACAACAACGAATATCGTTGTTATTGAACAAACTTAAACCAGACTCTGATATGACAGTCGTACTCGTCAAATCATGTATATGTGATGCAATTGAGAGTCTAGAAGGATGTATGCCTCAATTCAATAACTTGTTTACGGGATCTGAGAGTGGATGTTATGATAGTGGTATTCGTGGATTTGTGCCAATGGTGGGACCTGCTGCTGCTTCCCTTTCGGCTGTCAAAGTGCCCAATAGCTGGACGGATGCTGTGAATCAAGTTTTGAATGGTATATTTGGAAAACGTTTGAGCTGTTTGTAGCAGTGCAAAGTTCTTACAAATACGATTTGATGAAACAGGGCCAGAAACACAAACTGTTTGTGTAATCGGTAGCAAACATGTTGGGAAATCGACATTCGCTCGATATCTTACGAACTCGCTTCTGAATCAGTGAGTTTTCTGGTCCGAATGGGTTGGCTTTTTTTGGCTTAAACTAAACTAAACGGTTTTTCAGATATGCAGCACTATCATATCTTGATGCAGACTTGGGCCAGCCAGAACTGTCACCTGTAGCAGTCGTGTCGCTTCATACTGTATCCAACTACCTTCTTGGCCCACCATTCACGCATTTGGATTCCACGACCAGCAAGTCTGTGTTTTTAGGTGCGTCATCACCTAAAGATGAACCTGATGCGTACCTAGACGCATTGTCAGAACTCGTTCGCGAACGCAACGAGAATGATGAAAGTAGAACAATTCCATGTGTTGTGAATACGTCTGGTTGGGTTAAAGGTAAAAACAACTTTGTTGTGTTGCATTGCTTTATAGACTTTGTGCTTTCTTTTGCTGAGTTTATTGAATCTCATCTAGGAATGGGATTTGATTTACTATCGCATTTCATCTTGACATTGAAGCCTACTCACATCATTCATGTGACGGATGATTCCACACCTTCAAAAAATTTGCCAGCAGATTTTGGTCAAATTTTAGCTCAAATGGCTGGTCCGCAGCTGAACTATACTGTTCCAGCGATTACTATGATAGAGGCAGTTGACGAGACTGTAGCCAGGTATACTTTCGAATTCACCCCGTTACTTTGCAAGTAGCTCAACGACGCCAAAAAGGAATTCTCCCCACTCACTGAGATGAATATCTTTGTAGGTCTAGATTCAGCGCCATGGACTTTCGAACACTAAACCTGCAATCATACTTTTGCATTCCAACATCCATGCAAACAACCATCCCAACATATACACATCCAACATGCCAAACCCCAACCTCTGCATCATGCTCATCAATCCAAATCCAATTCGTACATGGCTCTGTACCTCCTCAACATACGTTACGTGCATTGAATGGCACTATAGTAGGTCTTGTTATTGATAGCTCCTTCCCAAAGCAAGAAGCAACAGACGTAGACGAAGCAAGTAAAAAGAAACTTGCACTGTTAAAAACCCAAACAATACTCCCAGCCCGCAACACGCACTGTGTTGGATTAGGACTGATACGAGCAATCGAGCAAACAGATACTGAAATCATATTGTATGTCATCACTCCAGTTCGACTCAACATGTTACAAAAGGTGAATTTGATTGTCCGGGGTGGTGGATTTGAAGCTCCTGTATCGTTACTAGTTGCTGATGCTGGGACGAGATTGGGTCGTGTTGGATTGGGACTCGCGCCTGACATACCATATGTTATGGACGCTGGTATGTCGGATGGTATTGGTGCGTTCCCGAGGAAGGTGACGCATAGAAGGGCGTTTATCAAGTAGTCAAGATATATCGAATTTCATCGCAATATGATTTAACAGAAAGCAGTATTATTAGAAGTGTAAAGTAGAGGCTCAGGGAATATACAAGTGATTCTGAAAATAAATACTGGGTTGTGTCACAGAGAATATCAGACTCTGATTGAACTCTCTCCCTTATGTTGCAGCTTTACCACGTCCAAGAGTCTCTCCAACTTTAACGAAAGTCTCCAAATCTTTTCTGGAATTGCTCAACAAATCATCATCATACTTGCATCGACCAGGCTCAAAGAGGACAATGATCGTGCTTCCTCCAAAAGCAAAGTATCCGATTTCGTCCATCCTATGAACAAAAATCAGCAACGCGAAATGAACATGCTCCGTGAAGTTGGACAAACGCAACGCTTTATGTCACCTCTTAATCCACTGTCCTTCAACAACAGTCGGCACAATACTTCCAACCAACATGGCACCCACACAAATGTATGCTACTGTTCCGAAATTGTCACTTTCTGTAAAGCGACAAAGGAAGTATCAATACAGCAACAAAAAAAGACTGACTTCAAGACCTTAAATACCTATGTAGGTCACCAATCGCACGTTATCCGTATACACATCAACAGTAGTCCTAACAGCCATTGGATTAACTGTATAGTAGTCACCCTCTATCTTCTTCATTTTGGAGACCACACCATCGACCGGCCTGAAAATTGACAGGATTCAGCAAAGAAGAGGGTTATAGTAATGGTACACGAATACGCACGAATGGAATCGGTGATAGTCTAACACGACGGAAGATGTTATTAGTGTCAACAATTTAGCCAGAGCAAAAATCAAAGGCTACTTCTTACCTTGAGGCGCCAAACGGCATATCGATACACATCCACCGGCAAATCGTCTTGCCTAAAGAGAGCAAACACGCACAATGACTGTAAGCAACCAAAAAAAGCCTCCCAAATAACATCGCTGAATAGGACTTACCATAGCATCATCCTTTAACAACGCAGCAATAGTAAATTCACGTCCTTTAATCCACAGCTTGGTTGCGTCTTTGACGGATACAAAAGCAGTTAATCGACAATCTGCTGGACATACTGCCACTCTCTAGAAAATAAAGGGTTAAGAACCCGAAGCGCCAAATCACGATTGCGTTCTTGGAACGAGGTCTAATTTACCGGACTTGGAGATGCCAAGACACGGGCACCAGGCTTCAATTTGCGATAAAAGAATTGATTGAATGTTTGGAAGTTTTCAATTGGTTCGAGGACTAACAAGCGAAAGGAAAGGTTAGAACGATACCAGGCACTTGCATGATTAGCAACAGTCATTTCACGACATATTCAACCTTCTCTCATGTTGAGTTTATGATACTCAATGAATCCAGGAATATCAGCTGCACTGGATGGATCATCAAACTTCCGACCTTGTTTGATGGCTACATTTGATGCATTAATTTGTGATCAGATAACTTTTCATGTGTTTTCCTGGATTGTTAATAGATTCTTACAGAGACTCTTGAGCATTTTCCGTATAGCCTTGGTTCGAACAGCTACGTTGACGAAAAAATTCAATAAATGGTTCAAATGTCCCGAGTCGAGGAAGCACGAAACCTTACCACTTCTCGAGATAGCGCTCTGGTACAACAATCTTATCCCAACACGAATGTAACTTGGGATTTTTTCCTTGACCAGAGATCCCGTCTGCGAAAAAAATTATTCAACAAAAATGTTTCTGCTATTGGAATGTTTTAAACTCGACAAACTCAACTTACTTTACGATCAACAACCAAAATAGAATTATCACTGCCTGAATACCCTTGGAAAGGCACAAACGACAAGACCTTGGTAAACCATTTTTTACTTGGATATACTTCTGTCAAGAAGCCTCCCATGACTAGACAAATATGAGAGAATCTCCGTATCAGTCGGCGTACCAGTTCAAAAGATTCAACAAATAGCAAAAACTCACTTAGGGCATCAATCTTGCGTTGATCACCTTCAGCACAAAGCTTAAAAAAATGAAAATCTAAGATACATTGACAACAAACGCCCAAAAGCCAACTTACAGCGACATGAGAAAGCAAATCCAGGTCACAGATCTCTTCAGGAATCGGCGATTGACACATCGGGCACTGCTCTAGCCTAATAATATGTTCGACCTTGCCGTCCTTGTCACCAGAAACATGCCCTTCAGGACCAGTAATCCAGGATTCAACTGCTGCAACAAATGCGTCAAATGGTAGGCCTATTTCCAGAGATCTCTCGCTATCAAACTTTGTGGAAAAGACGATGAGTTAGATTCAATTAATGGAGGATGTGTAATCAACGTGAACCCAAAAACTCCAAACATACAAGACGAGTAATGGATTCTTCAGTGAGAGTACTACCCAAAGTATCCAAAATGGTTTGCAATTCGACACGGTTGATGTGATTGTCTTCGTTTGTGTCATAGTATCTGGCATAGGTAAGCAGAAACAGTCGGCGCAACTCTAGATAGAAGGAAAAATCAGATGATTGTGCCCATCGCGATCCGCTGCAGTGAACTGATCTACTGACCAATTACAGGAACAAATCGTGCCCTCAAAATGATATGAGTTGGGCCTTCTTTCGTTGGCTTGGCGACCTGGATTTCCAATGGTCATCCAAATGTCATCCCATGTGATTTTTTTGTTGTTATCTCACGTACCGTCAAATTGGGAGTCAATTCCAAACTAATACCAACAGTCCATCCAGTCTTTGGATTTGCGACAGCTTTTGAGACCTCATCTTTACATAATCTGATGACGCGTCCTATAGGTGCTGAAGCAGATGCCAATGCCTTGCCTCCTGAGAAATGATCCTTGTCGTGTACAGTTATTTGGACTTGATTGCTTGGTATGTATGGCATGACGTGTCTAGAAATGCATGTTGAAGCAGCTCATGGTCATTTTTCTTTTGCTGTTTTTGATTCGATGATAACGAGATTTTACGTACAAGCTCAGTTGCTCATTCCAGACGGGATCAGTTGCATGAACAATGACCCGAGTACGATATGACTCTTGCCTGCACATGTGCCAAAAAAGGCGTTGAGATCTCGTCATGCAACTGAAGTTCGAGTAGAAACCTTGCTCACTTGTATCCAATGACGACAAATGGGTTGCAATCACCCACTGAATTTCCTTTTGGTGTTGGAAGATTGGAAGCGGCCACCACTAGAGTGCCGGTGGAAAGACTTAAAAGGAACCAAAACGGATCCAAAGAGAGAGTAAATGGAACCATACCATCAAGCGAGACCAATCCATCCTTTTCTGAATCTTGAGAGAATTGACCTATTTCCACGCGAATACTTCCTGCATATGACTTTCTCTTTGACGTGAATTGCTCATAGTGCAATTGTTCGAATGTTTGGGCTGGTTCAACGGGTAATGCTATTCGACAAAAAAGGATTACCACGATTTCTGTAACGTGATGGAAGCACAACACCAGGCACACCATAATAAGCTCCACCCATAACTTGCTCAATAGCATCAAGAACGGATTGATCGACCTCTCCAACTAGACCAATCTTGACGAGTAGATCTCCACTTGCAGCCTTTTGTCCTGGCCGGCTACCGCTACTTAGTGGATACCATATGGGTACGTTACGCTGATCTTCAAACATGGGTGCTGAGCATGCACGGAAGAAGTCTGCCAGAGACAATTCCAAACGTCCAAAGTGAGCAGTTCCTGTTGGTTTGGTGTCACAGAGTAGGATTTCTAGTGTTGGGATGCGGTTTGTAACAGATCTATAAGTGACGAGGATGTGAGAGAATGTTGGAGGTGTATCTGAGTTGTGTGAAAAGATCCTACATGTCAAATTCGACATTCCAGTTTGAGTTGATTCGGTTTGAAGTGACAGAAGTCTGGAAGGTTTGTGAGGAACCTCGTGAATCACCAGTTGTCAAGTTGACGTATAAAGAGCTGGAGCCCAATGCGATGGCTGTTTCATCCGTGAGATTGCGTCCTTGAATTACTACAACGGGACAAGACGTCAAAGTCATCAGCATGCGGTGAACAAAGTAACGGTGTCCGATGCAATACCTTGTACTTTGAGAGTATGTAACTTGAAATTAGCAGCACGTAAAGCAACAAATCCCAAACGGCCCCAAGGATTCAGTGCAAGGAATGGATACCAAGACAGCAATGCCAACCCAGCGTTAGACAGAGCATTCAAACTGAGTGATGAAAGCGAGCTGACAGCACTGTTTAGGAAGTTGGAATACGATGAATACGGTTTGGGCGGTATAGGTTCTTCATCGACAGAATCTGCTTGTGATGCTTGTGAACCACGATCCCTGGCCAACATTGATGGGCGCGTGTTACTACAAGATGGTTATTGTCCTGCGGCGGTCGGTTTCAGTATCAATTCTAAATATACTACTCTCTCTACCGCGTCAGAATGTTAAAAGCCTTACTTGAAACAAACGAGTTGTTTTTCAACTTGAAAAAGATCGAAACATTGAAAATAGTTCTGGAGTAGATCCGCACGACACGAGCAGGACTCTATATAAATCGCCACATAATGTCACCTTTAGGCGAATGGATTCTTATACTGTTAATGGAAATGGCCGTGATCTTTGATGTTGACTTGGAGTATGGATATAGCATCCCTCCTGCCTTGCACTTTGACGACTACGAACCATATTCAAAGTCATTCGATGACTCCAAATCAACCTATAATTCCTCTTATAAAGCCATGGATTACACAGTCTTCAATCCCATACACTCGACATCAGGAATAGCAGGAATCAAAGCTGCGAACGATAGGAGACTCCCATCATGGTTTACCATAGATGGAGAACTCTCACCAACGCCGGTAGTAATTAAAGGTGTCAAGAGGAAGAGGGCAGGCGCAACAGCTTAAAAGCACAGCAGGAACAACGGACGTTTGGAATTGTCTTCAGATACGACAATTGTACATAGTAACTATATAGGGACGTAGAGAACATATTGGAATAAAAAGAGCATAACTCTGTATTTTAAAGTTTTGAAAGCCAACTGAGACAAGTGAAACCGTGTCAAACTTTGAAACTAACTCTTGCAACGTCAAGATCCGGAGGTTATCGCCTGTTCGCAAGGGGCACACTAGCCAGACTAGCATAGGGCAAAATATCTTTCTTTCTCTCCACCTTGGTAACGTCAGAGACTACCTCCGAACACTCTTGTCTTTTTGCTCACTAGCAAACTTTCTTGCAAAGTAGCCAGCAAGAATACATTGAGCTCAATGGCGCCTGGGCCGAGGGAAGCGCCATGGCAGACAGAGGCCAGATCTAAGGACCGGCTTGTAGGTGCTCGTCCGGCTCCATCCAACTTTGATGTCGAAGGCTATGAGCACATCAAGGATCTAGCCTCCCATGTCGCACCACCACACCATACTAATGAACGCAAGTGGGATTTGGTATTTCGTAAATCATTATCTGTCCCCTCTCAGCAGCACCAAGACCCGCAGCAGTATCAGTATCAAACTCCTCCGGCTTCACCACGACCAAAATCACTCTGGCCTAGTAGTCTAGCAAAGAGAAGCAGTAATAGTAAACGGGGCTCCATTGAAGGTCAATATGCAGGTGCTCCTGTGTTGATTGTAGAACCACCCCACGATGACCAGGTTCCCGTTGAAAGCCAATATCGCATCACTGCTCGAACAAACCACGACCTGTACACAGTCATTCCATCTGGCGGTGACGCCAATACAACTATACATAGCTCCCCTTATGGTGTAATCTCGACTCGAGACGTAGATCCGACTGCAGATCATCCAACGTTAAACCAACAGGCCTCGGATCTCACTTTAAACAATAATGCTTCACCGTGGCCAGAGAATACCGAACATCAACATCAGACCCCTGAGCTCTCTTTAAACGATACGCCCTCACTGTCGCCAAAGAGAAACGAACGTAAACATAAACCGTGGCAGTTATTTGGATCAAAGAATCACGAACCAGTAGCAGCACCAGTAGATACCGACTCGAGTGAAGTTAGTCAAGTGAGATTTGACAGTACTCCAACTCCAAGTGAGACTCGAGAAGCTGCTGCTACTGCTGCTGCATCATCATCACCCAGAAAGGGCAACTCTCGTTCTAGGGCTCTAGAGAGAGAAATGGCTCGAGCTGCTCGCGGTAACGAAGATTCAGCCTTCCTCCCGCAATCATTTTTGAGCAAGAGACTACAACGAAAGATGCCCAAGGAGAACTTGAAGGACGAGCCTGTGGTTAATGCTACTAATATGGAGCAACTACCACCAATAGCATCACCTTATCCAATAGCTAGCAATGTACCTACTAAGAATGCACTTGATTTAAGCCCACGCAGCTCTTTGAGAAACAGTAGTGCTAATGCTAAACGTAAATCCATTAATAAGTCGTTGGGTATCGAGTCGCCACACCCGCCGTTGCCTGTACTCCCAAACAAGCATGTATTCTCAGATCCGCAACGCACAGCTCTTACTGCCTTGGTCGACACGTATATATCACCGTTAACTGCCCTCGAAACCGACATCCTCGTAGAAAGCCATTTATCGCACTTCCCACCACCGCCCGGCGAAACACTAGATTCTTATAGAGATGCTTTGAAAGCATTTGCTTCAATGAGTGCTTCTGAATTGGGTGCTGTAGAAGGTATCTCACGAGTCCTTGTCGGAGGACCAGCAGGATCGAAACGAGAATACGATCGAGTATTGGTTAGTCGACTCTTATCAACACTGGCCAATCCACTTGCCTTGTGGTCCATCCTCCCTAATAAACTGGTGCCAAAGGACATGAGATGGAAACCATTTGCTTCATTTAGTCGTAATATCCGTGAAGAAGTCGTTATTGGAATGACGGCTTCCAAGACTAGATGGGTTCAGGAGGCGCTTCTATTGGTCAGCTCATTGACGTATAATATTGTTTACTCAAAGGCTCAAATGCCTGGTCAACAACAGCAACAGCAGCAGCAACAACAAATGCAACATCAGGAGCAACCATCAACAACAGAGACTACAGATACTAATATTGTCGTTGACACCTCAAAGAATCCAGCATGGCGTACTATGGGTTACGAGGGTCCTGTAGTAGAATGGGAACGTCGCCATGTACAATCTGGTGGTGGTGGATTTAGATTCATTGATGTTGAAGCTTGGGGCGAAGTCCAACGTAGAAGAGCCAGTTTCCTCTATGCTGGTGGTGGATTTGTCCAAGGGTGGGGACTTAAACGTAAACCCATCGAGTTTGAATGTGATGTGATTGTTATTGGCAGTGGTAAGCGCTGATTCAGAATCTGCACTTGCGCTTTTTCTTTGTTGTAATCCGCCTCATCAATTGGCATCGTACTCAAATGTCTTCATTTGTTAGGTGCCGGTGGTGCAGTTGTAGCTGCTGAAGTCAGTAAAGCAGGATACAAAGTCATTGTAGTTGAAAAGGGAATGTATGTTACCCCCTCTCGAGCTGCTGCTGCAAATGTTGACTTGGAAGTTGAGATGTTTGAGGGTGATAATTTAATGCATTCCGAAGACTTGAAAACTACCGTACTGACTGGTTCGACATGGGGAGGTAGTGCTATGGTAAGCGCATTGTTTACAGACAAAGATTGGGTTGTTTGTTTTTCATTCTTTTTTGCAATCACCAAATCACTGATTTTTCTTACCAATTCAGGTTGGATGGAATGCTTGTGCAGCTCCTCCGGCTGAAATACTATCAACATGGGCAAAAGCCTTCAATCTACCCAAACTTGAAACGGAGTCCTTCCAAGGATCTCTTAGCTACATTCAGAGTCGCGTACAGGCTGCAACAAAAACACCTGCACCTCGCTCGGCTTCTGAAATACTGAAGAATGGTGCCACGACTTTAGATTATTCAGCTAGTCCCATACCTATATCTGAACATGGTCATGATCCAGGCTCTTTTTTGAAGGAAGCCGGAGATTTTGGTGCCATCTTTATGGAAGGTGTTCGTGCTACTCGTATTAATAGATCACGACCACATGGTAAAGCTACAGGCATTGAAGGTGTCTTAATAACTTCTGGAACTCGTATCAAAATCACGGCCTCCATTGTAGTAGCTGCTGCCGGTGCCTTAGCTACTCCACGACTGTTACAAGCGTCGGGCCTCCGTAACCCTAATATTGGTAATAATCTAGCATTGCATCCATCGACATTGGTATTAGCTACATCAATGAACCAAGTAGTCGAACGCGTCGATGCACTAAGTTATGAATGCACTGAATCACCATCTATATCTATTACTACTCCATCGTTGAGTCCATCCGTGCTGGCACGGATGACGCCCTTTGTGTCTGGATTCCATCATAAACTAATAATGGCTCGATACCGTCATCTTGTCCCGCTCATGGTGACCTCAACATCTCGACATGTGCCTCATCTTAATGCCACAAAGAACACGAACTGTCCTAAACTAATTGCCCCAATAACGCCATCCGAAACCACCCATCTAGTCAAGGGTGCTTTGGTTGCTTCCGCTCTCGCTGTAGGTGCTGGAGCAAACCGAGTATGGAGTATGCAAAGTGGAGTAGAAGAATATAAAGTATCACCTAATGACAAGTCTAACTTAACTCGAGGACCCTTCTGGGAATGGCAAAGTCAGGTCAATCGTGCTGGATTGGGACCTGTTATTAGCACAGCTCAGTCTGGAACGTGTCGCATGGCTGGGTCTGATGATATGGGTGCTGTGAATCCTGATGGTGAAGCTTTTGAGGCTGTTAATTTGTTTGTTGCTGATGCTTCGTTGTTGCCTACGCCGCCTGGAGTCCCGTAAGTTTGCGTGTTATTGTTGTGGTTTGTGATTTTTGACATTTTTGCGCTTTGTTTAGGCCAATGTTGACTACTTGGACTTTATCCCACATGGTGGCGCAACATGTTGTGGAACGGTTGGGCCACTTGGGTGTGATGAAGGAAGTCGACTTGGAAGAAGCAGGGGTGTTACATGATAAGATTTAAAAAACAACAGTCTAGCAATGTGAATATTATATCATGCTCTATTTTGAACCTCTTTAAAACTACAATAAATTAGCATTTTGGAAATCCGTGTCTACATCGCGATGATGCTTTCGTGATGAGTAGGCACCAAATCCACAAGACATCTTTTGATTTCATAGATGGTTAGGAACAGAATAGTAGTGCAGACTGCTAGCAAGCTAGCCATCCGGACATTACAACGAGCAGGTCCACGTATCTCATCGTCTCTCTGCGTGGAAGCTCCATCAATCGAGCTTCAACAAAAGCGTTACGCTTCATGGTCCTCAATTAACGATAACTATACCACCAGAAGGAGTAAACGCAAAGAGCTTACATCTGGAAGCAGCAATCAAGCCTCATCAACCGATGGAGTACAGTCTGACGAGCATCCAATCCCAACATTTGTGGATTTCAAACCTCACGGTGAATTGACGGAAGACGTGGGCAATAAGTCGACGTACCCGTACTATATCTCACAGGCTACTATAAATACGTTGCGGGCGCTGATTGGAAGCCAGCTGTCACCATACGGTGCTGGAAATCCAAAATGTTTGGTCTTGTCATGTCCGCACGTTGGTGCGGGCAAGTACCTAGATGCTACGATTAGAGCTGTGGCACGAGAGCAGCATGCTCATGTGGTAGTTATTGATTATCCGTCAGTGGTACGTGGTGTGAAACTGGTTCAAAAAGCAAAGAAACCGCAACAACAGCAGCAGCAGCAGCAACAGCAGCCATGGAATTCATTCGCTACCTTCCCGATATCGAAATCATTCTCGCCGAGTAATTTTGAACCGGTGAATTCTAATGTTGTGGCATCAGATGAAGATGGAGCCAACGACGACGACGGTATACAAAACATCGATTGCAATGTTTGTTTTTGGTTGAACGCGAGATCTAACTGTTTTCGTCTACGTGTTTAGATATAGACCTATACGAAGAATTTGAGGACGCGTACGATGAAGATGATCGTAAAAACGTCACGAATTTGGCTCGTGAATTCCAACGTAGTATGCCAGTTAGATTAAATCTGACTGTAAGGCCTGATCAGTCTATAGTACTTGCTGAACCAGGCAGGAACGACATAGTGTTGAGCTTTCAGCAGACACCGCCACCGTCTGATGGAAGGACGACTAGTTCTAGTAGTCCACCGTCGTCATCGCCTTTAGCTTATTATGCGCATGATTTGAGTCAGCTCGAAATACAGCAGAGTGTTAGAGAGTTGGGTAATTTCCTGGTCGCAACGTCTCGAGCCTCACCAAACAATAACATAATCATAAATATTCGAGACTTGTCTGATGCCCTACAGTATGGTGGCAACTCGGGCCAATACTTTGTACAGTCTGTGCTAGACATGATGACCGCATTATCGCCACATCTACCTATAGTGTTAGTAGGATCGTGTCATCCTTCAATTTTTGAAGCTGGTAACCTCAGTAAAGACGCTGCATTTTACCACTTACTTTTCGATGGTGGTGCCACGCCCAAAGACTCGTCAATACCCTCGACAGCAGCAGCACGTAGTCAATGTGGTGGTTTAAATTTATGGCACGATAATCAGTTGTTTGCTTCACCGATAGACCAAGCTCTAGACTCATTTACTCGTATCGATGTGCCACCGCCGTATAGTAGATTATTCGCACCAGAATCGCATGCAGAAATGGAGGTAGCGCTGGATAAGTGGCTGTCACGGATGGAACTGGATATGAGGAGGGAAGTTGCAGAGACGAATTGGACGTCAATACGTATGTCCTGTTTGTCGCGCGGTGTAGAGTTTTCAGATGGTGCTAGTGTGACACCGCCAGGTAGAGAGTCGCATCGATTGCGTGTTAATAAACCGATTTTGGAGCAGTATGTTTGGCCGTTGGAGAAAATAGATAGGTTGGTTGCTTTGGCTGTTGGACAATCCGTGACTGGAAGCACCCAACGTAGTAGAGACACTCCGATAGTCTTGTCGCATCACCATTTCATCAAAGCATTGACTTTGATTCAAGATGGCGATGTGTCTCAAATCGCAAATGAACGATTTGGTGAGACTGAGCAGACTGATGACAAGTTATTGCCTACTACCACAAATCCCAAAGGTGGTCGAGGTGGTGCTGGGTCTAATACCGTAGTTGTAGAAAATACAGCAGTGAATCGTACTCCGGTTTCTGGAATTCCTCCAGCCACCGCAACTACTCAAGCGTATCAACAACAATCTACTGCAGCAAAGACAACTAAAGATGAAAGCAGTCGAGGCTTAAAGTCAACACTCCAGTATCTGAAAAGTAGAGGTCATGAAGTTTCGGCGTATGAGAAGAAGATGCTGTCGACTGTGATTGATCCAACTTCAATATCGGTTACTTTCGCTGATTTGGTGCTTCCGGCTCCAACAAAGCTTGCTCTGCAGACTCTCGTAACTCTGCCACTGCTCCGGCCTGATCACTTTGCTACTGGGATATTGTCACAGCATGGACATAATGGAGTTTTACTTTTTGGACCACCTGGAACAGGTTTGTTATGTAGAAGACTTGTTGACAGATTATAGCAAAAAATACTAACGTCTGTTTTATGTTAGGCAAAACACTTTTAGCTAAAGCTGTAGCGAAGGCATCTGGAGCTAGATTTATGGCGCTCGCATTATCTGATATCTTTGATAAATATGTTGGAGAAGGAGAGAAGCATATCCGTGCAGCTTTCTCGTTGGCTAGGAAACTCGCTCCTGTCGTTATATTTATTGATGAAATTGATGGAATATTTAGTGCTCGAAGAGGAGATGGGTGGAATGCTAGTAGGAGAGAAATTATCAATGAAGCAATGTCGGAGTGGGATGGGTGAGTGTCGTCATTATCTGATATAAGAGTGAGGTTTTTTATGCTAACACTATGCAATCACTCAGATTGAACTCAGATAACAAAGGTGTTATAGTTATGGGAGCTACGAATAGGCCGTTCGACTTGGATGATGCTGTGTTAAGGAGAATGCCTAGGCGTATACTTGGTATGTGCTGTGAAAGGCAAGACTTAGCGCACACTCATCGTTTATATCTTAGTTGACTTGCCAACGGAGGCTCAACGTGCCAGTATTCTCCAACTGCATCTCGCCAAAGAAAATTTAGACTCTTCTGTATCTATTACCGATTTGGCTAAACGCACCAACATGTATTCTGGCTCTGATCTGAAGAATTTAGCTGTCGCTGCCGCATTATCGTCAGTGAAGGAATCTGTGATGAGAGAAATGCTGGGACCAGAAGGTGCCGATATGCCTCGTGCAGAGGTACTATCAAAGCTGGACTCGATGGAAGGATATAATGAATCGCTGATGACTGTTGCCAATACTGCTGGTGCAGCAAGTACCAGTGAACGCGTTATACATATCGAGCATTTCGAGAAGGCATTCTCTGAGATCTCGGCCTCTATAAGTGATGACACCCAATCTCTCGTTGAATTGAAGAAGTGGGAGCAACAATTTGCTAAGAATGGTATCAAAGTGCCAAAGAGTGGATATGGCTTTTCATTTAATAGCAATACTGTATAGATTTTGACCCAAGTTTTTACTCATATTCATCTTTTGCATCTCTTCATAATCATGTCTCTTCGGCCGACGCGTTTTGCATAAGTTGCTCGTCGCGTTGAAAGCTTTGAGTTTGTCGTCAGTTCATCCAATTGTGATGAAGATCAAGCTTCCTAGTCGAAAAGTAGTGGAGGAACCCCTAGCGGATGAGATCTCCAAATACAAAGAAATCGTTGTAACCGACCTCATCATCAAGATCGACGGTGCCCAAGTCGAACGAAATGTTCATAAATGTAAAAGTTTGCAAGCATTGATCTTCCACGGACGCCTAACTAACTGCCTCTCAAATGTAGTGATCCTACTTGGACAGATCGAAGCACGGAACCGGCTCTCTGACTATTGCATCGATGCCTGTTCTCTCGAACATCAGGACACCATAACGTTGAAACCAGAAACAACTGAAACCGAACTAGATTACTTGATCAAGGCAGCATATAATTTCGGATTTGATTTCCCAGAAGGATGGGGCTTACAAGATGTATTCGAGAGTGAAGCTCTCTCTGATGTCACCATAACAGTCCTCGATCACAATGACAACATATATGAATTGCCAGCCCACAGATTGATCATCACTACACGGATACCGTTCTGCCGGGCATTGTTTAGCTCGCCGTGGGCTGATTCGTCGTCTAGTGTCATCAAACTCGACGAGACCTGTGTCACTGCATTTACACTGCCGTTCATTCTCAAATACGCTTATGGGATACCACTCGAACTACCCACCACGTCAGCTGAACTGCAGGCAATCTACTCGGGAGCCGACTATCTAGGCATGACGGGTCTCTGCTCTCGAATCATCAGCACCTTGTATACCCACACAACCGATACTGAAATCCTGCGTCTCGCTCGCTGGGCCAAAGACGTCAACCAACCCGATATAATCAACGATTGTGAAAAAGTAATGATTGAGAACTTTGAGGCTGTTTGTAAATGGTCGAAAACCACTTTTTGGACATTGTCTAGTGACACGGAGCTGAGAAGTGCTGTTATACGGGCTGTTGTTGATGGGATTACTGTGACGAATTGTGTTTCGTATCTGGGTATGGCTGTTAGGATACCGAAATCTATAAGTGGGAAGTCGCAACGTGAGGCTATGAATATTAGGGATGCGTGTGATTTAATAAGGACGAGAGCAAAGGATACAATCGTGGCTTCGTTTCCTGAAGTGTGTGAGAAGAGCTCGTATCTCGTTAGACTTGTTGGTGGTGCTGGATTTGGAGCAGAATATGTCGAAGAGACTTTGAAAGCTGGTAAGTGATAAATAGTGTTATCATTGGCAAAAACAAGTATCCATAATTGTAATGAATTCTAAAACTTTTAGCTTCTAGTCACTGCAAGCCTGAAGGAAACAAACGTCATATCACATATACAGACCATTCAACGGCTCAGAGAACGCTCATTTGCGTCATCAGGACGGTCTGATGTTCGTGATATGGTCGAAGAAGCTTACAACCAATGCATCCAGTACGCAACACGAAGATGGATATCACTCAAACAGAAGGGTGAACTGAAATTGCTTGATACCACTGCAATTTATCGGATCGCAAAAGGCAAGTGTCCTGTAAGAATTCTGTGATTAAGCTCGTTTTTTTGTCTCGTCCCATTTCTAACCTTGTTTCAATTCAATTGTAGGAGCATTCGTAGAACCAGAAACACTCTTACAAGATGATCATCTGATACGGAATGGCACTGGTCGCATACTCGGTGAAGAGACAAGAGGGATACGGCCAGTTTTACTGGATGCTGATAGAACTCAGAGACCTGCAACAGCACCTGTTGCTTCTCCAACAAGATCTGGGATAGTTATAGGTTCTCGAGTACTCGTGGCTGGCAGGTCAGGAGGTCCGGGTGTGGTGAAATTCATCGGGACTCCAAGGCGTGGGCTAGGTGAATTTCTAGGTATCGAGCTAGATGAGGCTCGTGAGGGAAGAGGAGGAGACGGCAGTATTGATGGTGTGAGGTATTTTGAAACAAACAATCGCGGTGTGTTTGTGAAGAGAACAAGTGTTAGGCTACTGTTGTAATAATTTAAGTTTTGATGTAAAACAAACCCCACTCATATAATATCATTTTTGCACATACATTATTCTCTATGAAAATAGCCGTGACGGGGTTGTCGTCAAGATCTGGGTTTTGAGTTGTTTTCTCGAAAACGGTTTGAAATGGCGCCAGTTAAAGTAAAAGAACTTTTTGCGTCTCGGTTTGCTTAGCGCGAATTGATCGTATCTTCATCTTTGCGCTCTTGGCGAGAGCAGGCAAGTGTTCAAAAAAATACTCAACCCTAACCCTTGACAATGCTGTTTTTGATTGAATCTGACCTCTCACTTACATTTCAGAGTCAAACCTGCTGTACAAGAAGTTACAGCTAACAGAATCTATAAAGACAAGTTGATTACGTTTGGTGCCTCTGAAACCTCTACAAGGCACCACCATCACCAACAGCGTCCTCACAAAAGAATATGTCATTACGTGACTTGCGCGGCCATGGACCTTATGAACCATCTCGAGAGATAGGCCAGGACGGTGCAGGGTCCCGTATGGGCTCTGATGGTAATTTACGAGGTAGTCTGACACGTGGACAAGGCAAAACATTGGGCTCGATTGTTTCTGGTACGCAGTTGATGTTTTTGGTGCCAAGGTGATATTAGTCACGACGATACTGATTTGAATGATGGTACGATTTAGATTTTGGAAAGAAACTGTCGAGCAGGAATTTGGGTGAATCTATGAGGAACGTGTCTAGTCCTAAAACTGGTAGGTACTTTTTAGACTCGTTACTGCTGCAACCACAAAGTGAAGCCTAAAGCCAACTTTCTGGAACTAGCTGAACCAGAATTGAAATCAGCTGTATCACTGCCAAGAATAGCGCCATCAACACCAACTGCAGCAACACCAGAGCCCAAAGAAGACGAAGAAACACAACCACTCGCAAGGCGTGAATCCTTGAGCAAGAAATTGAGAGCACGACCAACTAAAGTTGATCTTAAATTACGAAATATTTTACGAGGTATGAGTATGCTCTTGCATGCACTGTTGTAGTCGCGTTTCTGACTTGCGTCCTTTTTTTCGATTGTAGTGGACAGTCAAGATTCAATGACGGATTTGACAAATGCTGGACCATTAGAAAAGAGTCTTAATTTCGAAAGAAGGTCTGAGCAGCTGCGATCGATATTGAAGGCTCGACCTGCCAAGAGTGAATTGCATGACATGAATATTCTCAGAGGTAACCAACTACACATCGTTGGTTACAATTGCACCTTATATATATACCAAATGATTCTAACCAGTGATTCTCATGCAGGTGGCGAATCAGACATAAACCTCTTCCACGAACAAGAACGCAACCGCCGCCAATCACTACAAGACGTCCTAGAAGGAAAACTGACAAATCGTCCACGAATTGATGAAATCGATGCCAAAATCCTCAATTTCGCAGAAACGGTCGAAGTGCTGCCAACATTCCGTAAATCAGAGTATAATCGTAAACCGGATGGAAATGCCACGTTTAGGAAACTGACGCCGCAGTTGAAGGTGCAGATTCGTGAAGAGTTGAATCAGTTCAAGAAGAATGAGATGCCTGTGCATGAGAATAGTGAGTCTGGTTTGGTGCCTTTGAAGACAAGGATTGCTTGGCATTGACACCCATTTTTACTAGGTCGTCCCAACACGTGTTTCCATTAATCAGCAATATAATGATTCTGTACACCACATTTAAGGGAAGCGAATTTTTACTATAGTGAAACCAATTATATACAATACAAAGTGTAGTCTATAAACAAGATTCATTGGAATGTTTTCATGTAAACTCGGATAAAGGAGGCAAGAATTCAGCTTGATACAGTCCATCTACGAATTCTCCAAGCCATAAATCCAACAATCGTGGATCTTGAGCCATAATTGTGTTATAAAGATCATTGGGAAACGGTACCTCTTCAGCCTTCATAACTATATCACGTTTCCGTCTTGGTCGATTTATCGGTTCAGAGTCTCTCATATACGATACGGGCTGAACTATACTATATTGTTGTTGTATTGTTGCGACTGGTGGTTGTTGTATAGCTGGTTGTGGTGAGTCCATAACTGCAGTCTTCTTGGTGATGCCTATTGCTAATATATCAGACAATGAAGACGAAGAATCATGTTGTGGTGTACTGTCACCACTAGATACTAATCCCTGGACGTGTTTTTGTTGGCTTACAATGCGACGAATGGCTCTACTTATTTCACCCTTGGCATACTCTATCAGCGGTTCAACGGCCTTGACGTTGATGTCATCCAGTCCTTCGGGTAAAGAAGACTTGTTTCCGGCCTTCTTCCATTTGTTGTCGGCCATGCGTACCTGTTTACTCACGCTTTTAAAATTATTGGTTGCAGTGTTGCTCGCGTGTATCGGGAGTTCTATAATTGAGCCTGGGCCGTGTCCTAATATTCGTTCTGTAGCTTCGGCAGCTTCTATGTTCGCAATCCTGACTTGCTCCTTCAGCTCTCGTAACTTGTCGTCACCTTCCATCCTTGATCGTAGTGCTGCTAATTGTGATGACTCCCAATGTGCTTCTGCCTTTTTGATTTCAGTAACCGATTCTGCAGCTCGTTTAGCATCTGATAAGCGTGGCCACTTATTTATTGGTTTTCGCTGAGCAGTGCTGCCACTATTAGGGCGAGATTGTCGCTTCCGCTTACTCAACTCATCGTCCATGAGTTGTCGAAAGGATTTAACTAGTCGAGCATCCGATTTCTCAAGTCGGAGATCTATTTCAAGGTCTGCATTACGATTTCGGAATACGAGACCTGACTTGGTGGATATTTTGCGGGATGATGTTGCCGGTATGATAAAGTCTGGTTTTGAATTCATCTTTTGGAGCGTCGACACTGGATTATTCGTGATAGTAGCAGCATTGGTATGCGCAGGAAGTGGTGGCGGTTGTTGATTCTCCTTTGGTATCTGAAATCGTAATGTAGGTTTACGTCTTATCGGTGTGACTGGTTTCACTGCAGCAGCAGCCTTGACCTTTTTCTGCGGCTTAACAGGCACTATCTCCTGCTTACTAGTATTAGGATGCTCTAATACAGCAATGTCCTCCTCGTTCTGTATCAGATCTAGCACTTGATCGTCATTCAATGGATATATCTGTTGATGCACCTCCGTTTGCTTTCGTTCCTCATAGTTCTCGGCCTGCCAGCCAGTAGGCGGATACCATGCAATATTATGCGGTTGGTTGATGTTTGATTCTTGGTCGTGTGTCTTCCATACATTGTGATGTGGTGTTTGGTAGTGGTTGTGATGTCGCGCTTGATCGAGGATGTGTTGCTTCACTTGGTGTGGATCTATGGGGACTGGATTGTTGTTCTTGCCTAGTACGGCCAGTTCCAGCTTGATTAGTTCTCGTGCTCGTTTCAGTCTGGCCTCCATCTAATGAATTTGTTTGTTTGGTGTTGGTGTATATGAAGTATATGAATTGAAGCGATTGATTTCAGGTAAGAGGACGAGGATTCGAAACTGATTTAACACGTTATTGATATGTAATTCTTGTCTACGCTACGTACCTCTAACTTGTTTTCCTTCAATACCCTGTAGATCAGAAAATGGTAAACGTCGACATGGATAAAGTGCATCAGGTCGTCGCGGATGCCATAAAAGCTCACTCTGCTGAGCTTGAGGACCTGAGTTTACAAGTACGGTGTCGTATTGTAGGCGCATTCACTTGCTAACTTTGTCATCAACGTAGATACATTCAAAACCCGAACTAGCTTTCGAAGAACATTTCGCGCACGATCTTCTCACTACTTATCTACAAGGTCAAGGCTTCATCGTCACGAAGAATGCATGCTGTCTGAAGACTGCCTTCATTGCAGAATACACACCCGAAAAACATCACGACAAGGAGCTCCTAACGATCGCGTTTTTGTCGGAATATGATGCGCTCCCAGTCATAGGACACGCATGTGGACACAATTTGATTGCCATTGTTGGTATCGCTGCTGCATTGGGCTTCAAAGCTGCAATGGACGAATTCAAAATACCTGCTAGGGTAACATGTGTTGCAATACTCCCCAACGCACCATCTTTCTGACTCAACCACCAACTCTCTAGCTTAGAGTATATGGAACACCTGCTGAAGAAGCTGCTGGTGGCAAGATAAATATGATTGACTATGGTGCTTTCAAAGATGTAGATGTTGCGCTGATGGGTCACGGAGGCAACAAGAGTATCGTCTATTGCAATGCTCTTGCTATGCAGACCATACATGTGCACTACTATGGAATATCTGCTCATGGTCAGTTCGCTAGCATGAATCCGTTGGTTCGAGTTTCGAGGCTTTTTGTGGAGGGTTGGCACACTCAATGGATTCTGAATCTATCGCAATTTGCATACAGTTCCTATCTGAAGCCTGTTTTCCTTTTTTAGGAGCGGCTGCGCCGTGGGAGGGTATAAATGCGTTAGATGCCATCGTCACCGCCTATACCTCGATAAGTAATCTCCGGCAACAGACCCTCCCAACGAATCGGTAACTAAATCTTTTAAATAATCCGCTTCAATCCCTCACGCTTCTTGTTACAACTAGAATACATGGCGTCATTCACGAAGGAGGAGCCGCGCCAAATGTGATACCAAACTATACACGTGGCGAATGGTATATCAGAGCAAAGTATAGAGACGATTTAGAAGCCTTGAGGCCCCGAGTGCTGGCCTGCTTTGAGGCGGGTGCCAAAGCTACAGGATGCACTTACAAGGTTGAAATCGAAGAGCCATTTTATGATATCAAGGCCAACGATGCACTTTGCCAGATGTACACCAAGGTTCGTGCGGAGTGTTCGAGAACCTTTAGTCAAGCTGGGAACGTACTAACTTCTGAAAACTACGTAGTACGCAGAAAGGGAAGGTGTTGTGATGTCGTCAAAAGAGGTCCAACTCGCTTCTCTTCTGGGAAGTACCGACATGGGGAACGTAACATACGTCGTACCTGGTAAGGCCTTTCTAAATCCAAAAATGCTTGTTCAGGGCACTAAAGTGTATTATCTCTCAGGAATTCATCCAATTTTTGATATTGGCTGTACTTCGAACATTCATACCGAGTCCTTCAGGGAACATGCCAAAACTCCCGAAGCTCACGAAGCTGCACTCAAGTGTAGCCGAATACTTTCCATGACAGCTCTTGAATGTATAGCAGATCCTGTTGCCTTAGCCAATGTTCGAAAGGACTTTGGCAACAAATAGAGTTGTCGTTGGAATGCTGTCATTGGTTTTGGTTAGCGGATTGCTGTTTACTGATGTAAGTGTACGGTCTGCTGGAGATGGCCTTGGCCCACCTTGACTTTGGGGGAATGGGTGTTATGTATGTGGTTGTGGTCAGCGAATTGTTCACGCCAAACAAACTGACGGAACATGTAAGAGCTATGAAACTGTTCGTATTTTGAAATTCCGAGGTCACTGAGACTTCGCATTCGATTGAATGTGACTCGACAACAATGCGAAGAACGGTGACTGACCAAGTATATCACGTTCATGCAACACGGCCACCAACCAAAGTTCCACCACCAAATCCTTGCAACATGATGAATATGTTATAGATAAATTAGCGTGAAGCGACCGGCATTCACATCCATCAATGTGTGAAGCAAATCACCACCAGAATCACAATCACAATCAAGCATACAGCCACTTAAAGACACCTCGATGGAGAATAAAGATAGGATGACAGCGGCCTCTGCCGCGTCATTGGTTAGCAGCTTGCTCCTTTCCTCGAAAGGCAAGAGCAATGTTCAAGACGAGTCCATATTCGGGTCATCGGATTTCCTGGATGGCGATGCCACTGGCGAAAATGCAAGCCAGACTGTCGCTTCAAATAAGGTATTCTTCTGCATTCAGCTGGGATCTGCTGTTGTCTTGTTCTGTTTTGAATGCATTCGGACTGTGGACAAGCAAACATTGAACACATTGGTCACAATATATTAGGCCTTGTTTCTGACCCCAACGCCGGAAGGATTGGAGCAGATCAAGACTTCGTTGCATTCTAGAATGGAAGAAGGACAAGGAGAATTCGTATTGGAAATCGGACTAGATGGTAAGCCAAACTACTGATTGCAAGACTTGCAACGTGTACGCTTACGCAACCTTCTTATCGCTCGTATAGACGAGGGCCGTTCGCTAGACTTGACCGATGACGAATTCAACCAATATGTCGACACGGTTTCCAAAACTTGTACTCTGCTCAACGCTACAGTCACGATATTACATCGGCGACACACCCCTCTATTACCAACATCCAGTACTGCAGCAATTATTGCTGCTTTGACAGATGTACCTCCGGAAACTCCAGCGCCGGTTACCGCACCACCGTCTCCGTACAACTATGCTCATTTGTTGGTTCGTCAGAATCCGGGCCGTGTAGAGGATTTGTTAGAGTTACGAGTTGCTGTGGTTGGAAATGTTGATGCTGGTCAGTGCTTGTCGTTTTGTGCTTGTTTTTTATGACGCATAACGCACGCTTGTATTGATTTTCAGGAAAATCTACGTTACTCGGCGTCCTCACCAAAGACTTGTTGGACGATGGTCGTGGTAAAGCCCGTGTGAATCTCTTTCGTCACAAACACGAAATCGAATCAGGCCGAACGTCCTCTGTTGGAATGGAAATCATGGGATTTGATTCCAAGGGACGAGTACTGACGCCATCGTCTATTGGACGTGCAAAGATTACTTGGGAAGATGTTTGTACCGCAGGGTCCAAGGTTTTGTCTTTTATTGATCTTGCCGGGCACGAAAGGTATCTCAAGACGACGGTGTTTGGGATGACGGGTTGTGCACCTGATTTCGTCATGTAAGGAGCGATTACAACAGTTATTTACTTCGAGGCTATTTACTTCTAATAAGTCGCTCATTCCATTTTATTCATGGCTTCCAGGTTGCTTGTTGGATCGAATAGCGGGATGATTGGGATGTCGAAAGAACACGTAAGTGTGTTTGCCGCCAGGCCTTTGTGGCATTGCTTCCTCTCTCCCATTTACCGAATCATCGTTTATGGTTTAGCTGGGGTTGGCTCTAGCATTACAAGTTCCTGTCTTTATTGTTGTCACAAAGATTGATATGGCTCCAAAGAATGTTCTTGAGGCCACGCTGCGGTAAAACAACAAAAACGAAATCGGAACAATTCTGCAACTGCGTTTGAGCTAATTTGTTTTGCTCCTCGTCTTCTTCTAGGCAACTGATAAAGATTCTAAAGTCATCTGGTTGTCGAAAGTTGCCGATGTTCATTAAAAAGACCGAGGATGTTCTCATGAGTGCAAATACGTTTGTTGGAGATCGGTAAGGATATTTTCGCAGTCCACTGTCTTTTGCTTCTCGGGCTTGCATTAACTTGAAATATTTCTCTATAGTGTCTGTCCCATTTTCCAAGTATCGAATGTTACGGGTGAAGGTTTGGACTTGTTGAAACTGTTCCTGAATATCTTGCAACCAAATGGGTATGTATGTTATGGTGGTGTTCCGTTGCCATAGCTACATTACAAAACTTACATTACTTATATTACTACATTACAAAACTAAAAAAATTGCTCAGACGTGGCAAATACCAAAAGGACCAACCCACTGAGTATTCTATTTCTGACCTCTTCAGTGTTCCCGGCGTAGGAACAGTTGTTTCGGGGTATGTATTGTTGATGTGTTGTAGTGTGAAATTGACATAAGAACTGACCACTCCAATACATCAGAACGGTTAATTCTGGTATCGTGCACGTCGGAGATACGTTACTACTCGGTCCAGACTCTGCAGGTCATTTCCAGCCTACTATTGTCAAGTCAATTCAGAGGAAGAGAGTCAACGTTCCCTGTGCATCAGCAGGGCAATCCGCAAGCTTTGCTTTGAAGAAGATCAAGAGAGCTGCTATACGAAAGGGTATGGTCATGCTGTCGAGGAATGCTGATGCCAAGGCGTTTTATGAGTTTGAGGCTGAGATTTTGGTAAGCAACAAAAGCGTATAGTGTATAACGCTATTGCTTTTGGATGACTGCTTAACTGATACGCACATTTTGGAAACGCACAGGTGTTGTACCATTCCTCGACGATAACGCCTCGATATCAGGCAATGCTACACTGTGGTGGTATACATCAGACTACGAAGGTTGTTGGTATTGATAGGCCTCTGTTACGGACTGGTGATAGAGCTTTGGTTCAATTCAGGCATGTAGTCACATCACGTCGTGGATCAATTCCGCCTTCATTTGCATGTTAGTATGCACTTTTTGTCTCACCACTGAAACTACAATAGGTTTCTGATGCGACCTGAATTCATGAAGGTTGGCACAAGACTACTATTCCGTGAAGGACGAACGAAAGGTGTCGGTAAAGTCGTGAGACTCATACCTGAAGCAGAGTCATCGGAAGCTCTAAAGAAGGCCGCTCTCTTACCAAACCCGATAACGAATAAACCGCCAAATCATCCACCTCATCCGCCATTCAGTGCAACAGCGTCTCAATCATCTGTCGCTCCTCCGTTGGTTGATAAGAGGAAGCAGATATCGAAAGCTGCTGCTGCTTGAGTATATTGAACAGTCAGAATAGTAGTCCCTTTACTTGTCTTTTTAGTTTTTTGGAAGGACGTAGCATTTTTATAGTTAGTAGCAATATATTTGCTTACAAGAACCTTGTCTGTTTGAAGAAGATGTATACTGTTTACCGCCGAAGTTGTGTTGAATCGAATAGTGGGGTGATTGTGATGTCGAAAGAACACGTAAGTGTGAAACAGCAGCGTTTTTTTGCCGGCTCGCTTACTCTTGTTGTTTGTTTTGTAGGTGGTCTGGCTCCATCAATACCAATCCATGTCGTTTTCGTTACGATTGTCACAAAGACCGGGTTGTCTGCAAATAATGTAGTGAAGGCCTCGCCGTGGTACCCACAAAAACAGCAAACAAGTGGCAGGACTTCTAACAAGCAGCGTGAGCTAGTTCTAACACTCTTCATTCTTGGACAAGTGGTAAATTCTCAATTCAGCTGGTTGTCGAAAATTGCCAATATTTATCAAGAGGTCGGTCGGGATGTGTTGCAAACGCAAAGTACCCTTTTTGAAGATCAGTATTCGTATACATTTTGGGGAACTTGTGTCTTCTTTTTGTGTTGAGTTGAGCCCAACCTTCCTTATCCAAGTATCTTCCAAAGGCGGCAAGGACAAAACAGATCTGCCAATGGAGTATACACAACTGGCGCGTCCTCTTGTCCCTGCCGTTGATACGTTCGCCTCAGGATATGGAATGTTTGAGAGGTGAACTTTAATGAAATGACCCAAAACGAGATTCGAATATTTTAGTAACAGAACGGGCAATTCTGGCATAGTACACGTTGGAGATACGTTGCTACTTGATCGAGACTTTCCAGGTCTTTTCCAGAGGAACAAAGTCAACATTCCTCACACTTGCAGGGTAATCCGCGAGGCTTTGCTTGGGAGATGATCAAGAGAAATAGGTCATGCTCACTAAGAATGCTGATGCGAATTTATGGGTCTGTGGCTGAGGAATGAGGTACGCAAAAAACCAGATTCCGCATCCCGAATCCTTTCGTTGCTCATCACTCTTGCCTTGAACATGCCTCTATAGGTCATTTACGATTCCTCAACTAGAGATCCCCATACCCTTCAATTGTGGATGACTTTGCCTTCTTCTCCTGTCGGTGATTAGATGGGTTTTTTTTCTCTCTCTCCTCGCATAAGTTTCTAATTCTCCCTGATTTGGTGATAGCAATGCAATGCAATAAAATCAAAAGCAATCAGCTGGATGAGGATGATACCAATCTTTTTATTCTATGAGCGTCTGGTTGTGCTTTTTGCAGTGTGCGGTTTGTCAATGTGCAAATTATACAAATCATATTATACAATCAGGTGTTATAATAACCTCCCCTTTTGTCGTTTCCCTCTTTTTTATACAAACAATTTCATACAAAAAACAACCCGAATGTTCATAAATACCCTACTTCCTCCTCCTCCATTTCCTCTCTGTCTTTACTCTTTGATCATCCCACAATGGCGTTAAAAGTCAACGTACCAACATCAAACAGAGTTTCCACTTCAGCTGAATCACCACGACGAATGTAAACGACATTTCGAGACACTTTTTCGGCATAAACAATCTTGCCACCAAATGAAAGGCAGCCAGCAATTGTTGCGCCAGCAGTATGATACAGTTTGTCGGAGTTTGGTGGTTTTGTTGCGTATAGTTCCATTGCGTAAGAGTATTTTGAGATGTCCTGTTATGTGGGTGGTGTTTGAGATGAGAGGCAAAAGAAGCACTGTATGGACTTAAACAGCCATACCTCCATGACGAATGGGAAGCGTTGAATCTTGCCACTTGGCATGACAATCAGAACTGATAAACCAAATGTTTGAGTGAACGAGACGACTTGACTACCTAAAAGAAACAATAATGGAGAAGAAAGCGTTAGCAAAAACAAACTGCGATTTTCTGCAGAAAATATACCTTGACGTATCAACTCCAAGAACCGACCAGAATCTTGTCCATCATTTCCCAACAATGCAAGATCGTTCCCCTTCAAAACTTTGTGTGGTGGTGGCGATGAAGCAGATCCAAAAGTTGAAGTTGATGTTGGATTGACAGCAGGTGTCATTGATACAGTTGGTGCAGCACACATAAATGGTGATGGAGTCACGACCGGCGTGACAGCACTTGCAGATGATGATTCTTCTGTTTTGACAAGTCGAGCAGCACTACCACTATTATTACTATCATCAGTCTTTTGCCTTTTCTGTTTTCGCTGCATGACTTGCTGCGACGGCTTCTTATCATTCACAACAACTGGAGTAGGATCATCATCACTGCTATCAGTACGTTGGTTCTTGCTGTTCTTCTTTCTCTTTTGTGGTGTGTTGTTTGTTGGAGTTTGTTTGCTGTCAGGTGATGACGATGATGTGGCAGCGGCGTGTGATTCGGACTTGGTCGAGTTTACTATACTAGCAGGACGATGATCATGATGAGGACGTAGATCATCGTCGACCATTGCATCGTCTGATTCCGGGTCAAGAGCTGGCTCCGATGATGATGGCTCGAGGGGTGATGATGATGCCAGATGGACACGGTTACGATCGGATCGTAAGTAGGACATCAGCAGTTCATGGCTGATGTTTGTATATGTATCTACACGGTGAAATATGGATCAGTTTTCCGAAAAGTACAACTTGTCAAAACATGCTCCCAAAAACGTCGACATGTGCCAGATGTTGATGTACATTCAAGTGAATCAGTGGAGACCGTGACGCTGTAGTCTACAAGCACATATGAAAAATTAGATTACTGGCATTTTAATCATAAAACATCAAACGACAACTAACTCTTTCGAAATTTGCCAGACGAAGAGGCATTTTCATGATATTCAGTGATCTTGCCATTTGCTTCCATACTCTCGGAGAATGAGACTCTAGTTCGAGGCATTGCATCTACAATTGCTAATAAATTACAACCATGTATTTGTTTCTAAAAATTTAGGTTTGAGGTCGTGACTTCTGAGCGGATGAGGCAAGACTTTGACAGGCGTCAGAATTGTTTTATGACTTATATACGTGTATACGCTCATATCCTAGTTCTTTCATCCAACAAGACACGTCCTTGTTGAATGACTCTGGTCCGCAGATCATGACAACATAATCAAGCACCCCGTCTTCATTAACCCTAATAGTAGACTCATTTTCCAGATCCAGAACAGCGGGAAGCAACAATTCAAGAGTCTGTCGTGTGAGACGTTGTCCGTATGGAAGTTTCAAGTTTGGAATCCGTTGGTGTTTAGATATGTGCTTTGGAAAACTGAGTGTTAGCTCAAGCAAAAGCTCCCATACACTAAAGTATGGTTACCTTGGATATAACATAATTCGCAGCGATACGTCCTGCACTACGACGTGCAATAGTATCAATATCTTTTCTCAACCACAAATCTTCGACTGTCCGTGCTGAATATATGAGCGTGCTTCGAGTTGGAAAGATGGGCTGTTTTGCTTCGATCGAGAGCAAGATTTGATAGAATGGCGTTATGCCTGAGCCTCCAGCAATCAATATAATGTGCCGAGCCTATTGTGGGACGTGCGTTTGTGTTTGCGAGGGAAAAAAAAACGCCCAGTTTATGGCTGAAATGTGTCACAAGCAATTTGCAACTCACCATGCCAGGAGTATACGTAACTTCATCTATAGGATCTATAGGACCTCTCATATCCACAGTCGATCCAGGCTTCAGCGATTCAAGCAAATGAGACATTTTGCCACTAGGATACAATTTTACCATCAGATCAAATCTCCCAAACACATGAGGATGGGTAGTTGGGGTATACGGTCGTGTTACAGATTCACCATTCTCAGCATGTAATCTACAACAAAACAATTCATTCAGCAAACCACGTCATCTTCTCTGTTTGCAGGCAAAGTTACCTGCAAAGCAAGTGCTGGCTTGCTGACAGATTGAGGCGACGTTCAATACGCAGGACGGGATCTGGCGGAACTTGTCCCACAATATGTAATCCACAACTTCCAACTCTTAAAACCTCAGTAATCGTAAAAGGCCTGTACTCCTTTGCAACCAGCACGACTTCTGCATTGTTTGACAACAGCTCGTCATCTGACGCCTTGTTGATTAGCACGAAATCTCCTAGATCTTCAACAGAAACGAGCCTTCTCTTTAGCTCATCGTTAAGAGTTTGGGTGTTGCGATTGTAAACATCCACCTCGTCCCGAAACACGTCGTAGACACATGGAGTGCAACCTGAAACAAAGGATATGAATTCTATCGATGGAGTGAGAAAGATTTGCGTGCTTTCACCTGTTCCACAACATTGATCAGGAGCTGGCTTGATGGGCTGCAAACACGGTCTGATTTCCCATGCGTCATCACGTCGATAGACACCAGGAGCGAGAGCTGGATCAAAAACACGTCGCGACCGTGCTTTAACCTCCACTAGCCGTTGTTTGAAAAGGGCGATTGCATCGTCGGCCGACATTCAAACTCCAGTCGTCCCAAAAGCGTCGACAGCCTGTGAAACAAGGATGGATAGAATGTCAGAAACCACTGATAAAGCTTCCCAAAGTGACTCTATAAGTCACATACACACTCTCTTACGCTCACAATCCTTCCTCACAGAGATTCCACACCCAAAAATAATTTACAGTCTGATACAACACGTATTAGCAAGAATCGACTTCTTAACCGACCAAGATTTCTTGACTTCCGCTCACCAATCAACAGATATACTCGTCGACTGTGATGTCTTCATAAACGCCGTGCATCAGAAATCGCAACATTTGGTAGACGAATCGGACGCTGAGGTTGCTACTGCTCTGAAAACACGGATTGAGGCATTGAAGAGTCGGTTAAATGATCATCATGAATGGCTTCTTTGTAATAGTAGTGGCGATATCGCTGATGGTGAAGATGTTGGTGTCAAGGACGAGCAACAGAGTGGTGTAGCAAATGCGAGGGTTCCAGATCAACTGATACTGACTGAAGAGGAGGTCAAATTACGTGTACGAACGACGGTATCAACTGCTCAAGTTACAGTAGCTGATGTGGTGAGTGTTGGAACGAAATACCTTTATGCCTCCAACTATTCATCCTTGCACTGTAAATGGCGTGTCGATAATCAACAATAAATCATCACCTATAGATCTCACAAAACGACACTACAAAGCTCTACACCGCAAACCAACTCGTCACCTTTTTCGAAATCGAATTAAAGGGCGTTACACTATCAAACGATAAAGAGAGTCATCAGTTATTGGACGCAACCATCGCTGAGCTCCAAATCAAAGTCCTGGATGGTCTCGCTGGTGAACACCGTGAAGAAAGAAGGACCTTGAATCGTCGGTTGGATACATTGATGGCTAGATTATCATCTGCTTGAATGCAAAATAGATAGGACTTCATGGATAGATATTGAAGGCTAGATTAGCGTCTGCGTGAAGGCAAAATAGCTAGAACTCATAGGTAGAAGGACTCAAAAACTGTATATAATATCATGTTTTAGCTCGGGTATATACATATACATGTAAACACTTTTTAACATACTACTTAGACTGTGAATTGCAACTGCACTCCTCGAACAGTCTTGAGTTTCACTCCTCGATCAGAAACCCATTCAAAGGATACTTCCTCTAATACTGACGTGGGAGGTACGTTTGCTAGAAAAAAGTCCGTTGTCAGCAACAATGTGTCAACCAAAGTGTAAAGTTCAACGATACATACACTCAGCAGGTCCAACACTAAAAGTCCTAAACTGTCTCAATTGCACAACTCCTCCCACAACACCAGCTAATGCAGATGCGGCACCAAGCAAGCCTCCAGCAGGTTGCCAAAACCGTACACTGTTTTCTTCAACAGAGAAACTGGCTAAGAGTTTACCGTCCGACGAGAATGATACGGCACTGACGGGTTTTGTATGTCCCTGTGGAAAAGTGAAGAGATGAGCTGCGAGGCCAAAAAAATTCATCAATCTCATACAGTAGATTGAAACTATACCTCAAGAACTTGCATCCTCGTAGCAGTCCTCAAATCATACAAGACAATCGCACCATCAGGTCCACCAACCGTCAGCCTTTGACTTGTGCCATGGAATGACGCATTAGGATAAACATGGACTAATTCAGCTAGGGCTGCAGTAGCTGCTGGCAACAATGCTTCTCGGATGGTCGGGATATTTGGATCCAGTGATCGAACAATGGCTTCTGCAATCTTTGGTATGCTTCCATATAATATCAGAGGTTTCTACGATGCGGATAGCAAAAAAAAACCCATGTCAGCAATTTTAGGGAACGGGACATGGTTCTTAAACTCAAATGTTTTGAATACTCACCTTTGCCATAAACATCCCCAACAATCTCAACCCACCAGCTCGTTCAGCAGCAGTCTTGGCATGTCCCAAATCAAATACAATAGTACTAGCAAACAATCCAGGATTGGCTGTTGCAATCATCAATACAGATTGTCTTGCCAAAATAGCTAATTCTCGTGGTATCTGTTCACCACCACCACCATCACTTGGTGTACCAACACCACTACCAGGATTCCCACTTCCAGTATACGAACCTGTATTACTCGTACCACCACCAAGAACATTCATCACTCCTTTACGTTGCGGTGATGTGATTGCGCCCGGTATTGGTGGTATCAGTCCTGTAGATGCAACAACATGTCTAAATACCGCTGATCCGTTAACGTAGGGCTCCCATGTCGACCATCCACGACCAATGAGTTCAATAGCTGCAGCACGATATGCTGATTTGGCATCTTCGTGTATAAGTAAATCGAGAGATTGTGCGACGTCTTTGCATATTAAGACTGGTATAAGGCCTGGATTGTCGGATGTTATTATACCCAGGATGACGGCTGCTCGCATGTTGGTTTTCACTGGTTTCTTGTTGGATACCAATGTAGGAACTACTCGACGCGACGAAAAATGTGAGAACTGAACTGATCCCGCTCGTTCAAGAATGGATGACTTACGCAACGAATGCCAATACTGTATGATGCCATCACGTACATTCACATCCATCTTTGATACAGTAGATGCAAACAATGTGCGTGCAGCTTCCTGTACATCAACTGAAATGAAATAATGAGTGATTTGCATGCGTAAAGAAAATTACCTAAAAGGCTCTATAAAATTAGACTTACTTATTGGATCCTGCCAATACTTTGCCAAAAATGCAAAAGACGGAAAACAGAAACCGCTACCAATCCGTCCAGGCAATATTGCACCATAATATGTCAAAAGTGTACTGATTTCGCCTTCAAGACCTGAATTTTTAGATGACTTCAATCAATCAACTCGACTCAACAAAATACAGTAAAGAGAGTGATGATACCTTTGGTAGATAAGATTGAGCGTGCCACAGCCAAAATCTCAAGTAACTTCGCAGCTGAAATAGTCGGAGACGTCTTCCATAGTCGTTGCCCTGGCTGTTCATCTTTCATTGGAGCCATTATTGACAAGAATCCGTTGGCTCTGTGCCAAAAGAGAAACCAATCAACGTCAAAAACAAGATGTTTCTCGCATCCCTCTCGTTGAACTCACCCTCTAGTCCCAACACAAACACCATCTCTAGGTCTCTGCATTCCCAACTTGTCTCTGTACAATTCATCTATACCATCATCAACACCCCAAGAAGCCAAAGCCGAGAAACAAGCAAACACCAAATCATAATCTAGTGGGTTCCTGGGTGGCGCACTTGAATCTGATGCTGCATCATCGTTACCATTATTGACTGGTGACATGGCACTAATCATGTTTCTGGATTTATTTGGTGATGGTGGATTGTTTCGTGATGCTCCTGATCGTGGTAGTATAGCAGGAGAATTTAAAAAGGAGTCCTTGGAGGTGCTGCGTTGTGGAGATGATGGGGGAGGACTGAGAGTTCTCGTGGTGGTATTCATGTCGGATATCAAACGTTTGGTGTTGAAAAGGAAGAGAGTCAATGGCGGTGGTGCTAATTAACGAAACAAGAAGATTGTCAACAAAGCCAAATTCAACTGGCGAGATTTGACTCACATTCTATCGTGGTAAATAATGGAATGGTACATGCTATTTGCCGAACATTTGCAGCCAAGTACTCTTCTCCAGGTGCTCGACAACTAGCAATAGGAGTGGTGAGAACACCAAAAAAAACATGTAAACATGAGCGTCTATTCAACTCACTTGACTTTAGCATCACAAGCAGCAATAGCACTTAGAGCACTCTCGGCTTCTAAAATACGTTCACAAACACCAGTCAAAGCATTAAACACCAACACATTCCCATTTTCTTGCTCGAAAAGTATGAAATCATCAGCTTTTCGAAAATGTATGGCCAACAGTCCATTGGTCCGTGATAAGGGACTATGAGACTGCTCTCGTCCAAATCCAGGGAATCGACAAAATACTTGAGGTGATGATGGTTTAAACAATGAAAATGATTTGGTGATGTGTGATACAGACATGAATGTATAGCTTGTTGATGGTGACAAGGTTTCTGGTGGGATGGTGATGATGCTAGTTACAGGGGATGAATGCGATATATATACAGTGGGTTTGGCCGTGGGTTGTCTAAGCGTGATAAAATGAAGTTAGTCAATCGTCTTGGATGTTCCTGGACACCTAGAGTGCTTTTTTGTTGTTACCACTTACTCTAGATCCCACACTCTAACAGAACAATCAGCACTTCCAGATATCAGATACCGTCTGCCGTCACATTGGCTTGGTGAAGGAGCCAATAGACTCGTCACTTTTGCAGTGTGTCCAGTCAGTGTTGCCACGTCTGGCAATGAGTTGACGTCATTGACGTTATGGAAGAATGGCGTTGATAATGGCATGATTCGTATTGAGCCGTCGACTAAGAAGAAAGTCGTGATAGTGTAAGACGCATATTTCGTGAATTTTTTTTTGTTCAAGACAAATCGGTTTACCATAACCAACTGCTAAATGATGATCTTGAATGGGCGTCGCTATCGACATCGACAGGGAATTTTCCAGTTTTTGCAATGGCCATGAGTCAGCAAGATTCCATTCTGAATTGTTGGAAAGTGAGTCGTAACGCGATAAAAAGGACGTTGCTGATATGCATACACACCTTTCGAAGGTTTCACCACCATTTTAGTATTTCTATCAGATCGAGGAGATTTGGCAACTCCTATATCTATCAACTCCTTTCCGGAAATAGAAGCCCAAAATGTCCATTGAGTCACAGTTCCGTCACGTTGGAACGATGCAAGATAATGAGTTGGCTGTGACAAGCATGGAGGTATGTAAATTACAGTGGCAGCTCGCGAAGGTGATGTGGTGGATGAGGAGTCCAGTGAATGTGAAAAGGAGGCCAAAAGGGTTGTCGCACTGCAAACGAACGATGGTTAACCTCTGGTTTGACAGCATTCGACGGTACTTGATACACTGCTAGCATCGACACCAACATTCTTTCCGAGGACTTACCGATAAGTCAAATAGTCTTGTGCACCAGGTACGAGACGTGAACAATATGAAGCTGCAGCACCATCTGAAAACAACACGATAGACGATGGAGGCACCTCCTTTATAGCAGAATGCTTAATCTCTGACTCTGGACCTATATAAAACAAGAAGGCGCTTCCAGCCTATATTAAGAAATCGTGGTGAGTGAATCCATCGCACATAATGTGATCTGCAAGGTCCACTTGTTGCCCAAAAAGCTCACCATCGTCCATAACAGTATAGTTCTCGCAGACATGAATCTGGATCCAGCCCACGCCTGCCCATGCTCTTGAGCCTTGTCGAGTCTAGCCAGAAACGTTGGTCCAGACTTGCCCAAAACATACAACATGCAGACATTTCGATGCAGTATGCTCATGAGGTTTTTATCGAATACGTTTGTCTCTATGCCAATGCTTGGAAGAGAAGTTCCAAAGTCCAGCTTGGTGGGTTTGGTATCTAATTGTGTTTGAATGTCGAGTTTGGATTCGTCGAGGATTGTGCTTGAATGTAGAGTGCCGTCGTATGTAATTATGTTTAGTTTTTCAACTCCTCTGGTCTCTAAGTGTTGCTTTGGAGTATTAGTATGTGTGGACTCGACCATCAAAACAACATTAGTGGTTTTTTTGCCTGTTGGATATAATGTCATGCAAGCCGTCCAATCGTCAAACACGTTACATGATTTGATGACCTACATCCAAAAGCAGAATTCGTTAGAGATCTACGAAATTACGTTAGTATGAAGCAAAGAACTTGCGTCGAGTGTTGAAGCGTCCAAGATATTCACGTTTGTTGAATGACCCGCACAAACAAAGTATGCATTTGACGACGTCATCTAAAAATATAACAAAATGAGTTCCCGACGTCTCTCTTTCATGGAAACACAACATGGTCCAACCTTGAGACAAGTAATGCTTCCATTGAGAGCCCTAACGTTTGTTTGCAAGCATCTCCCGTCAGCCAAATCCCACATGGCGACTAGACCCACTTCGTCGCCCGTTACGAGTACATTTTCACGCGTTACGACGCCATCGACTTCGAGACGACATAGCACGAGAGTAGTGATTCGTGCGCAATGTCCAATTAAAAATAGATTGGGTGCAATCTACAAGGGTGAGAGAGTGGGTCAATGGATCGCGTAGAGAAGTGCTATAGAATATTGGTAGTAATTATGAGCCTACAGATAGCTGTTGATTTGTATTTGTTGAGTTTGGATGTAATAGCTTGAACAAGCAAATCCAGCCCGCATCCGTGGCAGACACCAGAGTATCCGACAGCTGACTCGTGGTGCCTATAGTATATGACAGGGCAGGCGCTCCATTCCAGCATCCTACTGCGGACAACAGTGAGCTCATTGTTTGATGGAATGTCTGGTCTATTGTACTTTGACGAACTGACACGGTGACGACTACAAGAAAGGTCTCTGATGTATATTATATGGTCAAGAATTGATTTAGGATACATTTCTGGAGTCTTAAACGTGTCAGATCCGCTCAAGCAAACACGAAGAGAGAACTACATTTCCATATTTCCATCGCGTTTAATAACATAAAGAGATTTCATATGAAAGTTGAACGCGTAAATTTGGTAAACTTTGACTTTGACACAGGTTGATACTTTTCGTCATGGGATCCCGTCCGTTGTCAATCGTCAAAAGTTGAACGTCAAAACAACTTGCCAAAATTAGTCAACTTACTTGGAACTAAACAAGGGCAAGTTTGCTATTGGTGTCCTGTGTATGGTACCTGAAATCTCACGCGCATTGGAGTCACAGCTCTAGGTCCTCTATATTTGTCAACAACAAAGTTTGCATTTTACAGTCAAAAGCATCACATTGCCTCAAGGACACCGCACCTACAATGTCTCCTGCTCTGGGAGCAAACAACGATGATAAATCATCGCAATACACGTTCGTAAACCTGCCTCATCCCAGAGCTCGCCAAACAAGAACATACCATCTGGTACTCAGGCAGCAACCAAAACATTCTCGCATGTGTGGCTTTGGGGAGAAAGGTATCGAGTTGCATACAGTACATTCAACCCTTCCATATCGCCCCGTTGACCCTCATCGCATTATGCTTGTTCACTTAGTCGACCGACGACCTGTCGATCCACCTCCTATCGTTCAACTGGAAATACAAGATGCTTCCACTAACGACGAAAAGTACTACTTCCCTTGTCATTACATATAGCTGGAAACCAAATCTAACCTTCTTGGCCCATTCAACTTAGCGCATACTTGTACAATCCATACTACTTCATGTATGCGTCACTTGTCTCGCCCGACTCGGAAGAGGAGCTACACTTGTTACGCGATGGCAAAACTAGATCCACTACTGGCTCCATTGTATCGTCCTTGTATCGCTTAAAGGACGTTGATAGCAAAGATGGAGGGTTTTTCGTGTTTCCGGATCTAAGTGTCAGAATGGAAGGAGCATATAGGCTCAAATTCTCGCTCTTTGAAATCATTGCTGCTGAAATATTTTATTGTGCCAGTATAATATCGGATATATTCAGTATGTTTGTGGTAGTGGAAGGTGCATGATAGTACTCTAACTGTGTCGTTTTTTGCTATAGATGTATATCCAGCGAAAAAGTTTCCTGGTATGGAAGAATCAACGTTATTGTCGAGGGCTTTTGCAGAACAGGGGCTCAAAATCCGAATTCGAAAGGAACTTCGTATGAGAAAGTACGTGATTTCACAAGTCAATCTGCCGAAAGCAAGCTCACAAACATATTCTCAGGGGTAACAAGAGAGAGCCGTCTGAAAGAGACGAGAGCCCTGTGGCTAAGAAGAAGAGTAGGAAAAAGGGTGGTGCAGCAAACGAGTCTGATGGAGGTAGTGAATCAGACGATGAACTGGAAGACATGGCACCATATACCTATGATACGTCCCAGCCACGTGGACTATCTGCAAAGAGTAGTGGTAGTGATGATCCTCGCTTCCATAAAATGGTAAATGCCTTCCTAGGTCCAAAAGCTCAGGATCCTTCGATGGTAAACGAACAGAAACAACAGCAACAACAAGTACTGTATCATCCAGTATATACGACCCAAGCATCCAATGCTTCCATTCCTGCTGGATATCCTGCATCGACCATCTATCCTCAGAATTATCCGCCGTCATCATATCCAGCCTCAACTGGTTATCCACCTTCAGCTGGTTATCATTCTACTGTAGTAGCATATCCTCTGCGTGCTAGTACAACAGCCGCCTATTATGAACCCTCACTCTATTCATATGGACATCCAAACGGTGTGCCATCAACGACAATGCCACCATCAAACCAAACTATATACAACCAGTATTATAGCAACGAGACTGCGAATATGGGTAATGGACAAGTCGGTAATGTTCATCCATCGGGGCAAGGACCACCAACAGGTTACCACGCGGAAGAGTATCCCGTGTTTGATTCTAGGTCTGGACCATATACTACAACGAGTTATGCATCTCTGCAAGCTCGTCCCACAGCTTATACATATATGACAGGATTTGATGATCGCGCTCTACCAGAACATGGACATCACATGTCTACTCAACAACAGCAGCAACAACCTGTAGCACATGCTGCTCAAAGTCCAATATCACCAATGCCAATCCCGATGCACGGACCACCGAAATATGGAGTCTCGCCTGTCCCACCAACTCTATTGTCTCAATCCGGACCTCCATACTCAAACTATAGTGCCGACCAACTATCATATCCATCTCCAGTGACTAGTTCAGGTCAACCACAATCAGGTGGCGGTCCACCACTACCAGGATCATCAGTAAACATGAATCCAGGATCTGGTGCTAGTGCTGGTGGCGGTAATATACGCGGTGGAGTGCAATACGCCAGTCAACCACAACAATACTACAGTTATTCGAATCCACCTGCTAGTCTGCCTCCTCCCGCCCCGCAAACAGGCCGTGGATCGTATCCTGCATATAATACTGCCTCAGAAATGTCCTTGCCTCCTCATCCGAGCTCTATTGCACGATTGTCGGAAGGTGGGATGCCTGGATATTCGTCAGGATATTCGTATGGTGCTCCGCCGAACGCTACTCCACAGCAACAACAGATGCAGCAGCAGCAAATGCACCAACAGCATCAGCAAGAGCAGCAGTCAGTATCACCGGATGGGTTTAAACTGGCCCCGATAATTCAATCAACGCTACCAAACAGTGGTAGTGGGCAACAGGATCCGAATCAAAGATGAACAGTGAAGTGTAATAATATATATTTTTAAAGTTTAGCTAAGCAGGGTGGTTAGCAGTAAGGGTATAGTTTTGGTCTTTTATTAACGGTACGCAAACACAAAAAGCACGATTAAAGTAATATTGTTTCTAGCACTTGTATAGCAAATTGTCCAATTTTATTCAAACAAGAAATATTTAGCTTACATTGGTGAGACTGGTTTGATAACGTGTTGGTGTGTGGGCGTTATGTCTTGACCACAAACCACACGTGAAAAAATCAAAACTTCACAGCTTTTTCATTCAAACCCAACAACTTTTACCAACCTAGGGAGACGAAACATATCTGGACGCTCTGGACGAGTGACTGCATAATGCCACCAAAGCGACAATTCAATCCGCAAGTCCGTCGCCATACATTCGCTGGAGACACTTACGATGCCCTAGTTGGACTGTTTTCTCCATCAAAGAACAATAGAGGTTCACCGCAATTTTACGGTATAATATTTGAGCACTATTAACTATTTTTTCTCTTACATGTTAGTCCGACAATCAGAATCAACCGGATTCCTTTCCTCATCATCAGACAAACACGATCCAGCCAACCACACCATCAACCTCAATCTAGACACCACTCCCACCTCACAACAACCACGCCGCTCATCAATATTCAGATTCCGAAACTCGCCCTCCCCAATCCCCGAACTCGAACAATGGAAACAGGAACGTCGAACATCGATATACGTAAAAGTCGCATCCAAATATGAACGCGACCGCAGAGGATGCTGTGGAATCCTCTTGTGTATCCTTCTGATCCTGCTTGCGATATTCTTGGCTGTGCTGATACCTGTGCTGCTTACGGTTGAGGCTAGGAGGCAGAGTGTGATGGATGGTACGAGTGGGTTGGCCGGGCTGCCTGCCATCAGTCCGAATCCGTCGCCTATTCTTGCTAGTACGATGAGTGTGAGGGGATCCACGACGATGACGGTTTCGATGGCCGCTAGTCAGGTTGCAAGTGCTGTTGCAAGTGGTATGGCTGTTTCGAGTGCTGTTGGTGCTCCTGTTCCATCAACCGCTATGCCAAGTACCACATCCATGATTCCTGCTCCTACCTCCGTGGTTATTTCACCGTCATCATCATTTAACCGCTCTACCACCATTCCAATCCTCGCAATCCCGTCAACGACAACAACAGTTCCAATAGTCGCAATACCTTCGACAACAACTTCAGCAATTCCAAGCCCCACATCATCACCACCATGTGACGCATCCACACTAACTCCCCTCCAATTCTACAAGCAAGTTTGCCCCTCATCATCATCATCACAATGTCTCAAGATGCCTCAGATCAACACGATTCAATTCTGCGCGTTGGGTGATATATATACGACCATATCACAATCGTCGAATACAGGATCGAATTCTGTGAATATGAATGAATTCGATGTGGGAGGGTGGTTGGCGAATTATACTGTTTGCGGGTGGGTTGGTGTTGGGTGTGATGGAAACGGAACTGTTGTTTCATTGTAAGTGTTGTATGGTAGAGAGATTTGAGATTTTCAATGCTTCGCGTGACTTTCGATTTTTTTCGCTGTCCACTCTCATATTTTTGAAAACATTTCTAGGACATTGAGCCCCCAGTATACGAATCTGGCTGCTGGACTTTCGAGATCTGTTGGATTGCTTACTGGATTGCAAACTCTGTAAGCCCAAAAAACACCGTCTCTATGGTGCGAACATAGTGAACTCAAACTTTGTTTTTATTAGCACCGTGATAAATCCACCCGTCTATCAGAACGACAAGGGTGGAATCATACCTGCTGCTGTGTATACGTTGCCGTCCTTGACTGCATTGTAAGTGTGGTCGGTCTAAGTTGAAAAAAAATATTGTTTGATCAATTCTCATTCGATAAATCAATAGGGTGTTATCATATGGATCCTGGTACTTAGAAGCTCCTTCTCAAGCATACCCGTCATCGAAACTGCAAACTATGTAAGAGCGTAAACTTTCTTCTCGACCGACGAAACCCCGTACTACTACTCCACCTTTTATCAATTTTTAGCCAATTGAAATCACTCGCTCCCATTAACCCATCATTTATCTCATTGATATCATCTTTACCTGTAAACAACCTGTACGTAGACTTGCGAATAGCAAGGAGCTCTTCTGCAATACTTTCTGTTTTGTTTATTTCTCATACATTGTCCACAACGTAGGGCTGTTAGATCAACAGACATGTCTTCTCCAACTCTTCTCAGAATAATGGCATTTTCAACTTTGTGGAATAAAACCATGTCAACTATATTGCTTGCCAATACCTCAATGGTCGGTACAATACCATCACAGCTGGGAATGTTTGCGAATTTGACAACCGTGTAAGTTTGTGGGTCACGACAAACAACAAAAGAGACAATCTGAACTGACGAATCATGCGTTTTTTGTCGTTTTAGGAGAGTGACAAGCAACAATCTGTCACCTCCAGTATCAGCTACACTGTGTAGTGTCCCTTCATGTACTTTGACGTTCAACGTTCCGAAGTTGTACACGACTGCAACTAGCTGCAACTGCTTATTCTGATAATTTAAATCCTCTTTCCTTTTTCCAATAATCCCTTGTAATACCTAAATACAGGTTGTATCAAGATGGCGTGGGCATTACTGTGCGTATACGTGGCGCGGTATATATGCTTGACCGGAACGGGAGACAGAGATGTTGAATTACTTTGAATGCATCCAAAACAAGGTCACCTTATTCGCTTTGTAATCATTAAGCCTTCTAGTTGTTGGTGTCGACACTTGCGTCTTTTCATTCATTTCTTCACATAAATCGTCTTTGAAATACGAACGCGGGGTATGAGACACGTCCCTCCTGCTGCTACGAAATGTCCTCAAATGGTGCTACAAAGCTCTCTCTTTCGTAACGCTTACAACTGCTTCGCTGCAAAATCCCTCAGCTCCTTGACAACAAGAGCAACGAAGGTTAATCCAACTCACAATCCCCCCCTCTTCTTTTAAACTTTTTGGTTCCAGATCTAGAGCAGACTCCAACCCAAAATAGATTATAGAAAATGGCTGATTATGCTGATGCTGACCGGTATGTTGCATTAAATTTCATCGCTATCAATGCTAATGACTTTTTATCTCAAATAGCGAAACAGCCATACTAGAACGAGCTAGGAAACGAGTGCAGGAACGACGAGAACGTCGAAATGAATTGACTAGTTCTGTCGATGGGGCATTGTCACCTATAATGCCAAGGAGCAGTTCGCCGACGCTTATAACTGATCAAGCAAGTTTTTGGGAATACTTAAAAGGAGTTTAAGAGGATGACTTAATGGATTTTTTCGGGATTTGATTTTGTAGTGGTCTTCGCCGATAAGTGAGCCTGTTACTCCGAGACGGGGTGTGGTGCTGAATGCATTTACACATGCAGTACGTCCATGTGTAAATCCAGCCAGTTTTTTTGCCTAATCTGATTATATTATTACTATAGCTTGTTGACGCGACACCTCAAACACCCTCAAATGTATCGCCTTCGCGGTATCATCGCCGAAGCTTGAGTCGTGGACTACCGTTAGAACCCTTGCATGAGGTATCAAACCAGTACCACTTCAATTTTTTCCAGCTCTCTTACATTTTCTGAAATAGTCACCAGCATCTCGTCCCACGAAATCCGCATTCAAATCAAACAGCAGAGCGAATGACAGCATCGCTAATCTTGTGTCGAAACCTGATACTCCTAGACGTCAGAGTTATAAGAGGAGGACGCTAAGTCGGCAGCCTGATGCGATTGAATCGGTACCTATGTTTGACAAGCCATTTTGTGCGCATGAAGCTCATCGTGATTTTATGTTAGGACGATATGCGAAACTTGAAAACGCCTGGTGCGTCTCCGAAGCTTCGAACTATTAAAGGTGGCGCTATTGCTGAAGTTGGAGAACAGATGGAATTGTTGCAGCCGGTCAAGACTGAAGAAGAGGGTAAGATCCAAGACTTTGAGGTTTTTTTTGGGGTAGACACGTAACCAATCCCTAATTCTTGTAGAGATAATGGAGATTGCTCAATTGGCATTACAGAGTCTATCTCGCAATTTCATCGAGTTTCGGAAGTGGGGTCAGGTTTCGCTTAATATGGTACGGTTGCGGCCATTGGGTGCTCTCGTTGCACGGTCTTTTTATTTGATTGATTAACAGAAGCTGCTTGCATAGCCAATGGACAAGATCTTCTATCCTCTTCAGCTGATATATAAGCCGGGATCAGATGCGTGGATGACTATATACGAGGTATATGGCAATCTCACTCAATTTGTTTTTCTCCTTCTCAGACAAATCTGTCTTTCCTAGGGTCTACGATTTCCTGAAGAAGAAGGACTATACGTTGCGCCGCCACCAAATTTCTCAGCCCAAAATATTCAGAAAATGGAACGACGGTTACGAGGATCCGAACCAAACTAGTAAGGAACACGCAGATTGGGAAGAAAAAACAACTCTCCTCATACATTTACAATAGTGCAAGAGACTGGTTCAACCCACCACACAGAATGATAATCGACGCTCCAGCTCTCGTATCTCAACCTCCACGCCCATACCCAATCCTCCATGGTCTCCCACCAAACCCAAATTCCGAACTAGCCGTCGAAATCCGTCCAAGATGGCAACAATCTTTGCATCGTTCAATTGAAAGCGGATCATACATGCTTGTGCTAGAGCTTTCGTCAGTCCGGTTTGATGATCATCCACTTATGAATGACGAAATGAGGGTAGCGAGAGAGTTGGAAAGCACATGGCGGGTGCTTAAAGGGAGAAATCGGGAAGAGGTTGTTGAATTTTGTCAGAGGAAGGTTGAGGTATGTGTGTATGAATGTTATTTGTCATTGAGGCACCTCGAAATGACGCTTTTTCGCCAGGCACTGCATGCAGCATACAACCAATACAAGTTGGACCATCCTCGTGAACGAGGAATTAGCGAAGATGGAATATATTCTGCACGTCCTGTATCTGCCGAGTCTGTGAAATCGTCAACGTCTGGATATGCGCATCGACTATTGGCTGAACGGGCTGAAGCTGACAAGCAGAGGAAGAAGAATGAAGTCGGTAATCGGTTTAAAGAGATGAGACAGGATTTGAAAAATGCAAGGCTTTTAAGAGTAAGTGGTCTGCTTATAATTTTGCCAGCGCTTAAAAAACACTTACACTGCTATTGAATGTATTTACAGGATACAGAATCGCAAACCTCCCGCCTCCTCGAATTCAAAATCCTAAAATTATGGCAGGAGCTACAGCGGCTACGTGCACAGCAAGGATATTCTACATCATCACTTAAACTCACTGTCAAAGTAACTGAGCCCGACATGGACGCTGATGTAGATGAACTTGAACAAGATGTATGGGAAGAAGTTGAAGAATTACGTGATGAATGGGAGTCTGAGCAGGAGGAACGAATGAATGCTTGGTCTCAGGCATACAAGGAGTGGGAAGCGCTTGAGAAAGAGAGACACTCAATTATGGAGGAGCAAGGGATTGATGAGAATCCTACTGTACCGTCATCGCCTATGATACATGTGCCTCAAAAGAAGGCGAATGAGACTAAAGAGGAGAGGCGGACACGTAAATTGGCTGAGAGAGCGGCGAAAGCTGCGAGAGCTGAGAGTGGACAGTTGGCATCACCGACGAGTCCATTGTTGGAAAAGCACGCTGTTCCTGTCAAACCGAAACGTGAGGTGTTTAAAGAGGCTAAAGCGAAGGCACTTGTTTTGAAAGTAAGGTCTTCCCTTGAGCTGGTTTCAATGTGGTTTTTTTTGTTGGAATGCGAGATGGTTCAAGATTCTTACCAAATTTTCATTGCAGCGTCTGGAAACATCACGTCGACCAGTTGGAACTCCAACACTTTCTCTGCAAGTCAAATCAGAACATACCATAACTGCAGCTGCATCTCTTCCTCGAACTGAATTAGCTCGTCGTACTACCGCACTCAGCACACAATTCCATCTACGTCTTTACTATAACGATAAAGAAGTAGCACGTACTGAATCACGACCATTGGATCCCGATACGTTTGAACTCACTGGAGGAATATGGGAAGAAACCACAGCACCGCGAACTCGAGCTACTGCTGCCAGTAAAACGAACAAGCAAATCAATCCAGTTTCTGGTATGACTGTGGGATTGCTGGTTAAGGAAGAGCCTGAGAAGTTGAGGATTGCTATGTTTGAATCGGTATGTTGTGGGTTTTAGGGCAAAAGCAAACAATCAATATCAACCTCTGAACAACTTCCACATTTTTCTAGGGAACCTTTGGCGACACATTCGTATGCGAACTCCTCCCTCCTCTTCCACCACCAGCACAAACAGCCCTCTCACGTGGCCGCGCACGAACAGAGCTGCCCTTCTCTGGCCGACCTTACAAGATCCACACACACCTCAAGCCTACTCGGACGCCAGATCTTGCGCCCGCTGCTGGCCCAAATATGGAAGAACGATGCACGAAAGGTGTTATATCTGTTGGATTATGCTGGGGTGTCGGACCTGATGGTCAGAGTCTTGGACCATCTGAGTCAAGTCGATACCGTCGAATTTGGAATCGAGAACATGATAAGCAGGCACAAATTGCGCCGCTGAATGCGTTGATTGCTATGCCTGGATTGGGAGGGCAGGGGAATGTGCAGCAGATTACTGTGAGTTTGAATGTTATGCTGCTGGACATTTCACGATAGTCAATCGGCGTTTTTTCTTCTACTTGTTTAACGTTTTGCGTACATAGGATTGGATCAGCAATGCTCGTCTTGATCCAAATGATCCCAGAAATGTTGATTTGCTTCAATTCCGAGAATTACTTCAAATGGGTCGCAATGGACCTTGGAAGGACAAGAAGGTGTTTAGGTTTAACATATCGCAGAAGCTGATTGATTCTGCACTTGGTGTTGGTGTAAGTCACTGGGAAGTATAAATTGAGTTTCTTGATGTTTCTCTTTTGGCTGAGATTGTCTGAACGATCATTATCGTAGCATACATTCGAGCTTGACACCAAAAGAAATGCTCTCTTGATTGCCCGAAACGCTCATGCTGCTTCAGTCAGAGGCCCAATTCCTTACGACGACAATGAAATTTTGGAATCACAATGGGACAGAGTACCTCATGTTGAAGAAACACCAGTATGTTCTACTATATCTTTTGCCAACTTCTCAGGAATCCAAATCTTACATTCTCGAACTTAGATGGTTACACATGCACTTCAATTCCTTACTTCTCACGCTCCACCAACACACACACAAGACAATCTCAACGATGCCAAAAACCAACTCAGTCTACTCAAACGAGTACGAGCACATCACTTACTACGAAGTGCTCGTTCGTTAAGACCCAAACGTGTCTCTGATTACGTCAAAGAGACCAGCTTTTTGGCAACTCAGGCCACCATGCCGACGGTCTTGTCCACTCTATTCAGACCATATCGACCATTGAGGCCGTATCGAGATCCTCAAACAGATGGTGTACAGATGCCAGATCGTGTACAGCTCATCTTCCAAGTTGCGAGAGCTTTGAATGTTCCAGTAAGGAGTCATGGAAGCCATGCGTCTGGTGGTGGTGATGGTCTAGTGGTGAGTCGCAATTGAAGTTTGTTCGTTGCTGCTTTTTTTTGTTTTGATTGCAACCTTCCTAACATCAGTCTTTCCTAATAGACCGTAAAGCCATTCGTCGAAATCTCCTTCCAATCACAACGGGCCCGTACAACCTGCTCAGAAGGCCCCAATCCCATCTGGGATGAAACCCTCTCACTCGACGTCCAAGTCCCCAACAATGATTTCCGTCCTGACATGCTAATGGAATCTGAACTTCCCAGTGAATTGATCTGGTTTCACCTATTTGACGAAATCATTATCGACTTGGTGGACGATGAACGAGATCGTAACGAATACAGCCATTTCCGTCGTGAAAGAAATTGGCTAGGATGCTTTTCGGTACCTTTCGCAAGTGTTTATGAACAAGTTAGAGTGGAAGGGTCTTTCTGTGTTCGTGTTCCACCTGCCACTGTTGGATATGAGAGGTCGTCGCTTGTGGCTCCAGATGCGGCTGTTATGGTTGGTGTTGATCCACCACAGGGGACGCTTTTGCATGTCTTCATGGTTCTGGAGCCTCCGTTGTCACAGTTGGGTCCATTGAATTTGGTTGTAAGTTGTTTTGGATTGGATTTGTGGGACTCTCGCAATTGCTGCAGTTTTAATCACTTCGTTTTTTACTAGGCACAGAGTGATGATAGTGAAAAGATTTTGAACCATGCAGAACAATGGACCAAGTCTCTGAGTTACTTGAATCGTCCGGTTATGGTATGCGAATGGGAAAAACCAGATTGTATCGCCTACGATTGACTCAATTTCTGCTATTGTCATTAGGCAACTGCATTGACTCTAGCAGGGAAAACAGCCCTCCTACCCCACTTCTTACGACCATACCAACCACCAGAACATCTTACCTCTCCCTCAGCACTACTCGCATGGACGTCCTCAATCCCATACCTCCACTTCCGAGCAGCAGTCGGATCATCAACCGAACTATGGTCCTCCGTAAACCAAGTAGTCGAAATGGGCTGTGCAGACCAAGCAGAACATGCAATATGGCTGTGCAATTTCTTATTGGGCAGTGGTCGAGAAGCTTATATAGTATTGGGATCAGGACCAAGTCATACTCGCGGTTGGTTTGTTGCTGTGAGAGAAGATGAATGGGGGCCTGGGATTGCTGTTAATGAAGGGGGACAAGCTGTGCCACAGCAACAACCAAGTGTTCTTGTACCAACGAGTCCAACAAGGCCAAAGTCTAAAGCTTCAATCTCGTTGCCAGTTCCACGACAACCAGGATCAACACAAATTATGAATATGCCAATGCCATACCTCGGATACCCACAACAACGATACTCCGGGTATCCACCAATGCCAATGTCGCCTATGCCTGGTGCATTCCCAACACAAGGATACCCAGCAAATCAAGGTCCGTGGTGGTCAAACCAACAGCAGCAGCAACAACAGATTCCAAGTTATCCACCACCTTGGATGATGCAAGGTTTGCCAGGTCCAACAGGAGCAGCACCTTCTTCACCAATATCTGCAAGACCTGGATCACCAGTTATGGGATCTCCCAACGGATACCATATGCCTCCGATGCCACAAATGGGTCAAGTACCATTAACTGGTGGATATCCTCATCCAATGCAACCGCAACATTACGGAGCAGGTGGATATTACCCAACCAGTCCATACCAGCAACACCAACAATACTATCCAAATTTAATGTACCAACAACAATTTCCAAACAATATGATGCCGGGAATGTATCCACAAGCAACACCATACAACAACAATCACTCTACACCGTTTTCTCTGACTGGACTCTTGAACTCGTTCAAATCCTTGCTGCACACTGGAATTATGCCACGATCACCACCAGCAGGATTCGGCTTTGGTCCACAAGGGCCATTTATAATTGATCGCAAACATGCTTGGAGGATTGTCGATGCTGTTTCTGGCGACACGTATAGTGTGCGAGATGCGCATTGTCCACTAAAGAGGATTGGATGTGTGTTTAATCATGAGAATGTGAGTTATTCAAGTAACATTTGTTTACGATTTCGACCATTTTTACACATTTGTCGAAACACTCACACTCTTTCATCACACAGATCTGGGCAAACATCCAACAAACAGACGACCCACGCCGCGTGCAATGGGATACTTCCGACCAAAGATCATGGCGTCCTTTCTTCACGAAATCATTCCCACTCCCACCCAACTTTGAATCAATCCAACCCATCTCACCATCCCTCCACATCCGTCCATCATCTGAACTGCGAGACCTCGAACAGAATATCGAACGCACTTTAATCTCCTCAATCGAAACATGGCGAGGCCGGAAATACACACGATGGAATCGTCTCTGCTCACGAACATTTGATGGCATGTTGTCTCGATTTGAAGATGATGTTGCAGCGGGACTGGGACCGACATTGGGTAACAATTCGACGGATTTGTCCAGGGATTGGAAGGCGCTGACGAATGTGTATTGCATTCGTGGGTTTCCTATCCGGGTGGCGTATGCGGATATGAATGGGGTTGTCAATGCTGTTAGAGCTACGGATGTGTTTTCTGCTGGAGATCCGAAGGTGGAGTTTGCATTGGCTGTTGGGTGTAGAGCGTATCCTGGTGGGTTTGTGGTTGTGTGGGTGTATGTTGCTTCTCTTATCAGGAATGAATAATTTAATTGCCTTCTCATGTCACTATTTCTCTCATACTCAATCTTTGCCCTCATCTTGTACTTAAAACTGCGACATAAATAACAGTGAGCCTCAACAACATCACACGAGTTTTTTTAGCTGGCTGAGGAGGTGTATTTACGTTTTGTTTCTAAACAAAGTACAAACAACACCTTATCAGTACTCCTTATAGTCCTCCTCCCCATCATACTTAGATTTGCATGCAATCTTGTTCTGATGCCTCTTAAAGTTATCCTTCCTACTAAACGTCTTGTGACACTTCTCACATTCAAACACAGTTTGCGTATCTGAATGCAATACTTTGCGATGCCTTTCCAAGTCTGGAATTCGTTTGAATTTCCTGCCACAGCTATCACAAGAATGCTTCTTGGACTCGTCGTTTTGGTGCGTAATTTTGTGTTCTTGCCAGTTGAATTTCTTTTTGAATACGCGAGAGCATACCTCACATACGTATTTGAGAACTTCAGATTTACGGATGGGTGTTGGTTTATTGGCTGGTATTTTCTTTGGTGTTGATGGTTGTTCATTGTTGGGGAATAGGACTGGATCGTTTCTATCTATTTGTACTGGCCTGAGGTTCATAGGAGAAACATATATGTCAGCTGAGCAAAGTTATTGAATGCTGTGACGTAAGGTTTTTTGCCTTACTTTAGCCTTTGGAAACCCATTGGAACAGCATAGAAGAAATCAAACAATTCTTCACCAGTCTGAAATATTTGCAGTATTTGACTCATTTGAGCAAATATTCGGAAGTGTTCCAGCTAAGTTATTATAAAACTTTCAGACGACAAAACTGAAAAGCAACACAGTTAAACTACAGAACTTAACATCAAACATACCGTGGTTTGCAGAAGGATCAAAATGCCTTCTGTACCAACCATATGAGCCGTTTTTCGCATGGCTGTAAGCTGCTCATTTGTCAGATTCGTGAAAGGGATATGTTGAGGTTTCATCCTACAAACGATTGATAATCGTCAATAGCTTGAACAAAAATACCGTGATGATACGTCAATTACGTCTCACGTAACCATGTCTCACCATTCATCACACATATTCTGAGCCATGTAAAAGAATAGTGACACCAAATCCGGCACATTTTTCGTAGTAGGTGTAGTTGTTAATAATTGTAGAGTCAAATTGCCTAGTGCTCCAGGCAAATGTTCTTCAAATACGGTTTTAAGAACATCAATAACTTCGAGCAAGGGAGCATAAAAGGTCGGTCCGCCTGCCAATAATTCCAAGTATGATCCAGCCTGGAGGCCAAAAAAACATTAGCAAACAGGTAGAGAACACATTACTAAAAGTTTTTTAAGTCACTTACAATATACGGAGGCTTCTTGAATGTAGCGGTACTACCAACCGCTGTACTCGACGACGCGCCACCGCCACCATTGTCACGCAGCACATGATATGCAGCCGATGACGATGTACTTGGCGTTGCACTGAGTGGTATACTATTATCGGAATCAATCCACCAATACGTCGTTGGAGTTTCCATTGGTGTGTCTTCGCCACTTCTAGGCGATGGAGAGCGTGCTATAGCTTGAGTGGTGGTCGATGCTGCTTCTATCATTGCTGCTGGCAAATCGTATTTTTGACTGTCGATTCGTAAGGCGTCTGTGGGAATATGATTGAAGTGGAGGTTAGAAGGCAAAAAAGACTGTTTCTGTCAGATAGTGTGAATGATTCAACTGACCTTGACACTCATCATCGCTCTTACACATCCTGCCTTCCAAGCACTCAACATGTTCAACTCGTAGAAGATGTTTGCGAATAAGTCCAATGTGCATCTTTTTCCAGACCTGTAATTTACGAAATAGGAATCAGGAAAAATATGATACGATCATCAATGGAATCAATAACTTTGATCATTTGAACTCTTATGGTTTCCCACCTTTAGACAATTACGACACACAGCTTTCTTAATAACCCTCGTCTCCAAATCCTTGACGATGTAAAACCTCAACAAGATATCATCGTCATTGAAAACTTCAAACGGCGTCTCATAAGCTTCTGGATCATTTAATTTACGTTTTAGTCGTTCAGCAGATGTCGAGTTGTGTAGGTTTTCGGCGAGGATGCTTGCTAATTCAGCTAGAGTGTCCATACTTGTGTCGGTTGGTGGTAGTGGTGCTCGCTGTTGTATCTGTTGTTGCTGATATTGGTATGAATGTATATATGCTATTGTATTTGGTTGTGTAGATGGTACCGGACGGTTTAAGGTCACCGCTGCTGGTGGGTATCGAATAGGATCATCGGCATTGTGCAGATTGATCGTTGGAATGGCGGCAATTGTTGTCTAACGTAAAAAATCAATAAGCCGTTCAGAATCACAGTAGTTTTTGGAAAACCCCCTACCAATTGATCTAAAACCACACGATCCCCATCAACCAGATCTAACGACTCTAACGGGACATGCATAATAACCAACTGATTCTTATGCGAACCTATACGCTTCGTAACCATACAACTCGGGCTGAAGCACAACCACTTATTGTCCTTTGTGTCATATATAGTCTGATGAATGCCATCGTCACTAATCGGCCCATGCACCCAGTAGCATCGTATATCATTTCCACTTTTCGTTGCTTGACTATGTGCAGCTTGAGCACTATCCAATTGATCAAAGACAATAAATATGGATGGGCGATTATCTAGACCCATAAACATTTTTGCGGATTTGATGTTGCCGAACTGGCCAAATATATTGTGTATTTGGGCCCTTGTCGTGTTTGGTTCGAGGTGTTCGAAAAGGAGGGAGGAAGAGCCTGCAACTTCGTCAACAACGATCTGTATAAAGGTGTTTTTGTGATGAGGAGAGCAAAGGACATACAATATCAGTGAAAGAGAATAGATACATATCAAACTTGTCGATTACCTGAAAGTATTGACTTGGATCAAGCACTCGCTGCTGCGACTGCTGATGCTGGTGCTGTGGCTGTTGCTGCTGACTGCCATGATCCTGATGCACACCTTCATAACTGCTACATCCCAATATGTAAGCATGCATCATCTTACACGATTTCATAGCCAGCATCGAAAAACACACCTCAACATGTTTTGGTTTTGGATGCCTCAGCACATGCACCCTTTCGAAGCGGTGAAGGACAGCGTAGAACCAATGAATGTATAATTCCAAGATCCTAGAAATAAGAGATGTACTCACTTAGAGCCAGGAAGTTTAACTGATGGGGTATATATCAGATGTGGTCATTTTTCGACCATTTGTCATGGAGATGCTTTGAACGACGAAAGGCAGTATGAAGAGTGAAATAAAGACTTACGTTAATGCACGCTGGAGTATACAATGCTCCGCTCCTAGTCTCTTCTTTTCAGCTTGGATTTCACCAGAGGCCAAGCTAAATGTGACGTATCAAGAGGCGGAGGTTGAAATCACTTAAAAACTACAACACGCAGATGAGAACACTTTTAACGGATTTTCAGGCATAAAGATACGTTGTTTACCTAAATAATCACTACACACAGAGCTACAGAACTATGGAAAGACTACACATTTTTAAGACCACCCAGACACACAACTACCACACTAAGCTTCAAACTACCCAAACTACTCTTCCTTGGCTTGGGCTTGCTGCTCATTAATAACTGGAATCACAAGCACACTTGAAGACTCAGCAGCAGCGGACGTGGCAGCAGTGGCATCCAACAACATATGCAAACCCGTACGATCGGATTCTGAGCCAGCAGAACGGATTTCTGGTGTTGAGGTAGTTGTGCCTTGTTGTTGTTGCTGCTGTTGTTGTTCAGTAGTAGCAGCAATGGTATGTTCAGTAGTAGCAGGAATCGCGCGTTCAGTAATAGTAGCAGTGACTTGAGTTGGAACTTGAGGTGCTGGTCGAGATTCAGGAGCCTAATGAGTGTATTCGTCTTTAGAAAAGCGGTCTTTTTTTGGGCACCCGAAGCATGATGTAAACGACTCTTGGTCTATTTTGGTCCAGACCTCTTCAATCATAGCACCAATAGGAGCAACACCACCACCAGACACATCAGTCACAGCTGCATTAGGCGGCTGTACCGGACTAACCAGATTAACAACCGGCTGAGTGACCAGACGCACACGTTTAGCTGCTCGTTCCGGAGCCGTGGAATCAATAGCATCAATAGTGACACGCTTATTGTTGTGTCCAACATCACCACCATTAGGTGATCCATGTTCCATAAGAGTAGGGTGAGCAGGGACACCTTGTGTTGGATATGTGTATACTTGTTGTTGGTCTACCGGTGAGCGAGGAGATTGACGAGGAGGAGCATTGCGAGTGAAGCGCCAGTCTTGGATTGGACCGTCGTAAAAGAGGCCGTTTACGCATGGTTGGAGAGAGTATCTATGAGAAACGTGGTTGAGAAAGTTGAGCAAAAGATGTTATGATTGAAAGTATGACCCAAAAAAAAGCCGCAAATCGAACTTGGTACATTACCCTCGCATAAACATCTTATTCATAATCTCAGTCCAAATCTTGACATCACGAATAGCATCCTCATCGGCTGGAATAGCAGGTGCTTGGACAGGTTGTACCTGGTTGTTACCATGTACAGCACGAGTATCATAAAACTCTCCGTTTTGGTATCCAGGATCACTGCGATAGGATACAAAAGATGAAGAACGACGAGACCTAACACAAAACAAAACAACATAAGTCATCCCCTTCAGCATACCCCCAAACCCCAAACTTTGTTCAACGTACTGAGGAGGAGAAACAGGATAAGCCATACTCTGCATAGGCACATATTGTGGCTGACCTATGACACGACCATTTCCTTGTTGTTGCTGTAGTTCCATGTAACGCACAGCAGATGGTTGAGAAGACGACGATGGCGAGCCGCGATAATCACCACCAGGTTGAGAAGCCACATAGGCGACTTGAGAAGGTCCTAGAGATCCTCGTCGGATAGACGTATGTTTTGGCGGAGCGTTACCTATATAGGACATAGGTGTAAGCGGTTGAGTGAGTGAGAGATTCCAACAAGATGAAAGTTACGCAAAGGGCAAAATGTAGACGATTTAAATGCAATTGGTATCAAGCTTACCTGGAATACCATAAGAAACTGAAGACGGTGCCATTGGCATTCGGTTCATCGTTGGATGTTCAGATTGAGATTGTTGAGCTGGAACCCTTATATATTGAGGCTGATTGTGCTGTTGTGGAGGTACAATATAAGGCTGCTGCATTTGGTAGCGAGACATTGCTGATTATATTGTTGACTTGAGTTGACTCGCACTCTGCTTGCTCACTTTTAAACCTGGTTTTGTGTCGGTATTTGAGAAAGAGAGATATATAGAGTTGTTTTTTGTGCGAGGTGGTGTTGTGTCTACAACAAACGGCTTCTAACCAGATTGTGTAGCTTCCAAAACAAATCTTATGTACAAAGCATCTTATGAGGTATTCTCGCGTCATTCACGTCCTTGATCCCAAATACAACAATACAACGAGAATTTCATCGTAAACTCAAGGTCACAACATCTCAACCTCAGAAAAGTCGCACTGAATAAAAAAACAACTGAGGTCGCGCACTGAATAAAAAACCACAACCCGGCTTATAACTGAATGATAATATATTGGAAGTTGCGTATTTTTATAAAAGAGCACTCTTCTTAGAACTTCCTCTTTTTTGGTTGATTTTTTCGTCGGGCTTGAATACCTTCCCTCAAATTGTCCAAAACTTTGACTGTATCTTCCCAATGTATGCATGCATCAGTGATGGATTGACCTAAATAGTACATGGTTTGGTTGAGCTGACTTTGTTGTAAACGTCATACGCATACGACCAACACGACCATGGCATACCATATGTCAGAGCAGAAGGCCCATCCTTGGTCAAGTTCTGACGCCCTTCCTTCAAATGAGACTCAATCATAACACCAAAGATAGCATTAGCAGTAGACTCATCACCACGACTAGCCAACTGATCCGATATATCCTTTGCACACACAATCTGATTCTTGTGCATCTTGCTCGAGTTTCCATGCGAGCAATCAATCATAACAGCAGGTCGTATAGCAGCCTTCTCCAACTGTGCAGTCGTCGCCCTTACGTGCTCAGCCGAGTAATTAGGTCCACCATTACCGCCCCTTTAAAAAAGTAAAATGAAATTTTAAATTTGTTACTCTGGCGCTCAATAAATTAAGCATGAATGTATGATCCTGGCTCAACGTACCTCAATATAACATGACACGAATCGTTTCCATCTGTAGCAACGATAGCAGATACACCCTGTTTCGTAACCGATAGAAAGTGATGCCCAACACTTGCAGCTCTGATGGCATCAATGGCGATGCCAATGTTGCCGTCTGTGCCGTTTTTGAAGCCTACAGGGACTGACAGCCCCGAAGCGAGTTCTCGATGGACTTGGGATTCGGTAGTGCGTGCTCCGATGGCACCCCTGAATCATTGATAACAAATGCATTAATTTTATGATGGGGCTGTCTGGAGAAAAACGAGAAAAGGTACCAGGAAACCAGATCTCCGATATACTGTGGGGTGAGTGTGTCGAGGAACTCACAGCCTGTTGGCATACCGCTTTCGTTTAGTTCCAGAAGCAGACCACGGGCGATCTTCAAACCCTTGTTGATCGAATATGTGTCGTCCAAATTTGGATCATTGATGAGGCCCTTCCAGCCTAAGTTGATAAAGAAACCCGGAAAATGGTCAATCGTGACTTCATAGTGCGAGAACATTCAATCGTGCCTTTAAAGTGCTTGTCTATGCTAGGTTCTGACACAATTTTTTTGGCAAAACCAAGGTTTCGACATGTGTCAAACAAAGAAAATCTATCCTGGCTTACCAACAGTAGTTCGAGGCTTTTCAAAATATACACGCATAATGATATGCAAGTCTTCAGCAGATTTGGCAGCATAGTCCAACAAGAGCTTGCTGTATTCTTTGGCAGCCTTCACATCATGGATGGAGCCTAATAGGTGCATCGTGATGGATCAATATCGTTCCAGCAAGACAAGCTGTAAATTCAACACAGACTATGCTTTTAAATATTAAAAGCGTCTGTTGAGCAGTCCGTAAGTGACATGCGAGACTGTACGTACATGGACCAACAATCACCAACCTACAACAAAAACACCACTGACGGTTAATATGAAGCATTGAAGCACTCGATACCACAAGCTAACTGCTTCTAAATCAATATTGTTTCAAGTGCTCAGTACTTACAAACGGTCATCAACACCCTTGATGATGTTTTCAGCATCCTCCCTTCCCTTTCGTACAGTGTCAATAGCAGCACTAGACAAGGGATAGTCCTCCATCAGTAGCTGAGGTGGAATCAATGGCTTCACATCTACAATTCGTCTGTCGTCGAGTTCGTTGATTCTGTCCGAGTCTAGCCTCTTGGAACTCGACTTTGTGCGTTCCATGGGCACTGAGTGCTTTCCGTTCTGAGTCATTTCATATGTTATATATGGATATACAGGTATATGGGTCAGTTCTGGCTCTCCTTTCAACCTCGGGTTGATGGGATTCTGGGGGATTCTGACTGCTGTGACTGACTTTGAAAAAAAGATTTTTGCTTACCCCATCGATGAGTCAGCAAAGAACCACAAATGAGAAAACACGAAATTGGAACTGAGAAGTTTATATCACATATGCTGTGTTTATTTTACTACGATACATTTTCATTTCTACCAACTCGCAACAGTAACCAACTGAAACACTCGTCATACCTCCAACATCATTTCCAAACTCAAAACTTGACAGTGTATAAATCCTTAGGCTTGCGTGTACGAACTTGGTAAGCCTTGTTTGCATTTCCAACGAATGACACTCCGCCCAAAGCACTCATCAACATACTGAAAGTTTCACGATGCTTGTATGCACGTGGGAGACTGGCACCAAGCAACGCAGCAGAAGCGAGCGTACCAACATCATACCTGATTACAAAATATTGTAAACAACCAGGATCGTAAACCTACATCTACATCATACACCTCATACCCATGCATTTCATGACCACGGGCAAGCTGCATTCCAGAGTATATGAAGGCCAACGCAAGACCACCAGCGATGGCACCTGTGCGTGGCTGGTTGAGGGCGCTGTAGGCGTACATTCCTGAAGCTCCACCTAGGTGACAAGAGTGTTGGACAAGAGGTCAATTCCAAAAATCATTGAGAGAATTCCGAGTCCGAATCGATTCGTAGAGTATGTACGCACATAATCCTCCAACCAAGTAATGAGGGAATGGCTAAATATAGTTTAAGTTGTGTCAATTCAGTTGTTGGTATGTGGTATAAATGTCGACACCGATCGGTCTAATCAAACAACTACAAAATCCAAATATACTGATAACAAAAACTTACATCGACATGAGAAGAGACGGTACTGACTGCACCAGCGGCAGTTTCGGTCTTGGTTTCATTGGGATTGACAATACCCACACCAGAAGGAGAATTGGACATTGTTGATTGTTCTTGAATATAGTTGTCTTTCCGGCTTTTGTAGTGCTATGTATTGTTGAGCAACAAGATCTCCTTCTTGTTGTTTCTTGATGAGAAACTTTCTGTGAGTAGAAGCTTAACGAAACTTAAAAATAGAGTCCAACAAAGCATACACGTGCTTGTGTGTGAGAGAGCTATATATATTAACATACGCCCCAAATGGCAGGCGCGTTATACAACGTTATAGTGTGGCATAATCTAAAGAAAAGAGGTCCAAAAGGGTGTGTTGTTGTTATTGCCAAAGGTGGGTAGTCGATCGTCCGTGTAGTAGTAGCTAGTAATAGGTCTATTTGTTTCCACCACAGCTTTGTTTCATTTGGGCGCCTGTAATAACAAGCCAATGTTAGATGAGATTTCAATTGTTCATGGTAGATGTCGCAAGCGTTGTTTTGCGTACCTATCCACCACAACCCAACAAATGTAATCGAACCACCGAAAATGATGACAATTATAATAGCAAATGGCTATGTCAGAAACAAAAAAGTCGTTAGAAAACGTTCTTATGCACCCACTATCTTGTACCAATTTGCGTTGCTTTCATTGGTACCCAACCACCACCTGCGATTCAACCACATAATGCTTCCAATGGCCTGTACATCTCATCGCACAACCATTTCTGCCCTTCCCTCCCTGTCTCCCTTCACAAACAGTCGACATACACCCCATCGCCACATCACAGCCAAAAAATTAAACTCTTACACTCATTGGCCCAAGATCTCTCTTAATCAAGGAATGGGATTCATCGTCAACGGGTAATGCCAATGCAGTTGTAGCTAGTAATGCTAGTATGCAGAGGACGAGTAGTTGTATATAGGAGTGGGCCATTATTCGATGTGTGTGTTTTGGTCGGAGCTGGGGTTAGCGGTAGATGTTGGATTAAAACACGATGTAGACTTGTTTTAGATGTATGATATAAGTGTGTAAAGCTCCTCCTTGTTGCTCGGAAGACCTGCTTCGTATACGAGAACTTGCTGAAAACGGTTTTGTTGCGGTCTGTGTGTTGTGGTTCTGAAAGTGAGGAAGTGGGAGAGCCAATCAGCATTTCATGCATTTCGTTGTTCATAAGGGAGAGGCGAGCTCATAACACGCAAACACGTACCGATATATAGATACGACGAGACTCGTACCAGCGGATTAGCTGTATCACCCTTGAAATCAAAAATGCGTCCGAAAAATCCTGCATTTGTGGTTTGTGATGTATATTTCAAGAAATTTCAAATAATATTGTAAACAACGTGTTATAATCTACTTATGTTTATATCTCAAGCCATGTTGTCAGCACTGCCTGCCTCTTCATCCACACTTTCCAGATCACCACCAAGAGCTGGAGTACCAGCAACAGGCACTCGTCGTGGTGCAGTAATGCTAGTAGCACTGATTCTCTTAGGGTCTTGCGATGGAAGGCGTGACGGATTTTGGGAATGGACTTGATTATTGTTGTTGTTGGCTGATGATAAAGCACCGGGCGCTTTTTGAGTGAAGGTGGAGCCTATGGCCACTGAGGAAGTGACGTACCATAGACATAATGCGTTTACGAGGGTGCTAGAAATGGCAACGTGTGAGTTCAGTGAATACAGAAAGATGGACAATGACTCCTACTCGGTGGAGCAAAGGGCGAGACATAAAGTTCCGCTTTGGTGTTGGTTCAAGGTCTACATGTAATGAGACTTGGTCAGAATGCGAGATTGGACTTGAATATACCAATCCTACCATTTCCATCACATTGACAAATGTACTCGCGAGTGAGATGGACGCTCCCACCAAGTTCCTCTTTGCCAATGCCACATATTTCTCTAAGAAGAGCAAACAATTATTCTCATTGCGATTGCGACACACCCCACTCAGCAAAGAATGCGTTGATAATCAACAAATTCATACCATTTCGAGCCATCTTCAATGATTTGCTGGTACCCAGTACAGCCCAGACAAAGTATGTTGAAATATATATGGAGTCTAGATTTGCGATATCAAAATCGATTGGGTTAGGCTGTTCTTTTCAGTTTGTTCAAAGAAGTGCGACAAGACTTACAAAATACATCATACGCCACGAACGGAACTGTAAACTCCCTTCCATACCAAATCTCGCAATTTCCAACAGCTAGAGCTAAAGGGTTCATCTCATCCTCATTGAATTGATGGCCTAACACGCAGAATAAAGATTCAATATAGGTGTTGGCGAGGAATTACCTGGCAGAACCGCCGTTCGGTCTCCGCAGACACAACTCACCAGTAAAGAAAAAGCCTAGCAGGGCTATACCCAAGAAGGGAGTTATCAAAACCATATTCATTTTCCAGAGAGGGTCCTCGAATCGTGTACGTAAACTATACAAACGGCTGTGTGTTAGAAAAAAGCAATGATATACAGAGCTTTAGTAAAGATGGAAGACTCACCTTGTGACAATATGCAGTTTTTCCACTAAATTAAAGGAAGCAAGTTGTGTGAGTGATGACCAATCAAATACATATACAATAGTGTGTGTTTTTTGCCCCACAGCACTTACCGAGAAACAGGTACATAATCACTTTGCTTCCTGAAACAAGACATGAGCAAAAACATTAGTCAGAAGCTCGGACGGCTCGATGAGATTTGTATAGGTAGTTTACCTGCGTATAAAATTACACAAAATATGTGTACTCCATCACATACAGAGTCACTCCAATCGGAGTTGCCGACCAAGAAACTAGCACCAACTGAGGAAGTAGTCGGAAGCGCGTAAGCATTTTTGCGTTCCGGATTGGGTCTAGCCCAAAACTACCAGGTGCCCAATTTCGCTGAAAGACATAGAAACAAAAACAACAATAACGACAACACATACTTCCAAACCCAATGGACAGAATAAGTTGTGCAAACCTCAAGAATCTAACAGAAACAAAGACCGAGATTGTTGAAATCATTATTTGTCACAACCTCGTTTTGTGACCATTTTTGAAGACTTACCTAGTATAGTCCATCGGGAACAACATCCTGTAAAGACAATGAACATTGAACCTTTGAATCAGCAATGATAACGCTGAATCTTTGCAATCCTACCTCAAACTCAGGCCTAGCAGAATACTAATTGCGATAATACATATCAGGAAGACACCCTGGGCCACATTCTCGAGGATAGTCCAATGAGCCATGCCCGTTTTTCAGCGCGTTCTCTCAACAAATTTAGACGTTGGTTCCGTGTACCTTTACGCGTGTTGAGTTTTTTTGGCTGCCCAAATTGCAGAAAATAGGGAAAACTCGCAAAGGTGAAGTCCTACTTTGCGGGTTTCCACTTGCAAAAAAACCTTGCGTTGTTACGAGTGCCGAACGATACCCCCGAGCATAACCTCCACCCACGGGGGTGTCATGCGCGGTTGTCCTTGATTCAGGCGAAGCGGAGCCCTTTGGGGGTAGCAGAACAAGGTGTCTTGGTTAAAATCAAATAGAGTTCAAAATGAGACCACGAGTCATATGGGAGGTACGAGGCCTTGTTTTTACATGTCGGAGAATTCTTTTTACAAATCCAGCTGTCCATATTAAATACTTGTGATGCGAATGCGAGAGCGAGACAGAGTGGAAGTAATAATAAATTCAAATCTTTTCCTGTTTCTTTTACTGCAATGAAGTCTTTGCAACTTCGTAAACTCCCAAAAAGATACTGCCACCTAACGAAATCCACAACACACGAGGGACAATCCCAGAAAACAATCTCCCCCATCCCTCTTCTCTCAAAATATGGGAGAATGTAGATACGATGGTGGGTGATTCCTTCCCAGTCTTGTTTGATAACATGATTCGTGTTTTGACTACGTCTAGCGGTGTAGTGAGACCAGCTGCTACACCACCTGATATGGAGCCGCAGAGAGCAATTTCGTATGGTAGCGGTGGGTGGTTGAACCATGTTGACCATTTCACCTTATTATGGAAGGTTTTTGTTATGTGGTGAAGACTAAGTGAATTGTGTATAACAAATACCTTGAGCCACTCATATAATGGGAATTGTATACAAGTGAATGGGATCTACCACAAGAAATTTATAAGTAAACGGAACAAAAAAAACAGAGTTGGCTGTCTCTATTACCTCACGAACAATGGTACTTGAAAACCCTCTATAGAAACCAAATACACCAGATGTACCCAATATCTGTCTCACAGCATGAGAAACAGATGTATACTGTTTTGTTTGCATTCTTTGTTTGATGACTTCTGTAGGTACACGTACTGTGCATGCTGCCTACAAGAAGAAATCGTTAGTGACAGCTTGAAACTGCAACAGCAATATAGCTCACGATTTCACCACCAGAAGCAGCCAACATGTGCATCACGTGCGGATTTATAGATGGGAAGTTTTTGCGCAGACCATCTTTCAGTCCTTCATAGGCCAAAAAGAACATGCCAGCTACACTTGTCCACAGGTCAGCATCAACCACAGGCATCGCCACACATCGCGACGTACCAGAAGGAGCAGATCCAATAACAGCAGATGATAGGCCCGAATAAATTCCTTTAAATCCACCAGCAGCTCGAAAGCCATTACGTGATTGCTATGGTCAGAACTATGGATTGTTAATGTTGGCAAATTTGACCAATTGGTTGCATGAATCAACTGATGTCAACGTACCAGACGTGTTTTGAGCGTATCTAGAGGGAATAGGACCGTATCTACAGCAGTACCAGCTATTCCGCCTGCCTATAGTTCAAGTTGTTAGAATTAGAAAATGAGTTGATAACAGCTTAAGCTTAAGAAAACACGGTCACTATGAATTAGTTTACCAGGAGAGCTTGCCAAGCAGATGGCGGTTTATCCATTTCTTCATGAAAAACACGTCCTTGGACAAGAAACTGTGCACCTTCCTTCAGCTTTCAACTTGCTGAAAAAAAAAACTTGAAAGACAGCATAGAACAAGATGGTGAGCAAAGGAGCGAGATAAAATGAATTTGAATTCGTTCATCGCGTATTTGCTAATCTATTCTCCCTTATGTAGCGGCCTATATTATTACAAGGACACGAACGTTCTCTCACTCGAGTCAAATACAATCGAGATGGCGACCTGCTCTTTTCTGTATCAAAGGACAACAAACCAAATGTATGGTGGTCGCATACTGGCGAGAGACTAGGCACATTCAATGGCCACAATGGTGCCATATGGGATTTGGATGTATCTTGTAAGCTTTGACATTTAACTGTTGGGACAAAAAAGACATGTCAGTGTCTAACGTGTATACTACATATGCAGATGACAGCACAAAACTACTCACAGGATCAGCTGACAATACATGCAGAATGTGGGATGTATCAAATGGAAAGGAGCTCTTTCAGTGGGAAACCGAAACTGCTGTCAGAGCTGTTGCTTGGGCTATGGGTGATCAACAGATGCTCTTTGTCACTGATGCTACCATGGGAAAGAAGTGTGAAATACACATTATAAACATTGAGGAAGATATGAATGAACGTGAGTTGCAAAGGATGGGTGTTGGGTTGCGGATGTTCTCTTGAACCAAGATATCGTAATCCTGGCCGTCTTTTTTGCTCCGTACACATCCTAACCATCCTCGTATACAGAATCACCAGACGCAGACATGATAATGACTGTAACAGGCTCAAAAGCTACCGTGGCTGGTTGGGGAAACCTCAATAAAGCCATATACACGGGCCACGAAGACGGTTCGATACAAGTATGGGATCCAGAATCTGGTGAACGTAATCGGATGGTCAAAATGCACTCGGGTCCCATACAAGACTTGCAATTCTCAAAGGACAGGAGTCATTTTATTACTGCTTCAAAAGATCACTCGGCTCAAATATTTGATGCCAAGACACTCAAAGTTATGAAGAAATATCAGACTGAACGACCTGTAAATTCTGCCGCATTGTCACCTAATAGGCCTCATGTAAGTGCTGACAAGAAATGGACCTCCATTACTGTTACTGGACGAAGTCTCTCTCGACTACATGAAATCTGACAACCACTCTCTTTCTACATAGATTATACTTGGAGGTGGTCAAGAAGCCATGTCCGTCACAACCACATCTGCAAGACAAGGAAAATTCGAAGTGAGATTCTTCCATCTAGTATTCGAAGAAGAATTAGGGCGTGTTAAAGGTCATTTCGGTCCCATCAACACTCTTGCATTCAGTCCTGATGGTCGAGGGTAAGTTACTCGTCTTGTTTTGTGATAGCAGATACAGTGTATTGTGTAGTCTTGATGCCGCTGATATCAAGTCATATATTCACTTGTAACTTCCATTTTTGTGCCCATGTAGATTTGCAAGTGGAGGAGAAGATGGTTATATCCGATTACACTTTTTCGATGAGGACTATTACACTTTTGCGTATGTGTACATCCAGCACGCAGACCACTTTTTACCGTTTACTAAATTATGAATATTTTCTATAGATACGAAGAGGAAAAAATTCAACAATAAACAAGTGCTCTATGATGGATGTATAGTTTGTCTAGTCTGTTTTCTAATATAACAGATTGGGATGCAAGAACAAGTGGTTGATGATGTCTATTGATGCTTTCATGGTGTGTCTGGAGTTACTCTGTTGGGTTTGAAAAGGAGGGTTTTATTATCAACAGCTTCGTCGAGTGGCTTGTCACGGATGTTCAATGCCTGAAAATACAGATTCCGTCAGATTTGTGGGGCCACAAACACGATCTACAATGAGTTGAATGGAGTTAGCACTCCGAGCCAACGCATCGAATACTAACCAATGATTCAATTCTTTTGTCGAAACCTTCAGAGACCAGGAGTGCCGCTATTGGGATTTGAAGACAGGATTGGTTGTCGTGATTTTCCAAAACTCTAACCAACGAGGGTGTAATGCTGCCAATGCCAGTCCAAAGCCCGGATATGAAACCCCAGATGACACTCTTCTTACCCTTTTAAAGAGAGATAGCTTTTTGGGATTTGGATGTGTCTTCCTCCATGACGTTGACATCTATGTTGACGAAACAACGCAGAAGCTAACAAATGTATCTGTTAAGACGGCAGCGCAATACAACTCACAGGATCAGCTGAAAGCATATGCAGAACTTGGGATGTATCAAGTCGAAAGGAAACTTCGATTGCCAAACCAGAACTGCCTCCGAGCTGTTGCTTGGACTATGGGTGATAAGCATACAGGTACTATCAGTTCGTGTCATAGAGTTGCTTTTGATAGTTGATTGTGGTGTTATCATTGTGTTAATGATGACAGCGATTTGGAAAACCAGTTGTTTCTGTTTTGTTGCCCATGTAGATTTGCAAGAATAGGAGAGGGTGTTGTAACCGATACACCTTTTAACGGGGACTCTTGCGTATGTGTATACCCAAAACACATTCCCACACATTCAATCTTTTACCGTTTACTAAATTCTTATCAACAATAAACAAATGGTTTATGATGGATGTACAGTGGTCTGTCTAGTCTGTGTTCTAATATAACAGATCAGAAATTTGAATGGAAAACTCGTCTAGTGGTTGATTGTGTCTCTGGATCCCTTCATGGTTTCCCTTGAGCGACTCTGTTATTTGACGGGAGGATGTTAGCATCAACAATAACAAAGAATCACAGTGGGGTGAGTCTAAAACCATATCCGAGACTAACTTTATTCTTGTTTTTCTTCTCCTTGGACTGCTTTTCCAAATACTTCAACACGGCTCCCATTCCTTGACCAATAATTGACATTGGAGGGTTGTCAAAGGGATTGTCACGGATATCCAACGTCTAATTTGATAAATGGTTGAGTATGGGCCCCAAACAATGGGAAGTGAATCTCTTTGAATTGAGTTATCACTTACGGTCAACGCATCACACATGTACAACTCATCTGGCAAATCAGACAAGAGATTGTAACTGACATCCAATCTCTGTAATTTGACCATGTGTCCGACTTCTGACGTCAGAATTGCGAGTTTGTTGGATCTTATTTCGAGAACTTCTAGTTCTACTAGTTGTCTGTATAATGAGAGAGAATGGGTTGTTAGAAAAGAGGACATTCATATAGAGCATATTGAAAGTAGTAAGGAGCTTACCCAATAGATTTAGGCAAATACTCAATCTTGTTGTTATTCATATACAGCCTCGAAATCTTGGTCAGGTTACCAATATCATCCGGCAATGCAACAAGCAAGTTATCACTAATGTCCAATTCGATGAGGTTGGCGAGGTTGCAGATTTCGTCGGGTAAGAATTCGATGCTGTTCTGACTATACATCCAATCAAATTGTTAGTTATATCTGAGTTAACTCTGTGACATCCTTGGTGAAGAAAGACCCCTTTTTTGCATACCTGAGGAAGATACGCTGCAGATTATCCAGTTTAGCAATACTATTTGGTATAGCATATGATCCCAGCTGATTTCTACGGAGATCGAGGTAGATCAATTCACTTAATGAGCCGATTGAATCCGGGATTTGTTTGAGCGAGCATGTGTTTGCATCTAGACGTTTCAGGTGGACTAAACTTCCAATGAATTCTGTTAAATGGCACAAAAAAGGGTATGTCAGCGTAAAAATATTTCACATTGTTGTGATGATGAGATTTGGGTATCGATGATAAAAAGAAAAAAGTTGATGAAGGCCGTGCAGGATGCACACTTACGAGGCAGCTCTTCAATCTGCGTATTTTCCTTCATAATCAACTCGACCAAATTCGTCCAATATTTCAATCCAGAAGGAAGAGTTTCCAGTTTCGTGTTTCTCACGTTTATACCACGTAGATTTCGTAGACGGGCTACACTTCCTGGTAGTTCAGCTAGCTGTCGGTTTTCTTGAATATCAAATAGTTCAAGTTTTACAAGACCTCCGACTATAATGATTGATGGCAAGTTAGTACCAACCAAAACAAGGGAGATCGCACTTCTAAATGCATCTTAGAAGTCTGGATCTCTTTTCCAATGTACCTGATTCAGGAATATCCTTCAAGTGATTTGATCCAATCAAAAAAACAGTCAGGTTGGGCAACATGCCAATAGATTCAGGGAGTTTCACGATTGCATTGTTTGTCAGATTGAGTTCCTGTATGAGCCAAGAATTTATTATCAGTGTGGTTCAATTAGCCTCTAGCAAGAAAGGGGTTTTTTTGTTGCTTTACCTTCAACATTCTCATATTCGAAATGTTATCACCAATAGTTCGTATCTTGTTGTTTTTAGCATGTAGGATTTCCAATGACGCTAGTGTGAAGATACCTGATGGGATTGACTAGACCAAAATGGCCACAGTCAGAGACTCACAACGCTTAGTGAAAGACAAAACGATACTCACTTTAAGAGCATTGTCAGAAACATTCACTTCTTTCAATTGTCGTAACTTTGCTATTATTTCTGGAATATCCCTATTTGATTGTAAATACGTCAGAGACCCCATTCCTACATCAGCAAAAAAGATACGAAAAAGCCTCCCATAACTCACTCAAGCTGATTTCCACTCAAATCAAGACGTTGCAGATTAATCAATTCAGAAATCTTGTTTGATATTGGTGTGCAGAATAATCGATTTTGTGCTAAATTTCGGACGCAAAGTGTAAGTTTCCAGCCAAAAGGGATCCCTGGACCATGCGGCGATAGCATGTGGTTGCTCACATGCATTGATATCCGTTATCGAAGTCGGGAGGTCAGACGGGAAGGAAGTGATTGTGTTGTTTGATATATTCAGTGTAGTTAGTTTCGTCAGTTTCACTAGCAATCGAGAATAACGGTTAGATTGCCATTTTAGTACGGATGCAATAAATCTCAGATAACATACATAGTTCTTGAGGCAGATCCGTCAATGAGTTATTACTGACATTCAGCGTTTCTAATTTCTTGCAGACTTTGATATCGCTTGGAATTTCCTTCAAGCTGTGAGAGGATAGGTCGAGAGTGTCTTGCCGACGTGCATTGGATATTTCTTTTGATAGTGGAGATCCCATCGTTTATCCACTTCTAAATCTTTATGGTTTGGTAGGTTGAGAAATTGCGATGCCGAATTGTGGTTCGGAGAGTTAAAGAAGAGCGAATCTGGCCAGGACAGAGGCGATCATGAAAATTCAAGTTAAATTACACGAAAAGGACGTGTCGGCAAATCTATTATAAGCTCTTCTTTGTCGTTTCTAGCGTCCTTCGTTTTTTGCTGGCAAAATGATCAAAGTGACTACTATGGATGAAGAGGATGAAGCACCTGAGCTTATACCTGATGATGAAGAGGCTCCAGCTGTGTCTGATATTGCACAGTACGTACACCATCTTGTTTATTGTTTTGGTAAAGTGGAGCTGAGAACAAGAGACCTAATCTTTGGAATCGTTGACAGGATCCAACCACTGCTACCATCTACGTCACTACAAGAACGTGTTCCAGTGACTATCATTACTGGCTTCTTGGGTTTGTCCCTTACTGTGATCTTTTACCTCTGACATCAAAACACATCAATCACACCATCTTGCACATACAGGATCAGGCAAAACAACCCTCGTCCAAAACATCCTCACTTCCCCGCACCACAAGAAACGCATCGCCGTAATCCTAAACGAGTTTGGCGACTCGGCCGGTATCGAAAAAACAAACAACACTACAACTCTCTCATCAAACGATGCCTCACAACAACCACTCCCACAATGGGTCGAACTCGCAAACGGCTGTCTCTGCTGCTCGACAAAGGACACGGGCATACAAGCTATCGAATCCCTAATGGAATCCAGGGGTCGGTTCGACTACATTCTGCTCGAATCGACCGGACTGGCGGATCCAGCTCCCATCGCGTCGATATTTTGGCTGGATGAGGGCCTAGCTAGCAGTGTGAAACTCGATGGGATTGTGACTGTTGTTGATGCGAAGCATGTGTTGAAATATTTGGAGGAGGAGTCCGGTGTGCATGGACATGGTGTTAATGAGGCGACAAGGCAGATTGCGTTGGCTGATCGGATACTGGTTAATAAGGTGGATTTGGTTGATGATGCAGGTGTGAAGGAGGTGGAGGGGGTTGTTAGAGGGATTAATGCTGTCGCTCCTGTTGCGCGGTGTGTGAAATCCATGTAAGAGACATTATCGTAGCTTGCAGGTTTTCCCTTTAGTTAAGACGCATGATTTGTGTAGAGTGGATCTTGACTTTATACTTGGACTAAACGCTTTTGATGGACGGCAAGCGCCACAAGAAGTACACGAAGATACCACGATACATCATCATGAACATGATCACGACCACACGTCTGTACGTAGCATCCATATAAGTTTTCCTTTTTTCCCACTCACCAAAATTCACACACACAGCACGTAACAACAATATCATTCACACACTCAACACCCATCCACCGCACCTGCTTCGAATCCTGGCTGCAGCGCATCCTATGGGAGCCTGCCGCCATAGAAAACTTACCAGGCCTTGAGATCCTACGTCTCAAAGCCGTGCTTGATTTAGTCGAGTCACCTAATACGAGGACGATAGTGCAAGCTGTGAGGGAATTGTATGATTTGAATGATGGTGGTGTGTGGGAGGAGGGTATAGATAAGAGGGTTTGTCGAGTTGTAATTATTGGGAAGGGGCTGAAGAAAGAGGTCTTGTATCAGAGTTTTGTAGATGCTGTTACGTGAGAAGTTGTGAATACAGTAGTTTTTGCATTGATTGCACTGAGGTGGTGGTTTTAGGTATGGGATTGTTTACTGTTGGTTGATGCCAAACATGTGTTGTGGGGGTTTGAATCCAACATGGTGGCGCCAACGCAACCACGGAATACATTCGGGGAGTTATCACTGGGATGAATGATGTCGCTCTCATTGCCCGTTGTGTGGAATCCATGCTGTAACAGCCAGTCCATGATTTTTTATGGCTCCTTTTCTCGCTCTTGCATTTTCGAACATCTCTTGCGTAGAGCCAATGAATCTTGCCACTATATACTAGCATTGAGCGCTTTCGATGGATGACAACGACCGGGAGGCCTACGTAAAGATGCTACGATACATCATTATGACCGTGATCACGACTACTCAAGTTGACAACCCAACTCTCACTAGCATGGAACAACAAAACCATTCGCACGCTCAACCCCCATCCACCGCTCACCCTTCGAATAATCTAACTCATCCTATGAGAATCTGCAACCCTACAACATGTATAGGTCTTGAGATCCTACATCTCAAAGCCGTGCTTGATGCAATCGCGTCACGGGGAGGCAAGAGTGCTTTGTATGCTGCGAGGGAATGGTATGATTTGAATGATTGAATGATGGTGGTATGTGGGATGCGGGTATAGATAAGACAGTTTGTCGTCGGATTGTAATTATTGGGACGAGGCTGAAGAAGGATGTGATTTATTAGAGTTTGTTAGATGTTGTTACGTGAGAAAATGTACATATGGTAGTTTGACATTGCATGACATGTCGTCGAAGGAGTTTCTTTGTGCAGAAGTTCTATTTTTAAATTGCAAACTTATTGAAAGGCAAACTATGAAAACAGCACAACCAAAAACAAGCAAATGCAGCATAAAAACAGCCATCTTCTATAACCCTCCCAATCGTTCGTTTCACTCTACTCTCCCTCATTTCTAGATTTTTGATGTAGCCATCTCAGCAGCACTTGGCGTGCTCGGCAAAGTAGCCGCCACAGCAGTAGCAGCAGCAACCAACGGCGACTTGCCCGCATCAGTAACAGTCTCATACGGAGGCGACGGCGACGTTCCGCCATACATCATCTGCGGATAATGCATCCCAGTTCCATCAGGCACGTAGTATGCCCCTACACCATTCATGTGCCCACTATTTACATCCATCATAGTCTTGATATCCCCTTGCTGTATACTGTACGGATACGTGTGTGTTGCAAACGGTATAAATGGTGTTGCTTGGATCATGTCAAACATAGATGGCGATGTTGGCGAGTGTGTGATGTGTTGTATGTAGGGCACGGTGGGTATGTATGTTGGGTATGCTGTATAGTATGTTGTTGTTTGTGGGTGTGGGGTTGACATTGGTATGGCTGTTGTTGGTGGGGTTTGTACATTTGGTTGTGGTGCTGGCATGTTTCTTCTGTAGCTTGTTTGGCGTATGCGCGGTGATTGTATGTAGGTGTGTTGTTGTTGTAATTGCTGCTGTTGTTGCAAGAGGAGGACTTCTTGCGTTGGCCAGCCGCCATAGTGGTGATTGTGGACTTTTACTCGTGGGTCGCCTTGGACTGGCATGCCGTCTGGGCCTGTACGGAGGATTTTGCGTGAGTTGTCGGGTTTGAGATATAAATGACACTCAAAAACGACAAATGCTTGTTGTTTGTGATTGAATTCTGATGTGGCGCAAGTCGAGCTCACGCATTGAATATCTCTCAATAAGAACAATGCAAGTATGCAGCATGTAGCTTACCAGTCACTTTAACAGCCTGCCACCCCTTGTCTCCTCTTGCGACGTCAAATTCTACATCTTCACCTGTTGTGAAAGGTGTGGTATTATAGGTGTGTCGGTACAAACGGTGTTACAAACTTACCTTCAGCCAATGATCGGAAGCCTCCCGAGTTGATGATTGAAGTCCAATGTACGAATACTATGAGTATGGGGAGTGAGAGTCAATACTCCCGAATGTGCAAGATCGTGAGACATGAGAAGTGTTGATGTCTGTCTTGTTTTTCATCAGCAGCCGCATCTTCCCATTGAAAGCACCCAATATAAAGAACTGACAGATTGTAAAAGAAGCATGGGTATGTGCTTGTGTTTATCACAAGTCCGCAAGATCCCGATTAAAGCACAAAGGACACAAAAGGGATCGAGCTGGAGATGTACCTTCTTCGCCAATAGTAGGATCATTTGGTATGATGAATCCATAGCCTACAAATCACAAAGAGAGAGTAGGGGTGATGAGCATCATCGTGGATGCGTGTTTTCAAAGCCTCAACACACAATTGGCAACTTGATGTCCAACCTTTTTGCGAGTTAAAGAACTAGAGAAGGCGAGAATGTAGTTAGTCTGAGTGGTCATTTTATGATACAAATGCTGGCTTTCTGCCACATGCCTTGATTTTGCCCTTGAATGATGTGAGCTGTTGCTGGTCAACAATTGGCTCGAATACGATAGAGTCTTGCATCCTTGTTGGGAACGAGAGGCAGATAATATGATAAAGGATGGCTAGAGAATGTATCCACGTTGGTGCGCCTTCTCTTCTTATTGCTCTCGTTGGGAAGCCAGACTGCTTGTCTCCGGTTTGAATTGGTCGGATGCCAGAGACTGCTCAAACTCTCCAAATCTCCAACGTTCTTCAAACCACACGAGGGATATTATTATCGGCAAATACTCTACACCTGTGAGCAATAGGCGACTCTATCACTAGATCCGATAAGACACGGTGTATTTTAAAAGACACACCACTAGAACGATAACGATAAACTCCTCGGCTTTCCTGGCAAAGCAAGTTGTTGGCCCACTCGTTGGTTCCAAACAAACAAGAAGGAAAAAATCCAAACAAGCGCAGGGGTTTCAAACATACAGTTTTGCCATGCAAGCGGTGAGGAAGAATCGCTCTCGTAGACGCCTCTATCAGTGTTTGGAGGTACAGATTCGGTACAGGATGAGTTTTTTTTTCCCTCTTCTCTCGTCTTTTTCCTGATGTTGAACATTCGACTCGAACATTATATGTGTGCACCAACGTTTTTATCAAAACCACAATATTTGTCCACGCGGTTGCTCATCATGACACCATCGAGTCCGCACAATTGTGAGGAATCTATATCGTGACGGTCCCTCTACTAGTTGCCCGATCAATGTTCATGTCCCAGTTGGCCGTTTTCCTTGAACGAAACCCGTCGTTTGTCGCGAGAGAGGACACTAGATCCCTTTTCACACTATGGGCCGATCCGATGCAGAGTCCACATATTAAAAATAAATCCAAGCATCCTCGTGCGAGTGCGTCGCTCTACTAGAAGGTGATCGTCTCCTCATCTATTAGGTCACTATTGAGGCTGTCGCCAGCAACAACACATTCAGGATGCAGCGAGCTAGAATACACCTCCTATCTTCGTGCCAGCAATGTATACGTCACCAGCAATGGCGTACATTAGCTTCCTCTTCTGCATCACAACCAAAACCAAAGATTGAAGCAACTGGTCCACTGAAGGGTATTAAAATACTGGACTTGGGAAGAGTGCTGGCTGCTCCATATGCCTCCATGATATTGGGTGATCTAGGGTAATCTGATGCGCTACATGTAGTTGGGTCTGGCAACCACGCTCACAATTACCTTTTTTACAGTGCCGATGTCATCAAGATTGAACAACCTGGGTCTGGTGGTATGTTGCTGAAGATTTGTATTTATTTGGTGATTGGAAATGTATACGAGAGAGCTGAAGCGGTTACCGGCTGCTCTGAGGAGAACTTGATGCAGTTCTCCACGGTTTTTTGGAACTCAGCAAGCTCCAACCACGTTTAGATGATACAAGGCATTGGGGACCACCATTCGCTAAAAACATTGATCCTAATGATACTGGTAAACCAGAATCTGCTTATTTCTTGGGTATCAACCGAGTAAGTGCTGACAAAACCTCACATTCGTCGCCCTTACATCTGCTGTGCTTTTGTCTCCTCTTTTAACAAATCCATTGGACAGAACAAGAAAAGCATGACTGTAAACCTCAAACACCCAGACGGTGTCGCAATAATAAAAAAACTAGCTGCCAAATGTGACATTCTCATTGAAAACTACTTGCCTGGTAAACTCGATGAGATGGGATTGGGGTATGAGGTTATGAAGCAGATTAATCCTAGATTGATTTATGCTTCTGTGACGGGATACGGACCTACAGGACCTGATTCGCAGAAGCCGGGTTATGATTTGATGATTGAGTGTGTATGATGTTTGGAGGGCATGTTCTGACACCAATGTGATCCCATTCTTTTGGTTGATTAAAGCACATTGTGTTTAGAGCGGAAGCTGGACTAATGTATATTACCGGAGAACGAGATGGGCCACCAGTTAAAGTCGGAGTTGCCATCACTGATATGGTGAGATTGATCAAAACATATGACCTTGTTTTGTATCAACTTACACATGAACTACTCCTTCACTGAACAGGTAACAGGCCTATACGCCCACGGCGGTATCCTGGCAGCCCTCATAGCCCGTCAAAAAACAAACCGTGGCCAAAAAGTCGATGTTTCCTTAATCGAATCACAAGCTGCTGCCCTCGCAAACATTGCCCATAACTGGTTAATCGGTGGTGTTGAAGCTTCTCGATGGGGAACTTCCCATCCTTCCATTGTACCGTATCAGAGATTCCCAACAAAGGACTCATTTGTTGTTGTGGGAGCTGGTAATGATAGACAGTTTGGCAAGTTGGTTGATGTCATGGGTATGGGCGAGTTTAAGAGTGATGAGAGGTTTAGGACTAATGATGGGAGGGTTAAGAATCGTGTTGTTTTGGTATGTCATTGTTAAATTTGAACACTTCAGGATTGTCCTCCTGTGGCTTTTTTGCCACTTCGGACTGAGCGTTTGCACTGACATGTTTTCGCATTTTCGTATAGATCGAGACAATGAGCAACATTTTCAAAACCCAAACGACCGAATACTGGCTCAAAGCTTTAGAACCAATCAATATTCCATTTGCGCCTGTCAACAATATAGGTAAGCAAACGCTTTTTGGACAAAAAAACACCTCGCCAGTCTGCTTTGACATTCTCTTCCTCTCTCAAAGCACAAACATTCGCACACCCACAAGTAATACATCGCAAAATGATTGAAGAAGTAGACCACCCAAGAGCTGGTAAAATCAAGATTGCCGGTATACCCGTCAAGTACAGTGGCACTCCACCGAACGTGAGACTACCACCTCCAGTGCTGGGACAACATACCAGAGAAGTTTTGTCCACATTCTTGGACTACTCGGACAACGAGATTGATGCTTTTATTGCTGAGAAGGTTGTATAAGAAATGGAGAGGGGATAATTTTGAGAATTGTGAACCTCAATCATAACGTTTGCACAGGCTTCTTTTGCACTAGAATACTAATAAACATATTCAAGAACAAACACCGAGTTTGCATTTGCTCTCCATGTTATGATGAAAGAGAACTCATTCGACGAAAACAAGGGACTCAACCTTTTGAAAGAACCCATGGACATGATGCTGATGTCATACAACTGGGCGTCTGGTTGGGGAAAGGGTGTTGCAACAAACATTCAACATTCTGTGCATAACCGTGCATTGATTTTTTTAGTTTACTGGGAGAAGAAGTGTCTGTGGGACATGAATTCACGAAACGGATTAATTCTGCACTGATTTATGGTTCTGTAACTGGAGGCCGGGAAACGAGTTTTGAACATTACCTGAGTTATATATTCGTTTTGCAAGATATGACCTGAAGAAAGCCGGATGTGGTTTCTTGTCTTGTCACAGGCCTCAAGCAACATTGACATCATTTCATTACCTGATGGTTCCACCAAGTGTTGAAGTTGGAGTTGAAATCACTGGCATGATGAGATCATCACGACTTACCATCCATGTTGATTTTTTTGTTTTTGGGTTTCATGACCTTTTACTCACGCGGATCCACAAGCACGCTTTTTGGGTGCAAGGCTGTTATGCACACGCTCCAAAGAGCTTCAACCATCACAACAACAAACCGTGGTCCAAAAGTCAACGTTTCTCTAATCGAATCACAAATTATTGATGGCAAGACGAGACGAAAAAAAATTGAGTGCAATTGTGTATGGCGTAGTTGTGAACCAACCATCAGTCAGGAGTAAGTTATATAGCACAAACATTCGCACAGTCCACACGGAGTACGTCGTAAAGTGATTGAAGAGGTAGATCCCGCTCGCGCTGGGAAACTCAATCAGACTGCCGATATACCCTTGAGATACATGGGAATCCAATGTGAGAGTGCCACCTTCAGTGCTGCGACGATTTACGAGAGAAGCCTTGTCTACGTATCCAAGAGGAGATCCACGCCTTTTTTCGCAGAGATGGCTGTGTAGAAATGGAGATGATGTGAGGGTTCTGACCTAGTCCAATGAGTGCAAACCATGCTGTTTTTGCACTAGAATATTGACAGACGTGTTCAAGAACGAAAACCAGGCGTACACGGCCGAATCATTGATGCAAAGATGAAATCTCTTGAAGCTACGATATGATACAAATTCTAGCGGTTGTCTTCATGTGTGCTATATACTAAAAGTGCTTGACGACGAGGCCTCATTCTTATTCTATGTTTGAAAGTGCAATTTTTTTTTCATTAAGCTCATCAGCCATGCTCCTGCGTTCATCTTCCAATCGTTTCTATACACAAGAGCGAGTAATTGGTCAATCACACTATTTTTTTTTTTTTGCCATCTTAACACCTTGACAAGGAAACTCGACACATACCAACAATATAGGATTTGCTGTCTTTGCAATCTCCTGATCACGTCGGTCAACACGAGACTGCAAATCCATAATGTCTCGTCGTATCTGATCTCGTTCTTCCCCATCGACGTCTAGGTCAGCAAAAGCGTGAGCATAAAGCGGATAAAGCAGAGCGAAAAAGAGAAAAAAATGTCGACGGAACGAAAAGACCATGGTCTTACCATCATCACCAACTTGCTCAAACTCATCATCACTCATCCCATTTTCTCCACGTTCATCAAATTGAATCTCAACTTCCTCGTATTGTTCCAAATCACCAGCAGACCCAGTCTCACTTTGTGGTCGATGTATACGTCCATCTCCGCCAGTTACACTTCCATTATCTGCATTATCGTCATCATCACCACCTTCAAATGCTTCATCAAAAGCAGCATCAAACATGTCATCTTCTTCATCTTCATCGTCTGATTCACGATTCGAGTTTACTGGTGAAGATGCTGGTTGTGGGATGTTGTATTGTTGTTGATGGTACGGTCCTTGGATTTGTTGTGGGAGGAATGATGCGGCATAGTTATTGTTATAACTATTGTTGTTGTCTGGTTGTTGAGCGTAATCCATGTCGTAATCTTCTTCGTCTTGATGTAGTGGTTGTATTTCTTCTTCTTCATCATCATCATTGCGGACTTGATCGAGGTCTGATATGAACCTTAATTCTATGAAAAGACCCTCATTTAGAGCGTGTGTGCTTTGGTTTTGCTTGGTTTTATGACACTTGCCGATTTCAATCTCTTCAGATAGCAAGTCCTCTTCCAACAATCTGATGACTTGTTTCTCAACCTCTTCAATAGCCTTACATAGGAATACAGTGAGCCAAAAGAGCGACTGAAGATATGTCCCATATGAGTTGTGTTGCAACCCACAATCACCACTTACAGATATGGGCATTCTTGGCCTGAATCGTCGCTTGCGAACCCAATGCATAGGAGGAGTCAGACCATGGTCATGTCTGAAATCCTTGATTCGTTCCAATGGTCGCAATATTGTAGCATCATCTGGAGCTTGGATGGGTCCTTCGACTACCAGCATCTAATGGGGAGAACGAGAGCGAGTTGATTGTTACGATGGGAGCCAAGAAAGCATGTAATATCGTTGTATAGTAGACATACCTGGCAAATGTCTGATATTTTGTAGAATTGTCGATTGTCATAAGTTTTGTGCGCTTCAATGATGCATGGCAAGTCGACGACTTTTCCACGAAACTTTTCCTTTCCATAAGTAATGACAGCTTTTCTTGTATCTAATACATAGCATTGTTAGATGAGAGACACACATAGCTTTGAATCACAAAATGCTGAGCAGATGTTGAATCAAGATCACATACCATAGAAGAAAAAGGACAAGTCAAGTGGTGCCTCGCTCTTTCTCAGAGTGCTTCTCAGCTTGTTTGCTTGATCAGGAGGTAGTCGTAGTATCATATGGTCTTCAATGAAATCGTCAGCAACTCCATCTTCCTTTGGTTTGGCTTCTGGACGTTTCTTGTGCTTTTCCTTGGCCTTGCCACTGGCCAGTAGCTTGAGTGTCGGGATCTTGCCACTCGTCCCTGCCTTGCCTTTAATCAGTGCTGTAAGCGACGACATCTTGCTGTCCTTGCTTTTGGAGAAACTGACGGCTGTTGTGATTGTTGGTGACAATGGAAGGGATTACTTTGATCAGAGAATTAATTTTATTACTATTCTACGCCATACTCACCAATTTGACGCGTCGCTCTCATCATAGGAACACGTTGAATCCAACAGACATCAACCTCAGCCAAAACCAATCAAGATGGACCAAGAGTTTGACTTTACAGAGCACTCACACAGAAGATTCAATCCTTTAACAAACTCATGGATATTATGCTCACCTCATAGATCTAAAAGACCTTGGCTGGGTAAGCACGTCGCCAGATCAAACGTGGCGATAGAGTACTCACAGTTTTCTTGTTCTGCAAGGCCAACAAGAGGAAACATCTGATGGTAAACAACTGAAAGGAATGCAATTCAACCGAAACAGCTCTGACCACCATCCTATTCGCTCGACATTTCAACAGATGCTCGACCTGAATATGACCCAACTTGCTATCTTTGCCCATCCAACAAGAGGTCGGGAGGAGCTTCTCAAAACCCACCATATACTGGAACGTTTGTATTCACTAATGATTTCCCGGCTGTTAAACCGGATCAGCCGCCGTTTGAATCTGGATCTTCAGGTATTTATCTGTCAATATTGCCCTTTTTTTGCACTATCCAACCAACACATACCACTTTACAACAGAAGATACTTTATCATCACGCTTAATAAAGGCTCGTGGTGTCCGCGGTACTTGTCGCGTCATGTGTTTCCATCCTCGACATGACTTGACCATGGCTGAAATGAGCCGTACAAACATTGAAGCAGTCATTGATACATGGACTGATCAAGTAAAAGAATTATCGGCTCTGGAATATGCTCGATATGTACAAGTGTTTGAGAATAAGGGTGCTGTTATGGGGTGTTCGAATCCTCATCCCCATTGTCAGGTATGTTAGTTCTCTTGCAAAAAAGACATGTATCTTGATAACAAATCACTTCTAAACTGACGGCAAACACACAACTCTTCCTAGATATGGGCTACGGAAGGCATACCAGAAGAACCAAAGAAGGAAATGGCGTCTCAAATCGCATACAAGGCCCAACATGGATCCTGCCTCTTGTGCGATTACGTGAATCTAGAAGTCTCAACACCATCAACACCACGAATCGTAATCCAGAACACGTCATTTGTATGTCTGGTCCCATATTGGGCTGTGTGGCCATACGAAACACTCGTCCTCCCTAAATCTCATATATCGTCTCTATCTGAGTTATCAGCTACTCAAAAATCGGAGTTGGCATCAATATTAGCAAAGATTACATGCCGATTCGATAACTTGTTTAATTGCTCGTTCCCGTATTCGATGGGTGTGCATGGTGCTCCTGTCGGTGATCGTAGTGGAGTGAATCATTTACATTTGCACTTCTATCCACCATTGCTGAGGAGTGCTACTGTTAAGAAGTTTCTTGTTGGGTAAGCCAAGAAACAGTATGTGCTATGGATGAAATACCTGAACTCATCGAACTGAATTTTGTTCTGATTCCATTCTAGATACGAAATGATGGCCGAATCACAACGAGACTTGACTGCTGAACAAGCTGCCGAACGTTTGAGAAATTGTTCGGAAGTACATTATAAACTTGTGAAAAATTAAAATCATTGAAACATATTGTTTAATTTTACATAAAGGCGTTCCTGTCTACAACAGTTTAATGATGTACTATAGCCAAAAAAGGAGCCTTTCTGAACCTAAAGTCATAGTGCAGCATCAAAACAATCCAGCACCGTTTCGGCTGCATCGTCAGCTAAAAGACCCAAAAACATCAGGTCACCTATGTTTCTATAAAGTGGAATGCAACTGTATCTTACCATGCTCTATACGCGGCAAGATAATCCTACCGGCAGAACTTGTTGACTTGGGAGACTTTCGTAAAGGTCACAGCAGCTGTACACTACTTAGACCTTTAGTGACGTTCATGCTTTCAGCTATGGAGACGTCACGAAATTCAAATATGTGAAACCTCACCCAGCAAGAACACCAAAACCTGGCGTAACATTAACCAGAAGAGCTTGGTTAGTACCAGATTCACCTTATGGATAATACCTTCACGTCCACGCCATACTCGTCGCCCTTCAGTTTGCGGGGAACAGCTGCTTGTTCTACTGTTCCCTGCGACCAAAAAAAGCGCTAGTAGTATCGAATGTGTCAACATAGCTGTCACCTCTAGGTACACTTCCCCGTCGCCAAAGATACAAAAACAGTTACCACATGTTCAGAAATCTTTCCGGAAGGACCAAGCTTTCACAAAAGTAAATCAATGCAGCTGTATATAAATACCTGCCTATATACAAACAGTCTAAATGATTTTACACTGTAGCGAAATAACTGAATAGTAGGCCGTCCTATGCTGCAGAATCAAACGATCCAACAGCTTGATACAACAGCCATCCAGAATCCTTTCCAAATACACAAGCATAATCGTTCTCTCCATTGGCGAAGTATCCATGTTCGTACGTGTCCCATGATACTGGGGCGTCTGCAAAACCCCATACCATGACACTTGCCCAAGGTATTGAATGCACTGTAATTGTTTTTCTAATGTCATGAGCGAGCGAGATGTGAGCAGCCGAACCAAAAAAAGGGCGAGCCAATCCACGCAAGTGACGTACTGCAGATCGTCCACCACACGTTGTATAGACAAACATGAAATGAAACTAGACTGCCATCTACATGCAAGCAGAGTTCCTGATGCCGAGGTCGGCGGTGGTTCATATACGCATATGAATGGATTGGTTTGGCTCATAAACGACACTCTAACATTAGAAGACCGTCAATGCAAAAAAGGGACAGGAATAATATCTACATGTTTCAATTACCTTGGTGAACCTAACTCGACCATCCCCAACCACTCAAACAACTCCTCCAGCCTCGAATTCTCTTCCTCCTTCTCATCTTTTGACATGCCAGCATATTTCACTTCAGTTTGCGTCTTTAGTGAAGTGCCGATATCTGGAATCATGATGCCCTCCATTTGCCGTATTTGGGCAGGTGTAGTGTATTCTTTCGTACTGGCATGCTGTTGTTCGAATGTGACTTTTACAGGTTCACCAGTCTCTCTGTCATGACAGGATACGAAGAATGTCCTTGAGGTTGTCATTGTATGTGTCAAGCACCATAACACACGGTCGTAGAGTTTGGATTTTGGACTGAAGGAGGTGTTTGCAATGTCTATAGTCACGTCTAAGAAAGAAACGGGGATTTAAAGCCTGTGGCAAAAAAGGAATCACTCATGAAACGACGCGTACTAAATCGTTCAGCAGACTCATTGAATTTGCACTTTTTGCCAACCAATCCAGCTCTCTCGTATGTGTCTTTGGTTAGGTTGAGAATCATGCGACCTTTGGAGAAGAAGGAAGAGGCAGAAGGGCGTAAGTACGAGCTTGCATCCAGCCACAAGATCGTCATTCTCGTCTTTTTACCATCAGGAGTGATTGCTATAACATCACCAGCATCAATTTGTGCATCACACGTTAGGGCTGTCGTCCAACCTGGTAGAAAACGCGATGAATTCTTACTAAACAGAGAAATTCAATAGCATCAAAATTTAGTCTTACATTTCCGTATATACTTGTCCAGAAACGCAGGAGCAATCAATTGAGTTGGTGCAATGACAATCTGCTGATACTGGAAGGAATGACGACGTAGATGAGCAGATATCTCTGTTATGGATTCTGGCGATAGATCACGTGGAATCGGTATTAGCATCTCTACCTAATTGTGATTGTTAGCTTTACCGCATTCGAGAAATCCGCAAAAAACTCGCTGAAGCTTTCCATACTGTGCGATTAAAGTAGTGCGTCCGTATTCCTTTGTTATCCGGCTTGAAAGGACCTTGGCCTCGTGAGATGAGTAGCTTCGATTTGGGAGGAGAAGCAGAGATGACCGACATCTTCTTTTGTGTTGGGAAGGTGCGAATTCAGAACATTGTAGGTAATCAATGCCAATTAAAAGAATCAAAATTCAGATTGAAATGTACGAAAACTCGCGTGCTGTCAGTGCTTATAGTGTTGGTTCCTTTACATTGCTCGACGCGCTCAACTTTCTCTAAAAGATTTCTTTGACTGACAGAACGTGATAGATTGTTTGAATTGACGGATGCTGAACTTGTGAATAGGCGCTTGTAGTTATTTATACAACGTAGGAACCTTCCTTTCTACTCAAGGCTATCTCTAAAGGCAAGAATACATCATTGCGTGTTTTGTCATGGCTACGACCTTGAAGTCCTCACTCAATTAGATATAGATCATATCCCAAGTCGATATTTGGAATATCCCTTTCCTGTAGCTTTCCGAATCTGCGGGACCGAGAGCCTGGAACGTCCAAATGGCCTCAGATGGCAACAACATTAGAGTTGTGTGTCGATTTAGACCGCAGAATGGCCGGGAGGTCAAAGAAGAAGGAGGAATATCTGTCGCTTTTGATGATGACTATACCGAAGTTAAACTAGAGGTCGGTTCCTGAGCTAATATTGGTGGATTTGTGGTGAAGCAAAACATAGTGCTCAAAAATCACAATACTACAGAGCCGCGAGTATCCAGGTCAATTTACATTCGATCGTATCTTTGACTGGAATCACAATCAAAAGCAAGTTTTCGACTATTCTGCTCAGGCTGTGGTGCAAGGTGTGCTACATCTGCGTATATTGATCTAGTGACAACAGCTTTTTTTAAGCCATTGGTTTATAGATGTGATGAAAGGATATAACGGAACTATTTTTGCATATGGTCAAACTGGTGCAGGAAAGACCTTCACGATGATGGGTAACATGGAAAACCCTGAGCTGAAGGGAATGACTCCTCGGATAGTCGAGTCTATCTTCAGCACCATATTGCAGGCACCGTCTACGCTCGAATTCACAGTCAAAGTTTCTTTTATGGAGATATATATGGAGAAAATTAGGGATTTGTTGAATCGTAAGTGAGCTTCATTATTGTCTCAGTGACAATACAGTGACTCAGCTTTCCTTTTTGTAGCTTCAAACGATAACCTACCAATTCACGAAGAAAAAGTAAAAGGTGTCTATGTGAAAGGCCTTTTAGAAGTCTTTGTGGGATCTGTGGCAGAAGTGTATCAAGTGATGCAACAAGGAATGTCGAGTCGAGTTACAGCATCAACAGGAATGAATACTGAAAGTTCAAGAAGTCATTCTATATTCGTGCTGCAAATCTCGCAGCGAAATCTTATTGATGGAAGTGCCAAGACGGGCAAACTATTTCTCGTTGATTTGGCTGGCAGTGAGAAGGTCGGCAAGACTGGAGCTACTGGACAAACGTTAGAAGAGGCCAAGAAGATAAATAAGTCTCTTAGTGCTCTTGGAAATGTTATTAATGCTTTGACGGATAGCAAGGTCAGATTCATCGTTATAACCAGTAGTAATTTTTTGCCTCGTTTTTGCCGTACTCAAATTACAACTATTTGATTTATAGGCTCAACATGTACCATACCGAGACTCCAAATTGACCAGAATCTTACAAGAGTCACTGGGTGGTAATGCCAAGACAACATTAGTGATAAATTGTTCGCCTTCATCATTCAATGAGGCTGAAACACTGTCGACTTTACGGTTTGGAATGAGGTACGATGGCTCATTCGCACGTCATCAAGGTTTTTTTGGCGTACTGATTTAAGTTCAATCTTTCAAGGGCCAAGACAATCAAGAACAAGGCCAAAGTCAATGTTGAGCTTAGTCCAGCTGAACTCAAAGTCTTTTTACGAAAGGCTAAATCTGATATCGTCATTTTGCGAAACTACACTACTCTCTTGGAAGGTGAACTTGACGTGTGGAGATCAGGTGGAAATGTTGCTCAAGCAGATTGGGCTACTGCTGAGAAAGCAGGTGTTCCTCTAGACCTGTTAAATGCAGACGATGAATCTGTAGCCGCAAGCCCAACTCGTCCTCCATCAGTCAATCAACTCTCAATACCCACCAGCTCTTCCCCGAACGGTCGCCCCAATACTCCCTTTTCGCCACCTCTCGATCAAGATGAACGCGAAGAATTCCTAAAACGGGAGAACGAGTTGACTGATCAGCTTGCTGAAAAAGAAACTGAACTCAAGACTTTACGGACATTGGCTGCTTCTTTGCAAGAGGAGATGGCTCTGCTCAAGTCAAGAGAATCGGACGTTGCCAAAGACAACAAGGAATTGACTTCCTCATTGAATGAAATCAAGTTGCAGATGGAGAAGTTGACGTTTGAGCAGCAAGAATCCGGCATTGTTATGGATACGCTAAAGGATAGCAATGAAACTCTCAAGGAGAATAATGCAGAGTTGAAGAACGAAATTGACTTGCTCAAGGTATTTATATTTGCCACTCCTGTTTCACGTTGAATCTCACCTTTGTAATTTAATTTCCCAGACTCGAGTTCAACAAGCGCAGAAAACCAATGCAGAAGAACAAAATCGAGAAGTCAAGAAGCAAGAAAAGATTACGCAGATGATTGCAGAATATGGTCCTGATGTAAGTGACTACAAAAAAATGCCCTGTAATTCCAGCAATAAACTTCTGATTTGTTTCGTAGACCGAAAAGGAACGCGAAATGAGAGCCTCTCTCAACCGAATAACCAGCGGCACTAACCTAAACCCCAAATCATCAAGCCCTCAAACATCTCCAAAGAGCGGTCAACCTTCTCCATGGCCTACTCATACCCTCCAACACGAGCTCGTTCGAGTCAAATCTCAATTGTCAATCCAAGAGCTCATGGTTGACGAGCTATCACAAGCGTCCAAGACCGCGGAGGATGAAGTCAAGGCATTACGACAGCACAAGGATGATTTAGAACGTAAATACTCGAGTCTTGAGAAAGATTATCAACGATTACTGGGTGCTGATCAGACCACGAAGGCATCTTCGGATGAGCTTTCGAGTGCTCTGAGTGACTTGAAATCGAAACTTGAGACTCAATACCACGATAGCACTGAGCACCTGGAACGACAGGTTGAGAGTTTGAAGTCTGTTGTTGCCAAGAAGGAGGAAGAGATTACGACGTTGCAGCAGAGTGGTGGTTCAAAGGTACGTCATAACAAAACTCATTCGTAATGATGAGGATGCCATAGCTGAAATTACTCGCCATCATAGGACGTCCCTGACGCATCTGAAATCACCAAGATGCAAAAGACCATGGCAGATTGGGACGCCATGAAGACCAAACTCATGATTGATTTGGAAAACAGATGTCAGAAAGTGGTTGAACTAGAAATTGCTCTTGATGAAGCTAGGGAGCAATACAATGCTTTAATGAGAAACACGAATTCCAAAGCCCAACAACAAAAGATGGCATTCTTGGAAAGGAATCTGGAGCAGTTGACCAATGTCCAGAAGCAGGTATACCTGTTTTCTTGCTATTTTTTTGCTTACTAGTAGGTGTCATAGAACTGATTTGTTACCTTTGATGCATTAGCTCGTGGAACAAAACACGAATCTGAAAAAGGAAATGGCTGTAGCTGAACGCAAGCTGATTGCCCGAAATGACAGAATTCAGACATTGGAGCAATTGTTGGTTGATACGCAAAACAAGTTGGAGGCACAGACTCAACGGTTTGAGTCTGAGCTTGGTGCTATGAGAGATAGATTGCAAGAGGCTAGAAGTGAGTTGTGCTGTTAGTTAGTGATTGTGTTTCGATATGCCGACGACTCATTCCATTGTTTTTTTCAGCTACGGCTCCAGCACCAGCTAATCTCAGCTGGATGTACTCTGCCAAGATCGCCAAACCACTACGTGGTGGTGGTGGTGGAGCGCCCGAGGAAGTTATGAGACCGAGTGCTAGTGAACAATCATTAGACTCTAGTAGATCAGACCTGGGCAAGTTCTTTCGCGACCGTGCGTTTATTTGCAAAGACCTTGTTTTCTCATTTTTTCTTTTTTCAAATAATCAGCGGGGCATTTACCAAGTGCGAGCAATTCAAATATGTCACTGAACTCGAAAAAGAGCAGCTGGTATGTTTCTCTAATCGCCAAGAAGTAATTATCATTACGAGAACAGAATCTTTAGACCAGTTGATGATATTTGATGTCATTTATATTCCTTCATTCTCATATAAGAATACATTAATTGAAAACGAATCATGTTGAGATGTTTGTGCAAAGTACTCTTTGGGAGAGTGTGTGTACAGTAACCTCCTGTGTTGAAAACAAAAAAAAAAAACAGAATTAGACTAACCCCTCTGTGTTTATCAAGACAAAAAAAAAAAACAAAACCCACCTTCTTT